>NW_024387175.1:0-1200000 GCF_900408965.1 Simochromis diagramma
TGGTAAGTTTGGTTGTGTTTTAAAAGAAAACCACTCACTTACACTCGCGCTAAAACGAACCTAGGTCTTTTATGTAATTAGTCTAATCCACTGCACGGATTTTCAAAATAAAAGCCTTCGGATTGACCCGCCGAAAAGGGTCCACATGTTAAAATAAAGCTTTAGGAGTAATCCACCGAACGGATTGAATGAGTTTGATCCACTGCACGGATCTGTAAAATAAAAGCTTAAGACTGACCCGCTGAAAGGGTTCACGTGTAAAAATAAGAGGACTAATCCGCCTAAAGGATTTTCAAAAATAAAAGCTTAAGGACTAATCCGCCGAAAGGATTTTCGACAATAAAGGCTTTAAGGATTAAATTGGGAATTTTTTAGGACTGACCTGCCCGAAAAGGTCTGCGCGACTGTTGTAAAATGTCTGTACATAAATGTTTGTGTTTTCTTGTGTGTTGAGAGTGAATTGATTGACAGCACAGTACGCTGCTGAATCACTCTCATTGTTATTGTCATTTTATTTTCCTGTCAGTAGCTGAAGTACTGGTGACAAAAGAGAACGGTTGAGTTTCATCTCATAAAATTGACACCGCTCCAGAATAGCTGGAGTTGAAGGGCGTAGTCAATAACCACTCTTTAAGTCTAATACCAGAGAAGGCTCTGCACTTTTGTTTTAATGGGTAATAAGCCCACTAAGTTTACTGTTGATGAACAGTATTTAGAAGAAAAAAATGTAGCCCATCTGCATTATTACTGAAAGTAGGAGAAACAAAAGATTTAAAGAAAAAAGAAAAATGAAAAAGGCAGAGGTAGCCAACCCCCACCCCTGCTGCTGTGAAGCCAACCCCCACTTCCGCTGCTGCGACCCCCCTTAAACTATCCTGTGATCTGTTTAGACCTCAGTCTGGTCTTATGCAGAGGCACAACGTGATAATAACCCAAATATATTCGTGTTCTTGCCGTGGTCACGAAAAGATAGGCAAAATTGGCGAAGTAAAAACAAAAAGAAGAATGAAACAGCGTCCGATTTTTTTAGATCGCCTGCGTCCGGTTTTTAGGCAACATTCAGGAATGGATTATAATGAAGGTATAATGAATGCGTTCCTGAATGGCCTGCTATCCGCAGTGAAATCCACGTTGGAAAAAAAAACATTAGGTCACAATGAATGACCACTAGCCGACGCATTGCAAAATGCCGAGCACGCGCTCCGTGTAATATAAATAAAAACTGCAAGCACAGGTACTTTCCCATTAGATCCAGAAACAGAGTTTATCGCACTTTTAGGAGGATTTAGAAAGTAACAGACAGGAGGAATTTAGAGGAAAGGGCCAGAGATATGTAGGACAGATAGACTTACGTGAAAGAAGTGAAGAAAGAGATAATATGTGCTGGAATTGTGGTAAGGAAGGGCATTTTGCCAGAGATTGCAGATATAAAACAGACAAACGGCAATATTTAAATGAATGAATAAATGAGAAAAAGCCAAGTAAAAATGACAAAAGTGACGCAGAAGTATTTAATGTCTATCAATTAGTTTTCTGAAGTAAATGGCAAACCAGTGCGGATGTTATGTGATACAGGAGTATGTAAAACCGTTTTCGAACAAAAAACCATAGGAAGTACAATTCTCAGAAGATACTTTAATAGTAAAATCAGCATCAGGTCACACTACAGTGCAGTGACTGACAAAACCCTTATTAAGTGAAAACTAGAGATCAATGTAGTTTAAAGTAGTTTAAAAAGGTTGGAAACAGACCCCACTGAATAGATATAAATATAAGAAGTACAAAAATAAAATAAATAAAGACAAAATTACATTAGAACTTATTTTTAACGTATTGAAACTAATAATAGGAAGGATAACAACCTGTAAACTGATATTAACAATGAAACATAGTTGGCATGACGGCCATGCCCAGAATGTATAAAATGAATAAAAGGAAAATATTCACACAAAAACCTTTTAAATAAAATAGAGAGATGCATAAGGTACATTAAGGCTGTGTCATTGTTCAGCCAAGGAAAGTGTGTGAAAAGGTAAATGTCTCCAGCTTGGGAAAGGGTGAAACTGCAGATCACCCGAAGCCCTTGATGGATACAAAATAAATATAAAATATATAATAATAAATTACTTGGTTCGACATGCAACAGAGAGAATGAAGGTGACTGAAGGTTGGATCTGAGATGAGGCAAACAGAAGACCAGTTTAAAAAGTAGGCACAAACCTGTTCAGAGAAAAAGCCAATTTGTACAGATTGGATGAATTCTAAATTATCTGTTTGCCGAGGTAAGATGATCCTACTATTAAATTGGCTCAGTAGTGTAGTGATATACACTAATAAAATATTGTAATATACTATTGTTATTATATAGAAAAGAAAAAGATGATAATATTAATATAAGAAGCAACCTAGTCAGTTATGATGTGAGGTGGACGATTGTTATGAAGTAGTCTGCATCAAGCTTAAGGTTTGCTCAAACTCAGTATAATGACATATGAGATGAAGAAAATAAAGGAATATCTAAACGAATTAGGTGCATAGAGGCACTTAACCTGCTTGAAAACCTGTCATTTATCCTAGTTAAAATATTACTGAGATATAGAGCACATCTATAATAACAACTAATAAGCCAAACCCTGTAGACAACAGCTAAAGTTACAGGAATTGAGAAGCTGAATTAAATATGTGGACACCGCTAAGTTGATGAGCATGTTACACATTTTCTTTTATTTTTTATTTATTTGTTTTTAGAGCAGAAGCTGCATAAAAGCCAACACATGCAGCTGTCTGTGAGCTCAGTTTTCCCTCACACGTCTGCTCTGTTTCAGTAGCAGCATTTTTCTTTTTGTGTCCGGACTCATGTATGTTTTTGTTTTGTTTGATTATTTTATTTTGTTGGTTTGGAAGCGAATTTGTGACCATACTTGTGGATCGCAGTGATACATATGATTAGGCATATGATTTACAAATGCCCAGTTTTAGAACTGTGAGCAATTCAAAGTTTAAAAACATACATATATATATATATATATAAAAACTCCTAACTTCAAAGTTTGAAATATGTAAGATGTGTGAGATGTGTGAATTCTTTGAAAAACTAGAAATCATCTAAAAATGTCTTAAAGTGAAAATGTAATGTTGCATCTATAGAGAAGAAAAAAGAAGAAGCATTCAGTCATTTAAAAATAGGCATTACAGACAGATACAGTTTTAGCATTGCCTGACTATGATAAGCCTTTCTACTTACGAGTAGATAGAGGAGCAGGTTATATGAAAGCTGTGATAACACAGGCGTTTGGAGGAAAACAATGCTCGTTAACATTCCTGGTGAAATTTAGACTCGTGTAAATTAGACTCTGTTGCGTTAGGCCTGCATGTTCAAGCCTGTGTAGCCGCAGCAGAGGCAGTAAAGAGTCAGCTGCACGTATGCAGTCATATGTGCATATGAATTGCACACAGGCCAAAATATAAATATATACACTGACAGCCAGTCTGTTCTTTCAGCAGTGCACCACTTTGCAAAAATTTGGCATAATAGAGGTATGGTCACCTCTATGGGTAACCCAGTGAAACACGGCAGCTTTTTGAAAATCTTATTAGAAGTGATCACCTTGCCAAAACAATTGGCACTTTGCAAATGTGCAGTATATCAAAAGACAATTTTATTGTCACAAAAGGAAATAATTTTGCAGATCAGGCAGCAAAACAGGCTGCACAACAATCGGCAGAGCTACTAGTAATCAACTACTGCTCACAAATACCACTTGATGTACTAAAAACCGAACAAAAAGCTGCAACAATCACTGAACAGAACAAGTGGCTGAAATGTGGAGCACAACTGAAAGATGACTTAATGGTCTGTGATGGAAAACCAATACTACCAGAGTCGTTACACAGGACAGCGGTTGTAGTGACACATGATGTAATACATGTGTCAACAGGAGGGAAGTATAGTATAGATAAACAAGACAATACACACTTTTACACTATAAATTTTGAAACTTTAGCAAAAAAATTTGTAAGAACATGCCTATTCTGTCAAAAACAACAACTCACAAGGAAACTTAAGACCTAAGAGAGGCCAAGTTCTCCACACCATCCACATGGATTTTATTGAATTGAATGAATGTCAAAGATCAAAATATGCCTTAGTGATCATAGATGTGTTTTCAAACTGACCAGAGATATATCCAGTAAAAAGCAGAGGCAATCTCCATTGCAAAATGGTATGTAATCATTTTTATTCCAACATATGGTATCCCTTCTGTGACAAGATCAGACAATGGGACACATTTTGTCAATGATATGATCAGTAAGGTCTCTGAAGCACTAAGATTCAGCATAAGAAATTATTGTGCTTATCACCTATGCAGGGTTAGTAGAGAGAACTAACAGCACCATAAAACAGAGACTTAGAAAATGCCTAAAATAGACAAAAATGTAAAAGTTAGTAGAATTACAAAGGGTTTGTAGATTGTAAATACAAAATGAGTTTGATTAGCCTGCAGAAACACAAAAGAGAGTAACAGGAAGTGTGTGTGTGACAGGACCGTTGCATGCCCATATAAGGAGTGAGCACCCAGAGAGAAAAAAACAGAAGAGACAGACTTTAGCCAGATGAAGCAATTGGAGGCTTTAAGAAAAGACATGAAAATGATATTAATGGTATGGTTTAGTGTGTTAATATAGGCCACAAATAGATAAAGGTGGACTTTTCTCAACCTAGAATTTCGAGTGTAGCGGCAAAATCATAGATTAACATAATTGGGAGAAACAGGCCAAAGTTTGGCTTAAAATTTTACAGCTTGACCTCCCACTTGTCCCGATCCTGAGAAGAAGCTCAAAGGACAATTAATCTCCTGATGAAGACCAACAGAACATCGTGAACCTGAAGAATTAACAGCAGGCTGGTAAGAACAGTGTGACATAACTGTTTAAAGGCACTGAATGTGATATTTGCCTGGCTGGGACTTAATCTACAAGGAAAATACTGAAAGGAAACGGAGAAGAAACAGATTGTGTTTGCTGGAGATTTAAGACAACAAAGGACACTTTGAGAAGGGTACAGGGGCCAGTGGGAAGGTGAAGCCCAGAGGAGTATAATTGGGTTGAAATTGAAGCCTGAACTCATGATGGTGTTTAGAGATGTCCACCAGATCGCGACAAAGAGGTAAATAAAAATAGAAAACACACATATATAAATTGTTACATGTGAAATTATTTTTGGAAAGAATCAGAAGTAAGAGTTTGAATCAGACCTCAGTGAAAAGATGCATGAATTGATACAAGTGAACTAATAGATAAATCTGTTAGAGAGACAACTTTAGTAGAAAATAGGGATATTGTTTTGAACTGTTATGCGACGCTTCTCAAGTCTCTTGCAGATTAAAACCAGGCGATAAGGTCCGTGCCAAGTACTCCTAACGACACCAACAGCTTGCAAAATCGCTGAGAAGCCTTTTTGGATCCACCAGAGCCATTGCAAAAAGGTGGAAGTGGGTGACAGCACAACTTAAAGACACCACCACCCCGACTCTTTGGTGATCTACCGGTGGAGGAAGGGCTGATTGGGTATATCCCGCCTCTCCACTTCGCTGGTAGTCTACTCACCAGAGTGAATCGGTGTGTCTGGTCATCATGAAGATTATTCTGTTCACCACCTTGGCCCTGCTGGTTACAGCATGGACTCTGATGCACTTAAAGGATCAAGAAGCCAACTTGCATAGAAGGACATGGACATATGACAATTCACACCTGGTCGAAGTGACACAGGACCACATCCATCTCTGGATGAACAATGCCTGATACAGATATATATGTTCACACATGTTTACTACAACACAGCATGCTATATTATATGGCAGACCTATGAATATGACTCAAGTGACATGCGCAGCAAGCTTTGCCAATCTAGATTATCAATATTCAGGAATTGTCCTAAACCACAGCGACCCCCTGACTATTGGACTATCGTTTTGAGCTGTTTTTTAAACGCATCGACCACCATCAACAAAGGGCAAAATCAGGAAATTGATGCCATAAGAATGACTGTTATGCAACACAGAGTCGCCCTGGACATGATCTTGGCGGGAAAGGGAGGACTGTGTGTTTTGTTCGATACAACTTGTTGTACATATATTTCAGACAATGTGCATTCTGATAATATGACAAATGCTCTACAATTACTTAGAAATGTTCAACAGGCACAGGTAACCGATTGAGCGGCTCATGGAGAACATTGATGTTTAAGGTTTTGATGTTTATTGGCCTAATACTTATCATGTTTTGTATCTTTACTAAATGTGGTATTCCCTGTGTAAGAGGAATGGTATCAAGAATGATATCCTAATCTCTTGTTGCATATGTCACTGTGCCAGATGAGGAAGAAGGAGAAGACGATGAGTATGAAGCTAATGTGATGAATGATTATGTTTGAATGATACACATTTTAAGACGACCAGACCGAAAGCACTCACAATGTAGGGTCTGTGTCTGAAACACATTGATGTATTTTCTTTAATTTCAGCTACAAACAGGAGGGAATGATGAAAGATTTTTTAATTTTGTGAATTATGCTTAGTTGTAGCTTCATTAAAGAAGAGGAGTTTGTGAATTGGAGCCAACAGAGAGAGAGAGAGATTGAAGCCATATGTTTAGAGGAATGTGGTGACATCCGGTTTTAAACAGACAGACTGGCGCTCCCCCTCTCTCTCTCTTCCCTTTTATGGAATGTCTGCATTTCTATACATACTACCTCCTTTGTTTCAGCTACTGACAAGCTAACGGTCTCTTTTTCCTTTTATGGAAATGTTTTTGCCACTCCTACTTCCTTGAAAACTTGTATAAATAAAGCAAGTTCTGGATGCCCTGGGCGGTCTTCCCTCTCACTCACATTTGTCCTGCACACATCTAGTGCGGGATGGATGGGGCCATGAGGGGGGGTCGTCCATGTGTGCACATGTATTAAGATATCTTGAGTCTGAGTTCCTTTGCCTTCTACAATTTCTCTTCACAAGCTCTCACAGAAAACACAAGTCATACAGAAATTCAATGTGCCAGAGAAGACATGCAGTATGGTTTCACCCCCCAAAAATCAGGTCCCACCGATTTCACCAGATTTCACTCCATAAGAGTTTCCTCTTTTCAAAACTCTCCCAATTCATCCAGTGACCCTGCTTGGCCAGCGCTATGGCTCTGGCGTGTCTTACTGTTTCCTCCTTTCGACACACCTCCTCCACCACCATTTTTTGACGTTCGGTTACAGATGCCTGTTGCCACCGAGGTTGCCAAGACCAAATCCTTCTCTGCCCTGTTGGACGCGACCCACCATGTCATTATGGCTCAGAGCCGATTTGGCCTGTAGCACAGACGTGGCTGGGGTCCACTTCCTCCCTGTTGCTAGGGTGGGAGCAGCGCCCCTCACTATGGGGTCCCGGGAGTCCTTGAGTGACATCTCAAGCCTCACTCAAGGAGTGCAGTGTTGTTAATCCGCATGAGGTCATTAGCCAAGTTTTGCCTTCGTTTGTCAAGTTGCCAGGTATCATTGAGGTCTACATTATACCACCGTCCCAGGCTCTTGATGGACATCTCTTAGACTGTTGGAATTGGTTCTCCACTGATATAGAATTGCCAGTTTCAAGTGTATTTTGTCACAACAGTAAGAAGTCTCCAAAGGTTGATTCTGTTCATCTGAATGTAGCGTTTTCAGTGGGAAAAACGTCTCGTCACTCATCCAAGTGACTTCTTCAGTCTCAGCTAACTGCAGGTTTCCCCAATCTTATAAACAGTATATTTGCATAATGACTGAAAGCAGCCCCCTGAAGGAACAGTGGGCTTGGAGGTCAGTTCCTTCATCACGATTATGCAAATTCTCATGACCATTGATCAACAACCACTGATCAAAGACCCATGAGTACCAGTAAGAAAGAAGTGCCAAGATACAATTGTCAGAAGTGGGATTCGAACCCACGCCTCCAGGGGAGATTGCGACCTGAACGCAGCCCCTTAGACCACTCGGCCATCCTGACACATTGCAACAGCCAACTAGTTGAATAATCCCACGCAGTTGCTGATTTCCATTCGACATACTTGTATGTTAAGTGCATGTAATAAACAAATAAAAATAATTACTAAGTAAATATATTGATTTAAAAGTTTGTGTTAAATGTTGTAAGTCAGATCGAAATAGAAAGATCAGGTGTAGTGGACAGGAATGATTAGATGTCAACAACTTGATTGGATGGCCAAAGTGTGAAATGTGACGCCCTGTGAGGGAAGCGTGAAAAAGCGTGAGCAGGTATAAAAAGACATTCTGGGTTCTTCTATTTTGTCTTTTGCGAGATGAGCAGTTGGGAAGGTTGGATCTAAGAGGTTCACAGTTGAAAGTTCAAGCAGACACGCTAGAGGGGGAACCACAGCCCAACCTGTGAACTGGTTTCAAATGAATGCCCAGCTGCTTTCCTGTTGGGTGATTTTCATCAACACAGAACACGGGGATAAATGCATTTTTGGTTCCATCCTCTCTCCTCACCAAGGAAATGTCCTACTTTGAATTTGTCTCCACCTGCTGGGCGGTGGCGTGTTTAGAGTGGAGGATGTAGTTGCAGCTGTCCTGCAGGTGGAGGTGGTGCAGGACAAGCAGAGCAGCAGATTTGTGAGTGTTTTGGACTTGAATTAAAAAGACCAAGACATGCTGATGAGGATGCTGTGTGATCTAGAGACAAGTATAAGGATGTGTATAAAGATTGGGTCTAGCTGTATTGCTCAGGCTGCGCTACAGCATCTATTCACAGGTGCGATCCCACTACTGAGCGACACGGGGGCTTTGACCTGCTCCGTCTCCGACCTGGGCCGGTGCACCCCTCCTTAGGTGACCTGGTGGTCCCAGGCTCCCCCAGGATCACCATATCAATGCCGAACGTAATGCGGACACCCGATCGACATAGCCTGCTGCAGTTCAGAGCTCCTGAGCTCAAACGATCCTCAAACCTCAGCCTCCCGGTAGCTTGGATTACAGGCACGCGCCACCGCACCCGGCGAGAAGCACTTACGTTAACAGGGCTTTTAACCATGTCTGAGGTAACATCATGACACTAACCTGGTGCCCATCATTAGCAAAGTTGTAATGATGGGCAGCAAAGATGAGGAATGAATGGTGCACAATTGTTATATGCAAGTTTTTAGAAAGCTCGTGGTTAACCCAAGAGTATTTTGTCACAATATCAAGAAGAGTAAAGCTTCAATGTCAGAAGTGGGATTCAAAGCCACACCTCCAGGGGAGACTGCAATCTGAACGCAGCGCCTTAGACCGCTCAGCCATTCTGACATTGCAGTGTCAGTTTGGTGGAGGTTACCACTGTTAGATACTTTGGAAGAAACACACATTATCCTTCTCATAACACATATAGCAGCTGTTCAGCCATGGAAACTGTTGTGATATTTTGATACCATGGTAGCATTTACAGGATATTGTTTTATAGTGATATTATACAGGAAAACTGTTACTCAATAAGGCCCATTTACTAGTTGTTTTTCTCTTTCTCTGTGACCCAAGAATTAATGTGTAAGAATCACAGGCTGGTACCTCAAGGTCGAAAATACCACAGAGATCACTTCCTTACTCCCATCCTCCCTTCTTTATCTCTTAGAAAAGGGTTTGTTAAAGGCCAGGCGGTTTGTTTCAGAATTCACTAATGAAAGAACTCTGTATTCTATGTCTAGGAGTGTATTTCGCTGGGATAATCATAAATTGTAGCTGAACTGATAAACTATACAAAGGATACTTCTTTGCTCAGAGGGCAGGAAGACGCTTCCTTATTTGGTCTGTACCGGTTTGAACTGAGAATCTGCTGACACACGAACCTTTTTCCTCTATATAAACTGTTGTACGATGAATAAACCTTTGAGTTGGTTTGGGAAGGCAACCTGAAGCAGTCTGTGTTTCCTTGTTCTCCCAAGCTACTCCCGACGTCGTAACTAACCTGCTGAACGGCATACCTGAGTGTTACTTTGAATAATTTTGAATCTTATAGGGTAAAGACAAAACTCTGCTTATAGGTGCTTACGCCTCGGAGGAAACCCGATCTACGGATGACCCGGGACGGAGATTTCTTTCAACTTGGTGTCAGAAGTGGGATCCGCTGACGAAGGTAAATACGTGTCTTTTTTATTTATAAAGACTGTGTTATACCTTTCTCAGTGACCCATAAAGAAACGGGATATGCTGACGAAGTTTTCCTTAGTGGCCCAGATAAATGGGATACACTGACGAATCTTCCTTAGTCCCCGAATAAAGTAAATTAAAAGCAGAGAGACACAGGAAGTTGCCTGTTGTTTTGCGAGAAGTTGCTCGTTAAGTGAGAAGTTGCTCACCAAAAAAACAAAAGAAAAGATAAAATTGCTAGCAATAAATTGAAAGTAACCTCAGCTGTGCCACAGCAAAAATACTAACATAAATCCTTCAAGCGTGTAAACCCCTCTGGAAATCACTGAACATGGGTCAGAATAATTCAAAGACCTCAGACAGGTCCGAGGAAAAATCGAAATTAAACTGTAAAACCGAAAAAAAATAAAATATAAAGTCTATGTTAAAATGATGCTGAATTTTGATGTTGCAGATCCAGAAGAAAGTGAGAAACTAATGTATGCAGGAGTACCACCTGCCCCAGCACAGCAGGGAGGTTTCAGAGGGCGGAAAGATAAGAGTAGAGATGTGTGTTTTTGCTGTGGAAAGATAGGACATTGGTTTAGGGAATGCAAATTTGCAGCTTCCAATAGAGCATGCGCGCCTCAACCACAAAACGCAGGACAAGCTCCTGCCACTAGGCGGCAGCAGAGCTCTTCCAGTCAAGGTAACTGGCAACAACAAATTTAGCTCCGTTTTCCAGCAGCCGCAGACACCCAGAGCAAAAATGAATTTGTGTATTTCATTTAACACAAAGGGTGAAATGTTTGCTGACACTGATAACAGCTTATGTTTTTTCTGCCCTATGCACCGACACCATGGAGAAGGAACAGCCTCTGTGTCAGCTGGACGCCTCAGCAGAGAATGAACTCAACATCTTTTTGTCCGGTACTCCATGTCACACACTGTGCCAAACACGTGTACAGACACCACTACCAGGTAATCCCACACCTAGGAGCCACATTTTTGTCTCTCTCACACTGTTCAACAACATGATAACTGCTCACACTAGTGAAGGTCAAAACAGTGGTCTTGTCATATAACTCAGACATAGGTTATGACATAACTACACCATGTCGACACATAGATCTAACCTACCCTATCCACTGTACTATTTCTGCAGTTACGTTGCCAGCTGAATACTAGAATATGACATTATGGTCAAAAGGTGAGAATGATGTAGGATTTATTGACTGTACACCTTATCACGCACAGCTGAAACACAACAAGCCAGTATATGTCAAGCAATATCCCATTTCTGCCGAAAAAGCCGCAGCCCTAGATGTCATCATAGGAGATTTATTGACAGTTGGAGTAATAAAGCCCACAGTATCTCCATATAACACTCCTGTCAATCCTGTGCCAAAGCCTAACAAACCTGGCGTATGGCGTTTCACACAAGACTTAAGGCAAATTAATGCAGTCATTATGCCTCTGCCACCTCTCGTCCCAGACGTTCCCAGCATATTGACATCCATTCCATCCACAGCTACACATTTTACCGTGGTGGACCTGTGTTCCGCTTTTTTCTCAGTGCCTGTGCATGAAGACACACAGCCGATATTTGCATTTACACATAGAAATAAGCAGTACACCTGGACTCGTCTGCCCCAAGGCATGGTAGATAGCCCTGCTGCTTTCTCAATGGTGGTCCGTGCTACCCTGGATAGCTTCACTCCTCCGGAGGGCTGTACCCTGATACAGTACGTGGATGACCTCCTCCTCTGTGCTCCGAGTGAGGAACTATGTCAAACTGCTACACACATGCTTCTCCAGCACCTCCAACAGACTGGCCACAAAGCATCGGCAAAGAAAATGCAGTACTGTCAGACTTCTGTTCAATATTTGGGATTCACACTGTCTCACGGAAAACGTTCCATGACTGCAGACAGGGTCAAAGCTGTGACCTCTGTCCCTCGGCCCACTACACAGAAGGAAATGCTGTCCTTCCTAGGCATGGTGAACTATTGCAGACAGTGGATACCAGACTGTTCTTTTCATGACCACATTCTGCGTGACTGTTGTAAAAAAGACAAGCCTCCTCGAATACTGTGGTCCACAGAAATGACTGCCTCTTTCAATGCATTAAAAGGAGCGCTGACTTCCACCCCTTGTTTGGGTCTGCCTGACTACCACTTACCATTCCATCTGTACGTTACAGAGAACGGCACAACATGTACGGGTGTATTGGCCCAAGAGCATGGCAGTGGCTACCGTCCAGTAGCCTTCTATTCAAAGGTGCTGCCTGTGGTTGTTCAGGGGATGCCGGCCTGCCTGAGGGCAGTAGCAGCTTGCTCTATCATGATAAGGGACTGCGAGAAGCTCACACTCTCACATGACACTATTCTACACACCAATCACCAGGTCACGACCATTCTAGCAAACATAACTACACAACATATGACCGCACAACGTCGCTCAGGTCAACAGCAAATCTCACTATAAAAGCAAGCAGCACACCCAATTCGCCAGCACATTTATTGAGCCGTATGCTGTGTTCCCCTGACCGACAGGATGGCTCAGACGGGCTTGACGTTCATGACTGCATGACGCGTATACAGGAATCCACAGCACCACGTCCAGATTTAGAGCAAACACCTATTCCAGACTCAGCCACGGTTTATGTGGACGGGTCCTGTTCAAGGCCGAATGACAACTCATTTCTTTGTGGCTATTCAGTGGTGACATTGCCTGACATCATACTAGAGGCTCACTCATTACCATTTCACTCAGCACAAAAAGCAGAGCTCATGGCTTTAATACGCGCCTGTGAGTTACATGTGGATAAGCGTGTGACAATTTACACGGACAGCCGTTATGCGTTTGGCGTCGTACATGACTTTGGCACATTGTGGAGACAAAGAGGATTTAGATCTGCTGACGGAAAATCAATTGCTAAATTCTGATTTTGTTCAAAGACTTTTTCAGGCTATACAGCTAACATCGGCCGTTGCAGTCGTTAAAACGAAAGGACACAGTACAGCTGACACAGACGAAGCAGCAGGTGATGCCCTAGCAGACGTGACTGCCAAAGCTGCAGCTGCATCACAGCTCCCACCTCCACAGGAAGTATTATCTGTGCCCCTACAGCTGCCACTTGTTACACTCTCAGACTATTTAGAAACAAATGTTGATTTAAAATTTATACAAGAGCAGGCCTCTGCATCTGATTACACCTATTGGGAGGATAATGACTGTACCTTAGATGACAGAGATGGCCTATACAAAAATCTTGAGGGTTTGATCGCCCTCCCATCTTCCCTGCTGCCAGTCCTTGTCCGACATTTTCACGGTGTGAGTCATGTCGGACAGGGAGGGGTAATAGGGGCAATAAAATCAAGATTTGTAATTGAGAAAACATTACATGCAGTAAAAAGCATATTAGCAGCCTGTCTAACATGTGCACGAACTAATGTAGGGAGACCAAAAGCAAAACATCAGCATTTATCACAACCAGATTTTCCATTTCATACATTATGACTCCATCCGCAGCAACCAAATTATCTCCATTTGAAATAATCATGGGAAGACCATTTCCAACACCATGGTCAGCCTCCAGAGGGGCACCGCTATTGGAAGGGGACATAGACACTGCATTGTCCGACTATGTTCACAATCTGGTAGAAACACTGAATAGTAACTATCAGAAAGTTTGTCTCTCTCAGCCTCTCCCCTCCACAGTTCCAACTCACCAGTGGAGACCAGGAGACGCGGTGTTGGTGAAGTCGCTAAAACCAAGGACACTCGGGGAGGCCGCGTTTTCCAGCCCCCAGACTGTGCTTGCAGTGACGAGAACCAGCATCCTCACAGACGGACAACCTCAGTGGATTCATGCCAGCAGGGTTAAGACCAGCCCAACCAGACCACCTCAGGTGTTGGATCAAGTAGACGACGACTCAGGCGAGCCAGCGCCGGGAACCAGAACAAATAAACACACACAGGTAGACGACGACTCAGGCGAGCCAGCGCCCGGATCCAATACACCTACACACACGCAATCACTGATTAACACACAACGCCTGAAAGAGCCAAGACTCAGAGAGCTCTTTGATGCTTCACCTGAACAACAACAAGGTACTCGAACATCCAGTAGGAACAGAAAGCCGAGAGTACCACATGATGTCTAACTTGATAAAGATAGACTCATTCCATCCTGATCATGGAGAAAATGAAATGCCCATTGTCATCATACGACGTTTATTCTATGTCTCTCGAACCTGGGACCAGGCCAGGAGACAACTGAAGAAAACTGTTTTTCTTATATATTTTCTTATATATTTAGGTTATTTATCATATTTATCGCATTAACCTTAGGATTTTTCTTTGCTATTTTGTATTGTAGACTGCAACCATGTACACATTTCTGCAGGTCATATTTTGCTGACAATACCTCATGCTCTAGTTTACGAGACACCTACTTAATACGCTCCTCACGTTCCCTAAAATCAGTAAATGGCAACATAGACGCCCCTAATAAACCATTTTATGCGCCCTCTAGAGCAGGAGTTAACTCCTGGTATGAAAATGCTAGAACAGCTGCTCGTGATTTAGGAAACAGTAACTGTTATGTCTGTTCAAAGGGTAATCCAGAACAGGTAATAGTAGGATACCCCATATCCGGTTTCCCCCTCACTGAGGGACTAGAGAAAATCGGCGGAGATAATGCTCTCCTTAAAGACACTTTACAGTTGACTCTGAGCCCTCTCGACTGCTTACTTAGACACACACACACACCAACTAACCCTGAGACTCCATTAGGCGAATTATTGAAGTTATCTAATGACACCGCAGGGACCTGCGCCCCAATGAAACGCCCTAAGAATAGGTTAAAGCCCTCACTACCCCTAGGACAGATCCCTTTCCATTTTAATACTAGTATGATATGTCTGCGCAGACTAAAGTTAACTGGCCCAGACACCCACATAGATTATACAAAGGATAACTATACATTCTTCTCTGACTCCCCAGGTGCACGCTGTAATGAGACATGGCTAGCTGTCTCTGTGGCTGAAGTTTTATCATATCTGGAGGAACACACACACAGTTCAAGTTCGAGCGGAGAATCGATCATTGTTTCCCCAGAGGGTGTACTAAATGATACTGACTGGGGGGAGTTAGTTAAATCACACATGGTCACGCGCCTAACTAGAGCAATCCCTAACGGTTATTGGTTGTGCAATAATACTCTCAGATTAGCCTTACCTGTTAATTGGACCGGTACCTGTGGTCTAGTAACTTTAGCCCAAGAACTACTAATACAACAAACCTCTGATCTGCCTGTATCCAGCAGACGTACAAAACGCTCCGCTTACTCACATAACGTTTACATAGATGCTATAGGAGTTCCATGCGGGATACCAAAGGAATTAAAGGCACAAGGAGAAATATCAGAAGGGTTTGCCTCAATACTACCGTGGATACAGGTAAACAAAAATGTAGCCTGGATCAATTATGTTTATTACCATCAGCAAAGACATACCAATCTGACCAATACGGCCCTTAAAGCCCTAGGAGAACAGATGTCTGCTATCTCTTTAATGACCATGCAAAATAGAATGGCCTTAGACATGCTGTTAGCTGAGAAGGGAAGTGTTTGCGTGAGGTTTAGAGATGTATGCTGTACTTTCATTCCCAATAATACCGCCCCTAACGGTTCATTCACACAAGCTATGAATAGACTTGAAGCATTGCAGATAGAACTAAGAGCCAATGCAGGTCACGGTCAGTGGCTAGACAAGTGGCTACAGGACACGTTTGGAAAATGGAAGGAACTAATTGTAGCCTTTGTAACCGTTGCAGCATGTATTATTTTGTTTTTGATGATTATTGTCTGTTGTGTGATACCATGTATACGCTCTCAGAATTTTTGATATTAAGCTTGCTCGAAGGACCAGTTACATTTATGATTTGTTTTACGTTTATGATTTGTCTTTAGATTATGTTATTACATTCTGTCTTTATACTATGTTATCATTTTATGATAAAAGGAGAGAACTGTTGTGATATTTTGATACCATGGTAGCATTTACAGGATATTGTTTTATAGTGATATTATACAGGAAAACTGTTACTCAATAAGGCCCATTTACTAGTTGTTTTTCTCTTTCTCTGTGACCCAAGAATTAATGTGTAAGAATCACAGGCTGGTACCTCAAGGTCGAAAATACCACAGAGATCACTTCCTTACTCCCATCCTCCCTTCTTTATCTCTTAGAAAAGGGTTTGTTAAAGGCCAGGTGGTTTGTTTCAGAATTCACTAATGAAAGAACTCTGTATTCTATGTCTAGGAGTGTATTTCGCTGGGATAATCATAAATTGTAGCTGAACTGATAAACTATACAAAGGATACTTCTTTGCTCAGAGGGCAGGAAGACGCTTCCTTATTTGGTCTGTACCGGTTTGAACTGAGAATCTGCTGACACACGAACCTTTTTCCTCTATATAAACTGTTGTATGATGAATAAACCTTTGAGTTGGTTTGGGAAGGCAACCTGAAGCAGTCTGTGTTTCCTTGTTCTCCCAAGCTACTCCCGACGTCGTAACTAACCTGCTGAACGGCATACCTGAGTGTTACTTTGAATAATTTTGAATCTTATAGGGTAAAGACAAAACTCTGCTTATAGGTGCCTACGCCTCGGAGGAAACCCGATCCACGGATGACCCGGGACGGAGATTTCTTTCAGAAACGTAGTGCGAATAATCTACAATGTCATCCATACTGATCATTTGGCTGAATACTTTTAGGCAGGTTGCCATGACATGACAGTTCACACAGTTTCACATCGGTTCCATGGTGTAATGGTTAGCACTCTGGACTTTGACTCCAGCGATCCGTGTTCAAATCTCGGTGGGACCTGCTTATTGGGAGGTGAAACCATACTGCATGTCACATAATGGTAACTTGTTTTTGGTCGCCAAGCGGTCTAAGGCACTGCGTTCAGGTCGCAGTCTCCTCTGAAGGCGTTTGTTCGAATATAGCAGCTGTTCAGCCATGTAAACACATACTACGAAGCTCGTGGCGCCCACTTTCTGTGCTGACTTTGAGGTCGGAAGAGGTTTGGAGCTGTACAGTTAGTGAGTCAGCAGAGTGTTTGTGACTTTTGCGCACAAGCGCACCTCAGCACTCGGATACTCCAATCTGTAACTTTGTGTGGGTTGTAACTGAATTTCAGACAGCTCTTTAGTACCACATAGTGACTGACAAGTGAAGGAACTCTTTAGTGATTGACAAGTGTTTTGTAAAGGCAGACGTCATGGTTAGCTGCTTGATTTTATAAAGCTCTCACAGAAAACACAAGTTATACAGAAATTCAATGTGCCAGAGAAGACATGCAGTATGGTTTCACCCCCCAAAAATCAGGTCCCACCGATTTCACCAGATTTCACTCCATAAGAGTTTCCTCTTTTCAAAACTCTCCCAATTCATCCAGTGACCCTGCTTGGCCAGCGCTATGGCTCTGGCGTGTCTTACTGTTTCCTCCTTTCGACACACCTCCTCCACCACCATTTTTTGACGTTTGGTTACAGATGCCTGTTGCCACCGAGGTTGCCAAGACCAAATCCTTCTCTGCCCTGTTGGACGCAACCCACCATGTCATTATGGCTCAGAGCCGATTTGGCCTGTAGCACAGACGTGGCTGGGGTCCACTTCCTCCCTGTTGCTAGGGTGGGAGCAGCGCCCCTCACTATAGGGTCCCGGGAGTCCTTGAGTGACATCTCAAGCCTCACTCAAGGAGTGCAGTGTTGTTAATCCGCATGAGGTCATTAGCCAAGTTTTGCCTTCGTTTGTCAAGTTGCCAGGTATCATTGAGGTCTACATTATACCACCGTCCCAGGCTCTTGATGGACATCTCTTAGACTGTTGGAATTGGTTCTCCACTGATATAGAATTGCCAGTTTCAAGTGTCACAACAGTAAGAAGTCTCCAAAGGTTGATTCTGTTCATCTGAATGTAGCGTTTTCAGTGGGAAAAACGTCTCGTCACTCATCCAAGTGACTTCTTCAGTCTCAGCTAACTGCAGGTTTCCCCAATCTTATAAACAGTATATTTGCATAATGACTGAAAGCAGCCCCCTGAAGGAACAGTGGGCTTGGAGGTCAGTTGCTTCATCGTGATTATGCAAATTCTCATGACCATTGATCAACAACCACTGATCAAAGACCCATGAGTACCAAGAAAGAAGTGCCAAGATACAATTGTCAGAAGTGGGATTTGAACCCACGCCTCCAGGGGAGACTGCTACCTGAACGCAGCGCCTTAGACCGCTCGGCCATCCTGACACATTGCAACAGTCGACTAGTTGAATAATCCCACGCAGTTGCTGATTTCCATTCGACATACTTGTATGTTAAGTGCATGTAATAAACAAATAAAAATAATTACTAAGAAAATATATTGATTTAAAAGTTTGTGTTAAATGTTGTAAGTCAGATCGAAATAGAAAGATCAGGTGTGGTGGACAGGAATGATTAGATGTCAACAACTTGATTGGATGGCCAAAGTGTGAAATGTGACGTCCTGTGAGGGAAGCGTGAAAAAGCGTGAGCAGGTATAAAAAGACATTCTGGGTTCTTCTATTTTGTCTTTTGCGAGATGAGCAGTTGGGAAGCTTGGATCTAAGAGGTTCACAGTTGAAAGTTCAAGCAGACACGCTAGAGGGGGAACCACAGCCCAACCTGTGAACTGGTTTCAAATGAATGCCCAGCTGCTTTCCTGTTGGGTGATTTTCATCAACACAGAACACGGGGATAAATGCATTTTTGGTTCCATCCTCTCTCCTCACCAAGGAAATGTCCTACTTTGAGTTTGTCTCCACCTGCTGGGCGGTGGCGTGTTTAGAGTGGAGGATGTAGTTGCAGCTGTCCTGCAGGTGGAGGTGGTGCAGGACAAGCAGAGCAGCAGATTTGTGAGTGTTTTGGACTTGAATTAAAAAGACCAAGACATGCTGATGAGGCTGCTGTGTGATCTAGAGACAAGTATAAGGATTGGGTCTAGCTGTATTGCTCAGGCTGCGCTACAGCATCTATTCACAGGTGCGATCCCACTACTGAGCGACACGGGGGCTTTGACCTGCTCCGTCTCCGACCTGGGCCGGTGCACCCCTCCTTAGGTGACCTGGTGGTCCCAGGCTCCCCCAGGATCACCATATCAATGCCGAACGCAATGCGGACACCCGATCGACATAGCCTTCTGCAGCTCAGAGCTCCTGAGCTCAAACGATCCTCAAACCTCAGCCTCCCGGCAGCTTGGATTACAGGTACGCGCCACCGCACCCGGCGAGAAGTACTTACGTTAACAGGGCTTTTAACCATGTCTGAGGTAACATCATGACACTAACCTGCTGCCCATCATTAGCAAAGTTGTAATGATGGGCAGCAAAGATGAGGAATGAATGGTGCACAATTGTTATATGCAAGTTTTTAGAAAGCTCGTGGTTAACCCAAGAGTATTTTGTCACAATATCAAGAAGAGTAAAGCTTCAATGTCAGAAGTGGGATTCAAAGCCACACCTCCAAGGGAGACTGCAACCTGAACGCAGCGCCTTAGACCGCTCAGCCATTCTGACATTGCAGTGCCAGTTTGGTGGAGGTTACCACTGTTAGATACTTTGGAAGAAACACACATTATCCTTCTCATAACACATATAGCAGCTGTTCAGCCATGGAAACGTAGTGCGAATAATCTACAATGTCATCCATCCTGATCATTTGGCTGAATACTTTTAGGCAGGTTGCCATGACATGACAGTTCACACAGTTTCACATCGGTTCCATGGTGTAATGGTTAGCACTCTGGACTTTGACTCCAGCGATCCGTGTTCAAATCTCGGTGGGACCTGCTTATTGGGAGGTGAAACCATACTGCATGTCACATAGTGATAACTTGTTTTTGGTCGCCAAGCGGTCTAAGGCACTGCTTTCAAGTCGCAGTCTCCTCTAAAGGCGTTTGTTCGAATATAGCAGCTGTTCAGCCATGTAAACACATACTACGAAGCTCGTGGCGCCCACTTTCTGTGCTGACTTTGAGGTCGGAAGAGGTTTGGAGCTGTACAGTTAGTGAGTCAGCAGAGTGTTTGTGACTTTTGCGCACAAGCGCACCTCAGCACTCGGATACTCCAATCTGTAACTTTGTGTGGGTTGTAACTGAATTTCAGACAGCTTTTTAGTACCACATAGTGACTGACAAGTGAAGGAACTCTTTAGTGATTGACAAGTGTTTTGTAAAGGCAGACGTCATGGTTAGCTGCTTGATTTTATAAAGCTCTCACAGAAAACACAAGTCATACAGAAATTCAATGTGCCAGAGAAGACATGCAGTATGGTTTCACCCCCCAAAAATCAGGTCCCACCGATTTCACCAGATTTCACTCCATAAGAGTTTCCTCTTTTCAAAACTCTCCCAATTCATCCAGTGACCCTGCTTGGCCAGCGCTATGGCTCTGGCGTGTCTTACTGTTTCCTCCTTTCGACACATCCTCCTCCACCACCACTTTTTGACGTTCGGTTACAGATGCCTGTTGCCACCGAGGTTGCCAAGACCAAATCCTTCTCTGCCCTGTTGGACGCGACCCACCGATGGCACTGTCATCTTACATTATTTTCACTCTCTTCGTTGTAAATGTTAAATTCACCTTGAAGAGGTGATTGATCAGAAAAAAAAAATCGTACACTACTTTAAAATGATGGTTCCCTCTAAAAGGATAAAGTCAAGCACCCAGACCCCCACTTTAGGCATCAAAAGTTACATTTTTCCTTTAATACTGAAGACTCACAGATTTTACCAGGTCTTTACACACACACACACACACACACTGTGCATTATTTACATGTCATTGCTATTTTTATCTGTTTTATTAATGATTTAATTAAAATGTTTTGATGGACTTGACCCACATTTCCAATTTATTAGAATGAACTTCTGTTTGCCATTTCTTTGGGTTTTCCTCCACAATGTTACATCTGAGTACTTAGAAAACCTTACAGCTGAGTAATGTGTGAGCAGATGCCATTAATTTTTAGTCTGTCTTCATTCAGTCTTACTGAGATTGACTATTTTTCCTTGCTGAGCAGTCTCGCTGTAATATGGAAGTTTGATTTGTGGTGGAGCTGTAATCTGCAAATACAGTCTGCATCTCCACCTGTTCATTTATTTTTGAGGCTGTTCGCTGGTTTCCTTGAGTGCCTTGCAAAAGGTGCTTACACCTCTGGTGCGGTGGTTATGTTATTCATACTTCACACAGGTACTCTCTAGTATAATATGTATATGCAGTGTTTCATTTTACAGTATACTGCAATGATCGTCCTTCAAGGTAATTTGAACCATCAGACACTCAATACCCTTTGAATTGTTTTTCTGCGCCAGTTTGAAGTTTGAACATTTCCAGTTTAGAAATATCTCTATTTATAGAAGGAAAACTAAACTAAAGTCAGGCTTTATTTGACAAGCATATGCTGGCATCCATGAAAGAGTGAAATTTAGATGCAGACACTCTCCCATGATGCCAGTGGTTTTACTTGGAACCCCTGTTGGTAATGACAAATGCGGTTTTTCAAACCTTAGCTCATGATTAATAGTAGGTAGGTCAGCTACCACCTCCATACAGAACAACCTCCATTAGGGTTTAAATAGCTGGGACTCTTCACCTTTTTGTTTTTCAAGCTGAACAAACCTCTTGGATGAGAAGTGAAATGTTTTAAAGGAGTCCAGCTGCCTCTCTTAAGACAAACATGACCTGATTGACTAGGAACCTACACAGACATGGAGTCAGCATGTCTTGTAGATTTCAAACGACATGCAGATAATGTAAAGACTGCATCCAGTCTTTGTTTATCTTGGGTCTGTGTTTGTGTCCTTCCTGGCAGATAGAACAGTTCATTTTACCTGAGATTTACTGCTTAAAGCACATATGATAAAACACTAAATGGATCCAGGCAATCAAGATTTGAGACTTGCAACATAAGAAAATGTAATTTTTCAGAAGCTGACCACGCTGCAGCTGTCAGCCAGCGACCAGGACAGCGAGCCGGGCGAGCTCATCTACTGCGTCACCAAACAGACGAGACTGGGACACCTCGAGCATGCTGCCAGTCCAGGTAGACCAGACCTATATGTTAGTGTTTTTAGAAAGGACGCAAAAGTAAAGATGAAAGCCAAACTAAACCAAACCAAACTTTTCCCACCGCTTTGTGAGTAGTTGGCATCCAACATGCAAACTGCAGATGACTATGGCAATCTGATTGCAACCAAAGCAAATTTGAAACTTTGTTACTTATTACCGTTGTTTGGAATAGATAGGAATATAGGGAATTATAAATTTTTATTTAAAGACAGGACTCACATGTTTTCATTTCTAGTCTTTAAAACCTGTCTCTATCCATCTAGTATTAATTCTTTCTGGGAAACAAGTATGTATATTATGCACACACACAAACACACATGCAGCTATTACCTATTTCTTGTTTTTATACCTAGGATGAATTATTGTTGAATGAAGACATTTTTCAAACACATGTAAAATGTGCGCAATTGTGTTTATTGGGTAAAGGAAAAGGCAGAAGGGGGGGGGGGGGGGAATGGGGGGATAGAAAGAATGAAAGAGAGAGATGAGAGAAAACCCCAACAATCCCCTCTGAGCAAGCACCAGGCGACAGTGGATAGGAAAAACTCATTTTAAAGTGAAAGAAACCTAAAGGAGAAACCTATGGCAGAACCAGGCTCAGGAGGGGGCAGTCAACTGCCGGGACTGGTCGGGGGGTGAGGGTGAAAAAAGTAAAAGGAGGGAGGGGAAGGGGGGAAATGAAGATGGAATAGAGGTGGAGGAAGACGAGGTTACATCAGGTGAGAAGCAGCAGTGCCCCTCCTCCAGAACCAGTGGAAGCGTTTTTTCTTCTTTTTCAAATACTCTTCCACGAGCACTTTTTTTTCAATGATGAGGGTTTTCAGCTCATTGATTGTTTCTGCGTTTTCTTTCTCGTTTGTTGCATCTTTTCACCATGTCTTCTAATTGTTCTTGTTTTTCTTTAAGCTTGTCTTTCAGTTCTTTAACTGTTGCCTCCTCTATTCGCTTTGCCTTGTGCACATCTGTGTGCATGTCTTCCAGCTGCTGCTTTCTCTTCTGGGTTTCTTGAAGTCTACACTGCAGGTCTTTATGTGTTTTCTGTTGTTCTTGCTTTTGCGCCTGGATTTCAGTGTTTTTGTACTTCAAGGTCTTAGAAAGTTCCTCAAGTTCGGTATTTTTTCTCAGACTCTCATTGATGCTACTCTGCATCGCTGAGCATTGTTTTTCCAGTTTTTTCTTTTCTTCTTCCAGTACAGTTGTTTTGTACTTCGTTTCGTTATACAATTCTTGGAGTGCTTGATTTTTCCTCTGGAGATTAAGTCTTTCTTCTTCCTGTTGTATTTTCTGTTGGTCTTTTTCTTGAAGCAGCTCTTTATTTCCATGCGCTTTTTTTATCAAGCCTGATTTGGAGCAATCTGTGTTTTTCCTCCATCTTGTCAAGCTTGGAGTCCATTTCCTTCTGTTTCATTTCCATTTTCTTCTTGTCTTGAAGCAACTGTTGACTTTTGTGCAGAGTTTTGTCATGTTTCACCTGCAGCGCTTTGTATTTTTCCTCCATGGCTTGGAGTTTGCTCTGCAGGTCTCTCTGCTCTACGGGCTCTTGTTTCCTGTCTTGGAGGATCTCTTTATTTCTCTCCAGAGCTTCATTGAGTATTACTTGCAAGCCTTCATTTTGTTTCTCGATGTTCCTCAGCTTGCAATCCATTTCTTCCTTTTGTATTTTCTGTTGGTCTTTCTCGTGAAGCAACTCTTTATTTCTCTCCAGAGCTTCATCAAGCATCACTTGCAAGCCTTCATTCTGTTTCTTGATGTGCCTCAGCTTGCAATCCATTTCTTCCTTTTGTATTTTCTGTTGGTCTTTCTCGTGAAGCAACTCTTTGTTTTTGAGCAGTGTTTCCTCAAGAGTTATTTGGAGCATTTTCAGTTCTTCTCCCAAGACTTCAAGCTTGGAGTCCGTTTCTTTCTCGAGCATTTCTTGTTCCTCTCTCTCTTGAATGAACTCTTTATTTCAGTGCACTGTTTTATCAAGCTTGATTTGGAGCAATCTGTGTTTTTCCTCCATCTCGTCAAGCTTGGAGTCCATTTCCTTCTGTTTCGTTTCCATTTTCTTCTTGTCTTGAAGAAACTGTTGACTTTTGTGCAGAGTTTTGTCATGTTTCACCTGCAGAGCTTTGTATTTTTCCTCCATGGCTTGGAGTTTGCTCTGCAGGTCTCTCTGCTGTGTGGACTGTTGCTTCTCTTCTTGGTGGATTTCTTTCAGTTTTTCCAGAGCATCGTCAAGCTTCTCTTGGAGCTCCTGATTCTTCTTGACCACGTTGTCCTGTTTTATGCTCTCTTTTTTCTCCTTTTGGAGCAGATCTTTATTTTTTTCCAGAGCTCCATCAAGCTTTTCTTGGAGCTCCTGATTCTTCTTGAGCATTTTATCCCCTTTAATGCTCTCTTTTTTCTCCTTTTGGAGCAGATCTTTAATTTTTTCCAGAGCTTCATCAAGCTTTTCTTGGAGCTCGTGATTCTTCTTATCTTGGAGAGCCCATTGTTTCTCCTCAATAATACCTTCCCTTTCCTGAAGCTGGTAGGATAATTTTTCTAATTCAGCACTCTTTCTCTCATTTTCTTCTGTCAGGATCTTAATCTTTTCTCTGTTCATGAGATTTTCCTTCTCCATTTCTTCCAATCGCTTTTCATCTAATTCTACGTGTTTGTCCCGAGGAAGAGAGCTGATGTAAGGGTCTAGGGACTCATACCATGGAATAGAGCTGCGGTCAGCTTCTTGTCTTTCTTGCTCTTTCTGAGACATGTTGGAGTCTGTATACCATGAGTACGAAAAGGATCCAAATGTTTGAAAATGCTTTACTGGTGAACGTTTGAATGCTGCTAACATAAGTGCTGCAAATAACGGACTAAAAGTTGTACCTCCTCACCCCTACTTAAGGATTCATGAGGATCAAAGCTTCAAAGCATCAAAGCTTTAGAAGCCTGTGACATCAGAATTCCGTAAACCAATGAGGTTCTTACATGACTTTTGAATGAGGATAATTCCATCCATCCATCTTCATCCGCTTTATCCGGGGCCGGGTCGCGGGGGCAGCAGCCTAAGCAAAGAGGCCCAGACCTCCCTCTCCCCAGCCACCTCCTCCAGCTTATCCGGGGGAATACCAAGGCGTTCCCAGGCCAGCCGAGAGATATAATCTCTCCAGCGTGTCCTGGGTCTGCCCCGGGGCCTCCTCCCGGTGGGACATGCCTGGAATACTTCACCCAGGAGGCGCCCAGGGGGCATCCTTGTCAGATGCCCGAACCACCTCAGCTGGCTCCTTTCGATGTGGAGCAGCAGCTGCTCTACTCTGAGCCCCTCCCGGATGGCCGAACTTCTCACCCTATCTCTAAGGGAGAGGCCAGCCACCCTTCGGAGGAAGCTCATTTCTGCCGCTTGTATCCGCGATCTCGTTCTTTTGGTCACTACCCACAGCTCGTGGCCATAGGTGAGGGTAGGGACGTAGATCGACCGGTAAATTGAGAGCTTCGCTTTTACACTCAGCTCCCTCTTCACCACGACGGACCGGTGTAGCGTCTGCATTACTGCAGCTGCAGCCTCAATCCGTCTGTCGATCTCCGGCTCCCTTCTCCCATCACTCGCGAACAAGACCCCGAGATACTTGAACTCCTCCACTTGGGGCAGGAACTCATCCCCGACCCGGAGTGGGCACTCCACCCTTTTCCGGCTGAGAACCATGGCCTCAGATTTGGAGGTGCTGATCCTCATTCCCGCTGCTTCACACTCGGCTGCGAACCATTCCAGTTCGAGCTGGAGGCCCTCACCCGAAGAAGCCAACAGAACCACATCATCTGCAAAAATCAGAGATGAGATTCTGAGGCCACCAAAGCGAAAGCCCTCCGCCACTTGGCTGCGCCTAGAAATCCTGTCCATAAAAATTATGAACAGAACCGGAGACAAAGGGCAGCCCTGGCGGAGCCCATCACCCACCGGGAACGAGTCCGACTTATTGCCGGCAATGCGAATCAAGCTCTTGCAACAGTTGTATAGGGATCGAATGGCCCATAGCAATGGGCCAGACACCCCATACTCCCGCAACACCTCCCACAGGACACCCCGAGGGACACGGTCGAATGCCTTCTCCAAGTCCACAAAACACATGTAGACTGGTTGGGCAAACTCCCATGCACCCTCAAGTATCCTGGAGAGGATAAAGAGCTGGTCCAGTGTTCCGCAACCAGGACGAAAACCGCATTGTTCCTCCTGTATCCGAGGTTCGACTAGCGGACGAACTCTCCTTTCCAGCACCCTGGCATAGACTTTCCCAGGGAGGCTGAGGAGTGTGATCCCCCTGTAGTTGGAACACACCCTCTGGTCCCCCTTCTCAAAGATGGGGACCACCACCCCGGTCTGCCAGTCCACAGGTACTGCCCCTGATCTCCACGCAACATTGCAGAGGCGTGTCAACCAGGACAGCCCTACAACGTCCAGAGCCTTCAGGAACTCGGGGCGGACCTCATCAACACCAGGGGCTCTGCCACCAAGGAGTTGTTTAACTGCCTCAGTGACCTCGCCCCCGGAAATTGGCGGGTCATTCCCCTCATCCCCAGACTCTGCTTCCTCCTCAGTGGGATTAAGGAGGCCCTCGAAGTATTCCTTCCACCGCCCGACAATTTTCTCAGTCGACGTCAGCAGCGCTCCGCCAGCACTATACACAGTGCAGGTAGAGCACCGCTTTCCCCTCCTGAGACGCCTGACGGTTTGCCAGAATCTCTTCGAGGCAGTCCGAAAGTCTTTTTCCATGGCCTCTCCGAACTCCTCCCACACCCTCGTTTTTGCTTCAGCCACTGCCCGAGCCGCATTCCGCTTGGCCTGTCGATACCTGTCGGCTGCCTCCAGAGTCCCACAGGCTAACCAAGCCCGATAGGACTCCTTCTTCAGCCTGGTGGCTCCCTTCACCTCTGGTGTCCACCATTTGGTTCGGGGATTACCACCACGGCAGGCACCAACCACCTTGCGGCCGCAGCTCAATGCAGCAGCTTCGGCAATGGAGACGCTGAACATGGTCCATTCGGACTCAATGTCCCCAGTCTCCCTCGGAATGCTGTTGAAGCTCTGCCGGAGGTGTGCGTTGAAGATCTCGCGGACTGGGGCCTCTGCTAGACGTTCCCAGCACACCCTCACTACGCGTTTAGGTGCACCAGGTCTGTCCAGCGTCCTCCCCCGCCACCTGATCCAACTCACCACCAGGTGGTGATCAGTTGACAGCTCAGCCCCTCTCTTTACCCGAGTGTCCAGAACATATGGTCGCAGGTCTGCTGATACGATTACAAAATCGATCATCGGCCTACGGCCTAGAGCGTCCTGGTGCCACGTGCACTTATGGACACTCTTATGTTCGAACAGGGTGTTTGTTATGGCCAAACTGTGATTAGCACAGAAGTCCAATAACAAAGCACCGCTCGGGTTCAGATCAGGGAGGCCGTTCCTCCCAATCACGCCCCTCCAGGTCTCGCTGTCGTTACCCACATGAGCATTGAAGTCTACCAGCAGGACAACAGAGTCTCCAGGTGGAGCACCCTCCAGCACCCCCCCCCCCCCCAGGGACTCTAAGAAGGCTGGGTACTCTGAACTGCCACTCGGCGCATAAGCGCAGATGACAGTCAGGACCCGTTCCCCGACCCTAAGGCGCAGGGAACAAACCCTCTCGTCCACCGGGAAAAACCCCAACGTACCGGCAGCAAGCCGAGGGGATATTAGAATACCCACCCCAGCCCGTCGCCTCTCACCAGGGGCAACTCCAGACTGAGACAGAGTCCAGCCCCTCTCCAGGAGACTGGTTCCAGAGCCCAAGCCATGTGTAGAGGTGAGCCCGACTATATCTAGCCGGTACCTCTCAACCTCACGCACTAACTCAGGCTCCTTCCCCACCAGAGAGGTGACATTCCATGTCCCTAATGCCAGTCTTGGCAGCAGGGGGTCAGTCCGCCAGGGCCTCCGCTCCTGGCCGCCACCCGGCACACAATGCACCCGACCCCTATGGCGCATCCTGCGGGTGGTGGGCCTGCGGGAGGATGGGCCCATGTCTCCTCTTCGGGCTGTGCCCGGCCGGGCCCCATGGACTAAGGCCCGGCCACCAGACGCTCGCCCTCAGGCACCCTCCCCGGGCCTGGCTCCAGGGCGGGGCCCCGGTAACCCTATCCCGGGCAGGGTAAACTGTTCCCTCGGTATCCTTTTCATAAGGGTCTTCTGAATCGCTCTTTGTCTGGTCCCTCACCCAGGGCCAATTTGCCATGGGAGACCCTACCAGGGGGCAAAGCCCCCAGACAACATAGCCCCTGGGATCCCTGGGACACACAAATCCCTCCACCACGATAAGGTAGCGATGCTGGAGACATTTACCTTTTCACACACTTTCCTTGGCTGAACAATGACACAGCCTTAATCTACCTTATGCATCTCTCTTTTTTTATAGAAAAGGTTTTCATGTGAATGATTTCCTTTTATTTATTTTATACAATCTGGGCATGATTGTCATGCCAACTATATTTCATTGTTTAGTTCTGTTTGTAAGGTTCCTCTTAAAATAGTTACTGCAGAGGGACTGCATTTCCCCTCCCACGCAGGACAATTTAGTTTCTTTGGATTTCTCCACCTATCGGCACTTATTCGGCTGGCGCCGGGATATTTTCTGTCTAACCACTGTTCATCTGCCGTGAGTTTAGTTTCGTTATTACCCATTTTGTTTCGTTTTATAGAAGGTTTGTTTACAATGTATTTTATTGAGTTAAATATACAGTCAGACCCGTGAAGCTGTCACTGGCACGAAGAACGAGATAAGTTATCAACAACAGGCTTCTACTTTCAAGCTATTCTTGAAAGCGGTTGTCGATTTTACGTGATGACGCACAACTTTTTTTCTCATTCAGCCAGTACGTGAGCTATCAATGGTAAACAATTCAGTGGAGTAGTTCAGCCACCTTAATGTGCTGTTAAATCAACTTACTCCACCAACAAAACAGTAAAAACAGTTTATGCGCGCAAAATTTATGCTGGACAGTCTGGGTGTCTCTTTAGTATCAGCTACCAGCCCTCTTTCAGGCGAGCTGCTAACCGTTATACTGCTACCAGCCCTATTTCAGGCGAGCGGATAACTTGTCGGGCTTCAAACCACTTTTTCAGGCGAGCGGACAATTTGTCGGGCTTCGAGCCGCTATTTCAGGCAAGCGGACAAAATCAGTCTTTCTATAGACTTTTGTTAGCGAATAGGTCACTTCCTATTTTAATATACTTAGACCAGACAGACTGTCCCAGCCTATCGTTTTACGCGAAATGTGTCAAGTGTGGAATAATCACCTGGCTTCGCTGTTGCCGGTTGGTCAGGCGTCGTCCTTCAAGCCCCACCGCCATGGACCTGTATAAGACGTTGGCCAGGACCCGAATTTTAACGTCCCTGGACTTTCAACCCTTCCTGGAGGGCGTTCTGCAGAGGCTTCAATGCAGGTTGGTCACGGCGTCGGGACTTGAGGAAGGATACCACTGCGAAATGGAGCATAATATTATTATTAATACCAGTCCATTAACGGCTTCGAAGGACCAATTAAATGTCAGAGATTTACAGTTAACAAACAGTCAGGTGAGTAAACAACACTGAGACACTTGTTACTGATAACGTGCGGCACGGGTGAATCTCAGACAGAGAGACACACCGTACTGCAGTATTCGTTTATTTTTATAGGTTACATCGTCAATATGCAAATATAATCACATTTCCTGTTACGCAGGTCCTGATGCTGTCTGTGTGTAAGCTGTGTGTGTGTGTGTGTCACAAAGTGTGTGTGTGTGCTACAAGTCAATTTCTAAGAATAAGATAATGCAAGTCAACTTCTGCGGATGTGTATTTCTGTACTGATCTCTTGCGGTAAATGTCACAGTGTCACAGGGTCAGCTTCCTGTTTCTACAGAAAGCTGTGTCTGGTGAAATATGTGAACATAAGTATAACATAACATTTGAAGCATAATCAAATAAAACAGTAAAAATTCCATAACAACCAACTTGCGACATTGAAGATAACATAACAATTCTTCCCGAATTGTCACCACAAGTAAACGTAAGTGTAGCGCTGACATCACAAAAACGACAGATAAACACTTCAACCGAGTCGTCTACAGGGAATTTGGATTCAGAAAGTCAGGACCAAATAGACTCCTCGTCAATACCCGTACTTGAAGAACAAAGACTGATATCTACCCAGGGAGTTGTTCAGGAAAGTCAGCAGGAAAGTAATGATGTGAGCGCTCCGTTTACGGTATGGCTCCCACGGAAAAAGAAAAAGAAGAAGGTAAAACCATAGCAAGAGACTTTATTAATAAAAGCCAGAGTGTAAAGATTCCCCCTATTTAGTAATAACATAAACTCTTTTCATGTATCGACAATCAATACAAGACGGTTGAACGATGCAGTGAAGTGTCAATCTGTCTTTAATGTATTACATGAAACGGGTGGGGACATTTGTCTTCTTCAAGAATGTGCCCTTCCCTTTATGGACAATGTTAGATTATAATATTATTTTATGCCATGTTAGACCCCTAATTAAAGGTTGTGAATTATTATGTAGTTTTAGTTTGCATTATTCTCCTGAATTAGAAGAAGCTGATAACTATTGCATTTGTTAAACTGATTTGCATTACATTAGACTGCTGATTTATTGTGGATGAATGATATTGTTTTATGATGTTATAAGAAATACTGTTCGCAGAAAGTCATCGCCTTATTTGTCTGATTAGAAGAGAACGGAACATGCTGGAGTTTTCTGCCCCATCTCAGCAGGAGCAGATAAACAGGGAGCCAAGGTCGTAGCTTAGGCGCCGTGTGAGAGAAAGCATGTGAATGTTTAGGCTTTTATGATAAGGTGGGGACACCAGAGGCTATAAGAGTTTGATCAATGCTCCACCATTTTGAGATCTGAGGCTGTCTGCATACAGTGTCCATCTCCCACGCGTGTGACTATTAAAATCATCGTTTGACTTAACCCGGCCGGACCAGTGTTGTTATTGTGGTTTTTCCTCTTGTATCCATCCCCAATTTTGAACTCGTAACAACAACTACACGAAGTTTGCAAAACGATGGACATATGGCCAATCCCTTTGGTCAGGGGATAACCAAAATCGGATGTCTGGTGTAGGTATTTTGATTAACAATAAAACTGTTAATATAGAAAAAGTGGAAGTAGTGGTGGACGGAAGAGCTTTATGTATAGATGTAGAAAAAAATGGGAGTAAACTCAGGATTATTAATGTCTATGGACATTAGTGATGGGTCGTTCGCGAACGAAATGGCTCTTAGAGCCGACTCTTTGACGTGAACGACGCGAGCCGGCTCCTTATCGCGAGCCGTCACGTGGGTTTTTTTTTTTCTTTCTCTCACCCTCTCTCTCGCACTTTTTTTCCGCTTCACTCTGCACGCGAGCCTTGTGCTTTACGCTGGGCAGAGGGGGGAGGGGCGGTAGTTACACTCAGTAGCACAGGAACAGAGCCAGAGGGAGAGACAGAGAAAGAGAGCCAGGGACAACAACGTCACATTAGAAAGGTATAGGACCATATGACAGAGAATATGCATCTTCTTTTTGTTTTCATATTATAATTTATATTTAATTGTGTTGTGGTTTGCAGTGTTTTGTGTTGTTTCACTTTAAATTTGTAAAAGGAAAAAGCTGAAAATTTAAATAGTTAAAAGTTGAAATGTGAATAGCTGATTTTTGTATTATATGATTTATTTATTACATTGTATGTGGAGTAAATAAATAAAAGTATATTTACGGTGGCCCCTAGAGAGAGGATGCTGGGCGCAGTGTTGAGCTTTTGTTACCTAGTGGCTACACAAGCCAGCAAGTACCAACGACCGGATTTGGTGTGTGGTAGTAACAGGTAAATGAACTTTTTTTAAAATTATTTGAATATATATGAGTGCCTGTGTATAAATACACAAACAATACACACATGCTTTCAATTGTGTAATTTAAGTGATCTAGTAGCTCTGCTTTGGAAGTTCAGTTCATGCTAGAAATGTGTTTTGGAGTTTGTACGTGTTTTGTCTCTAGGGGCCACCGCATATATTTATATATAAACATATATAAATAAAACCACTTTTTTTTACGTTAGTAATTCCTTTTGTGCATAATTTTATATTATTGTTAATAATAAATTAATTAAAGCAACAAAACAACCTGAAGAGCCGGTTCGGAGCCGAAAGAGCCGGCTCTTTTTAGTGAGCCAAACCGAAAGAGCCGGATCTCTAAAAAGAGCCGGAAATCCCATCACTAATGGACATACAGAGTTGAAAGAACGGACGGCATTATTTCAAATATTACAACCATTTCTTTGTAATAGAAGACCGATAATAATGGGTGGGGATTTTAACTGTACACCAGAAACAAGTGGAATCCAGGGGGCGGCTTCAACAGTGAAGAAAGATTCAAGTACTTGTGCATTAGATAATTTGATTAAAGACGGTAATTTGAAAGACGTGTTTAGATTTCTTAACCCGTCAGACCCTGGATATACCTGGTCTAATAATAAGTCCTCTTCACGGATTGATTTTTTGTTTGCCAGTGAAGGCTTAATACCCCTGTCATGTAGTGATGGGTCGTTCGCGAACGAAATGGCTCTTAGAGCCGGGTCTTTGACGTGAACGACGCGAGCCGGCTCCTTATCGCGAGCCGTCACGTGGGTTTTTTTTTTTTCTTTCTCTCCCCCTCTCTCTCTCTCTCGCACTTTTTTTCCGCTTCACTTCGCACCTGAGCCTTGTGCTTTATGCTGGGCAGAGGGGGGAGGGGCGGTAGTTACACTCAGTAGCATAGGAACAGAGCCAGAGGGAGAGAGAGAGAAAGAGAGCCAGGGACAACAACGTCACATTAGAAAGGTATAGTAATCATCCACAACTATTTTCGGTTGCAGATGATAAAGGATTCAGAAAGTTTATTCATGCAGGCCCATATGACAGAGAATATGCATGTTCTTTTTGTTTTCATATTATAATTTATATTTGATTGTGTTGTGGTTTGCAGTGTTTTGTGTTGTTTTCACTTTAAATTTGTAAAAGGAAAAAGCTGAAAATTTAAATAGTTAAAAGTTGAAATGTGAATAGTTGATTTTTGTATTATATGATTTATTTATTACATTTTATGTTGAGTGAAAAAATAAAAGTATATTTACAGTGGCCCCTACAGACAAAGCACATACAAACTTCAAATCACGTACGAACTCTGAAGCACGTACAAACTCCAAAACACGTAAAAACTCCAAAACACGTACAAAAAACTCAGAAGCACATAAAAACTCAAAACACGTACAAAAGATAACAGAAGTGCTCCAGGATGCTGGGCGCAGTGTTGAGCTTTTGTTACCTAGTGGCTACACAAGCCAGCAAGTACCAACGACCGGATTTGGTGTGTGGTAGTAACAGGTAAATGAACTTTTTTTTAAAAATTATTTGAATATATATGAGTGCCTGTGTATAAATACACAAACAATACACACATGCTTTCAATTGTGTAATTTAAGTGATCTAGTAGCTCTGATTTGGAAGTTCAGTTCATGCTAGAAATGTGTTTTGGAGTTTGTACGTGTTTTGTCTCTAGGGGCCACCGCATATATTTATATATAAACATATACAAATAAAACCACTTTTTTTTACGTTAGTAATTCCTTTTGTGCATAATTTTATATTATTGTTAATAATAAATTAATTAAAGCAACAAAACAACTTGAAGAGCCGGTTCGGAGCCGAAAGAGCCGGCTCTTTTTAGTGAGCCGAACCGAAAGAGCCAGATCTCTAAAAAGAGCCGGAAATCCCATCACTACTGTCATGTAAAGTGGAACCAGTACCTTTTTCTGATCACCATAAGGTAATGTGTGGATTTAGTATTCAATCTTCTTTTCAGTCGGCCCCAGGGCCATGGAAACTAAACCTGAATCTATTGAAGGACGGGAAGGTTACGGGAAGGTATAAACTTAAATTACAACAATGGGTCTCCCTACAACCACTATATGAATCTGTAGGGGAATGGTGGGAGAGTATAAAGATTAGGACCCAAGTATTTTTTAGTCTTGAAGGGAAAAGGCAGGCAAAGAGGAGGCGACAATGGTTATTGAGAAAGCAAGAAAAATTACAAAGGTTTTACAACCTCCTGAATTTGGGCTTTGAAGTTAGTGAAGAGATTACGAATCTGAAAAAAGAAATGATGGTAGTTTTAAATGAGAAAAGCAAGGGAGTATTAATACGGAGTAGGGTAAAACATGTGGAAGAAAATGAAAAATGTACGAGATATTTTTTTTAAAAATTGTATAAATCTAAACCTGCTATTGACAGCCTGATTAATGAAGAAGGGAAAGAAGTGAAAAGTACCCAAGAAATTTTAAAGGTAGTACATTCCTTTTATATCAACTTGTACAAAGAACAAAGTATTGATGAGGCGATTGTAGAATCCTTTATCTCTAAGTTAACACAAAAATTGGATCCAGAAGATGGTATAAATTTAGATGAAGGTATAACACTAGAGAAAATCACAAGAGCTATGATAAGTATGCAAGATAACAAGACGCCAGGTTTGGATGGCTTGCCTAAGGAATATTATCAGGCCTTTTGGGAACAACTCAGTCCTTCGTTGTGCAAGGTTTATAAAGAAGCGTGGGATAAAGGTGTATGGTCAACGTCCATGAATACAGGGGTGATTTCCTTGTTGTGGAAAAAGGGCTCTAAAAAAGATTTAAGAAATTGGAGACCCCTGACATTGTTAGGTCTAGACATCAAGATTTTAGCTAAAGCCCTTTTTTTTTTCGGTTGCAGGCAGTAGTGCCTAAGTTAATTGGAGTGGAACAAACATGTGGGATACAAGGGCGTAGGATGACAGATAGTTTAGCGGTTATAAGGGACAGTTACCTTTATAGCCATGAGCGGAATATCCCCCTTTGTGGGTTAAGCTTGGATTTAGAAAAAGCCTTTGACAATGTCAGTCATGCCTTTCTGATGAAAGTCCTAGATAAATTAGGATTTGGAGAAGTCTTTCAGAGATGGATTCAGGTGTTGTATTCTGGTTGTAGTAGTGTTGTGAATGTGAATGGTGTACAGACTACTACAGTTGCAGTGAAAGCTGGAGTAAGGCAGGGATGCCCGTTGTCTCCCACCTTATTTATATTGGTGATGGAGCCATTAGCGTGTGCATTACGAGCTAATGAGCTAATTAAAGGGTTGACCCCACCGGGTAGCGGAGGGTTGGAAATTAAATTTTCCATGTATATGGATGATATAACTCTGCTGCTTACAGACAATAAGTCGATTGAAGTAAGTTTGGCAGTTTGTGAAGCTTTTTCAGCAGCCTCAGGGATGAAAATGAATAAAGAGAAGAGTGAGGTGATTTATTTTAAGTGGCGGGAGATTAAAGAAAAATGGGATTGCAAGAAAAATCAGAAACGTTGAAAATTTTAGGGGTGGAAATAGGAGAAAATATGAGAATTAAGAATTGGAATTCAAAATTACAAAAAATACAAGGGAAACTGTTGAACTGGAAAGATAGGGAACTGTCCTTTATAGGTAAGGTTCTGGTGTTAAAAGCTGAAGTAATAGCTTCTATAGCCTTTTTGGCAACGACGTTGCCAATCCCTTATGAAATATTAACTTCATTGAGGAAGGCGATGTTTCATTTCCTTTGGGGAGGTCAACATGAGAGAGCAAAGAGGGAAATTATGTATAAACCAGTAGGGAAAGGGGGGAGAGCAGTACCGGAAATAGAGTCCAAGTGTAATGCGATGTTTATCACTCCAATTCTTAAGGCATGTTTTAGTGACCCTAAAGATAAACTTTGGCCATATTTTACTAGGTTTTGGGTGGGTTGGAAAGTGTTACAGGCGTGGGGTGTGCGCCCCCCCCCCTTAACGTGCCCTTCTCTGAACAATATCCTGTAATTTACAAGGTAGTGATTTGTTTGTTGAAACGTTTTCCGACTAAGATAACATTTCAGGAGATAACTCGTGCAACTATAGAGGAGACATTGTTTCCAACAGTTAGTATGTCACCGATAGGAAAATTACGTGAAATCCACACTAAAATGGCTTGGGGTAATGTAAATAATACATTTCTGCTAAATTCTCATAAAGACTTAGCGTGGCAAGCTGCCCAAGAATGTCTGCCAACAAGAGCCTTTTTGAAAAAAAGGGCGTGCACGAGGAGTGCACAATGCCCAAGAAAGCGGTGTGGGGGTGACGAAACGGTTAAACATTTATTTTGGGAATGTTTTTTTGCACAAAAAGTGTGGGGCCTATTAAGACAGTGGTTGAAAGATCTAAGTAAAGAAGAGTTGACATATGAAATTATAATGTATGGTTTTTTGAAAACAACTTGGGAGAAAGGGGAAACATGTTGGTGGATAATGGTGAATTGTGTAAAAGATGCTTTGTGGAGAGCAAGAAACATCTGTGTATTTAAAAAATATGAAATATCGGAAAGAGTTGTAATCAACAGCACGATTCGTTTGTTGAAGGATTACATTATAAGAATCCCCTTTGGGGAAAGTGAAGAGGACAAAAGAAAGATGTGGAAAGTACCAAAGAAGTATTTGAACATTTGTATGTAGAATAATGTGAGACTAATAGTCGTGGTTTTGACCCCTTTTGTTGTTTTTTTTCCTTTGTGGGTTTCCCCATTTGGGTTTTTGATTTCCGATGTTTCATTGTTTATTTGTTTTATTTTTTTATGAATGAACTGATGTAATTTTGGTTTTTGAACAATAAAACTCTTTGAAAATTGAAATTGGTTCACCCAGGGCGAGGCTCAGCCATTGCACTGCGGTTGTACTGACCCCTGTGAATTCCCCAAATGCGGGAATCTCAACTGCATAATTTGTGGTAGTGGGGGACTGCGTTCGTGCTCTCCCCACAGTCTTGTGTCTGTGACCAAGTGGTCGTCGGGGTTAAATAAAAGGAAGTAATAAAATGACAACGCCACCTAGGGGAATTTCACCCCCAGGAAATATATTTAAGAAAAATAGATAAAAGGAAGAAAAGGAGGCCGCACAGATTTAAGGATGCACACTGAGGCAGGCTGGCTCCAATATTAAAACAGTTTTATTTATAGTAAAAATAAATAAAATATTAAAAACCAAGATGTAGCGTCATTGTTGACTGTGTCCTAAAGTGAAAATAAAACAATCATGGAACTCGGACTTACCAGCAGCCGTGGAACCAAAAGAAAATCACAAAATGAAAATCACTGCAGCCCACCCGGTGCTGTACAAAAGAAAGTGTGAAAACGACCCACCACCTAAGGTCCCAGGGCCACTGGCACGTCCTCCGTTCACTGAAATAAAACACATAAAAATATGTTAAAAGAATAAAAGGACACTTTTCGCTCGCTACAGATCATAAAAAACTAAATTACACTTTAATAACTTTAATAAAAGAGATCACACACACGCAGGAAAGCTTATACCCCACGGGTCAAACTACCACTCGTGCTGGTAGTAGTTATTCTCAATTGCAAGCCGGTCTGGCTCCCCACCGGCTGAGACCGGCAACCAAGGAGATTTAAAGTCCCAGTACGACACTCGGGCAGAGGGTCGCTTCAGCCCGATCACAGAAGCGTGGGTACGAGCAACAGTCCAGAATAAAATAGAATAAAACCAGGTGAACCAGAAAAAGGTAAGCCTACTTAATAAAAACAAGATAAGACAAGCTAAAAACAAGACAAGATAAGACAAGACAGCAGGCTCCACCGAGGAGGAGTCCTCACAACAGCGGCTGGGAAGGCGTTTTACTCTTCCGATTTAGGTTGGGCGATTTGCCACGGAGAAGGGAATACAGCAGTCAAACCCTAAAACAACAGATAAATGTAACCTTAGACTCTTATAGCTATGAATGCTAATAAAAGTATCGTAATTGTCGGGCTATAAGCCGCTACTTTTTGCACAAGCTTTGAACCCTGCGGCTTTTAGTCAGGTGCGGCTTTTCTATGGATTGTCCATGATTTTTGTCATATCGTAAGACGATTTGTTTTGTTTGTTCCGCTGTTGTACGGCACTACGTTGCCTGGCGGAAGGATCGGGGTTCAAGAGTGGTATGTTAGTCACATGTCCGTCCGCCAGGCAACGTAGTGCCGTACGAAGTAGCGCGAAAAACAAACTTCAAAGTAGCGCTACGCGTTCAGCGGGAGGCGTGGATGATGAGCGGCGATAAACTTGCGAAAAGCAAGTTATGCCCAACTCCACCGGTGGATTCTGACAGCGTGGAAAAGTGTGAAAACATCCACGATCAACAACGGATTTTGAAGGGCTGGACTGCTGCATGATGGAGAGGAGGACTCCGACACTGACAATGAGGATTTCTTTGGTTTTGAAAGTGACAACGAAGGAGAGAAGCGGAGAGTGGATGACGAAGCCATCCTGAGCCTGTTTGTATCCGACACTGGAGAAGAGGACTTTGGTGGTTTTAGTGCGCAGGAAGAAGAGAAAGATGGTGGTGAATGACTGACTTTTCTTCTTGTTAAAGCTGTGTCACTGCACCTGAGCCTAAAAGGTAGTCCGAATCTATTTTTCTGGTGTGCTGTAGGTTACTGTTATGTACTACATGTGCAAATATGTACCCATAACTTGTTTTTCAAAATATTAATAAAAGGGGTGTGTCTCCAAACAGCCATCTCTTTCCTGACAATTCCCTTTGTGCATATTCTCTTACATATGATAAGTCAACATTGAAACACCTGCGGCTTTTGGTCAGGTGCAGCTAATGTATGTACAAAACAGGATTTTCCCCTGATTTTAGCTTGTGCGGCTAATATTCAGGTGCGCTTTGTAGTCCTGGAAATACGGCAGTTTTAACGGCTTACCCCAGGACCGGAGGCACTATACTCTCACTGGTGGGGATAACACGAGCACCTCTCTCCGCAACGAACAAACTGCCGCGCTAAAACAGGACGCAAAAACTATATTAACACAAATTCCAGTACTCGGAGGGAATCTGAGGTTAAGCGAGAGCATACCTGTAGCTGTCATAGGATCTGCTCTTGCTGATCAGTCCGTCGCAGTGTGCCAGCATTTACTGCTGCTTTGCGCTGAATGCACGGCAGGAATGATCCAACAAAAACACCGGATTAGCTTTATACGGGCTAATGCCACCCTGCAATCAAGATGCAGGTGGGTTCCCAATTAACCTAGTTGCGCAGCGAAGAGAACAAGCGCAGGAGAGAGAGAGAGAGAAAAAGAAAGGCGAGTAGCCCATTTGGCTACATCTACCCCCCCCCCCTTTTTTTGTATTGGCGCCCCGACAATAACTCAAGGAACCTAACACCATGGCCTGAATACGGCAAGCTGAGCATTAGCGACTGGTGCAGATTCAACAGGACGTTGCAAGTGATGAACATTTGAGTTCTGACCATCTCAAAGATACACCAGCTGACCGACCTTTAAAGGAACAGGGTGGACACTGTGGTCATGCCGCTCCTTGCGACGGTCAGCGGCCAGCGACAACTATTCCCGGAGGCGCTGCAATACCGGGTCGATGCGTGGAGCGAACAGAGTGAGCCCCTTATTCGGCTCTCTATTCTGAAAATGTGTTTAATATGTTGCCCCCGAATCGGGGGCGTATCAGATATTAAACTGATAAGAACAGATTTTTTTTTCATTTTTTTTTTAAATTTGCTTTCCAAAACATTTCCATACTTTACATTTACATTTGACATTTCTCATATATCTTAACATATTACTTTCCAAATCATTGTCATACCTTCATTTCTTTACACCTAAATAAACATTCTACAGAAAGAAAAGAGAAGTTGATCAACAAGAAAATCCCACAAAATGAAAGACCAGAAACCGAAGAAACAATCGCATTTCTATTATCTCGCTCCTTATCACTTACCACCTTTTTTTTGGTGGTTTTAAAAAGGTGATTTTCCACCTATCCTTAATTGTATCACTTCCCCACTTTTCTAATTCGTGCCAGTATATACTTTCAAATTCTTACTCTATTGCCTTAACTGTTCCTATCTCTCCCCATTTATACACTCCAGTTATATGTCCCTGCCTTGCTTTCCATAATTTAAGTTTTACAATTGATATCAGCATACAAATTATTTTGTTTTGTTCTTTCCCCACTCCTTTAACCCCAAACGAAGTGATTTCAGGGCGGACAGAGAGGACTTTTGCCCTCTCTGTACAATATTCGACCGTAAACTTTTTGATTTTTTCCTTTATGTCCTCCCACCAAACCACGTTGTTACTGTATAAGCTTTTCATCTCGGCCCATATCGGGAAGATTTTCATGAAGCCTTCCCTATAGGCTTTCTCTGCGAGGACGTCGTTGTTAAACTTCCAATACCCTTTTCCAAAGTCTGGCCCTACTATCTCGAGCTCCACATCAACTGCTTGATGATCTGTGAAGAGGGCTGGTATTGTTTTTCCCTCTATTATTTTGCACTTTTTTTCTACTAAAATGTAATCTAACCTACTCTTCACCCCCCTTGTGTTCTTCCAAGTATACCCCACTTGCTTTCCCAGTAACTTCCCCATTACGTCAATTAATCCATATTTCTTAATGAAGGTCCTAAAGGGGAGGGAAAACTTTTCCCTTTCCAAAGAGCAATTAAAATCCCCTCCCACAATAATATCTTTCCTAGTCAAAAAACAAGTATCCATTTTTTGGAAAAGGTCCTTACGTAGCCCGTGCTCCACCTGTGCATATACATTTATTATCTGGCATTGAGTCCCATTTTTATCAATATCCACCACCATTACCCTTCCTTGTATTACAGTAAAGCTCTCAATTATCTGAATATCCTTATCCCCACATAACACCCCAACTCCAGTCCCATGTACCCCCCCAATGCTCCAAGAAGCTTCCCCTCCCCTCCATTCCTCAGTAAACAAAGCAACATCCCTCTCATCTCTCAGATGAGCTTCCTGGACCAAACAAACATCGAAATTGTAGCTCAATAAAAATTCATAAACAATTTTTCTCTTTTGGGCACTTTTTAACCCCCTAACATTCAGGGTAATTATCCGTATTTTCCCCATACCATAAACAAAAAGCAAGTGGAGCACTAAGGGCAAAAAAATAAATAAATAAAGAGAAAAAAAATTACAATGAGTCTCTTGGTATATTTTACCTCCTCTCTTGGATTCTCTAACTATCCATATTGACATGTAACAAAAGGTCTTTTATGAAAGAGTCCTCTGACTTTTCTTCGCTCTCGCCTCCCTCTTCCATATCTCCATCGCTTGTCACATCACTTAGAGGGGTATGCATGCACTCAGTCTGTGTTCCCCTCAACACATACCCCTCCACATTTCCACCTTCCTCCAAAACCTCCTCCCTAACATCCTGATCTCTTAGCTTACCATCTTCAGAGAAAGCAGCTGGACTCACCTTTCTCCTCCTTTTTGCAGACTTTCTCCGTGGTTTTCCGACCACTTCCCAACATTTTTGGGGTTCCTCCCCCTGCTGTACTTTCTCGCCATCTTGCTCAAGACTCCTCTCTCCCTTCTCCTCACGTCGCACGTCCCCTCCTCCACACTTTCCACTTTGTCCTCGTTAGCCTGATTTCCAGCAGCTGGTAGCGGCTCCTGTGGCCTTGCTCCTACACCAGAGTCTATTTCCTCTTCACTACGTTCTTCCCCAATAAGTCCAGTCTTTACCACGGCTGAATAAGGCCGTGGCTTAGTACAATCTCTCGCCATGTGCGCATCCGAGTCACATAAGTGACATCTTCTGGGCTCCTTGCAGTCCCTCGTGATATGTCCAAGCTTGCCGCAACTCCTACACCTCACCTGGTCGCATTGTTCCGCATTATGTCCAACACTCCCGCATTTCCTACATGCTTGAAAGAATGGGATGATTCACCATACGCCACACTTCTGTGGCCTCTCCAATAGAGAGGCCTCTAACTGGTATCACAACTGCCCGCTCCTGCACAACAGAAATGAGAGAGCGATGTTTCGTTAAAATGTCCAAGCCTTGATTCTCCAAATTAAAAGAGACTAAAAAGGATTTTAACTCAGCATAGGCTGAAGGAAGAGTAAAAGAGACGGGTACTCTAAGATCTACTGGTATGAGTTTCTTTTGTCTTAGGTAGCTACCTAACCAAAATCTGACCCATGCCTGTGTTTGGGGGTTGCTACTATGGCCCGTAGCCTGTCTCATGTGGCTACTTGTATAGAGGCTACCCATGAATAAATACAGATCTGGGACTCCCTTGCCTCCATCCTCCTTTAACTTCTTCATTATCTCCCTTCTGAGTCTTTCCCATTTAGAACTCCATAGGAAGTAGAATATGGCCCGTTCCAGTTCTAGCAGCACATTTCTGGGTAGCAGAAAAACTGTGCTAACTAGTAGAAGCAAGGGTAAAATCACTGCCTTAATGACTAAAACCTTCCCCCCAAGAGTCAGCGTTCTCAGTCCCCAGAACCCCAGTCGTTGCTTTACTTTCCCTATAATTTCAGGCCAATTTGTCTTACCTCCTCCTTCCTTGTCAAATCTAATCCCTAAAATCCTCTGGTCATTTTGTGCCACGTTCATCTCAAGTCCAGTCAGCTCAGTAGTCCCCCATGGTCCATAAAATTGTGCCTGAGTCTTACTCTTGTTGAGCTTGGAAGCTGAGGCCTTCCCAAACCAGTCAGTAGCCTCAAAGGTCCTCTTCACCGATGGAAGGTCTGTACATAAAATGTTAATATCATCCATGTACAGAACGCACTTTGCTGTTTGTCCACCACTCCCAGGTATTTCCATCCCCTTTATTCCTTTATCTTTCCTCAAGATCTGTGCCAGGGGTTCAATACAAATAACATATAAGAGAGCAGACAAAGGGCATCCCTGCCGTACACCACAGTGTACCCCCACCTCACTGGTCAGGGTCCCATTGACAACAATTCTACTCCCGATCCCATTATATAGCAGCTTCACCCAAGAAATAAGTCGTTCTGGAAAGCCCATTTTCTGCAGCACTCTAAAGAGATACTGATGTGATATTCGGTCAAAAGCTTTCTCAAAATCCAAATTCAAGACGATTAATCGCTTGTTTCTATCCCTTGCAAAGTAAATGGTATCCCTGATCAACACAAGGCTATCCGCGATCTTCCTGCCCTTTACAGCGCAGGCTTGGTCCTGGTGGATTATCTGACTAAGAACCGGTCTTATCCTTACTGCTAAGAGCTTACTAAATAGCTTGCAATCGCAATTTAGGAGCGTAATTGGTCTCCAATTTCTCAAATCAGTCTTATCTTTGCCTTTGTGAATAAGCGTGACTAAACCTATTCTAAAACTGTCAGGCAATCTGTCCAATTTGCTAAAATCTGTAAACACTGAAAGTAGGTCCACAGCCAAAATGTCCCAAAATGTCAGATAAAATTCAATCGACAGTCCATCTATCCCAGGGGACTTTCCAGTTTTAAAACTCTTAAGACACTGGTTGAGCTCGGACAATGTGAAAGCTTGCCCTAGAATACCACTAGCCTCAACAGTCTTATCAATAAACTCCAAGGTTTGTGTAATGACTTCTCCGTCCACATTTTTCTCCCCATACAACTCTTTGTAATAATCTTCAATCACCTGCATGATATCCCCAGTATTCTCAACTTTTTGTCCAGCTTTGTTCCTTAATTGAGAAACAACACCAGGTTTACTCATAATTTTTTTTTAAAAAATCTTGTACATTTTTCACCTTCTTCTCTCTCTTTCTCTCTACTTCTTAATATGACTCCCTTACTTTTTATGTCCGCAATCCCCTGCATTTCCCTTTTGACCTCTTTAATTTCTTCATTAAATTCAATCCCCCATTGATTTAAGAGATAGTACCTCTGTAGTCGTTTCTGCAACCCCCTCATGCGTCTGTCCTCCGCGGCCTTCTTCTTTTTTCCAGCCTGTTTAAAAAAATAACTGTGTCCTTCCCTTCACCATTTCCCACCACAAAGCCCGTGTTTCATAAAGGTCCTGGAGGGTCTGCCATTCATTATACTGCTCCCTGTACTGGCTGACCAGATTCTGGTCCTCCAGCAAGGAGCAGTTAAGTCTCCACACTCCTCTCCCCATCGTCACACCCGAAACAAATGAGATAGTAGTGGACAGCATCAGGTGATCAGAAAAGAAGACAGGCATCAATCTAGCCTCAGTTGGTGAAACGTCTCTCACAAACAAGTAGTCAATTCGAGAGGCCCTAGCTAAAATAGGCCGAGCACTTCTGTTGCATATACTCCTCCTGCATAAATTTAAACATTCTTGTTTTCGCCCTCTCCTGAAACAAAACCTCCTGTTCCTTTAATAATATATTCAGTTCCTCGCTCTCTTCCCAGTTCTTTTCCTTATTTCTCTGAGCTTCTATCCCTGCACTCTTCGCCGCTTGCGGCTGCTTTCTGGCTCTTGTTTTGGCAGACCTTACTTTTTTTGGCTTTCTTGCTTTTGCACAAAGTCAGCAAAGGGGGCACCGTTCCCAGAGGCGCTGCAATACCAGGTCGATGCGTGGAGCGAACCCCTTATTCGGCTCCCTGTTCTAAAAATGCGTTTAATACGTTGCCCCCAAATCGGGGGCGTATCAGATATTAAACTGATAAGAACAGATTCTACACTTGATCTTAGCCAAAAGGCCGAGAAGCAATGGCCTCCCGCAGGTTCCTGGCTGAGCCGCCTTCTCGGGACACTTCTCGCTTGTGACGGTGCGCTCTTTCACTTGGCTCACAGGGAGGGAGCCGCTTCAAATCTCCGCCCACCTACAGTACCTCAGAGGCCTGCGGAGCTTCCTGGAACTGTGCGTGTAGCTGAGATATAATATACTGAGTGTGAACATTCTCAAAACTGTATTGTATATAGTTTATTTATTTTTTATTGTGTAAATTTAATTTATGTAAAACTAAGGTTCCACGTGTCACTGTTGAAGTGGGGCATTAATCAGTGTGACGCCACTTGTAAACATGTTGCGTGTGTGGGGTTTCCCAGCCAGAGCTGCATGGACTCCACACTGGTGAGGCACACTTTCTGTAGCTCCTCTCCCTGTACTAAATTATACATTTAAATTTGGTGTATTTTTCTTTGCTAAGTATTAGTTCTCATGGCTAAAAGCTCCCAAAGTGTTTTTGATTGCTTTGAACGAGAAAAATAGTAATTGGAACTGCGTTTTATCTGTTACACCATCCGTTTATGTGGTCCTTACTTGTGCTAAACAGGGATGAGGAGAGGCCTGCTGTTGCTGTGTGACACTGATTTTGCTGCTGCACTTTGTCTTTTAGGTATGTGTAAATGTATAGGTTATGTTTTATGTGTATAATGAGTTCATCACCTGAGGCTGCACACTGCATAGTATTTTCAGCCATGTTGAGAAAAGTTAAAGTTGTTTGAATATGTATTGTGTAATTGATCCATCTTAGTGGGGATTTAAATATTACAAGTTATTATTAGTGGCTTCATATTTGTCTCTGTTTTACCCCACTATAACATTTGACTTTAAAGTGGCTGTTGGGAGAATCGTTGTTTTGATAGATTGTATTTTCTTTTATATATTGTAAGCAGAGCTGCATGGACTCCACACTGGGATGAGGAGAAGCCTGCTGTTGCTGTGTGACACTGATTTTGCTGCTGCACTTTGTCTTTTAGAAATAAATCCAGTTTCCAGCCAGTCTGTGTCTGTCGTCACAACGCAGTCAACCATTTGAAATCTGCTACACGCGCTTTCTTCTAGTTCTTCTTTTGAACAACGAGGAGAGGGGCCAGCCAGACGGCAGACCCTGCCAAAAATAGGTGCGACTCCTTAACCTCCCTCTTCACGGAAGTCTTTAGTAAAAGGCGAAAGACTTGTACGTTTTGAAGAGAAGCCAGAGTGTGTGTTTCTTTGGCCTCGCAGGAAGCCGCAGTGACTCCTCGTCCCGGCTTCCGGCGTCACGGTAGGCCCTGTTTGCTTGGCTGAAGGGGCAGATCTCAGGCCCCGCCTGCTCTGCTCCAGAGTTCCACTTTGACAGGAAAGGGGTGACTGGAGAGGAGCACATATGTTACTGTAATACATCACATCCAATTTCAAAGGGATGTATGGGACATCCCTCCCACCTTTTGATATTGTCTGATACATAGTTGTTCTTTTACATATTCATACCCCCCCCCCCATATTAATTTAAAAATTCCCCGTGTTAGCACCTTCCTATGAGTCTGTGGCATTGGAAAGACATATGCCAAATGGAGTAGGGCAGGTAAGATGTCAGCTTTTACGGCCAAAACTTTGCCAGTTATAGTGAGCTTTCTTTTTGACCACATCCCCAATTTCTTTAAGATCTTCGCTATCTTCAAATCCCAGTTGTAATTTGCTGGATTTCCAAAATCAATGCCCAGGACCTGCATGGGCCCTTCACACAAAGAAAGCCCGCAAAGCGTCTGTCTCCTACCTGCCCATCGTCCCAAAAATTTATATTTTGATTTCTCCTCATTGACCTTTGACCCCGCAGCGCTCTCAAAGGTCTGTATTGTTCGTATCATCTCCCTCACACTTCCATCATCTTCCAAGTAAAGAACTGTGTCGTCAGCGTACTGGGAGATCTTCAACACCTCCCCCCCTGGCAAGGGCACTCCTCTAATTTTCTCGTTTCCTCTTATTGCACATGCCAAAGGTTCTACATATATAACATAGAGTAGGGCGGACAGGGGACAACCCTGCCGTAGCCCTCTCGTTTGTTGTACTTCCTCTGTTAAGTGTCCATTTATCTTTATCTTGCAAATTATGTCAGTATACATCATACTTATCCAATTCAAAAATTTTCCTCCTATATCAAAATTTCTCATCACCCTCCATAAGAAATCATGATTGACCCTATCAAAAGCTTTTTCCTGATCAAGTGTTACGCATATTGTTGTCAAGTTCCTCTTTTCGATGTATGTAAGCACATCTCTATGTAATTGTAAGTTCCAACCAATCTGCCTGCCCTTTACCCCGCATGTCTGGTCTGCATTAATAATAGCAGCCAAGACTCGGGCCAGGCGTCTTGCTAGAGTTCGACTCAAAATTTTGTAGTCTACGCAGACCATTGAAAGAGGCCTATAATTTGAAAACTTATCACACCCGTCCTCATACTCTTTGGCATTCTACCCGTTTCACACATTTCTTCAAATACCTCCAACAAGTGGTCTCCGATGAGATCCCAAAAGGTGATGTAAAACTCCTTTGTGAGTCCATCTATCCCAGGTACCTTGTTATTCTTCATTGTCTTTATCGCCTCGTATAGTTCGTGGTTTGTTATGCTCCTTTCCAAAAGCTTCCTTGCGTCCTCTGGTAACCTCTCTTTCAGAAAACCTAAAACCATTTCTTGAGCCCCTCTATCTACTTCTTCCACACCAAACAATGAACTGTAGTACTCCTCTACCATCTTCAAAATATTATCCCGTCCAGTAACCGATTTCCCTTCCCTTTCCACTTCCATAATTGCCCCTTTTTCGCTCCTCGGCCTTTTGGCTAAGATCAAGTGTAGTATCTGTTCTTATCAGACTGCACTTGCTTCTCGGCCTTGGCTAAGACTGCGATCGTCTCCTTTGGGTGCCTGGTCAACTAAAAAACTTTGGTATTCCCTCCACTTTGAAGGTAAGTGTCGTTACTATTTGCCCTTTTTGAAAGCATTCCTTGTTGTGTCTTGTCTTTCATTGTTTCAAAGGCGTCTGTTAGCTTTGTGGTGCCTCCGTCATGGCGGCCAACCATGCCAGCTTGCGGAGGCACCACAGTGTGCGTTTTAGCTTAACTGAAAATGTTGGAGAATTGCCAAAGATGTCCAGGTTGGATTTTTCCAGGAAGATGATTCAACAGGTGTTGGGATTTTCACCAAACGACTTGAACTGTATCCTGACTCTCCCTTTCAACAGGGGTTTTGACGTAAGTTTTTGCTCAAGCGCATTGTTGGAGGAGTTTTGGATGAGGTACGAGAATGTGAGACCACAATTTGAAGCATTTTCAATGTTGAGAAACTGACGGACAATACCTTGAAAACGGTGATTGTCAGAATGTTTAATGAAACGGTTAATGCTCAAGATATTTGTGTGTGGCTGGGGAGATACTGCACGGTGAAGGGCCAGGCGAGGAAGGTGAGGGATGTGGATGGAATATGGAACTGTGCATGGAAGGTCCCCATACAGCAATGGGAAGACCCCCGTGGGTTCTGGGGCCTGAAACACCTCCCATCCATGATAGTTTTGGGGGGATAATAGAGGTTACATTCATTACCAGGGCCAACCAAAGCTCTGCCGGAGGTGTGGGGAGCATGGGCATCTGATAGAGGCGTGCGAGGAAATCATTTGTGGGAAATGTAAGGAAAGAGGGCATACGTATGCTGAATGCAAAAATGACCGTAAGTGCAATCTGTGTGGAGGAGAAGGGCATCTCTTCAGGGACTGCCCGAGGTCATTTGCAAATAAACTTAAGGGGAAAAACCTGTTTAACGAGCAAAACCTGAGTGCAATAGGCAATGAGGTTGTCTTGATTGATGCAGCTGGGCCTGATAATTTGAACTTGCCGCCAGAACCCGTGAATGGAGGTGAGGAACAGGGAGAGGCGGGAAATGGGGAGGAGCATGGAAGGCCGGCCCAACCAGAAACCTCAGAGGAGGGGATGGGCGGGCAGGTGGAGAGTGGAGCTCAAGAAGGGGAAAGCGGTGCAAGTGACAATGCCCAAGATCACTCCCCCCCCGACACCCAGTTGGCAAAGAGGACTGCAGCAGAATTGTCTTCTGGAACAATTGTTTCAGGGAAGAGGGGTAGGCTTGAAACACCGTCAGGGAGTTCCTCAGGGGAGGACTCCAGGGTCTTCCCCTCTGACTCACCAAACGAGGTTTCCTTCCTTAACATAGTTTTACAGTCAACTCCCAAGGATCGTATGGCGAATGCAGCTTTGCGACAAAGGCCGTCACCTAGAGTCTGTAAAGGGAATAGAGCGACAGTCCTCCCTCCTGAACCATGTGAGGTGAAGGAAGAGCTCCTTTCACTAGAAATAAATTGACGTTAGGATCCTCGAAGCTTGGGCTGAGCCTTTCTTGAGGAGAACAAACTCCCTTTAGTTTTATAATGACTAGCTTGCCTCTTGTTTTACTCCTTATGGCTCTGACCTTCTCATCTATAAATGTTAGAAGTGTTAGGACCAAAGTGAGAGCCCAAAGTGTGTTATCCTTTCTGAATAGTGTAACGTCAGATGTGATTTTAATTCAGGAATGTGCAATACCTTTCTTAAAAGCATACAATCAGTGGCAGGATATGTGGCCGCAATCGTCAATATGGAGTGGATCAAACGGGAATAAAAATGATGGAGTGGCCGTCTTGGTTAAAAACCCCCTCGTGCTGGTAAAGGGGAGCACTGTGGTGAGAGAAGGAAGAGCGCTTTTAGTCAATTTGAAATATATGGAAAAGGATTTTAACCTCTTGAACGTTTATGGGTCTAATGATAAACACGAGAGATATGATCTCCTAGAGGCACTGCAGCCCCACTTGTTGGGGAGGGTGCCTTTAGTATTTGGGGGGGTATTTTAACTGTGTTTTAAGCAGGAAAGACAGGAAACGAGCCAGTCAAGATTTTAAGGTCGATAAGACGTCACTCTTATTGCAGGGGATGGTTAGAGATTTTAAACTAACAGACTGTTTTGCAGCAGTGCACCCCAGGGAGGAGGGCTATACCTGGTTTAGTGGGGATGGCGCTAGGGCCTCTCGAATTGACTACTTGTTTGTGAGAGACGTTTCACCAACTGAGGCTAGATTGATGCCTGTTTTCTTTTCCGATCACTCGATGCTGTCCAGTACTATCACACTGGCTTCGGGTGTGACGACGGGGAGAGGACTGTGGAGACTTAACTGCTCCTTGCTGGAGGACCAGAATCTGATCAGCCAGTACAAGGAGCGGTATCGTGAGTGGCAGACCCTCCAGGACCTTTATGAAACACGTGCATTGTGGTGGGAAATGGTTAAAGAAAGGACACAGTTATTTTTTAAACAGGCGGGAAAAAGGAAGAAGGCTGCTGAGGATAGACGCAGGATGGGGCTGCAGAAACGATTACAGAGGTACTATCGCTTAAACCAATTGGGGATGGATTTTAATGAAGAAATTAAAGAGGTCAAGGAGGAAATGCAGGTAATTGCGGACATAAAAAGTAGGGGGTCATTTTAAGAAGTAGGGAGAAAGAGAGAGAAGAAGGTGAAAAATGCACAAGATATTTCTTCAAGAAAATTATGAGCAAATCTGGTTTCGTTTCTCAGCTAAGGAACAAAGCTGGACAAAAAGTTGAGAATACTGAGGATATCATGCAGGTGATTGAAGATTATTACAAAGAGTTGTACGGCGAGAAAAATGTTAACGGAGAGAATATCACACAAACCTTGGAGTTTATTGATAAGACTGTTGAGGATAGTGGTTTTCTAAGTCAAGGCTTTACATTGGCCGAGCTCAATCAGTGTCTTAAGAGTTTTAAAAGCGGGAAGTCCCCAGGGATAGATGGACTTCCGATTGAATTCTACCTGACCTTTTGGGACATTTTGGCCGCGGACCTACTTTCTGTTTTTATAGATTTTAGCCAACTTGACAGACTGCCTGACAGTTTTAGAATAGGGGTAGTCACTCTTGTTCATAAAGGCAAAGACAAGACCGATTTAAAAAATTGGAGACCAATTGCGCTCTTAAATTGCGACTGCAAGCTTTTTAGTAAACTCTTAGCAGCACGGATACGACCTGTTCTAAGCCAGATAATTCACCCGGATCAAGCCTGCGCTGTTAAGGGTAGGAAGATCACAGACAGCCTCGTATTGATCAGGGACACCATTTGTTTTGCGAGGGATAGAAACATTCGGTTAATTGTCTTAAACTTAGACTTTGAGAAAGCTTTTGACCGGATCTCGCATCAGTATCTCTTTAGAGTGCTGCAAAAAATGGGGTTTCCAGAACAGTTTATCTCTTGGGTGAAACTGTTACAGTGGGGCAAAAAAGTATTTAGTCAGCCACCGATTGTGCAAGTTCCCCCACTTAAAATGATGACAGAGGTCAGTAATTTGCACCAGAGGTACACTTCAACTGTGAGAGACAGAATGTGAAAAAAAAATCCATGAATTCACATGGTAGGATTTGTAAAGAATTTATTCGTAAATTAGGGTGGAAAATAAGTATTTGGTCACCTCAAACAAGGAAAATCTCTGGCTCTCACAGACCTGTAACGTCTTCTGTAAGAAGCTTTTCTGTCCCCCACTCATTACCTGTATGAATGGCACCTGTTTGAACTCATCATCTGTATAAAAGACACCTGTCCACAGCCTCAAACAGTCAGACTCCAAACTCCGCCATGGCCAAGACCAAAGAGCTTTCGAAGGACACCAGGAAAAGTATTGTAGACCTGCACCAGACTGGGAAGAGTGAATCTACAATAGGCAAGCAGCTTGGTGTGAAAAAATCAACTGTGGGAGCAATCATCAGAAAATGGAAGACATACAAGACCACTGATAATCTCCCTCGATCTGGGGCTCCACGCAAGATCTCATCCCGTGGGGTCAAAATGATCATGAGAACGGTGAGCAAAGATCCCAGAACCACACGGGGGGACCTGGTGAATGACCTGCAGAGAGCTGGGACCAAAGTAACAAAGGTCACCATCAGTAACACACTACAATGGCAGGGAATCAAATCCCGCAGTGCCAGACGTGTTCCGCTGCTGAAGCCAGTGCATGTCCAGGCCCGTCTGAAGTTTGCCAGAGAGCACATGGATGATACAGCAGAGGATTGGGAGAATGTCATGTGGTCAGATGAAACCAAAGTAGAACTTTGTGGTATAAACTCAACTCGTCGTGTTTGGAGGAAGAAGAATACTGAGTTGCATCCCAAGAACACCATACCTACTGTGAAGCATGGGGGTGGAAACATCATGCTATGGGGCTGTTTTTCTGCCAAGGGGACAGGACGACTGATCCGTGTTAAGGACAGAATGAATGGGGCCATGTATCGTGAGATTTTGAGCCGAAACCTCCTTCCATCAGTGAGAACTTTGAAGATGAAACGAGGCTGGGTCTTCCAACATGACAATGATCCAAAACACACCGCCCGGGCAACAAAGGAGTGGCTCCGTAAGAAGCATTTGAAAGTCCTGGAGTGGCCTAGCCAGTCTCCAGACCTCAACCCCATAGAAAATCTGTGGCGGGAGTTGAAAGTCCGTGTTGCTCGGCGACAGCCCCAAAACATCACTGCTCTCGAGAAGATCTGCATGGAGGAATGGGCCAAAATACCAGCTACTGTGTGTGCAAACCTGGTAGAGACCTATAGTAAACGTTTGACCTCTGTTATTGCCATTTTATGTACAGACCTTTCGTCGGTGAAGAGGACTTTTGAAGTGACTGACTGGTTTGGGAAGGCCTCGGCTTCCAAGCTTAATAAGAGTAAGACTCAGGCACAATTTTATGGACCATGGGGGGCTACAGAGTTGACCGGACTTGAGATGAATGTGACACAAAACGACCAGAGGATTTTAGGGATCAAGTTTGATAAGGAAGGAGGAGGTAAGACGAATTGGCCTGTAATTATAGGGAAAGTGAAGCAACGTCTGGGGTACTGGGGACTGAGAACGCTGACCTTGGGGGGCAAGGTTTTAATCATCAAGGCAGTGATTTTACCCCTACTTCTATTAGTCAGCTCAGTCTTTATCCCACCCAGAAAAGTGCTGTTAGAACTGGAACGGGCCATTTTCTACTTCTTATGGGGTTCTAAATGGGAAAGACTTAGAAGGGAGACAATGAAGAAAATGAAGGAGAATGGAGGAAAGGGGGTCCCAGACTTGTATCTGTTTGTAGGAAGTCTCTATACGAGCAGCCACATGAGGCAGGCTACGGCCCATTCTAGTAACTCCCAAACACAGGCGTGGGTCAGATTTTGGTTGGGGAGCTACTTAAGACAGAAGAAACTGATACCAGTGGATCTTAAAGTACCCATCTCTTTTAGTCTCCCTCCAGCCTATGCTGAGTTAAAGTCCTTTTTAGTCTCCTTTAACTTGGAAAATGAAGACTTGAACATTTTAACTAAACACCGGTCTCTCATTTCTGTTGTGCAGGAGCGAGAATCTGTGACTCCAGTTCGCGGCCTCTCTATTGGAGAAGCCACAGATGTGTGGCGTATGGTGAACCATCCCATTCTTTCAAACAAGCTCCGGGATTTGTCCTGGATGGTGGCCCATGGGATCCTCCCAGTCAGGGCCGTCATGCACTCCCGGGGCATGTCTGCAACAGCTATGTGTCCCCGACCTGGTTGTGGCGCGCCAGAGACGGTGAGGCACCTACTCTGGGAGTGCAGTGCTGCCGTAGACCTGTGGGAAATGGCCGGCTCCTCGCAATTCCCGTACTTACCAGCAAGGGAGGTCCTAACAGCACAGTTAGTACTCTATGGGGTGAGCCAAGGAGCAAAGGCACAAAGAAAAGGCTTTGAAAAGCAGTGGCTCGCCCTCGCTGCTATAAAGGACGCCATCTGGACCTCCAGAAACTTGCTGGTAAGAAAGCACATGCAGATCCCCCCCGTGGCTGCTCTCCGAATGGCAACAGCAATAATAAAAGAGATATGTGCCACAAACATCAAGCCTTGAGAGATGCCACAAAGAAGAATCGCCTCTGTGCCCATTCGGATGGAGGAGTCGGAACCGCATATAGAAAGGTCAAAGCAGCAGCGGCTCTCCGGGAGAGGTAGGTGGGAAGGAGCAAGGTGGCGAGGATCCCCTCTGAGCACCAGCAGCTTGGGAAGGGACGGGATGGCTCTTACAAACTGTTTTTCTTTTTAAAAAAAGAGGGGTATATTGCTCCTGTGCAAGCCCTTTTAAAGAAAGAAAAAAGGGGGAAGGGAAATAAAAAGCAATTTTTTAAACTGGGTGGGAGTTTGAATTTTATGAGATGATTGTGTTTGGTTTTTATGTTTGAGTGTCAATAAAATTTTTCGAAAGATCTTGCAAATTATGTCAGTGTGATGGCATGCCACACATGGTAAGCTCCACACCTCACCACCCGCTGATTCACTTTAGTTTAATTTACAGTCACTACTTTAAAATATTCTACTTATTGTTCAATATTGTTTCTTTATTAAATGTATTTATTTTTCCATCACACCTTCCAATGTTTATATGGCGTGCACACATATTAACCTTGCAAGGTCAAAGTTCTGTTTTATGTTATATTAATACATCTTTCTTTGTTTGAGTTACCTGGGGGTTGGTGTCTCCTCCTGTCTGGCAAAAGGTGTGGCAAAGGGCTGGGAGACCTGAAGTACCACTGACAGCCTAATTGGATTGCACCACATGCTTCATTGCCTGGGGAGTGTTTCATGTTTGTTTAATTGTTTTGTATTAGTTGGTTATATGGCAGCCATCTTGTTTTCCCCGTGTGTGTCATTTGGTTTAGCTAAACCGGTATTTAAGTTCCCCTGTGTGTCATTTCAGGAGGTCAGTTTATCGTATGTTTGTTTGAGGTTTTGTTAATTATTATCTTGAGTTTAGTCTATTGAGTTGACCTCTTTTATTGGTCTGCATGTTTAAGTTTTGGCTTTGTTAAATATATTTTCATATTTTTGGGTCAATAAAACCCGTTTTTTGAATTAAAACCACCTGTGTCCTTTATGCTTTACTGCTTGGTCCCTGACAGTCAGTATACATCATACTTATCCAATTCAAAAATTTTCCTCCTATAGCAAAATTTCTCATCACCCTCCATAAGAAATCATGATTGACCCTATCAAAAGCTTTTTCCTGATCAAGTGTTACGCATATTGTTGTCAAGTTCCTCTCTTCGATGTATGTAAGCACATCTCTATGTAATTGTAAGTTCCAACCAATCTGCCTGCCCTTTACCCCGCATGTCTGGTCTGCATTAATAATAGCAGGCAAGACTCGGGCCAGGCGTCTTGCTAGAGTTCGACTCAAAATTTTGTAGTCCACGCAGACCATTGAAAGAGGCCTATAATTTGAAAGCACAGCAGGTGAGCCTTTCTTATGTAGAAAACTTATCACACCCGTCCTCATACTCTTTGGCATTCTACCCGTTTCACACATTTCTTCAAATACCTCCAACAAGTGGTCTCCGATGAGATCCCAAAAGGTGATGTAAAACTCCTTTGTGAGTCCATCTATCCCAGGTACCTTGTTATTCTTCATTGTCTTTATCGCCTCGTATAGTTCGTGGTTTGTTATGCTCCTTTCCAAAAGCTTCCTTGCGTCCTCTGGTAACCTCTCTTTCAGAAAACCTAAAACCATTTCTTGAGCCCCTCTATCTACTTCTTCCACACCAAACAATGAACTATATGATAGCATCCCGTCCAGTAACCAGTTTCCCTTCCCTTTCCAGTTCCATAATTACCCCTTTTTCCTCTTTCTTTTTCATTTGAGCAAAGAAATAGGCCGAACACTTCTCCTGTTGCATATACTCCTCCTGCATAAATTTAAACATTCTTGTTTTCGCCCTCTCCTGAAACAAAACCTCCTGTTCCTTTAATAATATATTCAGTTCCTCGCTCTCTTCCCAGTTTTTTTCCTTATTTCTCTGAGCTTCTATCCCTGCAATCTTTTCCTGAAGCTTCTTAAAAACCTCTTTAGAAGCCTGCGCTCTCTGCGTACTATAAGCAATTGAGAAGGTTTTTATTTTCTTTTTTGTTTCTTCCCACCACCTCCTCTGTTTTCGTACAAATCTTTCAGATCCACCCCATTTCCGAAAATTCTTCTAAATCTTTCCCTATACTCATGTTCTGTCAAAATATTATTGTTCAATTTCCAGTAAGCCTTACCAAAAGTCGCTTCTCCAAACCTTACCATTGCCCAGATTGCTTTGTGATCTGTGAAGGGGGCAAAAATTGTCCCCCCTCCCGTTACCTTTTCCTTATCTCCTACTAATATATAGTCCAATCTGCTCTTCATTCCCCGACTATTTTCCCATGCGTGACCAACCCGTTTGCCTAACATCTTTCCCATTGCATCCACCAGTCTATACTTAGTCATAAAATCTCTAAGCAAAGGCGATCCACCATCCTTATCTAGCGAGCAGTTTAAGTCGCCTCCCACAAAGGTCACCTTACTTGTCATAAAGCAAATGTCCAGGCCAGCAAAAAGTTCTCTGCGGGCCCGTGGTTCTGCATGTGCATAAATGTTGACCACGCGACATTGAAGTCCAGCTTTCTTGATGTCCACCACCAATACTCTGCCTTGAATTACAGAAAAAGTGTCTATAATTTTGATACTTTTCCTCCCGCACAGGACTCCCACCCCTGATCCGTATACACTCCCCACGCTCCATACTGCTTCACCTCCTCCCCACTCCTCAGTGAAAAGGAGTACGTCGCCTTCATCTCTTAAGTGTGCTTCCTGAACCATACATATATCGAAATCACACACTGTCAAAAATTCATATACCGCTCTCCTTTTCCAGAAATTCCTCAATCCTCTAACATTTATAGACATTATTTTAATTTCACCCATTTGGCTTATAAAAGGGTCAAGGAAAGACCAGTTTCCAAAAACTTACTCGCTGACCCAAACAATGACTTAAGGTCACAGGATATAGCACCCCGCAGGGCCAGAGGAGCTTGCGCCACAAAATAAGAGTGAGCACAGCCCTTCTTTCCCTCTACTTTGCCCTTCATGGTGTAGACTGCAACCCCAAGCTTTCTTGGGAAAATAATGATCGTATTATAAAATTATCCAAAACACCTTCGGTCTCACTTCCATCTTCCATTTCGTTTTCGCTCATCGTGGCGTTCAAAGGAGTGTGCATGCACTCAGTTTGGGTCCCTTTCGGTGCGTGCCCTTCCGTCTCACTGGTCGAAGGCTCCGCTCCTACCTCTTTCCCATCTCCCCCCTCCGGGGTAGTGGTCGGGTCCCATCTCCTCCTTCTTTTTGCAGTCTTCCTCCCTGTTCTCTTAACCACTTTCCACGGCTGCTCTGCGGACTCCATGTCCTCACTCTTTCCTTTCCCTCCATCCACGTGTCTCCGCTCGGCCTCCAGCAGGGGGCCCTTCGTCCTCTTCTCTACCTCCTCCTCTGTCTCATCAGTCTTATTCTCTTCACCTGTCGGTGATTCCAAATCCGCCACAGGTGCTCTCGCAGCTTCATTCCTGCTATCCTTTTCTTGCCCCAGAAAACCCTTTACTACTGCCGCATAGGGTCTGGGCTTCGTGCAATCTCGTGCCATGTGTTCTTCAGATCCGCATAAGTGGCACCTCTTTGGTTCTGTGCAATCTCTTGTACTGTGGCCCATGCCATTACAGCTTCGGCACCTCACCTGGTTGCAGTGCTCAACGTCATGTCCTTTGCCACCACATTTCCTACAACTCAAGGGTTGGCCCGCATAGATAAGGAATCCTCTATCGGCACCGATAGAGAAAACCGCAGGCGGGTGTCGGAGACCGTCCTCACTGTTTAAATCTTCTTGTAATTGTATCCGGAATTGTCTCTTGCCTGTCCATATGCTTAATCCATCTTTTATCATTCGTACCCCTGGAAACACTTTGACGTGCCTTTCCAGGAAGCACCTTATCGTCTCTTCCGATACCCACGGATTGTACATGTGGACAGTTAAGATTCTGTAATCACTTCTGTACAAAGGGGTCACCGCGTATCTTTTTAGGTCTTCGCTAAAGAGTTTTATTGTTCAAAATCAAAATTACATCAGTTCATTCATAAAGAATGAAAAACAAATAAGCAACCAAGACTCTGAAATCAAAAACCCAAAATGGGGAAACCCACAAAGGGAAAAAAACACACACAAAAAAAGTCAAGTAAACAACAACTAATACTCTCACATTATCCTACATACAAATATTCAAATACTTCCTTGGTACTTTCCACATCTTTCTTTTGTCTTCTTCGCTATCCCCAACTGAGATTCTCATAATGTAATCCTTTAACAAACAACTCATACTATTGATTACAACTCTTTCAGATATTTCATATTTTTTAAATACACAAATGTTTCTCGCTCTCCACAGAGCATCTTTAACACAATTCACCATTATCCACCAACACGTTTCCCTTTTCTCCCAAGTTTTTTCAAAAAACCCATACATTATAAGTTCATATGTCAACTCTTCTTTACTTAACTCTTTCAACCACTGTCTTAATAGGCCCCACACGTTTTGTGCAAAGAAACATTCCCAAAATACATGTTTAATCGTTTAGTCACCCCCACACCTCTTTCTTGGGCATTGTGCACTCCTCGTGCACTCCCTTTTTTTTCAAAAAAGCTCTTGTCGGCAAGCATTCTTGAACAGCTTGCCACGCTAAGTCTTTATGAGGATTTAGCAGGCATTTGTTATTTACATTACCCCAAGCCATTTTAGTGTGGGTTTCACGCAATTTTCCTATCAGTGACATGCTACCTGTTGGAAACAATGTCTCCTCTATAGTTGCGCGCGTTATCTCCTGAAGGGTTATCCTAGTCGGAAGACGTTTCAGCAAACTAAACACTACCTTGTAGATTACAGGATATTGTTCAGAGAAGGGCACGTTAAGGGGAGGGCGCACACCCCACGCCTGCAAAACTTTCCGACCCACCCAAAACCTAGTAAAGTATGGCCAAAGTTTATCTTTAGGATCACTAAAACATGCCTTAAGAATTGGGGTGATAAACATCACATTGCACTTGGACTCTAATTCTGGTACCGCTCTCCCCCCTTTCCCTACTGGTTTGTACATAACTTCCCTCTTTGCTCTCTCATGTTGACCTCCCCAAAGGAAATGAAACATCGCCTTCCTCAATGAAGTTAATATTTCATAAGGGATTAGCAACGTCGTTGCCAAAAAGGCTATAGAAGCTATTACTTCAGCTTTTATTACCAGAACCTTACCTATAAAGGAGAGTTCCCTATCTTTCCAGTTCAACAGTTTCCCTTGTATTTTTTGTAATTTTGAATTCCAATTCTTAATTCTCATATTTTCTCCTATTTCCACCCCTAAAATTTTCAACGTTTCTGATTTTTCTTGCAATCCCATTTTTTCTTTAATCTCACGCCACTTAAAGTAAATCACCTCACTCTTCTCTTTATTAATTTTCATCCCTGAGGCTTTTGTAAAGGCTTCACAAACTGCCAAACTTGCTTCAATCGACTTATTGTCTGTAAGCAGCAGAGTTATATCGTCCATATACATGGAGAATTTTATTTCCAACCCTCCGCTACCCGGTGGGATCAACCCCTTAATTAGATCATTAGCTCTTCGTGCGCATGCCAGTGGCTCCATCACCAATATAAACAAAATAGGGGACAAGGGACATCCCTGTCTTACTCCAGATTTCACTGGGACCGTAGCGGTCTGTACCCCATTCACAACCACAACACTACTACAACCAGTATATAACACCTGGGTCCATCTCCTGAACCCTTCCCCAAATCCTAAACTATCAAGAACTTTCATCAGAAAGGCGTGACTGACGTTGTCAAAGGCCTTTTCTAAATCCAGGCCTAACATGCAAAGGGGGATGTTCCGCTCTAAACTATAGAGGTAACTGTCCCTTATAATCGCTAGACTATCTGTCATTTTACGACCTTGTATCCCACATGTTTGTTCCGTTCCAACTAACTTAGATACTACTGTCTGTAAACGAAAAAAAAGGGCTTTAGATAAAATCTTAATATCTACCCCTAACAATGTCAGTGGTCTCCAGTTTCTCAAATTTTTTTTGGTACCCTTTTTCCATAGTAGGGAAATCACTCCAGTATTCATGGGCGTTGACCATACGCCTTTATCCCACGCTTCTTTGTAAACCTTACACAACGAGGGGCTAAGTTGTTCCCAAAAGGCCTGGTAGTATTTCTTAGGTAAACCGTCCATACCTGGTGACTTATTATCTTGCATACTTTCCATGGCTCTTGTGATTTCCTCTAATGTTATATCTTCATCTAAAATTATACTATCTTCTGGGTCTAATTTTTGTTTTAACTTAGAGATAAAGGATTCTACAGTCTCCTCATCAATACTTTGTTCTTTGTACAAATTGGTGTAAAAGGAATGTACTACCTTTAAAATTTCTTGAGTGCTTTTCACTTCTTTCCCTTCTTCATTTATAAGGGTGTCAATTACGGGCTTAGCTTTATACAATTTTTTAAAGAAGTATCTCGTGCATTTTTCATTTTCTTCCACATGTTTTACTCTACTCCGTATTAATACTCCCTTGCTTTTCTCATTTAAAAAAAACCATCATTTCTTTTTTCAGATTCGTAATCTCTTCGCTAACATCAAAGCCCAAATTCAGAAGGTTATAGAACCTTTGTAATTTTGCTTGCTTTCTCAATAACCATTGTCGCCTCCTCTTTGCCTGCCTTTTCCCTTCAAGACTAAAAAATACTTGGGTCCTAATCTTTATACTCTCCCACCATTCCTCTACAGATTCATATAGTGGTTGTAGGGAGACCCATTGCTGTAATTTAAATTTATACCTTCCCGTCACTTTACCATCTTTCAAAAGATTCAGGTTTAGTTTCCATGGCCCTGGGGCCGACTGAAAGGAAGATTGAATCCTGAATCCACACATGACCTTATGGTGATCAGAAAAAGGTACTGGTTCCACTTTACATGATAGGGGTATTAAGCTTTCACTGGCAAACAGAAAGTCAATCCGTGAAGAGGACTTATTATTAGACCAGGTGTATCCAGGGTCTGCCGGGTTAAGAACTCTGAACACGTCTTTCAATTTACCGTCTTTAATTAGATTGTCTAAAGCACAAGTACTTGAATCTTTCTTCACTGTTGGGGCCGCGCCCTGGATTCCACTTTTTTCCGGTGTACAGTTAAAATCCCCACCCATTATTACCTGTCTTCTATTACAAAGAAATGGTTGTAATATTTGAAATAATGCTGTCCGTTCTTTCGAATCTGTGTGTCCGTAGACGTTAATAATCCTGATTTTACTCCCATTTATTTCTACATCCATACATAAAGCTCTTCCGTCCACCACAACCTCCACTTTTTCTATCTTAACTGTTTTATTGTTGATCAAAATACCTACACCAGACATCCGATTTTGATTATCCCCTGACCAAAGAGATTGGCCATATGTCCATCGATTTGTGAACTTAGTATAGTTGTCCATAAAGGGAAGGGCACATTCTTGAAGAAGACAAATGTCCCCACCTGTTTCGTGTAATACGTTAAAGACAGATTGACACTTCACTGCATCGTTCAACCCCCTTGTGTTGATTGTCGATACATGAAAGGAGTTTATGTTTTTACTAAATAGGGGGGATCTTTTATTCTCTGGCTTTATTAATAAAGTCTCTTACTATGGTTTTACCTTCTTCTTTTTCTTTTTCCGTGGGAGCCATGCCGTAAGCGACTCTGTTGAAGTGTTTATCTGTCGTTTTTGTGATGTCAGCGCTACACTTACATTTACTTGTGGTGACAATTTGGGAAGAATGGTTATGTTATCTTCAATGTCGCAAGTTGGTATTGAAAAACCTCCCTCTTCTAGGGTAATAGTTTGGTTTGATTGCAACGTTGAAATCTCAGAAAACATGTAATCAAGCATGCCTCTGCACTCTTGGGATGTCCACGGCTGTGAAATGGTATGAGTCCCTGAGAGCACGGCCATCTCCTCCTGTGTCTTAGGCTCCGTTTCTATTTGAAGTACTTCCTTCTCCTCCGTCGTTAAGTCCTCATTGGTAATCACTTGGGGGGGGGCACTTCAGCTTGTTCCCCACCCCAGCTGAAGGTCGTTTGATCCTCAACTTCTTCTTGCTGGAACTCGTTGACTACCACAAATTATGCAGATGAGATTCCCGCTTTTGGGGAATTCACAGGGGTCAGTACAACCGCAGTGCAATGGCTGAGCCTCGCCCTGGGTGAACCACCTTCGTGATCATGGTATCTCCCCTGCCAGGTAAGTATGAGTTGCCAGCGTGGGAGACAGGGCTCCCCTTTCCACACTAACACACATTTTGTCGCAGTTCAAAGTGCACATTCAGAGAAGAGCAGACACATGGATCTTTGCTTTTGGACACAAGAGTGAGGGGAGAGCGCGAACGCAGTCCCCCACTACCACAAATTATGCAGTTGAGATTCCCGCATTTGGAGAATTCACAGGGGTCAGTACAACCGCAGTGCAATGGCTGAGCCTCGCCCTGGGTGAACCACCTTCGTGATCATGGTATCTCCCCTGCCAGGTAAGTATGAGTTGCCAGCGTGGGAGGCAGGGCTCCCCTTTCCACATGCAGCACTCTGGCTGATGGTGCCTGATAGGTTTGTAGCTTGAACCTATTCGCTGGAACGTTGAAGGCAATATAATTACACAGCAAGCAAGACCCGAAGTTGGCAAAGTTCTTCATGTTACTCATGCATGAGGGAGACCTGCCTGGAGCCAAGTGTCGTTCCACCACTTGACATCCGTCAGACTCTCAGCCAGGTCCCCCATAGCACTCCTTTTATTGTGGTTACATGAATATGCATAGGGTCATTAACATATGACGTCTACATACACACAAAGAGTACTTTGCCTGTGTGTGTGTGTGTGTGTGTGGTCAAGATGTGACCCTGTGAAGACTCCCCAAAGCTGGTGCCAGGAGTCTAGGGCTCCATCTGAACAAAAGGCTCTTATACTTAAAGAAATATACGTGTGTTTGCTAAACCATATATCAGCAAGAGAAGATACGACCTCTCCTAGGAGGTGTGTGATCTATGCCAGAACACTCTGTAGAGGAGTGAACGCACTCCCCTCTTCATGCTACACAGAGTTGTTACAGACCTCCTAGGATGAGACATTCTTTCAATCTACAAATGATTATACACTTCTAAGCATATATGAGTAAATATTTCTAAGCATAAATGACAATGAACAATACAAAACCTAACAGTGCCTAACACACATTTTGTCCCAGTTCAAAGGGCACACCGAGAGACGAGCAGACACATGGACACATTGCTGTAATTTAAGTTTATACCTTCCCGTAACCTTCCCGTCCTTCAATAGATTCAGGTTTAGTTTCCATGGCCCTGGGGCCGACTGAAAAGAAGATTGAATACTAAATCCACACATGACCTTATGGTGATCAGAAAAAGGTACTGGTTCCACTTTACATGACAGGGGTATTAAGCCTTCACTGGCAAACAAAAAGTCAATCCGTGAAAAGGACTTATTATTAGACCAGGTATATCCAGGGTCTGACGGGTTAAGAAATCTAAACACGTCTTTTAATTTACCGTCTTTAATTAGGTTGTCTAATGCACAAGTACTTGAATCTTTCTTCACTGTTGGGGCCGCGCCCTGGATTCCACTTGTTTCCGGTGTACAGTTAAAATCCCCACCCATTATTACCTGTCTTCTATTACAAAGAAATGGTTGTAATATTTGAAATAATGCCGTCCGTTCTTTCGAATCTGTGTGTCCGTAGACATTAATAATCCTGATTTTACTCCCATTTATTTCTACATCTATACATAAAGCTCTTCCGTCCACCACTACCTCCACTTTTTCTATATTAACAGTTTTATTGTTAATCAAAAAACCTACACCAGACATCCGATTTTGATTATCCCCTGACCAAAGGGATTGGCCATATGTCCATCGATTTGTGAACTTAGTATAGTTGTCCATAAAGGGAAGGGCACATTCTTGAAGAAGACAAATGTCCCCACCTGTTTCGTGTAATACGTTAAAGACAGATTGACACTTCACTGCATCGTTCAACCCCCTTGTGTTGATTGTCGATACATGAAAGGAGTTTATGTTTTTACTAAATAGGGGGGATCTTTTACTCTCTGGCTTTATTAATAAAGTCTCTTACTATGGTTTTATCTTCTTCTTCTTTTTCCGTGGGAGCCATGCCGTAAAGGGGGCGCTCACATCATTACTTTCCTGCTGACATTCCTGAACATCTCCCTGGATAGATATCAGTCTTTGTTCTTCAAGTACTTCATACTTCAAGTAAGTATGAGTTGCCAGCGTGGGAGGCAGGGCTCCCCTTTCCACATGCAGCACTCTGGCTGATGGTGCCTAACACGCATAATGCCTGAAACCAATGACGTGAGCAAGCCATCGCATTTTGTCCCAGTTCAAAGGGCACACCGAGAGAAGAGCAGACACCTGGATCTTTGCTTTTGGACACAAGAGTGAGGGGAGAGCGCGAACGCAGTCCCCCACTACCACAAATTATGCAGTTGAGATTCCCGCATTTGGAGAATTCACAGGGGTCAGCACAACCGCAGTGCAATGGTTGAGCCTCGCCCTGGGTGAACCAATTTTCAATTTTCAAAGAGTTTTATTGTTCAAAATCAAAATTACATCTGTTCATTCATAAGAAAAATAAAAACAAATAAACAACCAAGACTCTGAAATCAAAACCCAAGATGGGGAAACCCACAAAGGGAAAAAAACAAAACAAAAAAACCAAACACAAAGGTCAAGTAAAACAAACGCACAATACTCTCACATTATCCTACATACAAAATATTCAAATACTTCCTTGGTACTTTCCACATCTTTCTTTTGTCTTCTTCATTATCTCCAACTGAAATTCTCATAATGTAATCCTTTAACAAACAACTCATGCTATTGATTACGACTCTTTCAGATATTTCATATTTTTTAAATACACAAATGTTTCTCGCTCTCCACAGAGCATCTTTAACACAATTCACCATTATCCACCAACACATTTCCCTTTTTTCCCCGGTTTTTTCCAAAATCCCATACATTATAAGTTCATATGTCAACTCTTCTTTACTTAAATATTTCAACCACTGTCTTAATAGGCCCCACACTTTTTGTGCAAAAAAACATTCCCAAAATACATGTTTAACCGTTTCGTCACCCCCACACCTCTTTCTTGGACATTGTGCACTCCTCGTGCACTCCCTTTTTTTCAAAAAAGCTCTTGTCGGCAAACATTCTTGAACGGCTTGCCACGCTAAGTCTTTATGAGGATTTAGCAGGCATTTGTTATTTACGTTACCCCAAGCCATTTTAGTGTGAGTTTCACGCAATTTTCCTATCGGTGACATGCTACCTGTTGGAAACAATGTCTCCTCTATAGTTGCGCGCGTTATCTCCTGAAGGGTTATCCTAGTCTGGAGGCGTTTCAGCAAACTAAACACTACCTTGTAGATTACAGGATATTGTTCAGAGAAGGGCACGTTAATGGGGGGGCGCACACCCCACGTCTGCAAAACTTTCCGACCCACCCAAAACCTAGTAAAGTATGGCCAAAGTTTATCTTTAGGATCACTAAAACATGCCTTAAGAATTGGGGTGATAAACATCGCATTGCACTTGGACTCTAATTCTGGTACCGCTCTCCCCCCTTTCCCTACTGGTTTGTACATAACTTCCCTCTTTGCTCTCTCATGTTGACCTCCCCAAAGGAAATGAAACATCGCCTTCCTCAATGAAGTTAATATTTCATAAGGGATTGGCAACGTCGTTGCCAAAAATGCTATAGAAGCTATTACTTCAGCTTTTATTACCAGAACCTTACCTATAAAGGAGAGTTCCCTATCTTTCCAGTTCAACAGTTTCCCTTGTATTTTTTGTAATTTTGAATTCCAATTCTTAATTCTCATATTTTCTCCTATTTCCACCCCTAAAATTTTCAACGTTTCTGATTTTTCTTGCAATCCCATTTTTTCTTTGATCTCACGCCACTTAAAGTAAATCACCTCACTCTTCTCTTTATTAATTTTCATCCCTGAGGCTTTTGTAAAGGCTTCACAAACTGCCAAACTTGCTTCAATCGACTTATTATCTGTAAGCAGCAGAGTTATATCGTCCATATACATGGAGAATTTTATTTCCAACCCTCCGCTACCCGGTGGGATCAGCCCCTTAATTAGATCATAAGCTCTTAGTGCGCATGCCAGTGGCTCCATCACCAATATAAACAAAATAGGGGACAAAGGACATCCCTGTCTTACTCCTGATTTCACTGGGACCGTAGCGGTCTGTACCCCATTCACAACAACACTACTACATCCAGTATATAACACCTGGACCCATCTCCTAAAACCTTCCCCAAAACCTAAACTATCAAGAACTTTCATCAGAAAGGCGTGACTGACATTGTCAAAGGCCTTTTCTAAATCCAGACCTAACATACAAAGGGGGATGTTCCGCTCTAAACTATAGAGGTAACTGTCCCTTATAATCGCTAGACTATCTGTCATTTTACGACCTTGTATCCCACATGTTTGTTCCGTTCCAACTAACTTAGATACTACTGTCTGTAGACGGGGGAAAAGGGCTTTAGATAAAATCTTAATGTCTACCCCTAACAATGTCAGTGGTCTCCAGTTTCTCAAATTTTTTTTGGTACCCTTTTTCCATAGTAGGGAAATCACTCCAGTATTCATGGACGTTGACCATACGCCTTTATCCCACGCTTCTTTATCAACCTTACACAACGAGGGGCTAAGTTGTTCCCAAAAGGCCTGGTAGTATTCCTTAGGTAAGCCGTCCATACCTGGTGACTTATTATCTTGCATATTTTCCATGGCTCTTGTGATTTCCTCTAATGTTATACTTTCATCTAAAATTATACTATCTTCTGGGTCTAATTTTTGTGTTAACTTAGAGATAAAGGATTCTACAGTCTCCTCATCCATACTTTGTTCTTTGTACAAATTGGTGTAAAAGGAATGTACTACCTTTAAAATTTCTTGAGTGCTTTTCACTTCTTTCCCTTCTTCATTTATAAGGGTGTCAATTGCAGGCTTAGCTTTATACAATTTTTTAAAGAAGTATCTCGTGCATTTTTCATTTTCTTCCACATGTTTTACTCTAATCCGTATTAATACTCCCTTGCTTTTCTCATTTAAAAAAAACCATCATTTCTTTTTTCAGATTCGTAATCTCTTCGCTAACATCAAAGCCCAAATTCAGAAGGTTATAGAACCTTTGTAATTTTGCTTGCTTTCTCAATAACCATTGTCGCCTCCTCTTTGCCTGCCTTTTCCCTTCAAGACTAAAAAATACTTGGGTCCTAATCTTTATACTCTCCCACCATTCCTCTACAGATTCATATAGTGGTTGTAGGGAGACCCATTGCTGTAATTTAAGTTTATATCTTCCCGTCACTTTACCGTCTTTCAAAAGATTCAGGTTTAGTTTCCATGGCCCTGGGGCCAACTGAAAGGAAGATTGAATCCTGAATCCACACATGACCTTATGGTGATCAGAAAAAGGTACTGGTTCCACTTTACATGATAGGGGTATTAAGCTTTCACTGGCAAACACAAAGTCAATCCGTGAAGAGGACTTATTATTAGACCAGGTGTATCCAGGGTCTGACGGGTTAAGAACTCTGAACACGTCTTTTAATTTACCGTCTTTAATTAGGTTGTCTAAAGCGCAAGTACTTGAATCTTTCTTCACTGTTGGGGCCGCGCCCTGGATTCCACTTATTTCCGGTGTACAGTTAAAAGTCCCCACCCAATATTACCTGTCTTCTATTACAAAGAAATGGTTGTAACAGTTGAAATAATGCTGCCCGTTCTTTCGACTCTGTGTGTCCATAGACGTTAATAATCCTGATTTTACTCCTGTTTATTTCTACATCCATACATAAAGCTCTTCCGTCCACCACAACCTCCACTTTTTCTATCTTAACTGTTTTATTGTTGATCAAAATACCTATACCAGACATCCGATTTTGATTATCCCCTGACCAAAGAGATTGGCCATATGTCCATCGATTTGTGAACTTAGTATAATTGTCCATAAAGGGAAGGGCACATTCTTGTAGAAGACAAATGTCCCCACCTGTTTCGTGTAATACGTTAAAGACAGATTGACACTTCACTGCATCGTTCAACCCCCTTGTGTTGATTGTCGATACATAGAAGGAGTTTATGTTTGTACTAAATAGGTGGAATCTTTAACTCTCTGGCTTTATTAATAAAGTCTCTTACTATGTTTTTACCTTCTTCTTTTTCTTTTTCCGTGGGAGCCATGCCGTAAAGGGGGCGCTCACGTCATTACCTTCCTGTTGACTTTCATGAACAACTCCCTGAGTAGATATCAGTCTTTGTTCTTCCAGTACGGGTATTGACGAGGAGTCTATTTGGTCCCCACTTTCTGATTCCAAAATCCCTGTAGACGATTCCGTTGAAGTGTTTATCTGTCGTTTTTGTGATGTCGGTGCTACACTTACGTTTACTTGTGGTAGCAATTCAGAAAAAAATAGTTATGTTATCTTCAATGTCACAAGGTGGTAATGAAAAACCTTCTTCTTCCAAAGTGATAGTTTTGTTTGATTGTAACGTTGAAATCTCAGAAAACATGTAGTCAAGCATGTCTCTGCACTCTTGGGATGTCGACGGCTGTGAAGTGGTATGGGTACCCGAAGGCACGGTCATCTCCTCGTGGATCTCGTCGTGTGTCTTAGGCTCCGTATCTATTTGAAATACTTTCTTCTCCTCCGTTGCTACATCCTCACTGGTGATCACTTGGGAGGAGGGGAGGGGGGGGGCACTTCAACTTGTTCCCCACCCCAGCTAAAGGTCGTTTGGTCCTCAACTTCTTCTTGCTGGGACTCGTTGACTTGATTGTTAATTACCTCTTCAACAGCTGGCAGACTTCCTCCAATTAAGACTGGCATCTCCTCAATTAGTTGTTGATGAGGTTTTTTCACTTTATTTGCGTAGGATTGGGGGCATGCCCTAAAGGTATGTCCATCACCCCCACAAAGTTTACATTTCCGCGGAACAGGACATTCAATTGTAGTGTGCTCTTCACTTTTACAGTTTTTGCAGACTACATTCTCACACTCTGCGGCTAAATGGTCATTACCGCCACATTTGCGGCATGTCTTTGGTTGCCCCGGGTAGAAAACATATCCTCTAATTGCTCCCAATTGGATAATTGGGGGCAGGTGGATCAAATCACCCGAGGTCTCATCTCTCTGCAGGTGGACGTAGAAACGATATGCTCCAGTTCTAATTCCGTCTTCATCTTTTAAGTCCAAACCTCTCTTCACCACACATTTGAAAGACAACCAGGTCTTAATGTCTTCCATTCTCACGTATTCAGAGTGCATAATCACTGTCACAGCTTTGGTCTCTCTACCGGACAACGGTGTCATTTTGATGTTCTCCAGCTGAGGTCTAGTTTGTTTGAGTCTGTTAAACTTACTCAGACATGATTCGTAGAAGGTACTGGTGGCAAAAATCACCTCGTAACTTTTCTTTCCCGGCAAGCCAAAGATGTAGTCGATCTGCATTGGCGAGTATCCCAACTCTTTCTGGATAACAATCCTACTGAACTGTAGTCGGTCCATTTCACAATCCCCTTGCATCTCAAATGGTGCCTAACACGCATAATGCCTGAAACCAATGACGTGAGCAAGCCATCGCATTTTGTCCCAGTTCAAAGGGCACACCAACAGAAGAGCAGACACATGGACACATTTTTGGCTTGCCTGGAAGAAGAATTTATGAAGTGATTTTTGCCACGACAACTTTGTATGAGTCTTGTATTAACATTTTTAATAGAAAGAGACAATCCAGCCCCCAGCTGGCTCATATCAAGATGACTTCACTATCAGGCAGAGAGCCTAAAGCATTATTGTGATTATGCATTCAGAGTATGTGAGAGTCGAAGATATTAAAACATGGCTGTCCTTTAAATGTTCGGTGTTAAGAGGATTGGATTTAAAAGACGAAGATGGGATTTGAACTGGAGCATATCGCTTCTATGTACATCTGAAAAGAGATGAGAACTCTGGAGAACTGATGGGAACTCATCTTGTCAAGCAGGAAATGTTAGAGAGTCCAATAGAATTGAAACTATTCAGGAAGAGATGGAAGTTTTTCTAAGAACCCCAGACCTCGCCCTTCCTTCAACATCGAAAGAGTGTAGAGATTTGTTGGACTTTATGTTCCCAGACCTTCCTATGGAGGGAACAAAACATGCTGTAAAGATTTTCTTCCTCTACCTGTGCATGCAAGCAAAGACAAGCCCCCCCAGAACTTCTAATACAACCTGGGTCTAATGATGTGTCAAGTTCACTCAAACGACAAATAAATACGTCAACGGAATCTTCAACTGGAAAGGTGGAATTGGATGGTACGAGTCACCCCACCCCCTCACCAGTACCCCAGTTTGAGGAGCAAGTTTCGAAAGTCACCCAGGAAACTACCCAGATAACCAAAGTGGGGGATAATGTAGGGAAAGTAACATCCGGGGTTTGGTTAGTATCCAAAAAGAAGAAGAAGAAAAAGGCAAAGGTCCAGCAGAATTAACATTTCTCCTTTAGGGGTCAATGAACACACTTCGAGTTACTACCATAAATACGAGAGGGCTGAATGATGTTGTGAAATGTCAGTCAGTCTTTAACTTGTTACATGAAGCTGGTAGTGACATTTTTTTACTTCAGGAGTGTGCAATATCCTACATGGACAACTATGCAAAGTTTGAGAAACGATGGGTATATGGACAATTTGTTTGGTCAGGGGATAACCAAAACCGTTTTTCTGGAGTGGGGGTGTTATTTAATAATAGAACCTTTAATATAGAAAACGTGGAGACTGTGATGGATTGGAGAGTGTTACTTGTTGATGCGGAAAGATGTGGGGTCAAATTTAGGATTATCAATGTTTATGGATATACTGACAAAAAAGAACGAACTGCACTTTTTCAAACTTTGCAGCCCTTTCTTTGTAGTAGAAGAAATATAGTAATGGGGGGGATTTTAATTGTACCCTAAAAAAAGAGCTAGATGGAGTGAGAACCCTGTGGATAGAGGGGATGGGAGCTCCTATGTGTTAGAAAATTTAATTATTGATGGTAATTTGAATGATGTTTATAAGTCACTTAATTTAAAAGACCCAGGATATACTTGGTCCAATGGGAAATCCTTTTCCCAAACTGATTTTTTGTTCATATCAAAAGCTCTGAATCCTATTTCTTGTGAGGTGGAGCCAGTGCCTTTTTCAGATCGTCATACAGGGAGTGCAGAATTATTAGGCAAATGAGTATTTTGTCCACATCATCCTCTTCATGCATGTTGTCTTACTCCAAGCTGTATAGGCTCGAAAGCCTACTACCAATTAAGCATATTAGGTGATGTGCATCTCTGTAATGAGAAGGGGTGTGGTCTAATGACATCAACACCCTATATCAGGTGTGCATAATTATTAGGCAACGTCCTTTCCTTTGGCAAAATGGGTCAAAAGAAGGACTTGACAGGCACAGAAAAGCAGGCACGTGCAGAGGGGGTGGGGGCTAGAGGGGCTTGAGCACCCGCCCCTTTCCTGATGGGTGCCCAAAGTGCCCTTTTGTTGAGGCAACTTTTTAAAAAAACAAATTATTTTTTTTTTTTTTTAATGTGTGTGTGCGTGCGGAGTCCTGTCTGTTCCCCTCAACAATAATATTTAACTATTAATCACAGTTTTGCTAAATAAAAGGATCTGGCTTGCATCAGTCACATGATCACATTTAACCAATGATCGCCCTTGACAGCAGAACGCGCTGTTACAAGCCGGGAACGAGCTCACAAAGAGCACGCGCATTTTTTGCAGTCCGGAGCTGTAGGAGAAACACAAGTTAACTCAGAGACACAGACTTACTATATTTCTTCCATACAGACTGATGCCACAAAACCAGTAAGTAGGTGTACAGCGTACACTGTAGTGTATAGCACACAGGAGTATTGGCTTATTACGTACACGTTGGTAAGCTGTCTTGTTGCAACTGACGAACTGAAACAAACGAGCGTGCTGTGTGTGCAACAGCGCGACAAACATTACCTGTCCTTTTATTAACTGCACAAGTAGTGCTGGTCATAGCTGCTGGCTACCTGGCTGTCATGGGTCTGTAGCTCTGTCACCGTTTTAGGGAACATATTTAGTTTTAAAGTAAGTTACAGGGCTTTTCCTGCCTTTCTGGAGGGATTATATTTCACTAAAAACCGATCTAATATGCATGTCCACATAATAATTATTAAGTGTGCCTATGCCAAAAGGCACACGTATTACTATTTCTCGGATTTATTCTTCTTCTTATTATTATTATTATTATTTTCCTTTTTCCGCCTGAAATTGTGCAGCGTAACCCTTCCCACAGTTTTGACACAATCTTCATATATGTTATATCTAGTGTTGGGACTAACGCGTTATTAAGTTCAATTCAATTCAATTCAATTTTATTTATATAGCGCCAAATCACAACATAAGTCACCTCAAGGCGCTTCATAGATACAGAGAAAAAAACCCAACAATCATATGACCCCCTATGAGCAAGTACTTTGGCAACAGTGGGAAGGAAAAACTCCCTTTTAACAGGAAGAAACCTCCGGCAGAACCAGGCTCAGGGAGGGGCGGCCATCTGCTGCGACCGGTTGGGGTGAGAGACGGAAGACAGGATAAAAGACATGCTGTGGAAGAGAGACAGAGGTTAATAACAGATATGATTCAATGCAGAGAGGTCTGTTAATACATAGTGAGTGAGAAAGGTGACTGGAAAGGAAAAACTCAATGCATCATGGGAATCCCCCGGCAGCCTATGTCTATTGCAGCATAACTAAGGGAGGATTCAGGGTCACCTGGTCCAGCCCTAACTATATGCTTTAGCAAAAAGGAAAGTTTTAAGCCTAATCTTAAAAGTAGAGATAGTGTCTGTCTCCTGAATCCAAACTGGAAGCTGGTTCCACAGAAGAGGGGCCTGAAAACTGAAGGCTCTCCCTCCCATTCTACTTTTAAATACTCTAGGAACAACAAGTAGGCCTGCAGAGCAAGAGCGAAGTGCTCTAATAGGGTGATATGGTACTACAAGGTCATTGAGATAAGATGGGGCCTGATTATTTAAGACCTTGTATGTGAGGAGCAGGATTTTGAATTCAATTCTGGATTTAACAGGAAGCCAATGAAGGGAAGCCAAAACAGGAGAAATATGCTCTCTCTTTCTAGTCCCTGTCAGGACTCTTGCTGCAGCATTTTGGATTAGCTGAAGGCTTTTCAGTGAGTTTTTTGGACATCCTGATAATAATGAATTACAGTAGTCCAGCCTGGAAGTAATAAATGCATGAACTAGTTTTTCAGCGTCACTCTGAGACAGGATATTTCTAATTTTAGAGATGTTGCGCAAATGGAAGAACGCAGTCTTACATATTTGTTTGATATGTGCATTGAAGGACATGTCCTGGTCAAAAATGACTCTAAGGTTCCTCACAGCGTTACTGGAGGCCAAGGTAATGCCATCCAGAGTAAGAATCTGGTTAGATACCATATTTCTAGGCTTTTCAGGGCCGAGTACAATAACCTCAGTTTTATCTGAATTAAGAAGCAGAAAGTTAGCGGCCATCCAGGTCTTTATGTCTTTAAGACATTCCTGCAGTTTAACTAATTGGTGTGTGTTATCTGGCTTCATGGACAGATAGAGCTGGGTGTCATCTGCATAGCAGTGAAAATGTATGCTATGTCTTCTAATGATACTGCCTAAGGGAAGCATGTATAATGTAAACAGAATTGGTCCTAGCACTGAACCCTGTGGAACTCCATAATTAACCTCAGTGTGTGAAGAGGACTCTCCATTTACATGAACAAACTGGAGTCTATTAGATAGATCCGCTCCGAGCTCCCTGACCTGCACTCAATCTACAGCAGGCGGTGCTGGACCAAGGCCAGGAAGATCGTGAAGGACCTCAGCCATCCCAACAACAGACTGTTCTCTCTGTTGAGGTCAGGAAAGCGATTCCGCTCCCTGAAGACCAACACAGAGAGACTGAGGAGGAGCTTCTTCCCGCAGGCGATACGGTCTCTCAATCACACCACCACACAGTACTGACCCACACATATAGTTCTTACACACACACTGGACATTCTGGACATTGTTTTCACTTCATTACTTAAATCACGCTGCTGTTATTGTGTATATATTTATTTATATTTCTTCATACATTCTTATATAGTTCTATATTGTGTATTTTGTTGTACAGTTATTTTATTTTCAACTTTAATTTATATATTTTATCTTATTCTCCCAGTTAAATTTACCCTTCATTCTAATTTGTGTTGTACAGTTATTTCATTTTTAACCTTAATTTATATTTTATTCCTTCCTAGTTAAATTTACCCTTTTTAATTTTTCATATTTATTTCCTATCTTATTCATAGCCTTTTCCTTTTTTGTTTTCTTTAGGTCACGAGCAGTTGTCCAAGCATTTCACTACATATCGTACTGTGTATGACTGTGTACGTGACAAATAAAATTTGAATTTGAATTTGAATTTGATACAAACCACTGCAGTGCAGTACCTGTAATACCTACAGCATGTTCTAATCGCTCTAATAGGATATTATGGTCGACAGTATCGAATGCTGCACTAAGGTCTAGCAGGACAAGCACAGAGATGAGTCCACTGTCAGAGGCCATAAGAAGATCATTTGTAACCTTCACTAAAGCTGTTTCTGTGCTGTGATGAGCTCTGAAACCTGACTGAAACTCTTCAAATAAACCATTCCTCTGCAGATGATCTGTTAGCTGTTTGACAACTACTCTTTCAAGGATTTTTGATATGAAAGGAAGGTTGGAGATTGGCCTATAATTAGCTAAGACTGCTGGGTCTAGAGATGGCTTTTTGAGTAAAGGTTTAACTACAGCTAGCTTGAAGGCCTGTGGTACATAGCCGATCATTAGAGATAGGTTGATCATATTTAAGATCGAAGAATTAATTAATGGCAGGACTTCTTTGAGCAGTTTTGTAGGAATGGGGTCAAAAAGACACGTTGTAACGCGTTACAGTAACTACGTTATTATTGTGGTAACGAGCACGGTAACTAGTTATTATGCCAAAATCAGGAACGCGTTAGTTGTTACTGGGATTTAGATAGGGTCGTTACTCGTTACTTCGTGTGGTGGCTATCGCGGAGCTTCCACAGATTCAGTAACATTAGCAAGTGGTGGAGGCCAGCAGGAGGATGAAGGAAAAGGGACGCAGAAGGAAAAGAGACCCGAGGCGGCCGCCGGTCCAAGTGTGAACTGAACTTCAGGTAAGAAGTTATGACCTGCAGTCTCTCTGGGTCAGATATGAACCAAGTTTAGGTGGAGTTTATTTTCGTTATTCTGACTTTTTCTGTACTGCGTGCTAGCTAGCATGACGGAGTTTCAATACAGCTGGGTGGGTGCTATGAAGTTAATGATGTTGCACTTTATTTTGTTCATAAGTTATTAGAGTTGCCAACCGTCCCGTCTGGTATTCAGAGAAAATATTACGCGTTTCTTATTGAGGTGAAAAGGAACAGTTTGTCCCGTAATTCAGCTACAATGAAAAAGGCACAAAGCTGCAGTTATTCTGTGTCTTTGCTGCACAGCTGCCTCTTCTTCTTTCATTCTCCCCCCTCCCTCTCCCGTTTCTACTTCAATCATGAAACTGATCAATGATCAGCTGATCGGCTCTCTTGTTTGTTTATTGCCCAGTTTGCACCAGAAAGAGGAAACCAGCGGATGTCGCGCTAACCAACAGCAGCACGTTTAAGCTTGATCAGCTATTGTTAGAATTTATTTAATATTAATTTCTAGTATCAGCTGATGTTTGCTGGAGCCACAGCTGCAAAAAAGCTGCTGGTCATGATATCGGTTTGGATATGTGGTGAGAGGGAAACATGAAGATGAAACCAGGAGATGTCCTTACTGAATCATCAGAGCTGAACAGGTGATGGAGAAACAGGTTTACCTTTTAGGTAACATGAATGAGTTGAAGGGAAGTTATAAACTGTTTCTGAGAGACAAATAACCCCAGGATCCTTTTTTAGGTAGCTGACAGCTGGTAACTGTGCAGGGGCGGATCTAGCAAAGTGTTGCCAGGGGGCCAGGTAGGGCATTAACAGGGAGAGGGGGGCACAAAGAAATGCTTTTCTTTCTTATTCTCATTTAAAATGTCTAGCTTTTAAAAAAATAATTATCTGAATCTTACAACAAACGATTGATAGATTGATGCATATATACCATCAAAACAGTGTACATCACTGTCCCAACAGTGTTTGTTTTCATTCAAAGGCTTTATGATTTTTCCTATAATGGTGGGCCAGTCTCTAGTCAAAATGTCCGGGCCAATTTTCTGTCCCAGTCCAGCTCTGTATGCAGCTCATCTGCCTTCTGGTGTTACCTACATCTTCCTATTCAGAAGGCACAATTTCCGAGTTCTGAGTACAATCGAAAGCACCACGACTGCAGTTTTTGTGTTGGATGTAAAAGGCGCACATGACGCTGTGACGTAGGCTAGAATCATGGCAGCAGTCAATGACGGTCCAGGCGTGGGATTTCTCTCGTGGAAATATGCACATTATCTTTTCCTTTCTATTGGTAGGTGGCACAGTGCACTTGTGGCAAGTAAGCAAGCTAGAAGACTGGCAAAGTTATGGAAGAAACACATTAACAAGAGAATTCTGAGTAAAACCAAAGTTACTTTCCCTAGTAACTAGTTACTTTGAAAGTAACGAGTAACTTGAAGTAACTGAGTTACTTTTGAGAGAAGTAACTAGTAATGTAACTAAGTTACTATTTTAAAGTAACTTACCCAACACTGGTTATATAATTTTGTGCGGCTGGATCAGGAATGGTGTGCTATGACTTTTGGTGTTTATTACTTCTATAGTTTTTTAAATATGAATATTTTAATGCAAGTTTTTGCCCATTGAAATGAATGGGAAGGAAAGTGAAACTTAACTTGAAACGAAAGTGAAACTTAATTTGTGGAGTGTTGGCTCACTCACTTAATTTGTGGTGTGTTGGCTCACTGTAGTGGTATGCCAGCAGTAGTACGGCCTGTCTACCCTTATTTGGATTTTTTTTTTGTAGCCGTATGAATGGCAAACTACACTCATTGGCAGCGGCATAGGCACACTTAAAATTTCTTCTGAAATTTTCGCTTTCTAGTTATAATTATAATATATTAAAAAAAACACACGCTGTATTTTAAAGAACATACATTAAGAAGCAGATTATATTAGATTTATATTTTAAATAAGACAAAAGTTGGATTTTACAGCAGTAAAATGATTGTATCTCTACAGTTTAAAAATGTAATAAACTTTGCCCCTGCACAGAGTGGATAGTGAAACAAATGGAATCATCATAATGACATTATTTCATATTTATTACTTCCCCCTCCTCTTTGCTTTATTATTGTAGCTCTAGTAATAAATAATAATGTAAGGATTCTGGATCAGCACCATGATGCCCATAGTATATACAGTATTCTGAAGAAGGTCTAAAATGTCACTGTGTGTGCGTGCATGTGTTTGTTTTATGTATATGGATTATTTTAAATTATTACTCATGATATAACATTGTCCAGACGTGCCTGGTAAGGACGTGAGGAGGAAACAGTAGAGCTGTGTGAGGCTACTAAAGGCAGTGCTATAACATTTTTCTCTCATCATTTTATTATAGATTAAGTGCAAGAGTTGTTAGGTGTGGATAATTAAATTATAGTTTATTGCAATAGCAAGTTGTGCCTTGTTCTCAGATAGACAGCAAGTGGAGAGTGATATATGAAAAGATGGGATGGATAGAAGAAGAGAAGCAAAGAGTGACTCACAGGCAGAGCCTAATTTATTTCTCACAGTTTTTGTTGCCTTATGGTTCCAAGCGCTGTCACCAATCTTTGCATTTTGCTATTATCTCATGACACTTGTTTAATCAGCTACCATCTCTCCTATGGACTTTTTAATGTCTACAGTCTCAGATCAACACAGCCCTGCCCTCCAGCACTATCCACAGCAACCCCTCAACAGCAACATTGTACCCATCAGGTAAAACATCGACTACGTTTGCTTTGCCTTGTTGCCCATATTAGATTCTTGATGAATGTGTGTTGTTGTTATTCAACCTGGTTCAATGTGCCCCTTTTTAGCTTTAAGCACCCGCCCCTTTAAACCTCTCTGCACGGCCCTGCAGAAAAGTCAAAAATAGTGAGATATCTTGCAGAGGGATGCAGCAGTCTCAAAATTGCAAAGCTTCTGAAGCGTGATCATCGAATAATCAAGCGTTTCATTCAAAATAGTCAACAGGGTCGCGAGAAGCGTGTGGAATAACCAAGGCGCAAAATAACTGCCCATGAACTGAGAAAAGTCAAGCGTGCAGCTGCCAAGATGCCACTTGCCACCAGTTTGGCCATATTTCAGAGCTGCAACATCACTGGAGTGCCCAAAAGCACAAGGTGTGCAATACTCAGAGACATGGCCAAGGTAAGAAAGGCTGAAAGACGACCACCACTGAACAAGACACACAAGCTGAAACGTCAAGACTGGGCCAAGAAATATCTCAAGACTGGTTTTTCTAAGGTTTTATGGACTGATGAAATGAGAGTGAGTCTTGATGGGCCAGATGGATGGGCCTGTGGCTGGATTGGTAAAGGGCAGAGAGCTCCAGTCCGACTCAGACGCCAGCAAGGTGGAGGTGGAGTACTGGTTTGGGCTGGTATCATCAAAGATGAGCTTGTGGGGCCTTTTCGGGTTGAGGATGGAGTCAAGCTCAACTCCCAGTCCTACTGCCAGTTTCTGGTAGACACCTTCTTCAAGCAGTGGTACAGGAAGAAGTCTGCATCCTTCAAGAAAAACATGATTTTCATGCAGGACAATGCTCCATCACACGCGTCCAAGTGTGATGGAGCATTGTATAGATATAAACCTAGTGGGAGTATCGCCCCACAGAGGGACAAAAGGACCCCCTGATGATCCTCTAATCACCTGAGCCAAGGTGTGAAACTGGGTGTGGGTCCCAATCAGCCAGAGTTTCGAGTGAGTTCATTGTGAAACCTGGCCCCACCTTATCATGCGAATTCCTGAGATCAGCTGGCCCAGGATGTGAGTGGGCGTTAAGGCGTCTGGGAAGGGATCTCAAAACTGGATTATAGATGGCAGAGAGTTGGTGTCGTAAACCACCGCCTCTGTTCAAAGATGGTCGCTCACAGTGGACATAGATGGCCTCTTTCACTCTGCTCCAGTGCAAACAGAGTGGAGCAACGCCTCCTGGAGCTGAACAGGCAGAGCGCTGCAGCCTGAGGTCGACTGCCGGAAATAATCGAGCAACAGAAGCGAAGTGTTTCAGCCAGAGTCTCTCCCTCTGTCTCCCCGAGCCCAGCTTCTGCCTTCAGCCCGAATCCAGAATCCATTGGGTAAAAGCAACATGTCGCTGTCTGTCTGGAGCACACATGACAGTTTAAAATCATTACACCCCATCTTTTGCAGCGGAACGCCTGGAGGCATCAGAGCTGCTGCCTGAGCTGGAGCTCCGGTCACACAGTGGTGGCGGTGAGGGTGAGAGGAGGTGAGTATCAGATCGGCTCAGAGAGGGATGTTACACCCACTCATACAAAGATCTTTATGAAAGAAACTTTGTCCCGCTGCTTAAAAATACTGAGACAGATCTTCAGAGATGGAACAATTTACCACTGTCATTAATTGGCCGCATCAATTCTATCAAAATGAACATACTACCCAAGTTCCTTTATTTATTTCAATGTATCCCATGCTACTTACCCAATAAGTATTTTATAACACTGAATAAGCATATCTCTGCATTTATTTGGAATGGCAAAAGTCCACGAATTCGTAAAGATTTCATGCAGAGGACTAGGCCGATGGGTGGATTAGCCTTGCCAAACTTTCAGTCTTATTATTGGGCAGCAAATATTCGTAATATGCTGTACTGGATGAGTAATGTTACTACAGAGACTCCAGCTTGGCTCCAAATTGAGTCATCCAATTGTGGCAAAATTTGCCTATCAGCTTTGTTGAGTTCAGCTCTCCCATTAGAACTATACACCTATAAACGTAACCCTTTGTTGTATGACTCGCTCAGAATCTGGGTGCAATGTAGGAAAAGGTTGGGGTTACACTTAATGTCAATTAAAGCACCTATCTGCTCAAATCATATGTTCCCACCCTCCATGATGGACTCTGCCTTTAAAATATGGGAAAGTAATGGCCTTAGAAATATCAAAGACCTTTTTGTAGATGGGATTTTTGCCTCATTCACGCAGCTCCTGAAGCAGTTTAATGTTCCTCGGCAACATTTTTTCCGCTATTTACAAATTCGTCACTTTGTAAAGAGTCGATTTCCTTCATTTCCGGAACTACCTGAGGAAACTTCTTTGGATAAAATTATTAATATAAACGTTCATAAGAGAGGGGCGATTAAAGAAATCTATGCTATACTATTAGATCTTCAATCTCCTTCTCTCTTCATCCTTAAAGCACAGTGGGAGAAAGACCTTGGGATGACTATAACAGATGAGCTCTGGCAATCTTTTCTCCAGAGGGTACACTCTTCTTCGATATGTGCCAGGCATGGGCTCCTTCAATTTAAGGTCCTACACCGATTACATATCTCCAAGGAAAAGTTAGCCAAGTTCTATCCAGGAGCTGACCCTCTGTGTAACAGATGTAAAGCAGAAACAGGTTCGCTCCTTCATACCTTTTGGACATGCCCCAATCTTCATACCTATTGGGTGTCTATATTTAACACTCTGTCAGAGATGTATAACGTTAAATATGATCCTTCTGCTCTAACGGCTATCTTTGGGGTGATACCTCAAGACATCACTTTGCCAAAATGCTATTCGAATTCTATTGCCTTTGCTTCACTTATCGCAAGGCGCCTTATACTTTTAAGATGGAAGCAGGAAGCTCCTCCCACACATGAACAGTGGCTTGCGGAGCTCATGAGGTTTTTACATTTAGAAAAGATGAGATATACACTGGCAGGTTCAACCACCAAATTTCTTAAGGCATGGCAGCCATTCCTGATGTACATGGAAACATTTAAAATGACCACCTTATCATGACCGGATGCCATATCTCTATATCACTATCATAGTTAACTGTACACTGAATGTCCCTTATACATTTTATTTTTATATTTGTTTGTTGTTGTTTGTTTGTTTTTTGTTGTTTTGTAGGGGTTTCTTTGGTTTGTTTGTTTTTTCCTTCTCTATTTCTGTTATCTTTTGGGGTATTGTAAATACTGAACAGCAAACTACTGTATGTTCAATGTTTTGTTGTTAACATGCTGCTGTGACTGAAAATAAAATTTATAAAAAAAAAAGAGAGGGATGTTATGACAAAGAACAGTAAGGTTCTTTTTCCCATTTCTTTTCAGCACCTTAAACAGACACAAGGTGATGATGTCAGGAAGAAGAACTGACTGAAGATCACATTATGTAGGTGATTAATTATCTTTGCTGCAGGTTTGCTGGCTCTGATGCATCTTCTTACAGTTTTGGAAGAGAAACTAGGGATGGCAAAACACAGGTACACACACACACACGCGCACGCACGCACGCACGCACACACACACACACACACACACACACACACACAACAGAAATGTTACCAAATAATAATTAACTCACCTCCGTTTTTTGTAGTTCCACTTGCCTTCTTATGAATCCTACAAGACACTGTTCTTTATATAGAGATCAGTATCATTAAATACTGATCAGATATCAGTATTTGATGAAAGGTCTGCCCCTCACAAACTCCTCCCAGCTGACCCAGTTATAATGAGTTTGGTGGTAAAGATGTGTCGATAAAAATTATGAACCAAAACTTTTTTTTCCATATTCTGTTTGCATTTAAAAAATATTGCTTATAGCACCATTTAATCTATTTAATAGCAGTATTTCAAAGCCCGAACTTATTTCAACATGAAATGCTATCACATATAGATTGTCTGCAGTCCAAAATCCAGTGTAACCTAAATTTGTTCCAGTATTATTCTTAAAGTGGTTTTAGCTGCAACACAAACAGTAAAGGCTTTAGAGTAAAAGTTGCTTATTTTTCTGGAATTGAAAACTCAGTTTCTATCTTTAGGGTTAAGACTGGAGTAAAGCCGTATCCACGCTGTACTGTTTAATCTTTTTTTTTTTTTTTTTTTTGCCTGTCCCGTTTGGCTCTTTTGCCATCAGAATTGTTGTCTAAAGGCAAAGAAAGATGCCCAACGGATTTACTTTACCAAATTGACCATCCCAGCCTTGCCGTAATGGTCCATTTGATTCACCTTTTATTGTTTATTTTATTTTCACTTGCTGAATACGGGACAGACTTGACTGGGGGAAAGAAGGGGAGAAAGAAAGAGAAACAGCTGAGAAGAGGGACAGGGGGGAAGAGCAAAAGACAAAAACCAACAGAACGGGAAGAGAAAAAAAAAGAAAAGAAAAAAAAATGCATATATCAATCACCTGGATCACCTGCTGAGAAAGAAAAAAGAAAACAAGCAGAAGAGAACAAGAGTAATAGAATAAACAACATCACAATGATATATGGGAATATGACAGTAAATACTAAATATTAAACATTATTGTGCAGCACATAAGATCAACAGAACACAGTGTGCTTTGAGTTAGGAGCCAAAAAGGGTGTAGTTTGTGGGTGTCATCACCCGTGTGTACACCTGTGAGCATGGACGCGCTTGTTTTTTTTAAAAGGTTCCTTCATGTAATGATCTGCTAGAGGGTGTGGGGGGGCCACAGCCCCGTCCTCCAGGGCATGAAGCAGGTATGGAGGAGATCAAAACTCCAGACATCCAGAGGCCCCCAGAACACAAGAGACCAAGGAAGACCAACAGAGGGGCAGCCGCGCCACTGTCCCAGAAAGAGCTGAGGAGAGTCCCAGATGAGGGCTCACTCAGCAGCCGCGGGGCAGAAGCCAGGGGAAGTTGCAGTGACGCGCCCGTGAGCTCGGCCGGCAGCCAGCCGTGCCTGAGTGACCGAGCCCCAGCCCGAGAGGCCGGGGGCACCCCACCTCCGAAGTGGCCCGAGCGAGCCCCAGGCTCCAGGCCCCGATAAGCGGCCGCCAAGGAGTGAGCCGGTGTGTACCTGGACGCCCATCCCCGGACACAAAGAACCACCAACGCACCGATGTCTGAGGGAGTCCGCCACTGGCAGGGGAAGTGGTGGTAGGGGGAGATAGGCCTCCAAACCTTGGAGGGCCTGAGATGTCCCCAGAGAGGTGGCGTCTGACACCCAACCTAACATATAGACACAGACATACAGGCACACACATATACAAACATCCATTCCCACCCTCATGCTCTCATATGCACTTACTCCACACTCAACCAACGTGGAGACAGACATGAAGAGACGCTGTACACACGATCACACTCCCCAAGCATACTCTACGAACCGGGTCTAGGTACCCTTGCCCCTGGAGGGGGGAACTGCACCCAGACCCAGGTGGTGTTACCCTTTTCCCTGCGGTGGGGGGAGGCAGACCGCCCCGACTCCGCAGCAGCAGGGAGGCCCCACACTCCAGACCGCAGTCGGACGGCCAACTCCTCCTCCTAGCCCCCCCGCTCCAGCAGGCCGCAGAGAACGGGGGTGAGAGAAGACTCCAAACCTCCCTCCACCCGCTCATTGTAGTGTTGATGCATGTGTGTTCTAAGGTGCATTTAAAACCCAGGAGGGCATGGAGCTACCTGCCAGAGAGCAGCAGGTAAGCGCATGGTCCCTCCTGCTAGCCCTCAATGTCTACGTGTATTTAAAATTGAGAGGTGGGCAACGACGCCAGGTGTGATGTGAACACCCTGATGGTAATTTGGACTCCGTGTATCGTGCCCACCACCAAGATCCTATATGTATGTGTAATGAGAGTGTGAGTAATGTGAATGTCTAAGTTGTGGGATAAAATTGAGGCAGAGGCAGCCAGAAGGGGACAGGGGGGGGGTGGCCTCCTCTGCACCCTGGTGACATACCCCTACTCCAAGGTCCTGCATGTGTGGGTGGTTGTGGTGGAGCGGGAAGGGGGAGGCAGCTGGAGATGGGGAGGGAAGGAAGGGAGGGGCAAGTGACCCCTCCCTGGGGCCAGCTCCCCCGCTGACCCCAGTAGGCACCCCCATACTCCGCGACCCGCCAGGGAAAGGGGGCCCAGTACGGTGGCCCTGAGAGGCCAAACGGACTGCAACTTCAGAAAACACTTGCAAAAAGAAAAATGCTGCAAAAAGAAAAACGCTGCAAAAAGAAAGACGCTGCACTGCAACTTCAAGAAAAACGCTGCACTGCAAAAAGAAAAACGCTGCAAAAAGAAAGACGCTGCACTGCAACTTCAAGAAAAACGCTGCACTGCAAAAAGAAAAAACGCTGCAAAAAGAAAAGCGCTGCAAAGCACACAAAGCACAACGGTAAATAGAAAAAAGACAACGGAAATGTTCCTGGGGAGACATAACCCGACGGACCAGTTGCACGAACCAAAACAAGCTGTCTTTTTTTTTTTTTTTTTTTTTTTTTTTTTTTTTTTTTTTTTAAACCAAAACAAGCTGTCTGTCACTACCCGATCCGTACCGGAAACCCGATCGGTCACCCGCATGCGCAGGGGTTTTCTTCTTCTTCTGTTCGTTTAATGGCAGTTTACTCCCCAGTGTACGAGGATACCGCCACCTGCTGACTGAGCTAGTGAACCCTATTGTAAACTGAATTAGCGTCATCACAAACGTGTGTTACATTTGATTTAGTGATAATCGAGTGTGTTTATGCTTGTCTGTGTGGAGAGGATTGTTGGAATAGTGATGATGATGTCCGCTATCACTGTCAATTGCCAGTAAACACTTCATCTGGCTGATGAACCTTCACGTGACATATTATAAAGTCTGTATTATTAACTCTGTCATTAGGCACCATTCTTCTTATTTGACGGTGCTGTTGTTCAATAGGGGAACGCTCTCTGTTGAGGAGAAAAGAAAAACTTTGTTGCGGTTACGGATTATCCATTGTTTAAATGTCCCGTAGTCAAAAGGCCTGAAATCTGAAAGGGTGCTAAGTGTTTCAAATATATTGAATGTCGCATGTTGGCAAAGGAGAATGACGTAGATTTGCGCATAGGGGTACCGGCAATGGTCGTCGGGTTATGTCTCCCCAGGAACATTCCGTTGTCTTTTTCCATTTCGTTGTGCTTTGTGTGCTTTGCAGCGCTTTTCTTTTGCAGCGTTTTTCTTTTTGCAGTGCAGCGTTTCTTGAAGTGCAGTGGGCGTCTTTTTGCGCATTTTTCTTTGAAGTGCAGTGTTTTTCTGAGTCTGCAGTGCAACTTTTTTGCAGCGTTTCTTTTGCAGATTTTCCTTTTGCAAGGTTTCGAATTGCCGTGGCCTCTCAGGGCCACCGTAGCCCAGGCCACCAGACCGGGGCCCAGTGCCAGGCAGCGCCTCCCGGCCCCACAGAGCCCGGGACAGTCCACCCAACCCCACCACAGAGAAAACTGCACCCACCCCACCATCCACTCATCTTCCAGACTACATAAGACAATAAACACCCAGGCTAAGATCTTCCTCCACCTCTCCTGTATCTCCCCCTCCTGCAGAGAGAGTTCCTGAAGAGAGGAAAGTACTGTTTAATCAATGCTTCTCTTGGGCACTTCAATCAGGCCGGTGTGAGAACACTCCTTCCACATCACTACAAACACACGGACTTTGCAACTCTGCTCCTCCCAAACTCCTCCCATCTGCTCCCAATAACTGAGATGTCATATAAGATGTATAAGGAGTTTCATGAGTTTCAAATGAGTAATAAAAAAAACAAAAGTCAAAGTAGAATGGCTACACCACATGATTTCCCAGAAACCATGTGACTTAAGTTTCACCTTATTGATAAGCTCATTTATACACAGCCTATGATGGATTGAACAGCTGTTTCCAACAAATCTGTACAGCTGTGGACAAAAGTTGTCAGTGACACAAAGTTTGTTTTGCAGTTGTTTTTCTTTTGTTTTTTGTTTTTTTGTTTTTTACACCTTTCTACACTGTAAAATCGAATTAGTTCCCAGAACTTTAAATAAATTATTCAAACTTGTTGCCCAAAAAGACTAAGTAAAGGTCATTTAAGATAACTAAGTTAGGGCAACTTATGATGTTGCGAAGAACAAACATGGGAAATTCAAAAGTTTCAAAACCTTTTTTTTTTGTAGCAAATAAATGTTAAAAATTGTTTTAACAGTGGTGCCACCACCAGTACTTTGGTCACAACTGTACTCACTGTAATCAAGTGTTAAAAAGGTGCAGTACAGGCTCTGCTATTACCTGAGTAATTAATAAATCTCACTTTGGAAGACCAAAATCTTTCATAGAAAGATCAGCCATTGTTTCATGTTGAAGATGTTTGGAATAAACATTCTAGGTTCGAGACCATATTGCCATTATCATATGAATTTACATGTTATTATAATAAGTTAGATAAGAGATAACATTTCAGACATAGATATCAGGTATGCGTACATGAATGTCCACATTAATTAAATGTACAGAACTGTGTGGAGAAACGAGAGAGAATCCATCCTAACTAAAGTGAGTGAGGGATGTTTCTGTGTTTGCAGGATGGTAAATAAGGTGTGACACTTTGGAACATTTTTATTCAGAAATAAGATACCAGCACCCCACATAGCAAAACTGGTATTGCCCGGATCTGGCCCACACAATGTGCCTACACATGGCCCACATACCGCAAAGAATGATGGCCCTTTGGTGGCCCACACAATGTGCCTACACATGGCCCACATACCGCAAAGAATGATGGCCCTTTGGTGGCCCACACATGGACCAGCTGCAGACACACTGGTGGTCCTGTGCTGGCCCAGCTTCAGCTCTGGCTCCAGATGTCAGCCTAATGTGTACCTTAATCAAGCCACGTAATAACAACATGTGCCGGAACATAATAGTGCAAAAGGAACATGACGTGCTTCCTAAGTACTATCATACTCTTGACATGCAAACTGGAGGAGCCAGGGATCGAACCACTAGCCTTCCAATCAGGTGACCTGCTGTACCTCCTGAGCTACATCCAGCCTGTGGTAGACGTGCATAAACCCTCACTAGGTTTTGGATAAAGTGTACACTCACAAACCTGTCAAATCTGCATTTAAAACGTTGGCTACCATAGCAGTATAGTATTGCAACGTGGCATTTGGGTCTTCTAACTAAAATTGGAAAATAGGAACATAAATAGTGCCTCATTGCCAGACCTGGCCCACATCTGGTAGACATACACCCGGCCATGACACCAGTCAGTCAGAAGTGACAGCTTGATGGCAGATCTGGGCCAGGCCTGATTTCTATGAGCCTGGGCGACATAAACAAAACTACAATTGAGCCAGATATGGCATGCCATCACATAGACAGTGCCATCTGTGCCAGGCCTGGCCCATATCTGGTGTCAAGCCAGCAGTGCCGGCTTGACACCAGATCCGTGCCAGACCTGCATGCAATGTGGGACCCTGCATCACAGCTCCCAACATTAATGTGACAGCATATTTAACCTCCCAAGACCTGAACTCTTTCATGGCATGCATTTTTAACTTTTCTTTGCTATTTGGGCTGATTGGGACCTGATGAGTGTAAAAACAAAGAATTACCTGATTTTTTTTTTTATCTGATCTTTGTTTCTGAGAAAAATGAGATCCACATAAGAGGAAATTTGTTTTAAATTTTGATAGACCAGTGGCGTTACAGTAACTACGTTATTATTGTGGTAACGAGCACGGTAACTAGTTATTATCGCCAAAATCAGGAACGCGTTAGTCGTTACTGGGATTTAGATAGGGTCGTTACTCGTTACTTCGTGTGGTGGCTATCACGGAGCTTCCACAGATTCAGTAACATTAGCAAGTGGTGGAGGCCAGCAGGTGGATGAGAGAAAGGGGACAGAAGGAAGAGAGACCCGAGGCAGCCGCCGGTGTGAACTGAACTTCAGGTAAGAAGTTATGACCTGCAGTCTATAAAGGTCAGATATGAACCAAGTTTAGGTGGAGTTTATTTTCGTTATTCTGACTTTTTCTGTACTGTGTGCTAGCTAGCATGACGGAGTTTCTATACAGCTGGGTGGGTGCTATGATGTTAATGATGTTGCACTTTATTTTGTTCATAAGGTTAATTATTAGAGTTGCCAACCGTCCTGTAAAAAACAGAAACATCTGGTATTCAGAGCGTTTTGTATTGAGGTGAAAAGGAACAGTTTGTCCTGTACTTCAGCTACAATGAAAAAGACACAAAGCTGGAGTTATTGAGTGTCTTTGCTGCACAGCTGCCTCTTTTTCTCTCATTCTCCCCCCTCCCTCTCCTGTTTCTACTTCAATCATGAAACTGATCAATGATCAGCTGATCGGCTTTTCTCTCAACTTTATTTATAAAGCACTTTGAAACAGTAAATGCTGACCAAACATTAAGGACAGAATAAAATTACAGAAAAATAAATAAAATAAAATAATAAAACACAAACATGAATAAATAATAATAATAATAATTGATCCAAAAAATAAAAATATATATTTAAAACACAGAAGGTCCATAAAAAGCACAATTTAAATAAAACAATTAAACTAAAACCAATTTTTTTTACATTGTTTTTTAAATGTTTTAATTAAAAAAAAGAAAGAGATTAGACCTTAAAAACCCCCACAAATATCATAAATCACTTCTTTTCAGATGATCAGTTTTTGGCACAACACACAGTTTCAGATCTCACAATCAGATGTCACTCCTGCTTCTCCACACTGAACGCTGCCGTCGTTGCTATGGTGCCATCTTACCCAGAATCCGTGTTAGATGACTGAGACTGCTCCGTCTCTGCAGCAGCGTTCTCGTGTGCTTGCTCACTCGGCTGTGCGCAGGTGCACATTTCAGTGAAACATTTTAGGAGCTTAAACCATCATTAAGGGGATTACCGAGATTTAACAGGGACCCCCGCACCTCCACCCCAACCCCATCTTTGGCATTCCCTGCCCTTCTTCCCGCCTCCTCCAGGGCTCAGTCCTCTCACCTGACAAGGATTTGCTCAGCAATGTGAGCAAGTTTCTAAAACCTTTTTAACCAGGCACACAAACACACGTAAAAGAAAATAATAATAATTACTGCGATAAACTAGACAGACAGCAACCACAGTTATCTCTACTGCTGAAGATCAGAATTTGATTGTACTTTTCTCTCATTTCTAGCAGTGTTTAGGCCCCATTTTTGATGGGGTCTAAACAAAGGACTGTGCTGTGGGATTGAGCGCTGTAGGCTTTCACAGCTCATGTGGAGGTTTGCAGTCAGGGCAAAAAAGTGAACAATGACAAGAAAACTCAGGGGAACATCTTTAAAATTCCCTCACGGATAAAAGGATATCTTCAGGATCATATCCCAAATGTTTTCAGAACAACATTGGAGCCTTTAAGAAGAGGAGCGCACTGAGAGAGTAAAGATGTCTGAACTCAGCCAAGTCGCTGTATACCCTGACTCCTCAGACATTTATAAGGTGGGTAGGATATGTTGATTTTGACTCCCCATGTTTTTGGATTTTAACCGGATATGTTATGGAGCTACGGCGCCAATTTTCCTGGTTGTAGTTGGATTACCAAAATGGGCAAATGTTCTAAAGGCTCAGATCCCGAGCTTTAGTCAGCATCACTTGGACTTTAGTAATTTGTAGAAAGGCCTTATATCAAAATCTAGTTTTAAGAGCTTAAGTAGTTTGGTTTGACAAAACAATCCCAGCTCAAGGCTGCCGTCGAGCTTGTTTTCCACAGCTGTCAGCCTTTAGAGTAAAGCCATTCAGCTGTTGTGGAGATTAATCTGTTAAGGGTTTCACTTCAGATGATGAAGACTGGGTAATATTGTTGAAACAAGAATAGAAAGTCCAGTGTAAAATGTCTGCACATTAAGTGAGCCGCTAATAGGCTTAAGAGACGATGTTGGCAGTTATTGTCCTGCACATTCTGCCTCTGCTTTGAAACATGTATTTGTCGTCTAGAAAACAAACTTTTGCTGTTTGAGTATACTGCAAATATATCTATGCCCACTGTGTGGCTTTGCAAACTCTTTCCTGTACATTTCTTATGATACTATAATGATTTGTTTGCTTTTTTGAATTTTTACAAAACAGCAATGTGAGAAAAGTGTCTAAGCACACTAGTAATCTCACAAAGAAGTTCTTACCCGGTCATAGGTCATAGTTTAGTTTCTGTAACTTTTTCTCATTGCTGTTTTTTTCTTTTCTTTTAGCAAGTGGCTAACTTTATAGCTATAACAAAGAGCAGGGTTCCCACGCAAACATCAGACACAATCAATAACATATAGAAGCTGTTTACACTACTGAAAAACAAATTTTTATATCTCAAACTTTCAACTCATTAACACAAGCTTCTGAGAAAATAATTTGAAATTTCTCAGTGATGCAATTAGAATATCCTTTTTTTTGTAGCAAAAACTAACTTCCACAGTAACTAGCTGGTTAACATACCTGGACATTTAGCCACAAAGGAGTCAGATATCTGGCTAACCAGATCTGAAGGTAATGATGGGTCAGTGTCATATGAAATGTTATATGTAACCCGACCAGCAGTGAAATGGAACCATAAGATGTGTGTGTTCTAATAACTGAAGGTGTGTTTTGTTGCTTTTTATTTGAAAGCAGAGGAAGAGTTTTAAAAAGCTGTTTTTAAAACCAGCACTTGTGTGAATCTTTGATTTTTACATCCGCAGAATGTCTTTTGCAATCCCGCCTTTGAGCTGGAGGGGGAGAAGGAGGAGAGGGTGGAGGGATTCAGGACATCCTCTTCTACTCCTGAGCCAATCAAACCACCAGGAGCAAGTGAGTCAGCCAATCAGCTTGCTGCTTCTTGTGCCTCTACCCTAACGGGATCATTTTATCACTTAAGCTCAGTTTTCTTGAAATCTAGGTAAATGTGGCCTCATGATAATTGTACTCAAGTTGTAAAAAGTGTACAGTTGATGCCTTCTTTAGCTATTCTCAAAGGAAACAAATCCCATAAACATATCATAGTGATGTCATCAGGGTTATGTCAACTTTAAATAGACGTGGTGAGTTTGGAAGTTTTCAGTGATGTCCTTATTTCCAAATGAATGCATTTCCCAGAATACAGTTCTTGAAAAACAAAAAAGAAGAAAACAAAGTGGGAAAAAAAGAGATTACAGGTGTTCTATGCATTTCTTTCAGGCCTAGTCTGGGGATTTTTCAGTGTGTGTGTGATGCGTGTGCGTGCTCCGGGCTGCGGTTGGGGGGTGGTAGTGGTCTCTGCTGCTGTCCTGCTCCTATTAGCAGCCCTAGGACTGATGCTGGTCCTCATTCTCACACGTGAGTCACTGCTGCACATCAACTGCTTCATTACCACAATCTCAAACTGATTAAAAGGATTGAGTGATTTCATAAACCCAGGATCCATGCTAAAACCTCAAAGTACACCATGAACTCACAGATACTGGAGTTTAAAGGTTTCTCAGCATGACTAGTGCTCTCACTGCACATCATAAAAATCTTCTGACCCAGATGTATTTTCTTCCTTATTTAGAGATAAAGAACCAAGCAGTGGAGGATCAGGTGCTGACCACTGCCACTTCAGGCCTACAGCATGCAGGAGATGGACAGTCCCAAGCTTTACCTACAGTCCCTATCAATAGAAGTAAAGAGGACAGTACAGCTGCACCACAACCTGCCAGAATCCCTCCATCTGAACCAAGTAGGTCTGGCCTCTCTACCCAAAATACTTTTTGTTGACCTAAGACATAAGGTCTCTCTCTCTCTGCCTCTCAGGATGTGGAGGTGTTTTAACTGACACTGAAGGAAGTTTCAGCTCTCCAAATCACCCTGCGTCCTACCCCCCAAACTCGCTGTGTGTGTGGGTGATTCAGGTCCCGCCCCCCTACCTGGTCCAGATTCATGTCTCCTCTTTGACCGTGGAGGGACCCTCTCCTTGCCTGTTTGACTGGGTGGAGGTGCGGGAGCAGATCGAGCAGACTTCTGTGGTCACCAGGTCAGCGATCATGAAACATACCTTCTTATGAACATCATTCACACCTCCATATTTCCACAAGCAACATTTTTATACACAATCAGAGTAGGAGCATTATGCTGTTTCACTAAACTGCTGATAGATGGCGCCAAAAGCCCGTGCATCATTGGAAAGCGTTTCCATGTACTGAAGGGTTTTTGGAAATTTTGTACGTATCAACACGTTGACCTTTTTGCTCACATTCCTGGACAGTGTCGTAACGTGATTCATTAAATTCCTCTAACTACGTAACACATTTCCTGCTTACAAATCCTTTTAAGAATTTATAGCTGCATGGCTCAGGCACAAAGTTCAATCCAAAGCTGAACAAGAATGAGACTGATCAAAAACAAATGTCTCCCTTGCAGGTTCTGTGGTAACGTAGCGCCACCGACGGCCAACACAAACAGCAGTACGGTGTGGGTCACCTTCCACTCTGATGGCAGCATCGCAGGCAACGGCTTCACTGCCCAGTACAGGGCGGTACTCCCCGGACACAGTCAGTAGCCTGCATCTGGGAGTACATGCGTTCACTCTTGTATATGTTTTGCAACAATGTTCAAGTTAGCACATTGTGTTTTCTCAGAAAGCTGCTCCAGAGAAGAGTTCATGTGCGACGGCGGCCGCTGCCTGCTGCCTGTGTCTGTGTGCGACGGTCATCCAAACTGCCACGACCAGATGGACGAGGCAAACTGCAGCCACAAGCACAAGGGTGAGAGTCCACAGATGGAACTAAAACAGAAACAGGAAAGGTCAAAGGTCACAATTCAACTCACTTTTATTTATATAACATTGGATCACAACTGTCACCTCAAGGTGCTTTATATTGGAAGATGAAGACCCTGCAATAACAGAGAAAATCCCAACAATCAGATGAACCCCTACCAGCAAACACTTGATAACAGTGGAAGGAAAAACTCCCTTTTAACAGGAAGAAACCTCCAGCAGAACCACAATCAGGGAGGGGCGGCCATCATCTGCATCAAGAGAATCCCCCAGCAGTTAGCCTAGTCTATTGCAGTGTAGCTAAGGGCGGATCCAGGGCCACCTGATCAATCCCTAACTATAAGATATAACAAAAAGGAAAGTGCTAAACCTAATCTTAAAAGTGGAGAGGGTGTCTGTCTCCCGAATCCAAACTGGCAGCTGGTTCCATTGAATAGAGGCCTGAAAGCTGAAGGCTCTGCCTCCTTTTCTGCTTTTTAAATACCCTAGGAACCACAAGTAAACCAGCAGTCTGAGAGCAAAGTGCCCTATTGGGTTGATATGGTACTATGAGGTCTTGAAGAAAACATGGGGTCTGATTATTCAAGACCTTGTATATGCGGAGAAGGATTTACTTCAATTCTGGGATTAACAGGGAGCCACTGAAGAGATGCTTTTCTTTTTCACAGAATGCGGTGGGCAGAAGATTGGGCCGTATGGTTACCTGGCAAGTCCAAACCACCCCGGGCCTTACCCTCACCAGCAGGTTACATTCTAAACCATTCAAACTGAAAAATAATCCTAATAGTAATTGAAAACACAAAATTATAAAGATTCAGAAGTACTTCCACATGCATAACACATTCTCAGTCCGACAGCCACACCACACCACGCAGTTTTCTCCACTAATCTGATGTTTTCCAGTTGTGTATATGGCATATATCTGTTGAGGAGGGTCACGTGATCACGCTGAGCTTCAGAAACTTCAGCCTGGAGACTCAGGATGTGTGTGAGTTTGACTATGTGGAGGTGCATGACAGCGTCAGCACCGGAGCTGGAAGAGTCCTCGGAAGGTGAGAAGTGCCACAGTCTTTAATTCTGAGGGTAACTAAGGACAAACACATTTACCTTCATGCTAGTTAAACAACCAGTTTTCTGGAGTACCTTTTGTGTCTCTTCTCCCTTTGTGCCAGGTTTTGTGGTACCACCTTCCCCCCAGAGCTGACCTCCTCTGGCCCTCACATGACAGTGGTGTTTGTGGCTGATGAGGGAGTGGCCGACAGTGGCTTCAATGTAACATACCAGGCTGTGTCTGTGCTGGGCAGTGAGTTTTCATACTTTAATATTACATTTTATTTTTTTTTTGCATTAGCTTTCTATAAACCTCTTTTACATCCTTTTTATTTTTAAAGGGACATGCGGCCCCAGGCAGTTCACCTGCAGCACAGGGGAGTGTGTTCAGCAGCAGTGGCTGTGTGACGGCTGGAACGACTGCCCCGATGGTGCGGATGAACAGGGCTGTGGCAACTCCACCTATCCTCCCTTTAGTGAGTCTGGTTTATCTCTGACCTCAATCACAGCCAGTTTTTGTTTCCACTGCCAATGACAAGCAGCAGGAAGAAACTTAAGTGTTGAAATAACAGGAATTGCCGATGGCTTCATATTCTGAGAAAACCAAATAGAAATGTTACCACTTTTCACCTCTATGTCGACATGGTTTTGTGGTTTCTATTTGTAAGTGTTTCTCTGAATGAATAATTTCCTCTCATGAAAGTAGCCTCGTCTTGTGAGCACATTGAAGTAGAGATGTGTCGGGGCCTCAGCTACAACTTCACCTCATTCCCCAACATCTGGCTGTCCATTGCTGACCAGAGAGAAGCGGCCACCCTCCTGGGACAGTATCGGGTAAAAGTCACATCAAAAAGCTTCATCAGACATCTGGAGCTGTAGCTGGCAACTGTTTCAAACCAGGCATCGAACCATCCTCCCTCCCCTCCTTTTGTCATCCAGGTGCTGATGGAGCTGGCGTGCTTTGAGCCTCTGCAGAGGCTGGTTTGTGGGATGTTTCTGCCCCAGTGTAGTCCTCAGGGCGGCGTCCTCCAACCCTGCCGCTCAGTCTGCTCCTCGGCCGAGCAGCAATGCAGCCAAGCCCTGGATCTCTTTTCCTTCAGCTGGCCCTTCAACTGCCACCTTCTCCCAGACTCACAGGACCCCTTGGAGTGCTCACTGCCTTGAAGCTGGGACAGTCCAGTTACCTTTGAGATCATATCAGGCCCAGGCAGGAAATACCAGAGCGTTCGAGGACCTTACTTACCTTAGTGGAAACAAAGGTTTACAGTTTTAAACACAGTTTGTAATACATGTGCTCAGTATATATGAGACCACATGCAGTTTTAAAGTAGACAGCTAAGTAAAATGAAAGCTTTCGATCTCCGACGGGAATCAGACTGTTTTACTGTAAATTGCTGTATTTATTTAATGCTTTGATGTCAATCTTGTAAATTAAATAAACCATGCAGAGAAAATATGTTTAAAACAAAGTTTATTGCATTGTTCTTCAACACACCACATCACTCCTAAATACTCCGATTACTTCAGTTGATCTAATGTTAGCTAACACAGGAAACAGGCTGTCACAGCGGTACTTTGCTAACCTGACAAACATTTAACAATTCACAGTCATGTGACATAATTGATCTGAGAAAGCAACTCACTGATTTTATTTTAACCCAGGTGGTAACTTTTATTATAGAAATAATTAAAAGACTTACCTAAAAACGTAAAGAGTTTGAATAAGAATCACTCGGTGTAAAATTATAACGTTGACCCACCAGGTTCACGTTCTTCCTTAGAAAAGCTTCCAACACCTGCTTTTCATTTTTAAACAATCATACAAATTTAAGGCTCAGAAAGTGCACTAGCAGAAAGAGCTTCTTCCTCACTCTAATAAATTCAAGAGAGGAATTTACCTTCCAAAACAAAAGCGGCTGTATTAAACTATTTTGGATTTGCTCAGATTCACTTGGTGCAAAGCTTATATTTGTCAGAATAATCCTTCAGTTGTTGAGTTCAGTTGTTGTGCGCTATTATGGAGGGACAATGAGTTTCAGGGTATGGTCTAGGGCAACAGCAGTCAGGCCCCACACTCGATGTTTGCCATTCCTAAACACCGGAAGAGTGTATCCGTATTTGTCACCGGTGCGGAAGTGTGTGTAGCCTCGGTTTTGGGGGTTACACAAGTGAGACAAGGACAGGGTGAAGATCTCATCCACCTGGAAGCGGGAAACAGACTCTCAAACTTTTGGCATTTTTATTCGATTCAGCTTGAGTAATTATATTTTTAAAAATTGTCCAGCTCCTTGGAAGCAAAATATAAAGCAATGAGGAGTCGCTCAAGACTTCTGCACAGTACTATATATTAGGGTCAAGAATAACATGAGACTAGTCAACTCTAGTCTCACCCTGTTCTTTTCAAATAGACAGAAAATGGCAGATGATCGTACCTCCCCAGGGTTTGGTTTGAAGTTCAGCTCCTCTAGAGGACCGAGGTTAGCCAGCACAGGAGCAATAACCATGCCCGACTGGACCGAAACACATGAACAGATTTTTAATTCAAATTTATCTCAGATATTCGAATGTTTTGAAGGTTTTTACAGAAATTCCTGCTCATTTCTATTTTATCTACTTGTATAAGGAATCTTTGGGTATTTTGGGCAGATGGTCAGACCAAATAATCAACACAGAGCTCTTACAATGTCACATAATCCTTTTTCACCATTATTTATCAACCAAACAATGAATTTACAAAAAGAACAGTGGTAAGTGCTTATTTAGGGTAACATAAATATGGTATGATTTTGTCAATTATTTTTTAATATGCATTTCTACTTGAGAGTTCTACCAGCACAGCTCCACTCACCGCATCTCTTAGTGGCTTCAGGACGCCCCACACCTTTTCTATTCTCACATTTACACCCAGCTCCTCCCTGGCTTCCCGCAATGCTGTGGCCACCACATCACTGTCTGAAGGATCGCTCTTTCCTCCAGCAAAGCTGGACAAGACAAAAAAAAAGAAAAAGAAAAAAAAGGCAGGACTCATAAAGTACTCCAATAAGTAAGATTTAAGACATAGCCTGCTTCTAATCTACCACTAACCTGACATCTCCTTTGTGCCTGCCCTTCAGAGTGCTGGACCGCAGGGTGAAGAGAAATGCAGGCTCCCCATCAAGAGAGCAGAGGGAGACCAGGACGGATGCCCATCTCTGATTTTGTTCTTTCCTCCCCTTCTGCAACTCGTAGAGCTTCAAGTTAGGGCCCAAGTGCTGTCGACATCTGTTTTCATTCCCAGGGGATAAGCAATCTCTCCAGGTATCCGACACGCACGTGGCAGCCTGATGAGTAGCTATGGTTTGGTGGAAACTGAGGCTAGGGAGTTGTGGTTTATTGTGCTTGTTTTCTAAAGTCCAGGGACTATGTGCTGACAAGCTGAGAGGTCTAACGAAGTCCTGTCCATGAGTTAAATGGCTTTGAAGAAGGCTACACTGAGTCTTACTGGTGCGGCTAAAAGAAGGCAGGCGAAAGTCCCAAAGTTTTCTCCAGCGCTGAAGGCAGGTTATTTTGACTAAACAGTTCCAGTAAGTGCGCACAGGATCACACACTTGTTTGGTTTTTGTAGAGGCAGAATGGTGGTGGTTTAATAAAATGGCTTTGAATAGAGGGTTTTCAAACCGTGTCTGTCTACAAGAAGATACTGGTGCTGAACTATAAACAGTCTCTGTGGATGGTCCATCCTTGTGGGTGCCTGTTCCGCTTATTTCTGGGTGTCTCCTTCCTTTCTCGTGACTTGCTCCCTGCCATCCAGCACACGTGATCTCGGAAAAACCACAGAGATGAGAGTCTCTTAACAGCTGTAATGATCTTTTGGGGCAAGACCAAGTCAGAATCCGAGAACTTGCCAACATCCTATAAACGGAAACAAAACATACAGATATGATCGTAAATGTATTAGTCAATTAGTTGTGTTCATCAGCTAGTTAAACCAACTTGAAAGAAGTGAATGATCAACTAAAATCTGCTCGTCTCTGCCAGCAGGGGAGGTGAGGGATCAGATAACATGGGTAAACAGGGCTGAAGATACCCTGGCTTAACCGAGATCAGAGGCTCACCCAAACCTACCTACAGTAATACTGGTCACTGTGCTCTCACAGTCATATCTCGGTGTTACGTTTAACTGTTGTTCAAAGCTGTTAAGACACACAAACGTATTTTATATATTAGCTTCGAATACGGAGTTCACGTTTGGCTCAAGTTTCTCCCAAACTTTGGTTGAATACAGCTAGCTAGCTAGCTAGCTGTATTCATTTGTTAGCAGTGATGACGATATATATATATATATATATATATATATAAAATATGACATTGTCAATGTTCAGACGTCCTCATCGCCAACTAAACCCATGCAAAGAAGGCTTTTTGGGCGAGAAAATCTTCAGTGTCTTTAAAACGAGTAAGGAGCGCACGCAGGCTAACTGACCGAGCGATCAAAACAAAAACCAAACAGCTGAAGTAGCTCATACCCCAAAGCTAACACTCAGATTTGGCTTATGACAAAGCCCCAACGTGTTTCACGGTATGTCAGAAAACACACCAAGGTGCCAAGTATGACAGTAAAACGTCATTTTAACACAGAAAATGCTCACCTTGAAAGTTGAATCAGCAGCGGCTGGGCGGCTGCCAGCAGTCAATATGGCGCCGGCTAGCTTCACTCGCGTCAGTGTTGCCCTCATCACGTCGTGATGACGCCAAACTTATTGCACAGCATTCAAGCTTAGCCTGTTGTGCTTTCTTTGTCCCCTCCCGAGGTTTGGTTTTAAGACACGACATTTACGTTACGTTTACGTTATTATTAAATCACGTGGAAAGCACCAAATGATGTCAGTTTATGTAACAGGTTTTTAAAACCAGTCCTTCTCGTTTGGACTGTGTAGGCCCGCTTCCTTTACAGAGGAGACTAAAACAGGTGCTCTTTACAGTTTTTTGCCTATGGGCAGACTGCCTGGCAAGAATGAATGTGACTGGATGATTAAAGTTAATGAATTCGTTTGAGTAGCAAAAATCAACAGCAAAATTCATTTTTCCATTAGGAGGCTCCAACAAACTGTTGAAACCCATGATGTCAGATTGATAGACTCCTCACTCCACCTGTTTAACCAGCCCCACCCTGAGCCGTTTCTTCATGTTTTAAGCAGCAGGTGATTCATATGAACTGACATTTTAGCCTCGTCATTTGTTGGGTGTCATTGCTTTAATTTCTCTGACCTGCTTGCTGTAGTATCAGTTCCGTGACTTCACACAGAGAACTTTGTGATCCATACAAAGAAAGTTCAAGCTCCTCTCCTCCCAGCGAGCATGGCCTCAGGTTGGACTGAAGAGGAAAGCTTTGCCTGTCCAGTATGTCTGGAAACCCTGAAGGATCCAGCCACTCTACCCTGCGGACACTCATACTGCTTGGCTTGTATTCAGAGCCACTGGGACAAAGGGGGCAGCAAAGGTCAGTATAGCTGCCCCCAGTGTAGGCAGGTGTTTAACCCTCGGCCCTCGCTGGCCAAGAGCACCCTGCTAGCAGAGGCTATGGAGAAGCTGAGGACCAACAGCCTGAAGCAGCACTCCTTCACAGCTCCTTCCCCCGGCCCACCATCCATGCCGGTCTATTTGGAGGTCCAGCCAGATACAATGCAACGAAAGGGCAGCGTGTACCCACAGCTTCCCTCTGTGGAACCCAAACCCTGCCACCAACACGGCCGACCCCTGGACCTGTTTTGCCATGACGACAGGGAGTGTGTGTGTGAGGTGTGTTGCCAGCATGGACACAGTGGACACCGTGTTGTCAAACCGAGAGACGAGAGAAAAGAAAGACAGGTGTGTAATTGGAAGTGATTATTTCAGGTGATATTTTCACTCTGCTTTTATTTTTGTTTATTTGTTTTTGGGTCTCTAAACAACTTTTAAAATTAAAGTAAAATGCTGGTAAAAGAAATACACCACTATAAATGCAGTTTCCAAGTGTAACTAAAACATTTCTTAAGCTAATCTTGAAGGACTTGAAAAACAAGTCTGAAGTGCGCCTTACTGATGTTATAGTGATTCCCAGCAAAACTATGTAACAATATCACAAATAGCCTGTACAGTCATTACTGCCTCACAATGTATGTGTACATGTGTTTGTGTATAGAAAGAGCTTGTTCAGATGCAAGCAGAGGTACAGAGGAGGCTCCAGGAGACGGATAGGAAGATTAAGGAACTCCCACATTTTGCACGTCAAGACAAGGCATGTAGAAAACCTTATTAATTCATGCCATCCTTGTTTACTTTGAAAAATATGAAATTGTGGTGACAATATGTCCTCATCTTGCTTGTCTACACTACCAGGCCTTGGTCCAGGCTCTAGAGAAGGAGAGCACAGATTTATTCATGGAGCTAGCCAAGAACGTGAATCTAACAGGCACCCAGGTCAGCGAGCTCCTCTCTACCCACGAGGCCTCTTTAGGCAGCCAGGCTGAGGGGCAGCTCAACAGACTGGAGCAGCAGGTTGCACAGCTCAACTGGAAGAGTGAAGAGCTGAGCAGACTGGCTGACATGCAGGACGATGTCTGTTTCTTGAAGGTAACGAGTGTGAAGCGGAGTGCACATATTTTAGTGCTAAACTAGATCTGTAGTCTCTGACTGTGGAATTTGTGGTATTTGTTCTCAAGAACTTCCTCCTCATGGAGCCGCTGGTTCAGACTGATGCCACAGTGATTGGGCAGGAGGAAACCATGGTGACGTCAGTCCGCTCAGTCATGAAAGAACTGCAGGAGTCAGTTCAGGATCTCTGCAAAGGCAGCCTGGAAAAAATCATCACAATAGGTCAGCTCTTCTCTTCTACTCTCTTCTCGTCTTTTCTCTTCTCTTAATAACATAAGGTCAAAATTTTCCTTTTGCAGTGAATAACCCCTTGGCTTTGACTACCAGTGGTCCGGAAGCAGCAGGCCCGCTACCAGCGGGACCAGTATCAACAGGCCCACTACCTGCAGACCCGCTACCAGCTCAGGTTCCTGCCCAAAGTACAGGTACGTTAAATACCAGTCCAATAAAAGCACAAATGAGCTTTGTTTTGACTGTTAGCTTTTGACTGTGGAAAGGACACCTTTTTACATGTAAACCCTTTTCTTCTGTAGTGTATGAAATGAAAACAGACTCTCCACCCTTGCCACCTTTGCGACCTCAAGGTAAAACATGCGCGCGCGCGCGCACGCACACACGCACACACACACACACACACACACACACACACACAGAGAGAATATACTTTAATGTGGCATTTGAAAAAACACTGAGTTCATATTTTACTCAGGGCCTCTGCCTTCAAGGTCTGGTGGTTCTGCTTACATTCGAGGTAATGCTTGAAAAGAGTTTCTCTAATGTTGGCTGTCATAGAGTTTAGATATGCTTTAGTTTAACTGTTCTGTTTGTTGCTTCTCTCTGTGAATGAAGCTTCAGCCCCACCTCCACCCTTGCCTGCTCCTCGACGTCAAGGTAAAAGCACAAACATTATCATTGACGATATCCACGTCAGGCAGTTACCCCGTCTTGTAGGAGATAAAAGCTGGCTGTGGACAGCTTTGCTCACCTGACCTTTCACAGATACCTCTTAGAGTATCTTGGGGTTAAATGTTACTTTTCCTTTTTACAATGGTGTATTTTTTTCTGTCTTAACAGCTTCTGTATCATCAGTGGGATTTATGAATCCAGAACCAAAAACTCGAGATGAACTCATAAAATGTAAGTCTTTTGTACTCCAGAATACAGACCCCTTTATCGAAGCCTTTGTTTGTTCCAGTCTTAGCTAAAATGACAAATCCTCTTTCTTTAGTTCGTTTCGAACCCACTATGGACCCCAACACAGTGTATCGCCACGTGCTGCTGTCGGATGGCAATCGTAAGGCAACGATGCGGGCTGAGAACCTGAACCCACCAGACCATCCTGATCGATTCCAGTTCTAGAGACAGGTTCTCTGCAAAGAGCCGCTGGGAGGGAGCCCTTATTACTGGGAGGTGGAGTGGACTGGCCAGAAGGTGCTTGGATATGATTAAAAATATATATGTGTGTGTGTGTGTGTGTGTGTGTGTGTGTGTGTGTGTGTGTGTGTGTGTGTGTGTGTGTGTTTTCAACTGTAACTGTTTGAGTCGTAGAATTAGTTAACATGCTTTGTTTGCCCAGTCAGTGCTAAGTGATGGTTATGAAAGAACTCTAATGCCATAAAAGTCTTCAGACCTAAAAGCAAAATAGAAGTCTCACAATAGTAAGTCTGACTAAAGAAGGCTTAAATCAATATTCTATGTCCTACCATTCCTTTTAGGATAGGTTTTGGTTATAAAACATTTTTAGTTTTATATATTTTAATTAAAATAAATGTTTTTGAGGATTTAAATCATGCAGCCAGCATTTGTCTACACAGGTAGTCTGGTAATAGAGGGAACTGCCCTTTGTGCTCCATTTTAATTGGCTAATGGAATCCATGTATACAGAAACTTCAAAGGAAACCAATCATTTCAATTACTTTCTGCCTGGAAAGTAATTCATTTTCTCACACAATGCACAGAGTTGCATCATAGTTTATGCCAAGTCATACTGTATTAGAGTACCAGAGAGGCCCTAAGGACAGAAGTGCTATAAATACAAAAATTACTGACATTTCTATTAGTCACGGCTGCACTCGTTAAAAGACACATTCTGTTCAACATACATATTTGTCATATGTTATTTTTGTAGGTTATTTTTAAAAAAGATCCACATGACCTCCAGTTCTGAAAACCTGTTTAATGCACTTGTGCTCTTTTAATAACCAACAGGGGGCGACTCTTCTGATTGCAAAAGAAAAAGTAACATTGTATAAATATCTATGAAAACTTGATCCTACTTTTGAATTTATTTATGACCTTGATAAATATATTCTTAGTCATCCTATGGTCTCAATTTGTAGTTTAAAGTTTTGTTTCTTTTTTTTTTTTTTTTTTTTTTTTTTTTTTAATATAGCAAAATTTTAACTTTTAAAATTCTGATCTCATCCAGGTTTCAGGATTTGGTCACCTTGTGAGTGATTAGTTGCTACCATATGAGTGTGGAATGAAGTCATAAACTTTAAATTTCTTAATGCTTTTATTACTTTTTTTTTTTTTTTTTAAGTGATTAGCAAACGACTCTTACATTTGTGCCCCTCACTGAATTTATTTTCCTCACTCCCATCATGCAGGTCACCATCGGAGTTTCCTACAAAGAGATAGAACGCAAGAGTAATGATGACAAGAGCCGTTTGGGCCACAATGAGCTGTCTTGGAGTCTGTACTGGTCTGGGAGCGGATTTTCCTTTTGGCACAATAACCAGGAAAAACTGCTGGGTGCACCAAAGGCCAAACGGATCGGCATCTACCTGGACCAGCATGCAGGGATTCTGGCCTTTTACAGCATCACCCAAAACCAGGCTACCCTCATCCACAGACACCAGCAGCAGTTCACTGGCCCTCTGTTCCCAGGATTCAGATTCTGGGCAAGAGTAGGTGCTACAGTAACCATTTGCCAATTAGACTGATGTGCACAAGAGTAATTATCTGATGTTTTTGATTAAAGATGTTTATCTGGCTGCAAGAATGTAACAGCTTAAGGTTTTTAAAAAGGATGTCAAGGATGCCTTCTTGCTCTGGAGAGAACTAGTTCAGTCAGTTCTTGTTTACATAATGATTTTGCACCAACCATGATTCATATAATATAAATTAATTTAAATATGTCTATGTAAGTAATAAAAGATTAATAAACTTGCAACACATACCTCTGTGATCTGTTTTAGCATTTTTTTAAAAAAAAAATTTTTTTAAATGAGTTGACTGACTGTATCTTATAGCGCATTGGGTCTATTTCTTCCTTCTTATGTGACCAAACACATAACCAATATAATGCTGATCTTCTCTATATCTCACTGACCTTTATGCCTAGAGCTTCCCCTCCATTCTGCACTTACAATATATTTAGTATTCCCATATTTATTTCGATCTTTCTCCATACACAGATACGATGAGCTGAAAAGTCCTGATTTGTGTTTGGTCTGTTTAGGATTAACTCTGGTTCTTCCTTACTGACTTGTTACTCTTCCGAAGGAAACTCTTGTGTAAGTCTTTTCTCTCTCAGTGCAGATATTCAGAAATTATCTTGCTTTGCACTAGTTAGTAATCAAACACTATTCACAGGAGAACAAGGAAGATCTCATTTTACATGTTTTGGCAACAGTTTGTTGCAACCCTGCCCTGATTGAAAAAGTTGGACACGCTAAATAGATACAACAAATCCCAGCCTTCTAAGATAACAACATGTGCTTTAGAATGGCACTGTTCTCATATATATAAATATACTACAGTATTATTGGTTAAACCTGGTGACGCTAGTGTTGCAATCATTAATATGACCACAAAAGTATATTCAGTGCAAAATGACTAAGCATGTACTTGTGGACACAAAGTAAAAACACTCACCTTTTTTGTCCCAGAGGAGAGGTGATACCTGACCTACAATGACAACAAAAGACCTGGGAGGTGCACATGTTGGCATGCTGTTAGCAAGATTATCTGAGGTGAGACTAGATATGGTTAGAAAAAAGATGCAACTTTAGGAAACGCACCTGCTGTGAGGTAAATGTTTTGTTGAGTTCCATATCTCACTTCTTTGCCAGCTGTCATTTTAATCTGAATTTAGACACAGAAAATGATACAAATAATACTGCCTAAGGGAAGCATGTATAATATAAACAGAACTGGTCCTAGTGCAGAACCCTGTGGAGCTCCATTATTAACCTTACTGTGAGCAGAAGGTTCCCTACTTACATGAACAAAGTGGATGGATGGATTGATGGTTGACTGATTGATTGACTGATTAATTGATTGACAGGATGAAGGTGACTGATCTGCAGGCTAACTGTTAGGTGGCAGTAGAATACAGAGAACATTTTCCCTGGTTTTCTGCTGTATGCTACTGACTGAGTTAAGGAAAAATAAGCTGCTCTGGGATTTGTGGAAACTTAAACCTCACTGATAAACTTTAAATATCATCCAGATTTATCTGATGTAGTGTAACAGTAGTGTAAATTGTTTTGTTTAAACCTGTGCAATCAACAGCAGAAAGCTGAAAGTTGATTTAGTGGTTGATATTTATCAGTCATGATGGATGGATATCCTAAAAAGTATCAAAAAAACAAAGCAGAGGTCTTTCATTTTATCTGCTTTCTTCTCTCTTGTTTCATGCTAAAATTGCAAATATTCTCTTGAGACTTCAAGCAGAGATTAGGAACAGGATGATTCTGCTTTTTAAACTAATGCTGCCTCCAGCAACATCATTTGAGCCACTGAGTTGTACTTTGAGAGTCGAGCATGCAAATGGCCGCTAACTTCTTTAGAGTTTCTTATCTTTTTTGAACTTTTGGTTTGGTTTATTTAGCTGAGACTCACATAGTTGGAAACTGCTGCAAGTTGAACCAAGGTCAAGCTGCAGGAAGGACATTTTTTTGGATTTGCATTACTTTTTCTTTGGATTAAATTCCACGCAAACTACATTAGTCTGGATTCAAGTCAACAATCTCTTCCTGTGGAGTAGTAGTTTTTTTGTGCATAAGAAAGTACAGTAGTTTTATTATTCTTAGATTCATCACAGGTCAAAGAAAGCCCAAGAAAGTCTGCAGGTGACACATGAAAAAGCATTAGGGCAGACAAGTAAAACCAATCTGCCAAAAGTAAGGGGAAAGTGAATCGTAAGTTACTGTAATGCACTAATACACATGATCATTATAAAGAAGAGCATTGAATTTTAAATACAGTGATTCCGATCTGGAGGTAGACTGTAATTTAATGGGTTGTTTACAGTTTAAATGAGTGTTTTCATACAACATTCAGCTGTTGTAAATACTAATGAGTAATTATAAGCTTTCATTTCAGCATAGAAAGCAATACCCCTGTTTGCTCAGTATAAAGCTATCGGAAGCAGATAATTAGCAGAGATTAACAGAAAGGCTTTAAACATGAGACACACTGTGGTTCCACTGTATTCCTACTTGTGTGCCTCAATACAGATTTCTACTGGGCATTAAGCAGGTACGCAGTGACCACTGGCCACCCAATCAGCTCGTACAGGTTCTGTGTTGAGTCACACGGGGCTTACACGTGTCTTAATTTTTCTGCCATCAAAATCTCCACATTGGGCCCTCTTTACTGAATAGCCTGTTTGTCAGCAAAGAAAGCAAAAGATTGTTTTTATTTTGTCTATGGCTTGCATTGACCTCTTCAAACATAATTAAACATATTTCCCTCTGTTTCAGTCTTTCTACTAAGCAAATTACAGCCACACAGTCGGGGCAATTGTATCAATCATGTGATTCCAAAGCGACCAAGTATATAGTCCACAGCATATAATTATTTAAATAATTCAACAGCTTATAGTGGTGCAGCACTCTAATATTGATCCGCCCAAACAAATTGGTCTGGACTGAAATAGTTCATCAGCATAAGTAAGAATGAATGTCTTTTAGTTGTACTTTACCTATAAGGTTAATTAGAAAGTGATAGCATGCTAACATGGTAAGATGGTGTACATGATTAATGAAATGTTTGATCATAAATATGTTAGCATTGGCATTAGGATTTACCTCAAAGCATTGCTGTTTTCTACCTGACTCTAACAACATGCAGGTGAGCTTCCTTGTAGGACTACTGGCAGTCAGAGGGTCGTGCTGATCTCAGCAGCAGCTCAATGAAATAAATCCTGCTTACAATCAGCACAGTTTATCCTTCCAAAAAGGCAGGTTTGTTGTTTGTTTTTAACTCAATCATGAACATGGAGAGTGCAAAAACAATGTTTAGTAATCTGACTAGAAAAAAAAAATTGCTCATAGCAAAGATATGTGTGTAACATCAAACAAGGCACCCTGGAGCAGCACTCACACATAAGCTGTCTGTCAATGTGTGGATTTGAGAAAATGAGAGCCTCTAGTGATGAAAAAAAAAACAGATTCATCTTGAGCTATAAAGTCACAGAGGGAAAGGGGATGAACAACAAAGAAAAAAGAGAGAGGAGGAGTCGTGTGAAAAGAGGTTACAAGGGAGGGGCTTTTAGAAAACTATATATCCATTACTTTCGTGTCATGATCAGTCAGTACAAACTTCCACCCTTCAGAAGCATCATCATTTGCCATATATCAGCATCAACATGAGAGGTGAGACTAGATGGACGCTGTATCTACATTGACATAAGATTTTGGAGGAAGATTTTTTAATTGCAAAGAACATTAATGGATTTAGCTCAGGTTCAAAATATTCAGACTCTAGTAGGCAAAAAGGACTAAAGACTGCATGTTAGAATTTTAAATTTAGGAAACTAAACCATGTGAAAATGAAAAGTATATTAGAAGAATTTTTTACATTTTGGGATGTTGAATGTCTCTAATTAAGCTCGTCAATTCCACAAATTGAAAAAAGGTAGAAACTAGTAGTGGTTTAGAGTCAGTTCAACATTTCAAAATAACAAAGATGTCTGATGCCCTTTTTTTTTTCTCCAGCAATTGTATTGCTGTGTCTTCTGCATGCAGCTTTCGGTCAGGACAACAAGTTTTCCTGGCTCGGACCTTTGGAGAATGTACAGCAGCAAGCCCCCGTTCAAAGCCAAGGTGAGAGGCTGTTAAATAAAAAGGTCTGCATTTATGTCTTAATATAGCTCTGCATGTTTTTACCTGAAAACCTACTCATCTGTGTGTGTATGCAGTGTGTGTTACTGACCAGGCGTCGTGTGGCTGCTGTCTAATGCAGAAACAAATAGGCAGGTTGGAGAAGTTCTTTAACATGAGCATTAACAAACTGAAGGACGAGCTCATGAGCTCCAAAATGATCCTCAACAATATGAGAGGTGAGTGACATCAAGTGGCCAATAAACTAAAAGTCGAAGCTGATAGATTTCTCATTTCGCTAAGCTATTTCTTCTCTGCATTTCCAGGAAGCCGCAGCGCCTTCTCCGTCGCTCTAAACAACAACTCAGCCATGGTCTCCTATGGCCCCTTCTCCAGTGATAGCATAATTAAGTACAAACATGTCTTCATCAACTTGGGAGACGGCTACAATGTGGAGACTGGCATCTTCACCGTGCCCCGCTCCGGCGTCTACAGCCTCTCCGTCACGGTTTACAGCTCTGCTCGCGTAACCCTGAGCAACTGTGTCACTCTGCAGGTTAACGGCGAAAATGTGGCTGAAGCCATTGAAAGAAGTGGTCAGGACCTTGAAGACAGCACCAGTGTTGTCGTGGCTGTGCAGCTGAACGCCGGGGACCAGCTGTCTGTCAGGCTGCTCCAAGGATGCTCCTTAAGCGATGACATCAACCACTACAACACTTTCACTGGTTTTCTGCTTTATGCTTCTGATTAAGTTGGCATAGTGTAGCCACTGTGTGCTTTGTACCAACGTTTGCCTAATACAGCCAAAATGTAAGCCTGCTAGATGAAAATTTTCTATGGTGACATCAGTGACTTGTTTTGTTCTTTCTGAGATTGTATGTCATTATGCTGAAGAGATGTTTCTTAAACACTCTTATGTGGATTAACCCTTGAATTACTACAGCTGTATCTTTTTTTTAGATTGTTGAAGTGTCTTGGCTATAACTGTTATTGATTTTGATTTAGTTATAAATGTTATATTACTTGTCTGTGAAATCTGTCAAGCCTATAAAAATGATGAAATAAATCAGATCTTTAAAAAAACACAGTTGCCTTTGTTATAATTTTTGATCCATTCTGTAACAAATAAAGCAAAGTTGTAACGGTGGTACTAGCATAGTGTGCTGTTCACAATTTGAGTGGAAAATAGAGGATATATAATCATTATCTTCTTTGTGAAATAAAAAGATAAACTGAAATAAATGCTATTCCACACCAATGAAATTCCCAATAAGTCCTGTGATGGCCTAGCAACCAGCGCAGGGTGTAATCCAACTCTTGCCCAAATCAAATGATACTTGTGTACTGGCTTACTACTCCTCAAGTTGAGCAGTCAGAGAGTCTACGTATCATTCACTATATATATGTATATATATATATATATACACACACACACACACACACACATACAAACTGCACTTTTATTTTCGTACTTTGTGTCTAACATTTACGCACACTCTAATAGATTCATCAAGGGTTACGTTGGGGGTATGTGTGTTTGCCCAAGGATGCCTTGGAGGACCAAGAACTGATCCAATTAGTAGACAACTCACTTGAGTCAACCCTCTATCTTAAATTTGATAGGATGGATGGATGCTTTCTAAATAACGGGCAGCATGGTGGCATGGTGATTAGCACTGCTGCCTCACACCAAGAAGGTCCTGAGGTCAATTACACCACTTTTTGTTGGGAGTTTTCATGTTCTCCTCATGTTTGCGTGGGTCCTCTTGCTTCCTCCCACAGTCTGAAGCCATGCACTTAGTGGGGATAGGTTAATTGGAAAGTCTAAATTGCCCATAGGTGTGAATGTGAGTGCAAATGGTTGTCTTTGTCTATGTGTTAGCCCTGTGACAGACTGGCGACCTGTCCAGGGTACCCAGGGACAGCTGGTCCGTACCAGCAACCCTGAAAAGGATAAGCGGAAGTGGATGGATGACTAAAGCAAGATTTAATCATGTCCTAAATTGCAACAAACAGTGCAGCATTAAAATATATTATTGGTGTATATAATTCTGAATACATTCTGTAGCTAATTAAGATGCTGTAACAATGTAACAAATCATGTGAAACTACGAGTACTGGCAGCTTCATTTGTCACCCTTTCATTTCACTCTAATCTACACAGATTATTTCCTAATGTAAAAATGATCACAGCACCACACTGTATAATATACACAGTATAAGCCTGCAGTGTAGAACGTTGCTCCAGTCTTCCTACTATATACATATATTCTCACGTTCAGTGAGAGACTGAGATTACCAAAAAGCGCCACTGAATGACACAGGAAATCATTCCTACCTGCCATGTGTATAGAGCCCTTCTAACACATTTCTGTTGGACCAAAAATATGTCAACTTATCTATCACACTGAAAGCACAAGCATGTAAAATGACAGTGCTTTTGTAAAGGCAGGTTAGAACTGTGCATAGAAAAGTACACTAGACTATCAACCAGCACTTTACACCTTGTCTGCTAATGAGAACACACTGACACCTCTTTCCAGATGATAGATGACACCTCACCGGCATCCACAACAAAGCCTTAGAGTCAGGGTGTGTACCTGCTTCTGTGTGATTTTTAAAGCTGAGATCAAGTGGTGATGATACAGCTTTATCAGTTGCACAGGTAAAAAGGACAGGAAAAAACCCAACAAGGGGCGTTGTCAAAGTTGGAAGGCAATAAGGGAGGAGCGCTGTGAAAAATATATATCCATGACTCTTGTTGAGCTCATCAGTCTCTCTTACCTTTCATTCATTCATGAAGCTGCCATCATTTAGTGTCGGCATGAGAGGTGAGCCTACGTTTACACACAAAACAGGTATCTAGTAAGTAGCGCTTTCTCTTTCTTAATTGGTTTATCTCTTTCACATTTTTCTCCACAGCTCTTGTACTGCTGTGTCTGCTGAATGCAGCGTTTGCTCAAAACGAATATTCCTGGAATGGACCCGTCCGGATTGCTCCAGATCCAGACCCCAACGCAGGCAGTGGTGAGGAACTGTGACTGCACAAAAAGTGTGTGCTCATATATTCTCTGTTGCAAGTGTGTTAATGTGTCTTTGTGTTCAGCATGCAGCACGGACAAATTCTCCTGTGGTTGCTGCTTGATGGTGCAAGAGGTGAACAGGCTGAAGACCTACTTTAACAAGAGCATGACTGAGCTGGAGAAGGACTTCCAAAAGACAAAAGAAAGTCTCAGGGTGGTTGAAGGTAAGTGATCAATTATAAAGGACATAACAGCAAAAACAGATTTTTTTGCACTGCTAACACACCATCTCCCTTTTGCATTTCCAGCCAGCCGCGTTGCCTTCTCTGTCTCTCTATTCAGCGATGAGAATTTTAAGTGTTACGGCCCCTTCAGCGAAATGAACAAGGTCGTCATCTACAAAAATGTCTTCCTTAACTTGGGCGGAGCCTACAACATGAACACTGGCATCTTCACCGTTCCTTTCTCAGGCGTCTACAGTCTCGCAGTCACCATCTTCAGTGACGCAGGGTCTCCCGGCAACATGCTCGCTGCCTGTGCCAATCTGCAGGTTAACAATAAAGTGATGGCAAGAGCCAAAGAGTTTAATACCAATGACCAAGAAGATAGCGCCACCATAGTTGTGGCCATGCACCTGAAAGTTGGAGACATGGTGACTGTGACCTTAAGCAGTGGCTGCTATCTCTGTGATGAAAGCTACTACAACACCTTCAGTGGCTTTCTGCTTTATGTTACTGAATAAGTTGGAGGATGGTTGGTTTTTATTGCAAGTTTTGCTCCACTTTTATGGTTAGAGTCTGCTAGGTGAAATTTTCTGCATCAGTCTATTGTTTGGGGATTTTTTTGAGAAAGTCCCGGTTTTAAATTCATCGTGCTTTGATTCAGCTTGTACAATCTGAAAGCTTAAACCAAGAAACTATAAGAGTATCTTTGTTCTGAAAAAAACATATATTTTCTTGTTTCAGTAATGGCCTGTAATGTGTATATACAATCAGCAGCCATGCACCTTGTAAAATTACATGAACTGTAATCAAAAGGTTTGTTTTACCTGAACAATTGTGTGATTGTTTGGAAAATTAAACTATTGAAATACTGATGGTACTATGCTGTTTATTTTTTTAGGTATTGATATTTTCCACAGACCAACTTTATATTGAACTATATTTAGTAACACACATATATCAATTAAATTAAAAAAAAACTTTATTTACAATCTTGCTTACAGTGAGCATGAATATGAAGCCTTATTAAACCATATTACCACTCTGGTGACAGACATACATGACACATACAGTATCAATGAGATGAATGTCTTAACATTTAGTATATGGTGGATTTCAGTCCATTTTAATATACTTTATTTTATTTACCCGATAACATCAGTCAGATGCATCCAACTAATCTTTCATCCGGTACCACCTTAAACCTGATCGTATACCTGTCACCTGTTCAGGGGTTCAGAGAATGATGTTCGGGTGAAGGACTTTCACCATGTTTTTACATGTTAAATTGTACAAGTACATGTTGACCTGGGCACCTTATAGTCACTGAGTCGGCCATGGTTTGTATACCAAAGTGGTCTAGAGTCATCTGGTGATTCTTAAAGGGGGGCTTCAATTCTCACATCGGTAACAATAGTGAGACCCGAAGGCGGGTCTGTCATAAGACTTCTTTGCAAATAGTGATTTGTCCATAAAGGTGTCCATACCAACTGGTGGTAAGTTGGGGAAAGATGCTGGACACTATACAAACGTATAGCGAAGGTGCACTTGGAAAATCTGGCAGAGGCCCGGTCTGTGAGATCTTTAACACCGACCTGAGGCAGAACTTCAAAAGCAGGGACGCTGGGCATGTTGAGTCGAAATGAAATAGGTTGCACCGGAGCGGTTCGTAGTGTAGAGTGTAAAGCGGCAGGAATGAGAATTAGCACTTCCCAGTTTCTTGAGCGCCTCCTGGGTGAAGTGCTCTGGGCATTTCCTACTGGAAAGAGGCCTTGGGGCAAACCTAAGTCATGCTGAATAGATTATATCTGTCAAATAGCCTGGAAATGGCTCTTTGTTCCCCTGGATGAACTCAGGGAGGTGTCTGGGGAGAGAGAGGTTTGGGCTTCTCTGCTTAGGCTGCTGGTCCCACGACCAGGTTCTTGATAAGCACGACGGATGGATGATACCCGAGTTGAATCACAAAGACATTTAATAGACTGAATATCCACATTAGTTTTTGATAGCGTGATCAGTAGAAAAGTCATCAGTAGAATAGCCGTGACTCGTGATCAATAGAGTTTTTAAAACTTGCTAAAAATTAGGCCAAAATGCGTCTTAAGTCTAAAACTGCCTCTAGCTAGATGTTAAGAAGTTAAATTTGCTGGGCAGTTTTTATACATTCTGTCACAATAAGTTGAATTATTAAATCTGAAAAATAAAAGAAATGAAAACTGTTCAAAGAATTAGTAGTATTTCATTATACTTTTCAAACAAGCAGCAGTGGGACCTTTTTACTAGTTGTTTTACTCCAAAAGAAAGCAGTCTTTTTCTGGATGGGTTTCGTCATACTGAAATGAACTCGGGCACATTTTCACACCCGTATCAAACAATCTCTGGTTTGAAATCACATCTGAGGTTATAACACTGCATGCCAGTTTTGTCCCCAGGTGCTACATGAATTATCTCGAGAACAGGAAATCAGACATAAAACACCTGAGATACCCTGGCATTGAGAAGATCAGATAAGAAGAACATGAAACTATGCGATGAACCAGGTCAACTGATTTGAGACTCCGTACACACAAGTGGTGAACAAAAGACAAATATAATACATTTTTCCAGGAGTACGGACATTTTTAAACGTGGTTGTCAACACATGAAAAACCCTGTTATCAAATAGGGCCACGTCTTTTTGAACAAAACACCTGGTTTCAGGTTAATAACAAACAGTAGAGGTGAATGAGGATCTGCTGTACAGCAAACTCCTGTTAATGGGGCCAATATTTTAATTTTAAATGCTTAACTTTTATGCGTAAAAAAATATCCAACTATGATTTCAATAAAATACACTTTGGTACAATCACGTTATTTGTTAACTTCATGCTAAGGATGATGTTGTATTAAGCGCACACACCGATTTATCTATTTGCTTCCCCATATGATGGGGCAATTCATTTTTATAGTTAACAATGGGTTAACAATTGGGCCATTTACCGTACAAAACCTTGTCAGGTAGTCACTAGTGGCCAGCTGGTTACATAGAAGTTTGGGTGTACAGAAGTCTAAGAAAATGCCTCCTAGAACCCTTTTTCAATAAACTCTCTGTAAATGATTTTATAGACACAGTCGCTAGTTTCAAGTCCTAGTGAATCAAAACTATTATTTATTTTAATAAATTGTGTTCAATTAGAGTAGCCGGGATATATCCTCAGTGCAGTCAGATCCACTGCTTATTCATCATGTCAAGTTTCGAACACTAAGATGGTGGTGGTGAAAATGCTTAGTTCAAGGTCTATTTATAGCCTAGAGGATCTTTTTTTTTAATTGGAAATACAACATCGGCCTCAGCTGGTCATGCATGCTCTGCATCTTACTACTATTCAAAGGATCTATTAGTCTACAAAGGCTTTATATTGGACTGTGCAGTAAAAGGTTGGTTGTCAAGAAGGAGCTGAGTAAAGAGGTAAACTAGTGTGCCTACAGCCTCTCTAAAACATGGTGGAGGCACTGTCATGGTTTGTGGCTGCATCAGCCAGTGGCGCTGGAAATGCTGTCAAAATTGAAGTAATTATGAGTACAGAAGAGTACAGTCAGATTTTTAAACAATGCAATACCATCTGGAAAGCAACTAATTGGCAACAGCTTAATTCTTCAGCACCACAATAACCCTACTCACATTGGCAATGCAGTAAAAGAATACTTGGATAACAGACAAAGAGTGGATTGATCTCTCCAGGGCCTGGAACTCAGCATTATTGAAGCAATGTGGGATCATCTTGACAGAGAACCGAATGAAAAGAAGCCAAGATCTAAAGGTTTGAATTTTCCTTCAAGATGTCTGGAGAACTTTTCCTGAAGACTGCTTAAAGAAATTATAAGAACGATTGAGTAGGTGGTCAAACCAAATATTCATTTTCAAGCTCAATACTTTGTAAAAACTCAGATTTGCCTTATATACACTGTGCTACCACTTATGTTTGTATATTTCTATAAATAATGGTGGTTGGTTAAAAAACATGATTTATTTGGTGCAGTTCATTCATTTATTTTCCAAGTATTTCACTTGAAACAACTTCACCATTCTACCACATGGAGAGCAGAGTTTAACCTCTGTAAAGCAAAATTTCATACTCAAACGATCAAAGTTTCTAAGTGAGATAACAAATGAAGTGTCTATGTTATCAATCTACTCCCAAATAATGGCAATCGTGATTTCTTATCTACACATAGACATATCTAGGCACATATTATAGGCCTCAATAGAATGCAATATCTTATGACAATTGTGCAGTCAGCTAACATATTCTTGCACAACAAAAGACTTTATTAGGCCAATTCTCTGAACCAGGTTAAAGTGTTTCCCACTTCTTTTTTTTTTTATTTGATCTCATATCGATGATAAACTGGGCTACTACCACTATCTGAGTTTCCAACAATACTTAAAGAGAAAGCAATCGTGGGAAAGCAATACTGTATATTGTTTTTGTTAAATCAGATAAAACTCAGCTCCATTTGTCTTCTTATCTCAGTGTTATTATATTCTCGGGGACCTGACAACTATCTACATTTTTGAGCAGCTGGCATCATTTGAACAATGGCAACCAGATACTGCTGTCCTAAAAACGAGTATTACTGTCCACACAATAAGTGATAAAAGGTGCTGTGAGAACACTTTTTGTTCTTTTAAACTAGAGGAAAATGATCTACTGGACTGTATTACAGAGGCAATTGAGGCTGTCACCGTGGCAGGGATTGGATAGCTAGTGCTTAGCTGTCAAATGTCTACTTGTGTGTTTGTGTGTGTGTTCATGTGAAAAGGTGGAGCTACTGTCATTCGCACCCTCATGGGCTGGATCACCCAAAGTGTAACAATAAGAAGCTGAATTCATCCTCCGCCATTAACTTTCTTAAATTCACAAGAACCTGACACAGGCCCAGTCCTTCAGAACAAGAAGAGGACCAGAAAAACAGTAAGTTTTATGATTAAGTCCTTACATATACATTATAAAAATGTGAAACAAATACAAATGAAGAACGTTACATTGCTTTCGCAGGGGGATGATATATAATTAACCTTTATTTGAAACATATAAAATTTAAAAAAAAAATACTGCTGTATGTGGGACTGAAAAAGGAAATTGTTTATATGCAGACATTAACTAATATACATGTTATGATGATTACAGTAAGATAACCAAAATACTTAACACTCTAGCTTTCAACTACTGACTTATGGCCTTGATAAAGAGTATCACGGGTACCAGATTGATGTATATTATCAAGGTCAAATTCATTATCTCTGCTTTCTGCTACATTTCAGTTTTACCCATTTTAATTTAGGTTAAAAAAGCAGTCCAAAAAATCGGTATGAGTTACAAAGTCAGTCATATTTTAAAGCTAATATTGAAAAAATTTGCCAGCCAGAGTTAGGTGGAACTTTTTTGAGACAATCTTGAAATTAAAATTTATGAAACATCTAAAAATTTTGAGTAACGCCTGTGTAAGTCAAAATTTTGAAATATTAATGTGAAACTTGGACTTAGCCTAGATGACAAAAAAATTCTTAAGAAATAAGAATCCATACACAGAGGGCTAAAAATCCAAGTAGACATCTAGCCGACATAAACATCATGTTCTTAGAGTTTAAGCTGGGTATATACTAGCTTATTGGGATTTTTCTGAGGAAAGCATAAGTTTTGGTATTTTTACTTGCTAGCAGCTAGCTTAATTGGCTAGGCAGATAACATAGCTCAGAGCAGGTCAAAACTAAGCCTAAACCACACTAAATGTGGCTGAAAAGTAATAGCCATGTTGTACACACTCAATTAGCAAGAGATGAAACCAGCATTTTTAAGTAACACAGCACATTCGTCCTTATCATCGTTGTTTGGTGGGAATGGCTTCAAGCATTTAACTCCTCCTTACAACACACCTCAGAATGAAGATCGAAAATACACGGCTAAAGGTTGGCAAAATCTAAGTAGAATTTTCTGAGTAAACATGAGCTTCTTCACTTTACACACAATACTTAAGTTGTTGTATGGTAAGGTAGGTAGCTAGTTTTAGGTAATTCCAGCAGTTATGTTAAAACGTTCAGTTACTCAGTTAAAGGTGTGAGAATTAGTGCTGATAGGCCTGAAAATGCTTGCATTAGCTCAGCAGTGTTTAGCTTACTATCTACAAGAAAGGAGTACTTGGCCTCTCTAGTCTGATAAAATACTGGATTCTGCTTTTTGTTTTTTTCAGATGGTTGTATTACCAGTTTTGTTCCTGTTGGGGTCACTGTTTCTCTGTGATCCAGTGCAGGCCCAGTCCGACACCATCTTAATGCTGAAACAGGCAGCACGTATGTTATCCGGCCTTATTTTGTTGACAAATGCTTATATAACATTAAGTTTAGTAACTTTAGTTTGACGGCTGAAGCCATATCTGTTTGCCCTTCTTGGTGTTCCTCTGTTTTTTCCAGTTAACTGGAAGGGAGCTCTGACTTGTGAAACATCGGACTGCAATTGCACTTTCAATCAACAGCGCGGCTGCTGTTGTGCAGCAAGGGACATGCTCCAATTAGAAGAGGATATCTTAGAAAGGATGACCTTTTTGTGGCATGACATCAGCACACTGAAAGGCAGAGTACAGTCACTCACAGGTGAACACCCTTGTTTATTAAATTCAAAGTGTTTTGAGGCCATTGACCTCTGTTGTTCAGTATTAATTCTCCCTTCTCGCTGTCAGATAAAATCAAGGTTGCCTTCAAGGCCACAATGGACCCAAATATTGCCCTTATGGTTCCTGGATCAACAGAACGTTGCTTTGGTCCATTCAATATTAATATTCCAGTTCCCTTCTCCTCTGTCCTTCTCAACAGTGGCAATGGATATAACCCGTCCTTGGGTAAGACACACACAGAAAAAGAAGGATTAAACTCCTATGACTCCTATGAGTTTAACTCACTAACTCTGCACTCTCTGCCTCTTCAGGTATCTTCACTGCCCCCTTTCCTGGTGTTTACGTCTTTTCTTTCACAACCTACTCATCTGTGGGAGAGAATGGGCGCCTCTACCATAAAGTAAACAAAGCAGATTGAAATTTCTGATATCAGATAACATTTGACTGGTCTCGCTGTATAGCAACAACAAAATGAGTTGTACCTTACTTTTCTGTGCAGGTCCAGCTTATGAAGAATGGGAAGCGCGGAGCCAGTGTGTGGGAGAACAATCGAGAGGATACGGAGGACAGCGCCACGCAGGTAAATTGGTTGCTACAAATACAGTTATTAAATGTGAGACTGTGTCATTTTTGAGAGAAACAGTGAGAAACACAATTTACCATCTGTTTTTCAGGTCGTTGCACTGGAAATGCAGAGGGGCGATCAGGTCTACCTTGACCTGACGTCTGGGAGGAAACTCTGTACAAATCTTCAGTACAATGTCTTCACTGGTTACATCCTGTACCCCTACATTGCTGCCTAATACACCACCTGGAGAGCCAGGTCACTTCATCTTTCTCATTCCAGGACCTTAAATGGATTGAAATCAAAATACTAGTGTTCACCCACCAGATATAGGTTTGTGATTTATTGTGGGGCAGGTCCCATTGTTTAAGAGCCCCTGCATTAGATTTAAACAAAAAACTACAAAGATGTTTGTTGCTATCACATAATATGCCAAGAAACACAGTTTGTGCATAGTTAGAAGAAAAACAAGAAAATCACTTCTTCAAAGTTATTTCCATGATTAAGATCTAAATCTGTGTCAATAAATTATACAAAGTCTGTCTGTATAAAGATAAAGTGTGAAATTTTTGGGTTATGACATAATAAAAGCTTAGTTGACAGTGATGGCGTGTGTTTAATTTCAGAACTCGTACACACTCACATAGGCAACATCCATGAATGGAAAAAGCAGTGAGAGGTTTTTCTAAAAAATTAGGAAGGATGACAGTGGATCATAACAATGCTGCTGCTACTGCTGATGGCATCTGGCCACGACCCACCTTCAGTTAAACAAACACATGATGTAGGAGCAGATTACACACACATGCACGCACATGCTGTGAGATTTTGGACATACCAGTCATTCCAATAGGAAGCTTCTGTGTAGAAGCCAGAAGCACAGGCTGGTGGGTCCATGTTGTTACTTTAAAGCTGGGATGTCAAACTCATTTTACAGCATGGACCACATACAGCCCAGTTTGAGCTTAGAAAAGGGAAGTCCTCCAAACTATACATTTAGTTCAAGAGATCTGAATATGAGAAAAAAGGTGCAAAAAGAGCATTTCTTATCCTACACATGAAAGAAATGCTGCTGTAGTAAATCAAAGGCTTACAACTGGAACTTTTATGTTACTTAATTGTTCGTCTAATAATACCAATAACCATGAGAGAGGTTTTTATTGCTGTGAAAAGCTGTAAACTTGTGAATATATGATTAATTGTTTAATATGTAGCTACTTCTCAGAGGAGTTTAACTTAGCACAAAGACTGGTAAAACACGAACAGCTAGCCTCTTGTTTTCTTCAGTTTTGTACTCAATGCAAGACACACAACATGTTAAGTGTTGCCTGTTTGCATCAGGATGCAGATCCGTTATTCTATCAACACATTCTCATCCCAAAGCATAACATACTGACACTATGTGACAAATCGTCGGTATGTTACTCGTTCAGAAACATGAGAACCATTTGGAATGAATCTACACATGTACATTTATTTTACTTTCTCATCATGAATCGCTTTGGAAAACACAATCTAATACGACTGAGGTTAGGGATAAGGTTATGGTTAGGGTCAAGGCTGGAATCCAAGGCTGGAACGTGTGTTACTGCCAGGAGCATCGTTCTATTGGACTCCATCCACAATCCATAGGGATGCAGAAGGTTACCTTTCACGTTCCTATGTGATGCCTCGGGACGTGACAAATCATCGGTATGTTATGCGTTGGGAATGAGAACAGTTTCATTCTATTATCAAACTAAGGTCAAAGTTCATTTCTGACCACAGAAACAGAGATAACAGGCTCACTCATGGCATATTAAATTCCTCATAATGGTGAATATTTAAGCCAGACTGAACAAGCAGCTGCTCCTAATGACACACATTTTATCTAAATTGTTTGCAGACTCTGAAGTGGGTGGTGTTACTGGTTTTTAGACCTTGCGATGAACACACTAACACAAGAGGATGGATCACTAATGCTAGCTAGCTTGTTTAGAAAAGTGCTAATTAGAGACACTCAAATAAAATACTGGAATTTCTCGCACCACAACAGTACAAGCTATGTGATACTGGATTAAAATGCTCCCCTGAATCTGTCTTTACTGTGGAAGGTTTTCACTGTGAGTGAATACACAAAGTTTATCAAAGTAAAACGACGGGGACCACAACAAAAATGCCGATAACAACAAACTTAATGAAACAGACAGATTTTTAAAAAGATATTTTAAAGATGCCAACAAAGGCAAAGTTAAAGCTTTCAATTAGGCAGATAAAAGGCCTGGAGTTGATTTGAGGTGTGGTGCTTGCATTTGGAAGATTTTGCTGTGAACCGACAGCATACGTTCAAAGGAGCTCTCGATGCAGGTGAAACAAGCTATCCTTAATCCTTGAGCTGTGAAAACTGAAAAAAGGAGTGGCAAAGTCTACAGTTTTGTGATTGGTGGATGATCACAGAGTCATTTCCTTGGTGATGAGAAACCCCTTAACAACATGCAACCAAGTGAACAACACTCTCCAGGAGGTAGGCATATAGATAACCAAGTCTACCATAAAGAGAAGACAGCTTGAAAGTAAATACAGAGGGTTCACTGCAAGGTGCAAGACACTCATAAGCCTCAAGAATACAAAGGCTAGATTGGAGTTTGCTAAAAGACATCTAAAAAAGCCAGCACAGTTCTGGGAAACATTCACTGGACAGATGAAATCAAGATCATCATCAGCAAGGCTCACAAACAAACAGCAACTGAAAGCCTCTGCAGTAAAGGCCTGGCAAGCATTAAAAAGGAGGAAACCCAGCATCTGGTGATGTCCATGAGTTCAAGACTTTAGGCTGTCATTGCCAGCAAAGGGTTTTCGAAGAAGCATAACAACAGTATTGAACATTTTATCTTCGGTTATTTCATTTGTCCAATTATTTTAGATCCCCTGAAATGAAGGGATCGTGTTAAAAAAGCATTTTCCTCTAGCATTTTTATGTAAACTTTTTGTTCAACCTGCTAAAATAAGGCTGAAAGTCTGCATTCAATTCCATCTGAGTATTTCATTCACTAATGTACAGAACTGTACTCTTTGCGGTAGCAGAGCACTTTATTTTTAGTCGTTAAAGTGAGAGAAGATCCCAACTTACTGCAGATTGGAGGTTGGAGGAAATTGTATAAATGATATATGATCTCACTTATAGTTCTTAGAAAGAAAAACAAAATATGCAAAACAACCCAAACCTCCCCCCATCAGCCTATCTCTGATTATCACTACAAACACGTTGGAGATACCAGTCACGCTGAGTTGACTCCCTGCAGACGGCAAGAGGCTAAGTCGGGACCCCATCATTTAAAGCATGCTCAAGTCTGATAACACACAACTTTAAAACTCTATTTAAACAGGTAACATATAAAGAAAAAATCCACACCCTGAAGGGTTAGGATGCAAAATTTAGCACAAGTATTTATTTCTGCTGCAGCTTAGCGTTTTACTTTGGGGTGTATGGGAACTGACTCACTTTTGGAATCAGCTTCAAGTCGTCCTTTTAAGGAACTGGGCACTACCTACTGGGATGGCGCCAAGTACTACTGGGGCTGGGGTTTGGTACAGGGAGTATTACTCAATGAAAAGTCATTTATACAAACATATTACTAGATATGTAAAAAATACACATGAGTTGGTACATTTTCAAAGGGTGATGCTTACACTTACATAGCATTCTTTTTTTAAGAGAAAGATTTTTGTGCTCGAGTGTGAGCAAAGGCAAAAACCACAAGCTGCTAGCTTTGTGTTAGCATGCTGTATTTGCAGATGCATGCTAGCAGTAGCTGTCCTGTTGTCAGCAGTTGTTTCTGGCCTGGAAACTGTTTGCGATTTTAGCTGTTTTCCTGCACATTTTTTACATTTCTATCAAGCCTTAATAATATCACTGCTAGCTTAGTAACTGTAATGTGATTACTCTGCAACACTGGGCACGAAGCACAAAAACCACCAGTACCAACCGCACAGCCAGGTGTGGAAGATTTATTCCTACACTGTTGACACGTGCAAAGAAGCACATATGAGACGTTGTTGTGCATTTCTTTTCTGTGTTTGATTCGTTTTTATTTTGCCATTTTACGTCTTCATCTATCAAAGACTAACATACCTCATATCTCATAGTCACCCAATAAAACACTCGAGGAAGCACACAGAAACATCTGGCTCTCCTTTTATTTTTACAGCTTATGGAAGCAGGATTAAAGGAGAAGATCAAAGTCATGTAACTTGAATATTAGAGTGCTAAAGATGGAAACCAATGATCATAAGACAGATGTTTTGTGACACGACAAAGTGATTGCGACGCAAAGCGATTCATTACTTCTATCAGGTATGTGGACAAAACATAATGTATGACAGCTGGCAGAGTTTATTAAATGTAGTTTAAGAGTGTAACTTTGTCATTGTCAGTATGAATAGATGCTTTGTTTTATGTAGGAGTGGTCTGAACTAGCTTCTCGCTCTGTGATCTGTCCAGCTTCACAGAGAGTTTGTAACTATACGTTTGAATTCTCATATGCACACAGGAGCATCGTGCTGAAATGTGCTTGTACTGGAAAGGAAGTGATGGAAATGTCATGAATGTTTGCGGTGGGATCCATGCACGCACCCTGGACTTACATGGAGCTTTCTGTCTCAAAGTTTGATGACTTTCTCTTACTCCCATCCTGTTTATCTCTCCTCTCCTCCTTCCCTCCTCAGTGTACACAAATGTGGAAATAGAGTCACTTTTGACACTGCTCAGTCCCTACAGTAGTATAGAACAATACTTTAGTTATTTCCCCCACAACCAATTGTCACTTCCTCTCTTTTCTTTCCACCTCCATCCCATCACCCTTCCTCCCCGCTTCCCTCCAGCCTCTCCCTCCGCCATCTTGCTGCCACTTTTTTTTTTTCTTGATGCCACTTTGAACGAAGAGCAATGCGGCGAAACTATTTGGGGAATTCTCGCCGACCAAACCAATGCTGCCGTCTCTCTCCTCTCTGCGTGGAACAGCCGTACCCAAATAAGGCTGGGCGTTCTGACTAGACGTGAGAGGAAGAGACGCAACAGGCAGAGGGAGAGGGAGCTGCTGAAAGGCCATGCCCTTTTAAGGATGAAGTTTCCTTTTTTTCCCTCTCACTCGCCCTCATTCTTGGCTTTCGTTGCTCCCTCCTTCCTCCGCCCTCTCTCAGTAGAGGAGTGAAGTCATCTGGCCTCATCTGCTCCTTTTAAGCCGGCATTTTTGAGAGGGAGGTCCCTTGCCAAGCATATACAAACACTCAGTCAAGCATCCACACTCACGCCTTCACCAGCGGAGAACTCACCTATTGCTTCACACAGTGAGTATGCTTGTCTTTTTTCCCTTGTAAAACTCCTGGAAGTGATGGTTGTCTGGTTGATGATGGTCAGATGCGGGGTGTTAAATTCATATCAAAAGGAATACATACAGAATATGACTAATTTCATCCTTCGGAGGTCAAAGGGGCTGTTTGCATGCAAAATCCAGGAGCAGATGGGAGCTCAAACATCCATATGCACCAATGGTTTACGACGTATGCAGAGACTATCGGGTTTACTAAAGATTTTTGCGCATTTGACTGAATAAAAGTTTGCAAATATCTGCACGTGATTGAGTACAGCTGCTTATAATCTTCATTCTCTGATTAAAAACTGCTGTACGGGAAGCCTGGTTGTACCGTTTTATATACATACCTTAAAACTTTGTGCAAATAAACTGAGGGCTGATATTTTTTTTTTCCTTAAACTGAAAGGACATAAAACCAGACAGCAATTCATATATCTCCACATCTGCATAGTTTTATTTGTACAAGCAAATGATCCACTGCCATACATGAGCTTCTGAGGCGTAATGAGTTACAGAGCAGACAGTTACAGCCACTTATATAATGAGGATACAGAGCTGTCCAAAGTTTCCATCTGTCTTTATGAATACATTATGAAGCTGCTGCCTGATGTGGAGCAGCGTTTGGAGAGAAGATAATGAGCAAATCATCAAAGATGGCAGCACACCCAGTGATTCCAGTAAAGCCAGCCAGCAGTAGCAGTGGGAAGGAGGAGGGGAAGGAGTATTAGTGGGTAGCTGAGTTTCTGAACAGCAGCAACAGGAGGAGATAACACTATCTGCGCTGCCAATCCAGCAGCAGCACATAAACACAGCAGAGGTTTATAGAACCCAGAGACTGATCACGTCTTTGTAAGAGTGCATAGTTGCTGTGAGCCGGACAGCAGTGCTCACATGACACAGTCACTAGAAGTACATCAGCTCACATGTACAACTGTTGTAAAGTTTGTCAGAATGATCAGAACTGCAAAGGGCTTTCAGAAAGTGGCAGGTCGGAGTAAACTTTTCTGTGCCCCTGGAATAAACTGGAAAAATAAAATAAAACCAGCACATCACCAAGCTGGGATGGCATCCTTCAGCCAGATGACTCAGCTGACAATGTCCGGCCCAAAGTTCAGCAGATTTACGCCAAATCCTGACTCTCTAAAAAGCTGAGAAACAAAAGGATAGAGCGTGCGCCGCTTCCACAAGCACCCCACAGCTTATTCATACAAATCATTAGATGGCGGTTAGCTGGTTAACTGTAGAGGAGGCGAGGCTGTCCGATGCCACGTCCCCTCGGGCTGCCGCAGTTGCCACAGCCCTCAAACTGGTTTCCTGTTCTGGCATTAGGCACATTTGCCATGGTGATAGAGAAACAGACGGGGGAAAACACAGGAGAGGGAGAGATGAATGGACTGAGGTGATGAAGTCATGACTGTGGGATAGAGCTCTTTGGGAGTTTTGAGAAGAGGTATTTGAGGCTCGCCTTTACTTCAAATCTGTGGTTTTGACCATCTTTGGTGATTTTTTTTTTTTTTTTTTTTTTTTTTTTTTAAATGTTCATACTGCCATATTGCTCTTACACAAAAATCTCCATCCTTTTCTTTCTACAGTACAAGGCATTAGAAGTCGCTATAAATGAAAAGCTCCCCATGCAGCAGAATTAAGCAGAAGCAGCCAGACAGCACAGAAGCTTGTTTAGCAGATATTTATTGGACCTGGGCCGGGTCCCAAACACAACATCAGGCCCCTGGACGCACATAAATACCAGAAATAGAGACTAGGCCTTAAGGGATTTACTTAACCTCCAAAAAAAGATTATATAAGCTTTGTTTGGTTGTTATGCAGTGCACACTGTCTCCTCTTCGTGGTGGGAGAAGGCACTGAGTGCACAGTGTGGTAAAGATGCCGTCTATTACTTTTCCTATTTAAAAAAAAAAAGTGTAGCGTGAAGGATTCGTGGTCAAAGCCCACAGAGTGTTTCAGGAGGGCCAGTGTTTAAAAAGGAAAAAAAAGGACAGATTGAAATTATACCAGAGACACATTGCTTTGAAATAATAATTATATAATGGCAAATGTCAGGCGGAATAATGAGAGGTATGAGTGTGTGTGTGTGAGGAAGAGATATAATATCTGAACTTGTGGTTGTAAGTAAGTGAGCGTGCTCCCCAGCATGTGTGTTTGGTTTCCTGTGGTCTGGAAAAGCACCACAGAGTATGCAGAGAATATGAAACTGGGCTGGAGGTAATGAGCTCTGGACGTTCTGGGCTGGGAGCCATTCACTTCTTTGGCATTCAGCCTCTAATACGCAGACATGGGGGATATGTACTCGTACAATGGTACAATGGTTTTATTTATCATATCCACGACACCAAAAAAATCCACATTTCTTTTATCCCTTTACCAAACTAAACTAAATAAGTAATTACATTGAAATGTAATGTAAAAATCCATAAAGTACAGCCTATAATCTGTAATTTACATAAACACAGCTACACTGGCTCACTCATCGGCTGCATGTCCAGCAACGAGTAGGAGACGGGTGAAATTAAAACTGAAAAAACAAAAACATGGAGCTAAAAGTAGGTTGAATATTCCAAAGTGGGAATGTGCCAGTATTGTGTTTGCACGTTGTTTCCATCACAGGTTTCCATGCCTCACAAATCATTGAGTGAGAAAGAATAAATGAGCAAATGAAAATAAGGGGAATGCGAAAGAAAGGAACGTTTTAAGAAAAAAAGTCCCAACTTTATCTTCTGTCAGTGACCCCTACAGGCCTCTGCTACAGTGGAAAGAATCCAATCAGAAAAACTTGTGCATTGTGTAAAAACAGAACAACAGCATTCCTCACCCTGTGCCAGAAACGAGTCTCTACTCCAACCAGAGGAGAAGTTTAACCTTTTCAATGTTTCGACTTTAAACCTCTCCAGGAACAGGGAAGTTGACGTGACCTGACATCAAGATGGCAACAAAGGTTGGATGGTGCAGACAGCACTTTGATATGAGTTTTTGCACTCATTTGCACTCATTGGCTGTTGGCCCAAAGGCAATACAGAAGCATAAAATTGAAAAAAAAAAAAAAACAAGTGCTGGCTGTATGTGTGTTTGTGCGTTGGTGCAAAGCAAAAGCCAAAAAAAAGAGAGGGGGAGGAAGAAAGAGTGTGTGTGTGTGTGCTGGCATTACAGAGGAACATATGCAAAAATCAGCTGGCTGATAGCGAGCTCCCTCTGCACACCATCCATCCTGACGGGGCTGAATGGTTTGCACTGGGAGACGCAGCACGGTTACTGCTGGTGCTCCTGGGAAGGTTTATAATTGTACTGAATGCTGAGCATTTACGCTTCTATACACGCTTCTGACATGCATGGTGTTAATGTTTGTACTGGTGTATCATGATTACAGCATATAGTCAGGAGGAGGTGTATGCGTGTTTCCGAGTAAATGTGGCTTTATTTAAATTCTTTGCACAACTATGCATGTTTCTGCATATGCTTTAGACTCAATCTAAATGATACTGCAGTGCAAACATGTGAGCTGCTAAAAGCGACTATGAATGGAATAGGTATAAACGTATATGCAGGACAAAGATAGAAGTGACAATATTTGATAAAAAGAGATCACAGGTAAGACTAAGATCAGGGAGACTGAAATCCCCATCATTACGTGACATCAAGGGATCATAACTACATTAGGCCTTTTTCTTTGAAGGCACGTATTTCTCGTTCATTTCCATCCTTCACTTCACTTCTCTCGCCTGCCCCAGGGTGCCGGCATGGCTAACAAAGGTCCATCCTACGGCCTGAGTCGGCAGGTCCAGGACAAGATCGACAGCAAGTACGACCCAGAGCTGGAGCAGATCCTGGTGGAGTGGATCAGCCGTCAGTGTGGCTCTGGTGTGGGGAAGCCAGAGCCCGGCAAACAGGGCTTCCAGGCTTGGCTCAAGGACGGATGTGTGAGTGCACAAGCTGCCCGGATGTTTTCTAATAGAAATTGCTTTAAGATAAAAATCTTTTATTTGTGCTTCTCCTTCCTTTCTTCTTCCCTTTAACTGCCCTCCCTTTTCTACTCTCCTTTTTGGTTTCATTTTTTTCTCTCCAGGTCTTGAGCGAGCTCATTAACAGTCTGTTTGCCGGCGAGAAGCCTGTGAAGAAGATTCAAAGCTCGCCCATGGCCTTCAAGCAGATGGAACAGATCTCCCAGTTTCTCAACGCTGCCGAGAAATACGGCGTCACGAAGACTGACATGTTCCAGACCGTGGACCTTTGGGAAGGTCAGACAGGTTTCATGCTCTCGGGATTGTTTAATAGTGGAGGGTTTAGGCACTTGGATTGTATGGTGCAACCATAGATGGTGTTTTTTTTTTTTTTTTTTTTTTTTTTTTTTTTTTTTTTTTTTGTTAATGAATGTGGCCACCACGTGTTATTTTCAGAGTGTTGCCATTAGAGGAGGTGGTCATTAGAGGAACGGCAGGTTTTAGTTGTTTCCACATATTGGTTTTAGTTTTCAGAGATTGATATTTGATATTTTGACTGGTGCTGTTGTTAATATGGTGTGTTGGGACAGGTAAGGACTTGGCAGCGGTGCAGAGGACCCTGTCAGCTTTGGGAAGCTTGGCCGTTACCAAGGATGAAGGCACATACAAGGGAGACCCCAACTGGTTCTTCAAGTGAGTCCTCTAAAATTAAACAGAGCCCTGTTAACACAATGACTCCGGCACCTTTTTGTGATAATTTTCAATGTTGCATTGCAGGAAGGCACAGGAGAACAAGCGAGACTTCAGCGATGAGCAGATGAAGGCTGGCAAAAATGTGATTGGCTTACAGATGGGCTCCAATAAGGGAGCCAGTCAGGAGGGCATGAGCTACGGAAGACCTCGACAGATCCTGTAAAGTCACTGAGCCGCCAGTGGAAAGGGCGCTCACTGCAGAGCCACTGGCTTGGTCCAACTCCATCTCCAGGTCCAGCCATGCCACCATCCTAACTCCAACTTCAGAGAGATGGAGCTAAACCTGTTGTCTGCAGCGAGCAGCACTTGCATCAGTACCCCAAACCTCTTTAGCCCCTCTTTTAACCAAAACCTCTGGTGCTTTTTACGATCTCTTACACCCTTTGGTCCTCCTTAAACTTAATAACTGTCACAGAGCCCTTATTTACATGCTCGCACTGGTGATCAATGCAGGGTTCAACTATGCTTTGTCTTCGGACCAGTAACAACTGAATGTTTGTAGTCTTAAGCTGCAATTGTAGCCATGAAAAATGACCAAAAAGTGTCTTGTTAAACCAAACAAAAACCTTTCACATACCAAAAGTTGATCCGGTCTTTCCTTCGATAAGGAACTCGTGTTGCATCTGCCTCCCTGAATTTTGATGGGTTCTGACAGAAATACGAATTCGTTTACATGCCGTAAAGCGTTCTTCTCAAATTTACAAGCACAACCATGTTGCACCAATGCTCCTCATTTTTACTGCTACCGTGTCAAGTACACGTCCCACATGGCTGCGCCTGCTGTATCAGCGCTCATATTTTTGTACATTGTCTTATTAAATAATGACTTTGAAATACATCTCTGAATTGACTTTGTGTTTCCAGCTCTTTAAGGGTTCCCTTGTTGGAAAATGGGGTGAATGGGGTGGGATCTCTCCTACTAATATTTCAAACAACCCACGCACCAACATGCATGCATGCATGTTTACATGACCCAGATTAAGAATACATGGCAACGGGGAACACTTATCACATTTTTATCTGTAGGCGTGTAAGCGTCGACATAAAAGAATTCAAAAATGGGAAAGTCTTATTTTACGGGAAAACAGTCGTCTTCTGGCAGTTCTGAGATTTGACATTCCCATTGGTTAATGTTCCTTTGTTTTTGCTTTATTTTGTATCCATGCTGTTGTTTGTGTTCAGTGCCAGTTAGTGCAAGTTAATGTTGCAACTGTTACCATAATAGACTTTAAAAACCTCTGTAACCATACCCAGGATTGTTTCAGATTACCTTGAAATGTAGTCAGTTACTCAATTCAAATGACTTATTCGATTAAAAAAATGTGTAAAACCACTCAACACATACATTTACCATGCCAGATTAATTTATACAGGTGACTTACTGGAGGTGTGTGCTTGTGTGAACTTGGTTTTAAAACCATTTTAAAAGTACAAAAATCAGTCAAAGAGAAAACTTAATCAAGCATTGTTTATTATCACTGAACTTGCCTGTGACTTGCACAGTAATGGTTTTCAATATCACTCCAAACACTGTTTACATTAAAAAAATTATACTTCTTTAATAGTCTTTTAAAAAAAAAAGCACTGTAAAAACACCATCAGCATAGTACATCTGTACAGCAGGCACACATTGTCTATATATTATACTTTATTAAAAAATTGATTTGCAAATCCCACAATGCAAAAATCCCATTTCAAGTTTGTATTTTTCTTTTATTTGTAAATTCTCAGTAGTAGATTGATAAGCCACAGAAAACAACACCAGGCTTAAAAAAATAAATGCATAAAGGAATTCCCTCAAAAAGCAATCTTTTTATTGAAATACAGTATCCACTTGAAGCCTCACATTTTACCATAGGTCACTTTTTCCATGGAAGACCTTGCATATCACAAACACACACACTTTCACACCTGTTTTTTTTTTTTAAGTGCACATCTCAGTTCTTCCTTCCACAGGTGTATTGTATCCTATCAAGCTCTTCTTTGAGGTTACATTTTAAACATGAGCAAATGAACACTTTCACACATGTAATTAAACCAGGAACCCTGTTAAGTCCATCTGATGGTCATACCAGACCTGTGCATTAACTTACTTTACAGGAATTTTAACCTTCGTACCAAATTTTTCTTCCATGTCTAAAGTGATCACATTTTTTTTCTGCGATCTCCTTTATTAAGGGGATGTGCACAAGCCACACACCTTTGCGTGCAGCACAAACACACTGAAGGCCACTCTTAAGGGGAATGCAAAGAAGGACAAGAGTGCACTGGTTTGACCCTCCAACACCACTGCTGGAAGCTGAGTGTGGAAGGCTAAGTTGGCGAGTGGCAAAATGAAGGTGTAAGCCTGAGAGGTCCTATAAGGACTAACAGTGTGATGGTTTTAGCCCTTAATCTGGCTCAGTGCTATGTTGCCAGCCATTCCCCACTGGCAAGCGGCTCTTTGACATCAGAGTCCAGCACAGCCTGCAACTCCACCCCTGAGTCCTGCTCCTCATCCCCAATCAGTGCCTCCTCCACTCCTTTCCCTTGTCGCCCCCTCCTGTGACCACCCTGTCTCCTGGGCAAGCAGAGAAGGACCCTGAAGTCTACGTGGGCCATCATAACCTCCAATGTGTAGTAGAGGGACCAGAAGAGAGCAAAACAGCCAAGCAACAGCATGAACTGGAAGAGGAGGAGGACACAGGTTATAGAAACAAGGAATGTAAATCACAACAGGAAGAGTCAATCAGTGATGGCTGAATGTGCTGGTAAAGTGCAAAGGAAGGGAGCTGATAAAGAATGGAAAAGGAGAAGGAGCACACACACCTAAAGGTTAGCTGAAGGGTTAATCAATACTCGATTTGTTTTATACCCTTTTGTCCAGGGGCTCACAGATTTTAGTTACCCTCTCACATGTCCACCATCCTACTGCTAAGTTAAGTTACGCACATCTTAACTAAATAAGAAAGATGAAGGCCTGAGGATATATTTAATCACTGGAGACTTTATGATAAACACTTCCCTGATTGATGGTTAAAACCATGAAAGTTGTACAAGAAACATGTTAAAAAACAACAACAAACACACATCACCTCCCCAGGGAGAAAATGAACACAGTCCGCAAAGAACTCAAAAGACTGAAGCACACAGTGGGCAACAGCATGGTAACCATGACGCGGCTTGTCTGAGTGTGCAACGTAAACGCCGCGCTGTTTACCTTGAGGTTGTTGGACGTGAAGGGCTTGGTGATTTCTGGAGGCAGGTCCAGGCCTGGAGGGCAGGGCAGAGAGAAGTTGCTGTGCAGATACTTCCCAGTCATTGCCTCCTCCACCAGCCTGTCAATCGATGCACAGCCCATCAAACTCACAGAACATCTTCATAAAAATCACATGTTCACTCCAAACATCTGCCCAAGTGTTATGCCGACTGTGTATCGGTTCTTGCCTCTGTCTTTCCTTGACCTCGCTGAACATCATAGATGAACCATACAGAGTCAACTTCCTCTCCTTCAGCACTCCCACAGCGGCACACTGGACAGAAGATTCATCTTCTACAGAAAAAGTGGAGTGAGGAGGTCATGATGAAGAGCCAAACAAATAAAAAAAATTTAAAAACCCAAACAAGTCTAGCTGTAAGAAGGGCAGAAGCTCACTGTGGTCAGAGATCTTGAGGGTGTAGAGGCCCTGGGCTCTCTCTCCCCAGCAGCGCACAGTGGAGAAAGTCCAGTCCTGGTAGCCTGCATTATCTCTATGAGCACAAAACACACACAGCTACATTAGACTGCAGCACAAACGATTTTCAGTGCAATCTTGGGATACATTAGAAACCTTAAACGTGAGTACGTTTTACAATTACCATTTTCCGTAAAGTGTTGTTTTACAAAGCTCAAAGACAGAAACTACCTGTCGATGGCACGGCGAGCCCCGATGACTGATGTCATACCGCTGGGGCAGATCAACACGAACTCCACGTTGCCACGGCAAGGGTGGATGACTGTCACGGTCACGGCTACATGCTCCAGGGTCTCCATTCCAGACTGTCTCAGGTCGGCAGCAGAGACTGATGGAGAGGAGACAGAGCGGCTCACAATGTTTCTATGTTTGACAGTTTGACCCTTTATTCTAACCTGGTAAACAATGAAGAGTATGTGAATATGCTTGAAATCATTCTGAATGCATGTTTAAGTTTCTATTTCAGGGCTCATTAGCTTCATTTTAAATGCTGCTTCACAATACGGCGGTGATAAGAATTCAATTTTCTACTCGTCCTATTATTTACAAAACTTTATTTCAGTAAAACTTCTTTGCTGCTGTTATGACAAAGCAAATAACATTTCCTTTAAAAACAATTAGAGTTTAGCTAATGAATGAAATCAGTCCTAATCTGGAGAGACTTTAAAACAGAGCAAATCAATAAAAACCACTCTATAATTTCAATCTTCCCTCAAACGTGAATCTGTTATCAGTGAGTCTTCCTGACCACCTCTTGCCCTCCCAGTGCGAGTGTCTGGTAATTTCTTGGTATTTCCTGGGCTCTGAGTGCTAATGGGCCATGGCTCTATCTGACCATGTAGGGCTGAACACATCCTCGGGGCAGGGAAGGACGCAGAGGGCCCAAGGAGAGAGGAGGAGATGTGTAAACAGAGGTGTGGACGGTAAGATGGAGAGGCATGGGACAGATGTAGAGAAAAAGGGAGGGGCAGCAAGGACAAGGAGACACATGGAGAAGAGGAAAGTAAGAAGGAAAAGAAAGCAACTGTAGAGGGGAAATGAAATAAAGGACAAAAAAGAAGCTTGGAGAAAGGTTTTAAATGCTAGAAGCTCTGACAGCTCAGAGTTCAAATCAACTTCAGATTTTGGAAGATTTTCCATGAATGCACTGGTCTGGCAGTGGTTTTCACTGGAAATTTTAAGGAAACCTGATATGCATTCAATAAACAGGGTGCGGGGGTGAGTGCGTAATAAACTCCAGACAGCACGCTGCTGACCTGTGCTCATAGCTCAAGAAGGGAAGACACATGAAGATCCCTTCTTGTATCCTGGGATAAAAGACTGCATGCTTTTCTAAATAAGCAGATGATGGGTTTTTTTTATATCTCTGTCATTGGGCTGGTCATGAGCTTTAGGCCAAGCTAAATAAATTCAGTGTAGAGCTATAAAAATGATGTAAGATTGTTGAAACTTTTTTTTTCAATCCCAACTTTTGTCTGAGATGACAGGTTTGAGTATACCACACAAACCAACTCTGCTAAATGACTGCTCTGGGTTAGAATGTGATGACGCAGCAGCTGTGAGCTTTTACCATCGTGTTTCTCTTTTACAACTAACTCACTGGCGTTCCTTCACCTCGCAGCAACCTAAAACCTCTATTCTTCACAGGAACATGAGACTGCGAGCTCCCACACATCCTCTCTTCCTCAGAAAAGTCAAACTCAAGTTGTCTGTAAACTAACGTCACCCACTCGCCCTGAGCTGGGCTGATGAAACCTGATGTGACTGGTCATGAACAGGTCAGAGCAAGTTGCAGCGTGCGCTTACAAGTGGAGAAAATGTTCACATGGGAAGAAGAAATTTTGAAAAGCTAAAGGGGGCGTGTTAGTGAGTCAGCCAAAACACATAGAAACTACCACAACAAACCCCGAGTAGTGTGACGGGCAGGTCTGAACAGCGTCAGTGGTGAAGAAAAAAGAGCCCCAACCAATACTGACTGAAACGACGCTTAAAGGAGAAAATGTGGAGTACAGCACCTCTTTAACAGCAGCTCTTTGTGCGCACACACACAGACGCACACACATCTGGCTGTATTCCTGAAATCAACAAGCCCATAAAAGAGGGAAGATACAGATCGAGGGAGGAGAGGAGGAGATGAGGGAGAAGGAAATGTTTCTGCTAGAATGAGGTCACCATATGCGAAAAAACTGTACAAGGGAGAGATTACATACACAGATAGCTGAATGTGAGAGATTCAGAGTGGTAAGAAGTGATGAAGGAACAAAATGAATAGTGAGAAATGTTAAAGTAGTTATATCAGAAAAAAACTGAAGAAAATGGAAAAAAAACCTGCAAAGAAATCTGGAAAAAAAATTTCGCCAAGGGAACTCACAAACAAAGAGAACATTACCAAATATGGACAAGCAGCCTGTCTGAGGAGCAGGCAGGCAGAGAGGGAGGGGCAGAGGGAGTTAGCTACATGAGTGCAGTGCGTAAACTTGACAAGTAAATGTCCAGTACAGAGCTGAGAGAGAAGTAGACACTGAGGCAGGGTTACCTTCCCAGGTAAGGACGAGCTCATCGGGATAGATCACAATGGGGGTTTCCTCCTTTATTACAGAGCTCTGATAGGACAAGAGGAATGGCACTGACTCCCACACCTGAAACAGAAACCAGAGACATCTTCAGCCTAACCTGGAGTGGACATCTTTATTGAAAGCAGTGGCTGTGTCTCTACGTGCGTATGTGTGAACCTTGGCGGCATTGACGAGCCTCCACGCGTTGAGCAGACCGAAGCCGTGCTGGTGACTGTGATGAAATCCTGCTCCGTTCACCTTCCAGTCGGCACTACTGTCGCACTGTCAAAACAAACACAGCCAAGATCGAGTTTATGCTCTTATTGAGCAACAGAAATGACAAAATAAACAACAGAGACCACTTCCAGGAGTATTGGGAAATGAGATACATCAGATCTGGCACGTTAATGAGCCAGCTTTCCTCTTAGGCAAATTTTGTTACCCCTGGACAAAGGCTGGCTCTCTTAGTCTCATATAAACTGGCTGCTGCCTGTAACTATGTAAATATAGCAGCAGTAAGTTTGGACAGGGCTTACCCATCCATATAAAAGCTGATTCTTTATCTGGCCTTCATAACACTCGAAGCATTGCTTTACTATTTATGATTACTGGAAGAGTAACTAGCAATAATGGGGGTAGATGAGGCTTCATATGTATCAAAATGCATTCAACATCACACGCTGACGATATCGGAAGTGCAGAAAAATTAGCAGGACTTTCCAAGTCTACGAAAAAAATTAAAATAAAAAAAATTGTCACCATATCCTGACAATCTACACACAATTCTTTAATAATAAAAATAACTTGTGGAGCTCGACAGTCACAAGACTTAACACAGGGACTAATCAGCCGAGTTCTCTCTTTGATTCCTGGTTGGCTGGGCCGTAGCTGCATGTTACTGAAATCACCACTTTCTCCCGCTTGTCTGTTTTTACTGCACTCTATATGTCAGCGATGAAGACTCACAAATTTTTATAAGCCAATAACTCTTGAGTTTTATCCACTGAAGCAAAACACTGCTGAAAATTTCAAAACACTGTTAGAACTGTGAGCTAAATTGTGTCAGAGCCTACATTTAGTTTACTTTGCATCCCATTTTCACCTTTCAGGTTTTGACATGTCATTTTGAATCATTCTGTGAACAGCTGGTATTGTGACCTGATTGGCTGAACAACAGAACACACAAGGGCTTTACTCAAAAAGATACTCGACAATTACATTACACCAAATAATGCAAATGTTAGTAGAAAGAGGCTTCAAACACGGATATACATTTTCAACCCAAGAGCACAGAGAAGAAGGCACGAAAGATTAATGCCATAAATTCAATATCCAAACAAAGACAAAATATAGCAGACCCTAAGAGAGAAGTTTACCTGAGCACAGTGTGTGTGTGTGTGTGTGTGTGTGTACTGTAATAACCAAGTTTCTGAATTTCATCAGGCTTACCTTGGTGGCAGTGAAGGTGATGATGTGCTGGATATCCCTCCAGGTGAGGCAGGGCCGGACCTGCAGCATGAGTGCCACCATTCCTGCTGCCAGGGGTGCTGCAGCAGACGTACCGGTGTGGCCCTCGGTACAACCTGTGCCCCCCTGCATGGACCAGTCTGAAGTCACCTGAAGAACCACACAGATGGGCTGGGTGTTGGAAGGATAGTTTGGAGAAACTGTGCACAGTATAAACAGTGTCACGGCAGTAAAAACTGTCAGGAGTCTGAATATAAACTGTTATCAAACCCTTTTTAAAAGCCATCTTGACCCATTTGAACGAAGGTAACCAGAGTTCAGCCCTCTGTATGTGCAGTTATTAGAGTACAATTTGACACTGGCAACACCCAGAGAAGAATTTAAGAGCCACATTAAGATTAAAAAAAGTAAAATAAATGAGGTTAAACGAACAAAACCACAGGGAGGAATACATTAAAATGTGTATACACAAACACAGACAATCCAGACACCTCCTTGAGCAAACAGCAAAAGATCAACAGCTATTCCCAGCTGTTGATCTTTTGCTGTTTGCTCATGGACATCAAATACAGCGCAGTGCTGTACATGTACTGGGTCTCCAAAATGTTTTTAAAAAGGCAATTATGATTGGATGTGGGTGGTATTGCAGTATGATTTTCAATACACTCTCTGTTTAGCTAGTAAGAAGATGATGTATTTTGGTCTTCTGTGCTGTTGCACTGTGTTAAAATGCCACCAATGTGCAGTGTCTCCTGATCCACAATAAGTAATTTATTAAGAACGTTTCATTTATATAGCACCTTTTAAGATGAAAATCACAATGTGGTTCATATCAAACACAGACAATTAAAAACGAAACAGACGATAAGACAAAATAAAATACTAAGGCCCAGTTAGCTTTTTAAATGAGGAATTTTTATGGCTGGACACAAACCCTGATCAGAACATCTGAGAGTCCTACTGGTGACACATAGCTGCAAAGGTTCACTGATATATTTAGGTGCTAAAGGTGAACTTTGCATTGAATTCTAAATTTAATAGGGAGTGAGTGCATTGAGATCAGCAACTGTGTGAGATGAGCAACGTTGGGGGATCTGGTAAGCCTACCAGCAGCAATCTGTGGAAGATATAGATGGTCCAAGGAGGTTTTACTGAGGCAGACGAAGAGTAAATTACAATAGTCCAAAGATGAGATAAAAGCATGAACAGCAACTAATATTTCTCAGCTGATGAAAACAAGAACAAACTAAACCTTAAACACGCAAATCCAACAGAGTGCTAAGCTCAGCGAGCTGTGCAACATAACAACAGTGAACAGAAAACAAAGTAACCAGTAAACTGTTCATGAGTATTTTGGGTTTAGTCCCACTGATCAAAGATGACACAGCCAACATTAACAAAGAACTGTTTGCCCCTAGAAAGTTGTGCTTGAGGAAAATAATCAACCAGTCTCTTACTATCATTCCTTGAAGGAAGCCATCCTTGCGCCACCTATTTAAGTGGGTAATGCATTGCCTGAGTCTAATAGTTACACATCCAATCATTTGTTCTAACTTTCAACCTCCTTATTTACAACATCCACTACAGGTATTAGAGCTGTTGGCAAGGCCACGCAGACTGCAGCCCCTTGTAGTTGTCCAGTAATGAATAATGAAGCGCCGTTCTACAACGATATAACTGCTATTTGTGGTGACACCTAGCGAAGGTAGCAAAGTGTAATCATTCAGTCAATCAAATGCTGCCAGTACAACTGCTGCTATCTACCAGATACACTGATGTAAAAGTCAGTATGTGATGGACACATGAGAAACAAAATATGCTGCCAAACCGTGGTCACCATTGTTCAAAGCATTAGAGGCTCTTTTTTAACTCATATACGAGGTTTTATAAGTCCCACATGTCTTTTATAAATAGTCATGGTGTATTTATTTCAAACAACTGAATTTCTTCATCTTCAACACTGAGCATCATGTTTTAATTAGTCACAGCTATTATTTGGGACTTACATTATTTTTATGAGAGTTGAAGCCCTTAAAATATCTTCAATCCTCCATTAGTACAAGATGCAAAAACTGCCAACAGCTTAGAAGTAATTTCTAAGATATCACTACTTTTTTTTTCTCATGACTGTCCAGATGTTATAAACTCAATAATAAATCCCAACTCAGCGCGCTGGTGACAGCAGCTGTTCTTGGTAAAAGTTTCTGGAGACTATTGAACTAACGGGCAGCGTCTGGACAGCATTTGGCCTGTGACCATACTGTGGTCAGCAGTGGATCACACAGCCCACTCCTGGCTAAGCTCTTCTCCCTCAGGCGATGACATCCGCCGCTCCAAACTGCGTTACCGTGGTGATGCACAAACAACAGCAAATACAAGTCAGCGGCTTCAATGGGCTCTTACCCCTGTCAACATTAGTCATGGTTTTCAGATGAAAACACTCCCTGTTAGTCTTGATGTGGAGCTGCTCTTTCAAACAGCTGTCCCCATCACTACAGTTTTAGACCTTTCCAGTAGAGAACTCAAACACACTGGTCTGCATGTCATGTCTTGGAGTTTGGTATCTGCAGGCTTAATCAGTAAGGTTAAATATACGCGGCACAACAGTTTTTAAACATGTAGAGCAAGAAACAGACCCTTTTGAAAATTTTATATAGATTTTCTATATTGGCGATCATCTGTTCACTCACACGTGTGTGCTGGCCAAGAGGTTGACAGCTCACCTAGACACAACTCAACTCTATGTCTCCTTTCCAGTGCCACCTACGCGGCTTGGCTCGACTTTACTCTGTTTTGGTGATTTTTGATTAAAATTTAGCACCACCTCAATGTGGGTGTGGTCATTGGTGCCGCACAGCAGCACAGAAATCCCGTAACATCATTTGCATGCAACGCAAACAGTTGGAACCCTGGCCTCCTGCTACTACCACCTAATGGAAAAACAGAGTCAAGCAAAGCCAAGTCTGTGCTAGTGGAAAGAAGGCTTTGGAGAGAGTAACAATTTTTGGGAACTTTTTATTATACTTGTAATCATGTAACAAGTTATTTCAGCTTGAGTGGAGATACAGAACAGCCTGCCTCCACAAATTTCTTTAAAGCCTGCAGTTCAAATATTAGTTAAACTTTTAAATTTCTGCTACATTTAGCATCACGCAATGCTGTAGTTATCTACAAACTGTGCTAACATCCACTTGGAAGAATGCCAAGACTCACCTTTGAGTCAATCTCTGTCTAGTTGCTTACTTTACACATGATGCACATGATTTAAAGCTGTTTGTCTAGTTCAGAACGCACACACCTCTAGTCTGAATTTCACCGAACATGTAAGGTGTCAAACCACTGTCATGGCCACTATTAACCCAGCTAAATGAAGCTAAACTAAGTTGACTCGCTATTCATGCACTTAATTCTTTTACTTGTCTTTGTTTGATGAGACTTACAATGCTCCTCAAAGAGCCCCTCCCGCTGCTGAAAGTGACGGCCAGCATGGATGCGCACTCCTCAGCATAGAATGGCATCTTGCCTTTCTCGTCGACCGCTCCTGCATCAAACAAACACAGAAACTACTTGCATGCGCCACACATACTGCACAAATAAACCTGCAGAAACAGGGCGGGCACAGGCACGCCTAAGAATGTCCGGTTCTTACCGATTGTAATGGTGTAGATCGAGTTGGCATACCCGTCGTAGTTGCAGTTGTCGTTGTACTGACCACCGTTACCGCTGGCAACTATAAAGATGCTCCCGAATCCTCGTCTGCCTGCAATCACCCCGTGCTGCAGAGCTGCCTGTGGAACAGGGACAACAAACAAGTCATTAGCATAAAAACAACAAAAACAACAAAAACATGAAGTGAAAATCTGCAGTGGTCTTCTACATGTCCAAGCTGCTGAGCTGTTGTGTTTTACTGCCCTCTGCTGGACAAAGAGTTCTGTGAATAGATGATCCCACCTTTCCCAGAGGATGAGGTCCATCCACAGTATGCCCATCATCATCTGGACCCCAACTAAAAAACACACAACGAGCAACATCAGCAAGAACATGAGAACCTTCATTAATATGATATTACAGCATATTAAAACACCGCTTAATTACACAGGAAACACAGTCGGACCTGCAGCTGTAGATGTCATTAACTTGGTAGTGTTTGTTAAAGGCTATAGCCTCCAGGCTGTCTGTCAGTGGGCCATCGAGCACTCTAATACCTTAGAAGCAAGCAACAAGTCACAAATGAGATAAATTCAGAATTAACTCTGTCATCTTCAGATTTTAACAATGGAAAAAAAAAAATCAAGATTTTCCAGTCTGTACCTGCTACTTTGCTGCCATAGGCCACTCCCACTGCGCAGAAGCTGTTGTTGGAAACAGCTGCAATCTCTCCAGCGCACCGAGTACCGTGGTGGTTGTCGCTGTGAATGTCAGGGTGAGGCATGGGGTCTGGGTCATTTGAGTTAAGGTCGTAGCTGCCTTCTGGACTCTAAGAAGGACATAAAATCAGTTTTTAAACATTACTAGAATCGTTAATAAGACAATCAAGAAAACTATTACAACTAGAACTTCTTATTATCCAATTCACTTTGATGTTCTCTTCACTGTGTGATCACCTTTCTGCTAGTGCGGACTGTAAGTCTGTCTACACTGTAAAAAAACAAAACAAAACAAAAAAACTGCTTCCCTTCTGCTGACAGCGACATTCTCTCTACTTTATAACTTTCCTCTGATCTACAACATGCTGTTTCAAGTTAAATCTGCCACAGTAGTTCCTCCACAGCAAGATGATTCTTGTCTGGCCTGCAGTTGCTAAACTATACTACAAAAGCCCACTGGCAGAATTGACTAAAAAAAAAGTATCGATTACAGTGATTCAACACTGGATTCCCTACAAAACAAATAAATCCATGCCAGTTCCCATTGTTAAGCAATAGGAATAAATCAAAAAGTTGCTTAGACAGTTTTGACTTACATAATTTGGCTGAATATCTTGGTGGGTGTGCTCCACCCCGTCATCAACAACCACCACTGTGACTCCCTGGCCGGTAATGTTACGCTCCCACACTCCTGTCACGTTGATGTCCATGCCCTTACTGACGTCATTGTGCTGCAAAAACAGGCAGAGTAAAAAAAAAGGATGAGAGGAAGAGGTGGAAATAGAAATGTCAAGGTAAATCAAAACAAGAACAAAAATCAAAACAAGAGAACAGAAGGAGAAAAGGTGAAGTGGTGTATCTGGCAGTATGGGTCTTATTGTACAACAAGCATTTCTGTGAAGCCAATCAGAGCTTTGAAATCCACTATGGCTGTTTTGTGTTTTTGTACCCACATATTGGACAGCTGTGAAAAACAAAGTAATAAGCTTATAAATCAGGAAACTATAAAAGAGGCGCAAGCTCAAAGGTTACAATCAACTGAGAGGCAGTATTTAGCTTTTCACTTTGCACTTCATTCTCACTTTAGGCAACAATTTACTTTCCTTCTCTCTCCTTGGTAAGCTGTCTGATATTGCTCCGTAGCATTTGGCATAACCGTTAAAAATAACACCAAATGTCATGTCGCACACAGATTGTTACATTGATTCACACTTAAATTGCCTGGCTTAAATTCCATTCTGATTGAGTTGTTCAAATAGAATTTAGAGCTAAAAGTGCTTTTTAATTAAGATATGAATTGATTGTCAGCCTCTGAATTAGTTAAAAATGTTAATGCCACATTTCATCATAAAGACAGAGTCAGTCATATGCATCCTCACCAGGTGCCACTGTTTGGGGTAGTTGGGGTCGTTGAAGGCCATCGATCTCTTTGAGCGGCTGAGCACTCTCTCCTGAGAGTACCACATAACATGAGGGTGTCCTGCTAAAACATCCTCAGGCCGGAGAGCTTGTCTCTTGATGCGTCCTACAGACCCAGCACCGGGCTTTGTAGAGCACAGCAAGTAGTGGCCTTCCAGGTGTCCTATCTGGCCATGGTTGTGCAGCCCAGCCTGCTCCGCTACCTGTGACAAGAGAGAACACAGATGACGACTGAAAAAATTAAACTAGGACAATGCATCTAAACGTGGCCACCTTCATGTAAGACTAATGTAAGGCACTGCTGGTCCAGAGAAACCTTTTTATAGATCCTATAACATTTGGAGGAAGTCCAAATTGTGTGTGTGTGTGTGTGTGTGTGTGTGTGTGTGTGTGTGTGTGTGTGTGTGTGTGTGTGTATCCAAACTGAAGGAACTGTCAAAGTTGGCAGGTGCTAACTGACATAGCATGAGAAGATCATGAAAGTGAATCACTATTGGTATGATTTACTGGAATATAACTCCAACAGGCTGGCATGTGCTCTTAATGTGGGTAGGTGTGATTGGTTAGTGGGGTTTTGGAGGTAATCAGGAGCAGCACCAGGAACTGCAGGAAGCCTCGGTGTAAGATTAGCAGCTCTCTGTATACGGTACTTAACATGTAAGTAATGAGTCACTTGTAATGTTATGTTATGCATCTTAAAAGTGAACAAAATCACATCTCTAATTTTCAACTACAGCATTATCATGAAACTCCTGACACTCAGTAAACACATGTTCCAAATCACAGCGTCCTCCAACTCATTCTTGTGTTTGTAGCTTAGTTGTTGTTATGCCAACAGCTGGCTGGCTGTTGGATATGTTGCTCAGAAATGCAATCAGTTGTGTGAATGGAAAAAAAAGAAGAAAAGGAAAACGTAAAAGATCTAACAGTATGCAGTTCTGTGGGAAGTATCATAGTGAGAAGGCTTCACAGAACTGTTTGGTCCTAAAGCATTTTTACAGCGAACCTGTAAAACAAAGCCTGTCAAATCACTACATAGATAAGAGACCATGGGATAAAAAGAGAATACGAACAGGGAGCAAAAAACAAACAACTGAAAGGTTTGGTGAAATGAAAAGCTAATGAATGTGAATGTGTTAAGTTCAAATGCAAGTGTATGAAATGGCCTATTATGGTTACAATAACAACAGCAAATAACAAGCTCTTAAGTCTAATCTGAAAAAGCATGAATGAAGTACTCTACCGGTACCTTGTTGGCTATTAAATCCATGTGCACAGCACCGTGTTCACCATCTTCTTCCTTGTGATCAAGACCAATGTGCAGTCGGACCGCCCAGGACTGACCTGGACTGCAAGAGGGTGACGGCCAAAGTGAGGGATCAGAGGCAGGTGCTAAAGGAAGTGAGGGGGTGACAGGGGTCAGAAGGATGAGCAGCAGGAGGACGAAGGAGGACAGAAAAATCAGTAAGAGGAAAGTAGGCAGATAGAGCTTTGCCATGGCGAGGAAGGGTGATGCACGGGGCCAAAAAGGGCGAGTTCTCCTCATTGGAAAAGCGACCTGAACATCAGACAGAGTCAGACAGGGAGAGAAAAAGGTGTCATTAGTGAGGACAATCTGTGAATCAGTGCGCCTTGGTGTTTATCATCTGCATGCTGTATTCAGAAGCAATGTATCAAATTCACAGCATCTTACTAACTGGACGGCATCTGTGTGAGATAAACCCTGTGGTTAAATCAAAGCCTTTGCACCAGTGAGACACACAGTGCATTCCAACACCTGCAAAACAACATCAATCATACCTGTTGTGGGCGGTTTCTTCTAGCCAAACAACAGGTTGTACTACATGTATGCCTCAGGTTTTTTCACAGAACCAAATAGCGTGACAAATCAATCACCAGGAAAACGTCCAGTCTGCGCAAATGTGCGTATGTAACATCTATAACCACATCAGACATACAGCCGAAGACATTACCGATGGCTGTCCTATCGAAAATCTGAATTATGATATTGATAGCCTTAAAAAGGCATTTACGGCTATTTAAATCGTGGCTCTTTCTCTTTGATACGAATTAGCTGTCTTGTCACCCAACAGTACGCTCTCGTGACTTCTTAGTTTTGATGACTTCTTTTTGTTTTGTTTTTATTCAGCTTACTAGCTAGCTGTACGTTTGACCGAGATTTGTTGTATAATTACAGTGTCTGTGAAAACACTGCCACGTACACTCGATAAAATTATAATGTAGTGAGAACAGAAAAAGAAAGAGGAAAAAAGTCAACAACCTGAAGAGGGAGTCGGGTTTCGTTCCCAGCCTCGTTGTTATCATAGCTTAGTAAGCGAGCTAGTTCTCCTGGCGGCTAACGAGTAAGCTCGCTATTCTTTTATTAGATAAAGTAGTACGAATTAGTAGCTGTTTGAAAATGATTTGTAGTCAGACACCTTCAGCTTACTTTTCCACTGAATCCCCGTTTAGTCCTCTGCCGTTTGTGAAATTCAGGGAACCAAAGGTAATCATCTCATTTCCGTACAACACTCGCGAAGTCGCTATCTAGGTGCTACGTCACGCGTTGCGCAAAACGTCGTGTGGGCTTCCTGATTGGCCCAGAGCCACGGCGTAAAGCAATGCAGTTAAAACAACAACAGCAAGTTATTCAAAACACTTGGAGCATTTATCGTAATCGAAGATTTATCGTAAGAAATCATAATGTAAAAAATAAGTGCAATTTCAACAGCATGTCTGTTTTTGTTTTTGTACAAGATAAAAGAATTTCTGCTCTATTGAATGAAAGAAATCTTCTTAGCACTCTTTGTATGGGGTCAGAACGATGGCACCTTGAAATGAAACCGAAAAAAATATTGAAACCGAAAAAAAATATTGTAACTGAAATAATTGTACTGAAAATCTTGTATTGAAACTGAAAAAAAATGATAGTGAAAAACAATTAATTGAAACTGTAGTTTTTTTTTCGTTTACAATTATTTTTTCCCCCCAGTTTCAATCCATTTTTTTCGGTTTCAAACCATTTTTTTCGGTTTCAATCCATTTTTCGGTTTCAAACCATTTTTTTTCGGTTTCCAATTCAGCGATCCAGGCCTCCAGAGCTGCATAAAGGCTACATTTATTACAAGTATCATTACTGCTCATTTAAAAAAACAGAAAGCATAACTCCTTCTCCAGAGTCGGAGCAGTCTTCCACAATAATTGGGTTTGACATATCAGGTTAAATAAAGACTGCTGAGGAGCAAGCATGGCTTGGGCCCATCTCAGAGCTCACCCTTGCAGCAGGATAACCATGAAAGAAATTTTGCACAGTCTAAGGAATAAATTCTCCTTTGTTGATGAAACACTAGGAAACACTGTGAGGAAACCTCCGTTCTTTTCACTGGTAAAAACTTCAGGTGTAGGAAGGGGCCTCTCCAGAGGTACAACCTCCCTGAGCTGTGCTGCTGACCATGCCCATCGTTTTATGACCACAGTATACTCATTTTATAACAGATGTCAATCCAGCAGATTATCTTTGTCATGTGGTGGATCAGGAGATTTGCAACATGGATGCACAGCCGACAAATCTGAAGCAACTGTGTGATGCTATCATGTCAATATGAAACTAAATCTGTGAGGAATGTTTCCAGGTCTTTGTTGAATCTGCGCCACAAAGAATTAAGGCATTTCCGAAGGTGAAAGAAGGTCCAAAACAGTACTGGCAAGGTGTAACTAATGAAGTGGCCAGTGACTGTATTTAGTGTCTAGATGTTTTTTCAGTATTTTATTCACTTAATAGCAGGACAGAATACCACATGACTGTGGCCTTGTGTTATACCCTCTCTGCTGCAGTGATGCTGCAGACAAACACAAACATCGTAATCAGACATTTAAGAAGAGCCTCTTGAAGATGAAGGTCTGTGTCTCTTGACCTAAACACATAATCCAGTTAAATCTAATTTATGTTCATCAATGCCCCTCACACTGTAACTTAAAGTAATAAATTGGTTACTGATTAATTACAGAAGTATATTTGTGAACTTAAAGATGTAAGCCTTGGACCATCGAGATGAAATGTGGTTGGGAAACTTAACAAGCTTTGATAAAGCTTCATCAGTAGCTCGAGCAAGACCTCAAAACCTTCGCTCACCACGGGTGGTTAGCAGACTGTGGTTGTATCATGCAGCCTAACAACATGCAGTAAATTGCAGGTTAAAGCAGTCTGCTTACACGTTGTTAAACGACGGAAGGGAACTAATGTGTCTGTCACATTACCCTTTTGTCCCATTACATCCCAGGACTCGATTAAATTGCTGCTCACTTTCTACAGTACTTAAAACTGATCAGTAGGACCTGAAACTGCAAACATTCAAACATTCAGGCCAAGTAAGAATCAGCGGGTGAACGTATTAATCTTCTAAAAGTTTTTGACCAGGAGGTTAAACTCATACAAATTAGCTTGACCAAGGCTCATGAAAACATTTCCCTGCTTACAGATAGCAGATCATTTGTGTCAGTAAGGTTTATATTTGAGCTTCTTGTTCACACAGAACAATTTTTCTTCATTTTTTTAACGATTACCAAAGTCTGCGAATCCCCAAATTGTGCAGTTGTTCTTTTTGCTCCCCCCGAGGTCACTTTCACCATGTGACAAAAACAACACCCCACTGTACACACTCGGGCCACCAGCAACTTTCTAAATCCTCAATAAAAAGCTGATGGGTTGCAATGATGTTCCAAATAACTTATTAAGAAAACAACTAAAGAGACAGAAACTATTATGAAAACTGGTTTATTTTATATCTCCTAGTTTGAAATGAAGCAATAAAAACATGTATAAAGCATCACAAACTGTAATATTATACAAATGCTTACGTCCTGTCCTGCTGATGCAACGGAGACATCTTCCAGTGACAGTCTTCATCCGTGTGTGTGTGTGAGGAGGCTCCTAAACCCACCGACACAGAAGTGCATGTTCACAACTCCCTCTGTGCAGGCGGGGTCAGGACCCTCCTCACCCTGGGTGAAGAGGGGCGGTGCTGTGGCCAGTCAGGTATGAAGTGCTGAGAGTGGATCTTTGGTCCTCTGTGCAGCTCTGTCCACTCTCAGCTGCCCTGCAAAGCAATAACACAAGAAAGACGTAGTTTTAACACAAAACAGCATTTCCATAGTAGGTAGCTGCAGCATGTTGTTAAAATGCTATTTTAAACTCAACATATACACACAATAACTATAAATAAACTTAGACCTACAGTACTGTAGGACGATGATTTACACCAGCTTTTGGAAGGATTTAGTCTTCAAGACAGTTTGTAGCCAATGTGAGGTGATAACTTACATAGCTGGAACACAGCACCACTCTGCAGTTTGTCATTTGGTCATCCATCCTTCTCATCGGGTTGGGGTAAGGCTGTCTTCTGGGTGGAGCATCTCTCTGTGTTAGCGCCGTCTGGAATGCTGGGAGAGGACAAGTGTAAAGCACCTGAAGACAAAAAGACAGAGACAAAAGGATGAATTCACAGATCACTGATTTGTTCAATTTACTTTTCTTCAGTGCAGATGTCTTCTCTGCTTCTCTTTGCTGAGGAGGTGAGAACTGAGGTTGAAGGAGAAGCTTCGTGAGAAGAGGGGGAGGATGAGAGAAGGATATACTCACCATGGCCAAAGGAGCTTGCAAAGAAAAGCGTCTGGACTTCAAGTTACTTGAAGACGTTTCACCTCTCATCCGAGAAGCTTCTTCAGTTCTAAGGTCAAATGGTGGAGAGTCCCAGATATAAACCTAGTGGGAGAAACCCCCCACAGAGGGACAAAAGGACCCCCTGATGATCCTCTAATCGCCTGAGCCAAGGTGTGAAACTGGGTGTGGGTCCCAATCAGCCAGAGTTTCGGGTGAGCTCATTGTGAAACCTGGCCCCACCCTATCATGTGTTTTCCTGAGGTCAGATGGCCCAGGATGTGAGTGGGCGTTAAGGCGTCTGGGGAGGGAACTCAAAACTGGATTATAGATGGCAGAGAGTTGGTGTCGTAAACCACCGCCTCTGTTCAAAGATGGTCGCTCACAGTGGACATAGATGGCTTCTTTCACTCCTCTTTCAAACCATCTGTCCTCTCTGTCCAAAATGTGAACATTGGCATCCTCGAAAGAGTGTCCTTTATCCTTAAGATGCAGATGGACAGCTGAGTCTTGTCCTGTGGAGGTGGCTCTTCTGTGTTGTGCCATGCACTTGTGAAGTGGCTGTTTGGTCTCTCCAATGTAGAGGTCTGAGCATTCCTCGCTGCACTGTACAGCATACACCACATTGTTAAGTTTGTGTTTAGGAGTTTTGTCTTTCGGGTGAACCAGTTTTTGTCTGAGCGTGTTGCTGGGTCTGAAATACACCGGGGATGTCATGCTTGGAGAAAACCCTCCTGAGTTTTTCTGATACACCGGCTACATAGGGGATGACAATGTTGTTGCGTCTGTCCTTCTTATCCTCCCTCGCTGGTGTCTGATCTTCTTTTCTGTGCCTCTTTGCTGACTTTAAAAACGCCCATTTAGGATAGCCGCAAGTTTTGAGTGCTTCCTTTACATGTGTGTGTTCCTTCTTTTTTACTTCAGGCTTAGCTTGCCTTCAAGACTTTGAAAAGGCCTTGAAGGCCCCCCAGCGCGCCCCTGGACGCCAAAACAGTGCCAGCAGAGTGAAACTGAAAAATGGTTTGAAACCGAAAAATGGATTGAAACTGGAAAAAAAAAATTGTAAGCGAAAACAAAAAAATTACAGTTTCAATTATTTGTTTTTCACTATCAATTTTTTTCAGTTTCAATACAAGAGTTTTCAGTACATTTATTTCAGTTACAATATTTTTTTTTTCGGTTTCATTTCAAGGTGGCATCGTTCTGATCCCATATCTTTGGGCTTACATTGCAGGAGGGAATGTGTAAAAGCACAGAAAAACTTCTGTACTTTTTATTGTAGATATTAGGAGAAAAACAGGAACGTTTCTGTCATTTTTGTTTCGTTTTTTAAGTTTGAAGATATTGTAATACGAGGTGCTTATGTAGTTACAAAATGATTACTGTTTGGTAGTTTTTTATGTTTAATTATGTTAAATGGGAGATTTTCCTAATATCCTTTGCACACAGCTCTGTCTGTGACCACAGAAGCCCCATCGACCTCTTCTGATTGCAAGGGGCAGCCAATCAGAAGAAAGTTGAGCTATAACGGTTTGTTTTAGACAATGGAAGAAATAGAGGGCCACATCAAGGCCAAGAAACATGTAGGGCTTATTTTAAATTACAAATCATGCAAGGCTATTGCAGTTGAGTTTAATAACACACACCTATATATATATATATACAGGGAGTGCAGAATTATTAGGCAAGTTGTATTTTTGAGGAATAATTTTATTATTGAACAACAACCATGTTCTCAATGAACCCAAAAAACTCATTAATATCAAAGCTGAATGTTTTTGGAAGTAGTTTTTAGTTTGTTTTTAGTTTTAGCTATTTTAGGGGGATATCTGTGTGTGCAGGTGACTATTACTGTGCATAATTATTAGGCAACTTAACAAAAAACAAATATATACCCATTTCAATTATTTATTTTTACCAGTGAAACCAATATAACATCTCCACATTCACAAATATACATTTCTGACATTCAAAAACAAAACAAAAACAAATCAGCGACCAATATAGCCACCTTTCTTTGCAAGGACACTCAAAAGCCTGCCATCCATGGATTCTGTCAGTGTTTTGATCTGTTCACCATCAACATTGCGTGCAGCAGCAACCACAGCCTCCCAGACACTGTTCAGAGAGGTGTACTGTTTTCCCTCCTTGTAAATCTCACATTTGATGATGGACCACAGGTTCTCAATGGGGTTCAGATCAGGTGAACAAGGAGGCCATGTCATTAGTTTTTCTTCTTTTATACCCTTTCTTGCCAGCCACGCTGTGGAGTACTTGAACACGTGTGATGGAGCATTGTCCTGCATGGAAATCATGTTTTTCTTGAAGGATGCAGACTTCTTCCTGTACCACTGCTTGAAGAAGGTGTCTTCCAGAAACTGGCAGTAGGACTGGGAGTTGAGCTTGACTCCATCCTCAACCCGAAAAGGCCCCACAAGCTCATCTTTGATGATACCAGCCCAAACCAGTACTCCACCTCCACCTTGCTGGCGTCTGAGTCGGACTGGAGCTCTCTGCCCTTTACCAATCCAGCCACGGGCCCATCCATCTGGCCCATCAAGACTCACTCTCATTTCATCAGTCCATAAAACCTTAGAAAAATCAGTCTCGAGATATTTCTTGGCCCAGTCTTGACATTTCAGCTTGTGTGTCTTGTTCAGTGGTGGTCGTCTTTCAGCCTTTCTTACCTTGGCCATGTCTCTGAGTATTGCACACCTTGTGCTTTTGGGCACTCCAGTGATGTTGCAGCTTTGAAATATGGCCAAACTGGTGGCAAGTGGCATCTTGGCAGCTGCACGCTTGACTTTTCTCAGTTCATGGGCAGTTATTTTGCGTCTTAGTTTTTCCACACGCTTCTTGCGACCCTGTTGACTATTTTGAATGAAACGCTTGATTGGTCGATGATCACGCTTCAGAAGCTTTGCAGTTTTGAGACTGCTGCATCCCTCTGCAAGATATCTCACTATTTTTGACTTTTCTGTGCCTGTCAAGTCCTTCTTTTGACCCATTTTGCCAAAGGAAAGGACGTTGCCTAATAATTATGCACACCTGATATAGGGTGTTGATGTCATTAGACCACACCCCTTCTCATTACAGAGATGCACATCACCTAATATGCTTAATTGGTAGTAGGCTTTCGAGCCTATACAGCTTGGAGTAAGACAACATGCATGAAGAGGATGATGTGGACAAAATACTCATTTGCCTAATAATTCTGCACTCCCTGTATATATATATATATATACATACATATATATATATATATATATATATATATATATATATATATATATATATATATACATATGTACACACACACACGTACGTAGACAACACATATTCCAGTTACAATTAGTATTTTATTGGTTCGACAGTGGTGCCAGCGCCTGGCAGATAAATAAACAGTTCTGAGTTGACCTATTTACACCTTGTTCGGAGACAATACAAACAGTCTCTTATAGACATACATAGTGTTCTTTAGTGTATAACATACGTTGGGCTGGTATCTTTGTCCAAGCATACATGTATGGTCCCCCTTGAAAGATGTGGTGAGTGATTCAGTTTGTGTTTGTGGAAAAAAAGCCCTATAAAGTCTTGGTTTGTTTGCTTGTCATGTGTTCTTGTTACATGTGGAAATCATCAGATGGTGCAGCAGTCATATGCAGGGATATAAGCTCTGTGTGTTTTGTGTGTGTCTGCGCAAATACATGATCTGGAATGCACAACCTTTATGTACAGTAGATAAATTGAAGCCATCAATATAATAAGAAAAAGTGACATCTGCTGTGTTCAGTAGTCTCAGTTTCACACAAAGCAAAACCGATTTTTATACATTAAATATAACGTCTGATATTTAATCAAATTAGCCACGTTATGCATACTTGTTTTGCATTGCAGGATTCATTTGCTGGCATATGTCATTTCATTGGCGCTATTATCATGTTTCCATTTTTGTTAAACCTCTCAGTACACTTCTCACTTACAGTACAGCTGCGCACATCTACAGGCATGCTCACATGTATCAGACTCGTCTCATTCACTCTAAGCCACAAACAGAACATCTATACACACACACACACACGCACACAGTGACCAGTTCATACGTCCATATGTTTACATTATCTCCATCCAGTACTCATATCTGGCGTGATTTTCTTCATTAAAAGTGTTTTAATGTTTCTAAATGCTCTTTCCTCAAGTTCCAAATGTTAAGAGACAAACCTTTCCGAATTACAAAACAAATCCATTGTTGTGATTTATTTATATAATATTTATAATCATTATTCTTTCATTTCACATTTTCCTGCATCTGCTCTCTATAGCCATGCTGATCTGCATAGGTAGCTCAAACAGGCAAAGTTGATGCTGATGAAAACGGCTTTTTCGTAACGGCTCTAGTTATCCTTGCAAAACACTTGAGGGCAGCAAGGCTGTCACCATTTTCTTTAGTTAACGTTAGCTGAAAAATCTTTTCAAAGCTCCTGTTTTAACAGCACCGACATTTTAAAACACTTTTTAACCACAGTCCATGTTTATCCTGCCTTTCAAGCACATGTCTTTATATGACCTCCACGTCTTCCCTTTCACTTTAGGAGCGATATGTCGTCAGCGAAGTCCCCGTGTGGGTGCAGGCAGCGGGCAAAGCGCCACTGGCACACCATGAGACACAGCGGCAGCATGAAGAGAGCGCAGATGCCCGCCATGATGTAGGCGATGGTCATAAGGGTGGACTCGTCTGTCTGGGGGATGTTGTAGCCGCAGTCCTCCAGGTCGACCCCGTGGAACGGACCCTCCACGGAGGCTGTGCGGAACTCATCGTGCACTAAAAAACCAAAAAAACAAAACAGGATTGTATGTAGTCAAGAAACAGAACAATACTACCTACATTTCTTCTGCCTCCTTCTCTTTTCTCCCATTTTTTCTCTGTCATCCCTCCATCCCCTGCTCCTCACCATGGCAGGTGCTAACAGCAAATCCGATGCGTTTCTTCTCGCGGTCAAACACCACGTAGAAGCCTTCCATGATGACGGCGCCCATCACTGTGCCGGTGCTGGACTGGGACACAGCAAACTTGTAGCAGTCCTCCTGAGCAGAGGCCACGTCTTCCACTGGACGCAAGTATTGCTGCATACAAAAGAAAAAAAAAAAGTAGAGTCAGACACCCAGCATCAGGCATGCACAGCCCTTGTGTAATCACCATTACTTCATTCTTAAAATACACCATCATGTGAGATTTGCAAATCACTGCATGTTGTTGTTATTTACTCTTTACAAAACATCTCAGCTATTTTGTAACAGCGTTTGAGGACACGGTAAAGAAATTAAAACGATATTGTGCCTTCATTGCTAAAAGCGGGTCACCTGGCTTATTGTTAGGTGGTCGCTAGGCAACATGACGAAGTAATACATCATCCATAATTCAAAAGTTTTGGATATAAATGAGATGTCATTGTCATGAAATTAAAACAATGCTATGCTTTTATAAGATGTTAGAGGTGCATAAATATTAAAAATATGGGCAACACCCAGCGCTACCCCTCAGCCTCCCAGTAGATGCACTGATGGTACCAACTACATTCTTGAGTTATCGGATTCAAAAAACATCTTAGTATGTGATATAGATAAAAGCCTTCAGGGGCCTAAGATGTACCTGTATGTCAAGTCTGGTTGCTCAACTCCTGCATGTGTAGGAGGAATTCACAGGCAAAGAGACAGAGAGTTTGTGCATCATGCTCAGATATTGCAATGTCAGAGTGCTAGATGAAGCTAAACGAGAGATAGCAGCGATGTCTCCAGAAATCATGACAATGGTATAAAATGTAGAAAGGATTTTTTTTCTACTGACATAAACAAAATCAATCTGCAGAAAGAAATGTCCGTGTAGAAAATAGTTCCCAAACCAAAGTGCTCACAACTGCTCACAACTAGATGGTAGTAACCAGACCGAAAAGCAGCGCACATTTCAGTGCTTTATTTCGGTGCTTTTTTTTCCTGAGATGTCATACACTTCAGATTCTAGCCAATCATTTTACCTTTCCGAGGATAGTAGGCGGGCCCAGGTACGTACGTTCTTTTAGAGCAGAGCTACAGATTAAAAATGCCCAAGGCGAAGCGGTCAAAAGTCTGGCTGTACTTCACAGCAAAATATGCAAACTCAGCAGCCTGCAACAAGTGCTTTAAGCTGATACTGTGATACTGTCAAAGGAGGTAACTCCTCGAATCTGATGAAACACCTGGTGACACATAGAGCTTTTTTTAAATCCGAGAAATGCGCCGTATTTGATAGCTTGCTGCGAGACCTCACATCGAGCACATCTACTGCGGGTGTGGTGCCTGTTATCGGACATGGAGCAACATCCCCCAAGAACCCGAAGAGGAGAGTCCTGGCCCCTAGCCCTGCCAGTGTAGCAGAAATGATGACGGATGATGATGGCAGCAGCAGCCGTTCTTCTCTGCGTGAGTAGCTTAATGTTGTTCGTGTGCAATTTACGTTGAGTACGCTAACCACGTTATTACATTAATGTATGTAAGGTGAACTAGCAAACACCGTCATAGTTACATGCGGCTGTCTTCTTGTTTGATGGCAGATGCTCCCTTCACCCTGGCCAAAAAGGCTAAAATGACCAGAGAAAAAGAGGGAAACAGTTAAACATGAGAGGTTTTTGGACCAATTTTGTGTTTTCCATTCTTTGAGCACCGGTTCGAGCACCGTTTAAGCACCGGCACCGTTTCAAAAGTACCAGTTTGGCACCGGTATCGGATAAAACCCAAACGATACCCATCCCTACTTACAACAAGGTTTGTGTTTTGAGTAACTTGGTTACTTTTTTTTATACAGAGACTAGAGAGCTCACTAAAATGCCTGTATCACCCTAATTTCTCATTGCACAGTTTTATTCTTAGAGCCTGTTAGAGTAGCTTTGCATAGTGGGAAATAATCCTTATTTATCTTGTACCAGGCCTTACTGAAGTGCCCTCAGCTGCCTGAAACAAGCTGTTTTAGCTTTATTTAAGTCAACCTCCTTTTCAGTGGCTGCCCCTGGGAAACACAAAAGCTGACCGTATGATTTTTTGGCTCATACAGTTTGACTGTACATACACTAACCTCACTAACCGGACTTGTTTAATATGAACATCCTGGCTATAACAACACACTAGACTAGTAGCAGATATTGTTTGCTGATCAGTACTGAGCTATGACCTAGAATCAATGATGTAATTGCAAAGCTGTCCACTAGAGAGCGATCATGTTTTCATATTTAAAGGATCTTATTCAGAACAAATAACAATCAGATTACAGAGGCAGATTTTTCCAGCTCAAGTGTTCCTGTATATGCAGTTGTTATAGCAAAGTCATTCACTGTATTATACCTGCTACAGACATTCAAACAGAGGGACACAAAGTAAAATAAATAAGCTTTTAATTTTTCTGACAGCATCAAGGTCACAACCCACTCAGATATTTATTGCAGTGAACTTTTCTTTGACATCTCAAATTCTATTAATCTCGTCACCATCAAGGTCTGTCTGAGCGGCTTCCAATTTATAAAAAAACAACAAAAAAAGGATGTTGAATTACTTTTTAAACCTTTAGAAAATATATTCAAAGGACATTCAAACGTGTTCTTTTCTTTTGTCACGGTTTCTAGTTGTGCTTTCATTCCATGAGGAGTGGAACTGCATATATTGGTGTGTTTGCTCTGACCACAGTTTTTGTACTGTGCAAAGTCCAAATGAAAGTTAAAACTTTTCACTTACTGATGAATACACGGTGTCAAGACCTCATACAGTGTGCGGCATGCTAACTACATTCTTGCATAACTGCGTCTTCCACCAATGATGGAAATGAATAACATTTTTAAATGTAATCTTCTTATCAAAAGATCTTACAAAATAACATTTAATTTCACATCACCCGGAGAGAATTCAAGGTTGAGCAATACAGCTTTATGTCCCCGACCCTTCTAAAACTCCAGCTTTATAAAATTATACTCAGATCCAGAGCGAGACTGCTGTGACTACCTGCGGCAGGATGGAGATTCTGAAGGACTGGTTACGGACTTCGCTCATCAGGTAGAGGGAGATGACGGGGAAGATGTGCCAGGGCGTGGTGCCAGCCTGCCAGCACACCAGCTGCTCCCCGAGCCAGAACCCAGAGGGAAACTGCTCGGTCTGAAAAATCAGGGTCGGAAGGACATTAGTTGGTTCTCATAATCCACTCAGTACAAACCAGACGACCAGGGCGGTGATATAAACGTGATGGTACATTGTAGTAGTACTGACCGAGGAAGCAGCTTCAATAGCTTTGACTGCAGCCTGGAACACTTTTCTAGGCAGTCGAAGGTTGGTAGTTCCACTGTCCACAATGCTCTTATCGTAGTTGTACTGTAGAAGACAATGACACAGTCAGGCATATTTCAAATTTCTTACACATCCTTCATTAGTCTGTTTGTGGTTTTTTTTAGCTTTCGTAGGAATCTACCTATCGAGCCTCACCTCTTTACAGTCCATGTTCAGGTCCTGTCCGTTTACCTCAATACGTACGATGATAACCTCATAGTACCACTCCCTGCGGATGGGTGTGTACCAAAGCTCTCCCACATAGAGTGATGGATCCACACCTCCAATGATCTGAAAGCAAGGGGAATAATAGAGTCCAATCCGGCGTAACACATGTGCACTAGTACCTACTCAACCCTGCTTGCCTTTGCTTGGTTTTTAGAGTTGTCCACTTATGCCCTGTCCAATCTGAGTCCATCTGAAAATGTGACGTCAGCAGACTGCATGTCACCAATTGGCTAGTCATTGGCGTCACTCGATGAACCATGAGAGCATCTTCTTCATGAAAATAAACCACCATTTTTGAAACCCGGCAATGAGTGCAATGGTTACATGAAAAACCCCACGTGGTACCTGAATCGGACAAACAGCCATATACTGAGAAGCAGGTATACCATCGCCTCAACGTCCCCCACTGTTGTCTTGTGTTTGTGTTAGATACAAATGAAGTCACAGGAGTTACGGGCGTGTTGCTATAACCACCCATGAGCATTAGGTGGTGCTCAATTGTAATGGAAAACGACCGAAACCAAGAAGACTCGAGTCGAGTCGAGTAGGTACGAGTGGAAAAGAGCTATAAGTGTTTCTCACCATGCTTCCGCCAACTGTAGCGCTGCCCAGGGAGTAGTTTTGTGTGAAGCCTGCACCACACAGCTGGAGAGAGAAGAGGTTGGGGACAGGAGTCTGGCGAACCAAAGAGTCAAAGAAAGGCTCCAATTTCTCATCAGGCTGGAGGGAAACACAGACAAATAAGTCCAGAATAGAACCGGGAATCAGACCATAGCTACAGATTCAATACTATCATGATATAAATGGTATATCTATATAGCAATGATTATAAAGAATAATCATCTACCACACATGACATCATCTGTGTAACCGGACCCTAAAAAAGGAAAGATGCAAAAACTATGTGTTGACTGCACTGTGGTGCTAATGTACGTGTGTGTTCACTGTTTTCTCATTTTAATAAAGTTCAGTATTGTATTTTTTTAGGTAAACGTTTCAATAAAAATGTTAATATTTGGCACCTCTGTGTAAATAATGTTTGAGAGGATGCAATGAAATATATTGCCGGGTCAATATTTTGTCCCGTCCCAACCTGCTTTCAGTTTCTTAAATATCCTCCTGACACATCAGCAGTTCTGCTGTCTAATCACATATTACTTTTCTGCAGATGTCAGTGTGGCAGTTATTATGCCAATAGGTGTAAGTGTGATACAGGATTCAAAGTCCAAGGTCTTTCCTTGGACTTTGAATCCACTTCCATGTTCTGTGGAAATTGTGGCTGAAAATATGAACAAGTGAACCTAATTCAGACCACTGTCACAGCCCCAAATAATTACATACTCAAAACCCCCCAAACACCTTACTGTCACGAATAAAATATACTTACTTTTTATTGTATCATAAAGTGGGCATTTATGCCGTATGTAATAAAACTACACTGATCTTTGACATCTGAGTAACAAAATCGAATCACAGTTTAGGTTTAAATTGAAAGAACCAAACTTTTTTCATCACCAGTTCAATAGTTTCTTGATCTTTTGCTAGATTAGTAGCATCGCTTACCCACATCTGATACTGTGCCGCTTGACAGTTTGGTCACATGCTCTCACTAATTTCCACAAGAGCTAAATATAGATGTATGATGTGATAATAAAATCTATTTTGCATGTCCTCACATTCATTTGTTCTCCTTTATAATTTCATCACATGTCACTTTTAAGTAAGTGTATTAGCAGTCGAGACATAATCTAACTTCTAGCCCTAACTTTAATATGTTAGGCTGCTTTGGATAATGGCATTTGTAAGTGTCTTGTAAAGTTTGAATTGAGATTTTCTTTTCTCATATTTTGGAGAGACAGAGTGATTCTTACCCGGGCTATATCAGCATAGGCAAGCCCCAGGATTCCCTCCCAGTTAGATCCATTGATAAAGAAGCGATCCGACTGTGTGATTGCAGCAATATTGGCGCGCAGCGTGGCGTTGGGTCCATGCGGGACTGAGACTAGGTCGGTGCCCAGCTCTCCTTCCCAGCGTCCCTGTGTGTAGGGAACATACACACTCCTACCCAGGTCGCGGTACGAGGTGGAGCTGTTAATGAACAAGGGGCAGGATTCGTTTTACTCTCCTCCAGCCTTCATAAAATGTTTCCGAACAACTTCTATATCTGACTGAGTCTCTACTCACAGCGATCGATGGTAGTATCTGCGCAGGAAAGGATGAGCAGCCGCCCCGACTGCAAAGTTACTGCTTCCAGTATCCACCAGGATATTCAACTGAATGCAGGAAAGCAGAGAGAGGGATTTATTAAACAAATACCACAAGCTTGTAAAACAATATTACGTTTGCTGTCTACAATCGATAACATCAATATTTTATAGATAGTTTAAGGTCTTACAGGCTGTTTTTGGCAAGTAATTAGCCTCATCTCTAACTGACTTTCATTTTTCACCTCAGGAATTTACTGTACACATCACTCTATTGTTGTAGTGTGTTGTGATGCTGCCTTTTGACCTGAATGTCCTTCTCTGTCCCCTCTCTGTCTCCACTCCAACCCTCCCCTCCTCTCAGGTTGCCCATTCTACTCCCCGTCTCCTCCTCTTCTGTCAGCATCTCTAATGCAAGTATCGTATTTTGCGTAGTCGGTCAAAACAGTTAGTAAAAGTATGAATGGAGCACCGCAGCAGACAGCGAGGAGAGGAGAAATAAGCCACGTCTGCCTCATGTTAATTATGTATAATACTACACGATCATTTACAACTATGCATGACTGTGTACCCCATGTTGCACAGCACCATTTCTGACTGCATTTTATTGATAAATGAGAAATTCAGAGAAAGACCGAGACTTCAGCTGAGAGCAGAGACAGAGTGGCACAGAGAAACCCAAACAGATGAACACACAGGCAGACACTGAACCAACAGCAAGCTGTTCAATAATGGATTGGCTCTTTAAATATCCAGAGAAGTGCTGGAGTCTCAAGGGCCAGCACTGAAAGCCCAGAATAAATCCTCACTGTCTATCTTACCAACAAACACACACATACATACACACACAGAGACATACATATGTTCACATCACTGACATCCACCTGTACTTTCCCCAAAAACACGGTCAGCCATATTTCTGTACGCACCCTGTCCTCCTTTCTTGGAAAGAAATTTGCTGACTACACTTTATAGGTCTGAATCTTTCACACACGCATCCTGAGTCACCGAGATGTGCGCGGGGCCACACACACAAGGATCCCAAATGCCGAAAGCCACTGCATCCTGACACACTGAGACCTCATGCCTCTCCCTGCACTCTCTCTATCTGTCTTCCTGTCCTCTCTGGCAGAGTGCCTGTCTGTTCCATCCATTATACACCCTTCCCCCTTCACTATGGAGGAGAAATCATTTAGCAGTTACGAGAACAGAATGCAACCTACATTCTGTTTTTGAAAGTTACTGTAAATGGATCAGGGTCATTTCCGCAACATTACTTCTAATAAATAAATGTAAAGTGTCTCCTTCGTGTCTCTGTATGTGCTCATTAAAATTCAAGACCATTTGGCCAACGCTGACCAAATGATTCATCTAGTGCTCTGAGTTATAGTGCCACTCTTAATCTCTAACACATACATATCTACATCCAAAGGTTTATATACTCTATAGTTTACTTCTTGAAGTTGGCTCTGAGGATCTCCAGGGGTGTGTGACTGACAGTCAAAACAAAACAAATAAACTTGTTATGAATAATTTTTGTTTTAATAACTACCAAAATGCAATTAAAAATGCATTTTGTACGCATTATTCACATACACATTATTATTGGCCCGGTAGCAATTCTGACATGACTGTCACCAGGGATGTCACCAGAACACATACCTGTGGTACCTTTCCATACCAAAATTCTGAGAACTTTTTTCAGTACCACAGATACCGTAGCCAGCATTCGTAATGAATAGGAGAAAAAGTTTTGCTACTTGGATAATTGATACTAAATACTACAATCAGATTAGATACTCATTTGCAACAGTAGCATCTTCCTCTCCTCTAGCTGAGAAACAACTGCAGCTCTGCAGACCAGCACAATGCCCCTCCCCTCACTAGCAGCTGAACGTGTGAACAGCAGCACAGCAAACTTTGATGAAGCATCTTGAAGATTAATTTCAAGAGATCAGTAAAGCATATGTTTCTTTAATACTAAAGTACTGAACAATTACCATAAATGTTAACCTGACTGGTGCACGTTAGCCATTTAACTATTAGCCACATAACCCACATTAGTTGTCCAATAACAAGGTTATTATAGTAAACTAAAACTAAACTAGTTAAAAGTAGATCTGAAAACACATTTCAGTTAACTAAAATAAAAATAAAAAGCAAAAAGTAATTTAACTGAAACAATTTTGTGAACTTGGAAAACTAATAAAAATAAAGAATAAAAAAATATAGAGGCAGTATCTTAAGTTTTCGTATTTGTTAGTAAAAATGTTCTTACAACTTGCCTGATCAGTCATTGATGGATGAGACTCTGGATGTCTAAAAGACGGAGAAACAACTGCCTTCAAAAGGTTTTGCATTTCTATTGTATAATGTATATACTATAATATAAGACCTATACTGATTTTCCTAAATCTTGCATCTGCCATATGCCCTCCACATTTTAATCATTTTAAAAGATTAAAACTAATTAAACTAGATTAAACATTTTCAAACAATAAAAACGAAACTGAAATAAGACAATCCTCTTTGAAAACTGACTGAAAGTAAACAGAATTTTTAAAAACAATGAGTAAAAATGAAAAAAAAAAATCTAATTACTAAATAAAACATTATAACGATAAAACTCAGCCCTGAAGGTAGGCAGCAAATGTTTTCCCCATCTGTAATACTGTTAATAGACGGTGTTAAGATTACAGGATAACAGCTATTTGAAAGTCTTATGGTTCAAGTCCCTGACTGAAGTTGAAGCTGCCACAAATATCAGCAATGAAAATATGGTACCAAGTCACCAGAAGGAAATTAACAGGGAATTTTTCCCTTTGTGGCATCCAAAATGATAACACACATATATATAGTCATTTCCTGGGTATCGGAAACAAGTTCGAAATTCAATTAGCATGACAGATAGTTAATCTGAACTCTTTCAGACCATCTTTGTGGTGCTTTGATGGCTTTTGGAACACACACATATGCTTTGTTTTTAAAAACTTAACTTTTGGCAAATGAAAATAATTAAGGATTTTCCTGCTGCTTGAATCATCAAATCATGTATTATATGTTGCAGAAATGTGTGGCACTTTGTTCCATGTATAACCTTGCAAACAGAACTTAGCAGTGCTACCAGCACTAGCATTGGTTTCTTCCATGCTAGCATCCACCGCTTGGGCTGTAGATTGCAACTTGTACAGTTTATTGGTGCAGCTTTCTAGGATTTGCTGATAAATTTAGCACTTAGGATAATCAGATGTCAATACTCCTCCTGAGTTAGCGGGTTCCAGAAAACAGGATTTATTTTTGGTTCTTAGGGAGATAGATAATCATTCAGGTACCACCAGCAAAGCCAAACATTTTTTTTGCGTGTGCTTAAAAACACAACAGTTCATGGAGCCTGGTCAGTGTTCTGTGTATGCCTTATTTGACGAGTCACAAATACACAACAGTGGCTGTACAGATTAAAAGTTGAAAGTTTTAGCACTGTTTACATTTAGTGCCACCATCTTGGATTGTTGGGGACGTTCCACAAAACATTTACAACTGGGAACTCAAAATCTCTGAATTCCAACCTGTTCAGGATTGCAGCATTAATGATATGTTACTAATGTACCTAAATATCTGTGCAGATGTTTCCAAAGAGCTGAAGTTGTGTTTGAGCTTAACAAAGTTCATTCTGTTCTGGATGTAGTTTGTACTTTCCCATCGGACTCATCCATTTGTGCAATAAAAATAATGTTTATATCCAAGCTGCAGACTCCGCCATGATCGTCTGCCAGAGAGTGATTAACTGTATTTGCCAAAAAACAACTGTCGGTATTTAACCGTTAATAGATGACTTATTGGCTTGTAATCTGTTAAACATATGTCAAACATATCTCTCGTGAGTGATGTCTCAATATTCCAAGTATCAACAAGGATTTTCCCACATTTTAATCAAAGTGTGATGACAGTGTTTAGGTTCTTTCCAAATGTTCCCAGACCTGTATATAAAAGATTAAAGCAGCTACTATGAAGTCACCCACTGAGGCTTCATAACAAGACTTTTCCATGTGTTTTTCCATCCCAGTGCTTTTAAACCAGAAGGGAAGAGAAAGTGGCGAAAATGACTGTGAAGCTGAAGACACCACACATCCCTGACATACCTTGATAATTTTGCTTTCTAATAACAATCATTTTACTAAATTAACTTAATATTTTACTCATTAAGACATTACACTAGTGACTGAGCCGATAAACTCATCAGTGTTTTCTGATGTTGCAGAGCAAGACAGACAAGGATCCCCACAGACTACACAGCTGGATGTCAAGTTTGCAACCAGAGGAGTCGCCCCCTGGTGACCTCTAAAAACATTGCAGATTTAAAGTAAGTCTTCCCTGGGTTCACTTTTCAGACTCAGAGCTACGTCCACACCACACAGATGAAAAAATCTTTGAGAATTAGAAGCTTTATAAACAAAACCTTTATCTATCTTAAAAATTCCTAAAGTTAGTTAAAACGCATTTTTATTTCATACCACAGAGAAATAAAGGCAGGAGAAAGAAAAATGGTGGCTACAGTTTTGACGAGCTTTCAACAAAATTGGATTTTGCCCTTAAGTGAATTCATATTGATTATCCTCAGGTCAGGGGCCATCGAGCTGGTAGTTACCAGGGTGACAGTGATTTTTTTTGGCATGATCAGGCTCAAAAGTAAAAAGACACCCTTTTGACTCATAAAGAATTTATGATAGATAACAAACTAGAAGACTGGCTTTTTAGTTAAAGTTATTTATATTACAGAAATGAAAGTAAATAAAAGTGTTCTGTGGGTGGTTACCTCACTGAGCTTCTAACACCTCTAAATTTTGGATGCTCTTTCTTACTTCCACGGCTACATATCAAAGGTCACTGTTTTTGTTTTCTTTCTATTTTTTAGAAGGTTATGTCTGCAACACAAAGATTCAGAAAATGCCAACAAACAGTCTCTGACGCATTCCTCAAATTACAATCAATATATTTTTTTGAAGACAGATTTCCTGCACGGCTTCCTATATTTCACTTAACGTCAGACTTTGGCTTCCTGCGCTGAAAGATTAGAATAATGAATAAATAACAATCACTCCAGCCACCAACACACAGTGTTGCCTGTCAGTGCTGACTGGCCTCTGCTGCCGGGGACTGATCTGCAGCAGACAGATCTCCTTCTCACCCTCTGGCTCTCTCACTGACACAGGAAGAATCAGTGGCAAAGTGACACCTCCGCTTAGCACCTTCGGCCTTCCATCTCCCACACCATCTCATTGCTTTTGTTTCCTGAAAGCTGCCTGTCTGATTTCCACGTCCTCCCTCTGTAACACACACACACTTGTTTCTCCTTCCTCTTCTTCCACTCTCAAACTCCCACTTTCTTCTCTTTGACCCTTGTCCCTCTGTTTATGTTCTTCTGTCCCTGTCACCCCACTCCATCTTTCCCTTTTTCCTCCTTCTCTTTTGGCAGATCCTCTCATTCCATCTCTCCCTCCGTGCTCGCCCTTTGTGTGCCAGCCTGTACACCGCAGCTGCACCCAGCTGGCAGTCCTCACTCTGCAGAATTAATGGTTCCATTATCTGCCCGTATCATTCAGTCCTTTCTCACACTTTCACAGGGATTCACACACGTACTCTAACAAAGACTATATATATGAGCATATATGCTGACACACTGATGCAACACTAAGGTGACTGTGTAATACAGATAACATCACAGGGTATGTCTTGTGCCAATTGATAACCCTGGATCCAATGATAATTTCAAGCTGGTTTTGCCTGATAGGTCTGAGTACTCTTAAAGAAGGATGTTTTAAGGATAAGATATTGATTTTTTGGGTGTGCCTGGTGTTAATTACATTGATTTTCTTACAGTGGGTGTGTGTTCATTGGTTAAAAAAGTGATGAGATACACACTGAGGAGTCAGGGGACATCAAATCAATTACTCTTTGTGAATGAAACCTCTACCTTTTGCGGAGGAGAACCCACGGCCATCTCCACGTAGTATCCCTGGCCAGACTTCCCACGCAGGTTATCAATCATGTCCACGAAGCTGATACCGCCCGCTGGCGCTCCTCTCCGCCTGCGCGCAGGGCTCCTGCTCGCGGAGGCGGCAGGTGGCAGCGGCGGTGGTTGTTCGCCGCGAGCACCTTGCCGCAGTGGCACGCGGATGGCTAGAGACAGGCCCGAGGAGTTGGGGGCGGTTTGACCGCTGCTGAGCAGACATAAAGTCGTCCATATAAATATACCCGTTAACCAGCGAGGCTGTAACATGTCCATGGTGAAACCGGGTAAAAGTTTTGATTTTGTCGTGTTCAAGTCTGACTTAACGACACTCGCTTCAGTTTGACATCCAGTCCGCAGCAACCCAGGGGGAGAGCTCAGGTGGTGAGGATGCTAAGATGACGGCTAAAAGCATGATGGCAGTTAAACCACAAACACGAAGAGACGAGGTCACTCTGCGTTCACTCCTGTTTTCTTCATGTTAAATGACACGTCGAGGGGGGGATACTCATGCTACAACATTTAGCATGAGTAATAAATCAAATAGCATAAAATAAGAAATAATAATAAATCGCCCTCACAGCTGATCCAGGCAATCCTCGGTGTCACCGACGCGTAAATTACAGTCTGTGCCTCCGTGAGCCAACAAACTGCAGGCCTGCGTAGTTCCGTCCGCGCATCTTCGTGTCAAACGACATTCACCGCTGACAGGCAGGGCGGTCGGCAGGCTGCCATAATCCGCATCCTTCCCCCTGCCCGACACGTTCTCTCTGTTCTCCGCCTTCAAGTCTTTCACCTCCTCCTCCTCCATCTACCCCTCTGCATCCATCAGAGCTGCAAGAGCGCGAGCATCACCTCCGTCAAGTTAGCTTACATAACCACACAATTTCCTCTAATACTTTTCAAAATAAAACAATTTACACCGATTACGCCTGCATAATCAAAAAAGCATGAAAGGCCCACATTTTTACCCCAATGGGTTCTAAAATTAGACTGCACTGATTATTTGCAGCTCTACACATTGACGGTAACACATCACGTGTCAAACCACTGCAGAAGGCTTGGAGTATACGGCTTTCTTAAAGAGGATTTAACTTAAAACAAGGTTGTTAAAAAGGAACTGCCTGGTTTACAGTACTTTCTTTATAATTCCTTAGTTTTCAGTTTTACAACAGAAAAGGTTACACTTGGTTCCATTTAAATTAAATCGCTCTTGTTTCCTCGACATTTTTTTCTGTATAGCCTGTAATGCTTTCATATCGTCTTTTATTCTGAAGCCGCGGTATTGTAGGTGTCGCAGGTTGTTTGGAAACTGTCCCTAAGAAACATTGCATCCTGGGGAATGTAGTTTTCACCAGTACTCCCTTGCAAATCACGAGGCATCAGTTCCAATATCAGAAACACACCAAACATTCATACAAAACTTCAGGGTGCTGTTTTATTATCTCAGACAACAAACAGATGCATTACAAACGTTGTACACGATTTTATAAATATTGCTATGGAGACGAACTATAACTGCATAGATAACATAACACTATAACTGTATAACTGCGGCGTTAACACACTTAACTACTATGTCCTTGAAGTGCTTGAATGGTATTATTCACAGCGTTTGTCATAATTCATGTAGACATTGGATTTTATGTTACACTTAATAATAATTACAATTAATGATTATAAGTATCCATTAGGCATTATTTTGTAAAATAGTTACTAAAAATGACAATGAACACAGTGTGAAGTTATCACATAATATTATATAACAGGAGGGACATTTTTCATTTAAAACACTTCTTTTGAACCTTGACAGATTGGCGGTCTCATGATGACCCTGCACGGTCCCAGAAGGAGGGGAGATGGAGGCAGGAGGCAGGTGCTAAAAAACTGCTCCCACCTTTCCTCTCCGTGCCTCCCATGGAGTCTTTACTGTGATGAAACAGTTCACACTGCTCCATCATCAGCGGGTCCAGGCCCTCCTGCCCTGAAGATGGAGAAGAAAAATCTTTAGAAAGGTACTGAAGAACATTTAGACCAAATCTGCTGTCTAATAAATATAAATCATTTGCCAAAAGCTTATTTAAATAATTTGGTTGTTCCTATCCAGTTTTAAAACACTGCAGGACTGGTGGGCAAATAAAGCACCAAACAGGCTGCGTTTTTACAGTCTTTTTCTTAAATAATCCTTCTCCGTACAGTTTCATTAAGTAGGTTGAATTCAAACAGGTATCCACTAGTTAAAATTTCTTTATTCCATGAGCTAAAAAGACTTTAACCACATATAACACTGTTTTAAAAAAACGCAAAAGATACTGACTGGTTGAAGTCTTTGATTCACAGTTTATTTGCTCTCCAGATTTGTCGATTTGAGATTCTGCTCTGCCCTCTGGTGGACACCACACTGCTAGAGGACTGGGATTACCCGGCCTACACACAAACACACACAAGAAACCATAGTGAGAAAGAGGAGAGGTAAGTGTTCACCTTAACCTCACACACAAATTAAATACATGGCAGGCAAAGGTGTTCATCCCGGACATGTATAACCTGTCATCTATGAACGTCAGTTCTTTGCATACAAAGGTCAGAGATTAGCTATCATCAAGACTTTCGCCTTATCACTATTTAACGGGTGATAAAAGTGATAAAGAAACAGTGTGATCATGTCGTGATTTCTTCTGGTCTATGGTCTAGGGACAGATATGTTTATTAAATTAGGTGAAGTGCAGGGAAAGTGTGACACTCACCAAGCCTGGGGGTCTGTAGTCCTGAAGCCTTTAGCAAATGGGTTGCTTGCAATTTTTAACTGAGTGATCTAAGAGGAGAGGTTAAAATAAATGGCATGAAAAGCAAAGAATCGCTTAATGCACACAAAAAAAATAATCAAAAATCAAACAGATAAAAACATTGTAATGTCATAATTTTTTTTAGCTTGCATCATGGTTCACTCAGTTCCATACCCTGTGGTTTTGATAAGCAGTTACAGCCATGAAGCGTGTCTCAGGGAACGAGAAAGAGCAGAAGTTCTTGTATGCATTCAAGTGGCTGTTCGGCGCCGGATCCACATACACCACATGGAAGCGTGGTTGATAGCGATGCATGGAGTTCAGTATCATCTGGAAGTGGGGGGACATGAGAAAACAGCTTAGTACTTATTGTTGCACACTGCTATGATCTCTTTTTCTGGCCTTCAAAGTCTGCTCCATTGGAATCTTTTAGAGAAGCTTTGCATGATTCACAATTCAAAATAATCCTTATTACAGCTCCTCAGTTAATTCTCTGTGCGAAAAAGCCCATTTAGCATCATAGCCCCTCATTTAAGACATTCACTAACATGTCCGTTGTCATCCAGCAGGTTGTTGGTGAGCTTTAGGCTGTCGAAGGACACAGTCTGCTTCATCCACTGGGCTCCACGGGCAGGTGAGTCTGGGTGGAAATGCATCCTGCTTGGGGCTGCGACATCTGCTCTTCCCGCCACTAACCAGGATGAGCTGTGGAATGCATATCTTACACACACACACACAAAAGTGTAAAATGTTCAAAGCAGGACTTACAGAGCAACGATGCTTGCAGAATTGTATTCGTGCAAATAACACAACTGTTAAACATCACAAATACACTAAACACAGTTATGCAGGTTGTGTTTCTGACCTGTATCTTTTGCTGTCGACAGGAATAAAATCCATGAGAAGAACATATTCGGCAGAGGGATCCATCCCAGAGATCCGTACCTGGAATGTCGGAAACATCCGCCTGCAAGTTAACAAACAGATTTTAGTGAGAGGTAGTGCAGGAAGACAAATAGGAAACATACAAGATATGATGTTTAGTAGGAGTATGCATAAATGTGAGGATTCTCATCACCTTCCTGCTTTGGTAACAATCATCTCTGTGCCCAGCTGGTCAAACTGCTGCCAAAGTGCCTGCATCTCCAGCTGAACTCTGACCCCACTGATCTGGGGGCACTTTGTGCTCGACAGTGACCCTTCGTCTGCGCAGCAGGGTAGAGACAGATCGCAGCTCTGAGACAGCTGAAGACCTGAGGAGAAGAGAGAATACAATTCTGTTCATATTTGTTGGAACAGATTCTGCCCATGAGCTTTGATGCGATAACTTGGAGTGCGAAACACTTACCATTCATAATTTCGACACTTTTTACTGATAACATAGATGGAGGTGTTATTTTGTTTTTTCCAGTCTTTTCATCCAGATCTAGTCAACACATTCACCCACAGTTTTGCAAAGCAACATGGGACTGAAAAGAACAATTTGTATTCCAGTTTTCAGGTGCTGCAGTAGATGTACATCCAGGTCTGTGGAGTGTCTGGTTGCAGTGAGAAAAAAGCTGGTTTTATACACCATGAGGCTCTCACTGGGGACTTCCATGGTGGACTCATCCATTACAATATTCACGGTGCCATTGACACACACTAATCACAGATGCACTCACTTGCCACCCTGAGAACAGTTAAGGCAAAAATGTGCGCGTGCACACACACACACATGTAGAACTCTCTGCTCTATTACCTATTGTTTCTTATGGCCTGGAGCAATAAGTGAAGCTCGTCCTAACCAACCTTTAGCACATTAATAACACCCTAATCGGCCCAGTGTTACAGGGTGCAGACAGATGAGGACATCATCGAGCTGCTTTTTATTATTCAGAGTATTTTCTGGGAGCAGATTTTCAACACCTTACTAATTAGCGAACCGGTTACTCCTTAACACTGACCAAGGTATACATTTCTGAGGCTGGTTAGAAGCAAGACTCTGACATGTTTAAACATCATCTCTTGTCAAGGATCCACTGATGAATGTTGTTGTTGTTTTTTTAGATTTTGGAGAAAGTTCATCTCACAGTGTTGTTGTGCAAATCATCTTGGGTTGCATGATGACCAGACAACTACTGTTCATATAAGAACTCTATGTGTGTGTGTGTGTGTGTGTATGTGTGTGCGTGTGTGTGTGTAGCTCAATGGGACAGTGTTGAAGGGATCCAGCCTGGAGGGTAGCAGCACACAGCAGAAAGAATGCTTTTCTCCAATAAAGCACAAGACGTAAGTTGTCAATAGACCGGTCACTGTGTGATCAAGTCATTAATCACAGCTTTTGGTGTTCACAAACAGAAATGTCTCATGTGCTATCGTACACCATTCCTAAGTACAACTGATTGTATTAATATTCTTCTCTAGCAGACCTTTCTGATCAATGATGACCTCTTAAAATGCTGTGTGTGTCTGTGTGACATAACCTTAGGGGTTCACTGAGGTCTTAAACACTCTAATGAATCTGAATATGAGCATTGATAACCCTAAAATAGGCGTAGATGTTCAATGCTACTGTTGGGGAATTCTAGGATGAGGAAAAGTTTTACATATCATATAGGAGAGAAAAATAATTTCAGAGTAGTATAAACAGTCAGATGTTTATTGAGCTGTAATTCATCAAGGCACACTTTTCGTCAGACAAGCGTCATTACACAGGAGTTTGAGCACGTGCAATAATTCACATATGATTGCTACACAAAAAGTTGGGCACAGAATGTGAAGAATAGAGCAATTATGTGCTGAGTATCTACACGTCTGTGTGTTTGGGAGCTTGTGCTTGATCATGTATGCATGAAGTAAGCTGGGGAAGAGAGAGTCCTGCTGTTTCATTCATCAGCAAGGCTACATTTTAGGGAAGTGGTCTGTTTGTGAAGAAAGAAGGAATCGAGAGAAATTTGGAATGGATCTAGACATGATAGGAAAGGGAGGTTAGTTATAGGAACAGGGTAGGGAGGATTTAGCTCTTGAAGGTTTCGGAAACGATTGCAAAGATTTGCTGGAGCTTTGCCTTGATGTCTTCGGTCAGAGGATGAATCTTCTCCTTCAGGGCAGTAAGGTCTTCAGCTTTGACGTTTTGTGCCTGGTCGTAGGCCTGCCTCAGCTGCTCCTTGTATTCTTCAACATAGGGAGCCAACATTGCCCTTGCTTGTTCCACGTGTGTAGCAACCCTGGCACGAATACTCTCTACAATGGGTGTCAACGCAGCCTTGGTCTCTTCCACATTGGTGCGAATCTTCTCACGCAGCTCAGTCATAACGGGCTCCAGCTTTGTCTTCAGTTCTTCCATTTCAGCTGTGTGCTTGGCATGGTACTCTCTGACGACGGGCTCGAGCTGGCTGCGGTATTCCGCGAGGTGTCTCTCAATGACTTCCCTCAGTTGAGCACGTTTGGGTTCCAGCTCGATTCTCAGGGCCTCAATATCAGTCACAATGCTGTTACGTAAGTCAGCAGTGGCTTCAGAGACTGTGGTAAAGACGCTGTCGGTCACAGGAGAAACGGAAGCCTGCAAAGTCTTGATCTGAGTGTGCAGGCCCTCCAGGCGCTGAGCCAGGGTGGTCCTGAGAGAGAACAGAGATAGGAAAGCAAAGCCATTTTAGTTAAGCTAAGTGTACACACCAAATGTCGACTGCAAAGTGTAAAAACTGACTAAGGCAGGAAGTTAAACGAACCCCTGGCAATGCATGGACCAATTACAAAAAAGTGCGGCTGATGGACAAGAATGAGAATTCTTACTTGAGCTCTTGGTATGGAGTGTCATCAAGCTGGTCCAGGGCTTTGATGGCACCGTCCTTCGCCTGAGTCAGGTAGACATCCACAGCGGACCGGATTTGGTCCAGCTGGGAAGGTGCATCAGCCTGCAGGGAGGCAGCCTGAGAGCCTTTGACAAGCGAAGAGGGAAAAACTGTTAAAGGGTAAAGTGGACCTGCTAAAGTTCCACATGCATTTTAAATGATTTCCCCCAGGTTGGAAAGGGTGCGTTCAGTACTCACCGACAGCCAGGAGAAGAGTGAGAGCTAGAGCCACAAATTTCATGGTGATGGTCTAGAGCAGAAAAGCAGTTAATGATTAGGAAATGAACATCCAACTGAATAGTAGGAATTCATTAATCCAACAGAGCTTGAATCCTGTGCCTAAAGCAGACTCAGTAGTCTTAGAAGTAAGAATGTCTTAACAGCCCAACACATTGCTGAATTAACCTGAATGAGTTTGCACTAAATGTATAGCAAGCTATTAAAGGAACTTGTAATCTGAGTAGATTACAGAGGATGATTAAGGAGATCAGACCTAAGCTGCTACATAATCCTGTTTCAGGTTTTGCTGTAAAACACGGTCATAGAATTAGCAGGAGACGCTAGAACAATCCCAAAGTTATATCTAATAAAATAAAAAATACAAAAACTTTAAGTCAGAATTACGAATTTTACTTCCAGGAATTTCTTTTTTTCCCTTTGTTTTTCAACTTAGATCTAACAAAAAGTTCCCCGACACTTAGTCCTCTCCGGCTTCCAATTCTGTTCTGCGAGTACCGCAAAGTTGCTTCTCTTACCTGGTGGAGTTCTGGACGAGACTGAACAACTTCAGCAGGGGCAGACTTTTTATAGTCCCTTGGTGGGGGACGAGTCCATGTGGAGAAGGGGGAGGGTGGAGGTGTGAGGTCTGTGTGTCTCCGTGGAGGTGGACCTCAGCCCCCTGTTATCTCCATCAGCAGGAGGACTGGGGTGACAGTTCAATGGTCATCTAGTGGGAGGAGATCAGTCTGCACACACGCATCGACGCACACCATTAACACACAAATATACATTATCAGTATCATATGCGTATCGGTGAATCAGTCCTCCCCGTTTACCACTTTTTTCTTTCTCTCTTTTTAAAAAAAAAAAAAAACTCCGTCTGCTTCTTCTGGGACATCTGTCAGCACCCTTTTCTGCTTCACGAGGACTTTTTCTCATTTGTCTTGTGACCAAATTGTTGCAGAAAAACATGAAAGGCTGACAAGAACAAAGTAAAAATGCCAGTTCAGTGTGAAGACTGAGCCAGGAAGATTGTGAAATTAGAAAGGAAGTGCGAATATTATTATGGGTGTAAAGGGTGACACGAGAGGAGAGCTTGATTGGGCTGGTGGGAAGGTGGGAGGGGGGTGAAAATGAGGACAAGGGTTGAAAATGTTACCTGGGTAAACACATTTCCCAGCAGTCTCTTGTATTTTTCTACATTTTTCACATTCAGTTCACACCAGGTTCTGTAATGGGGAAAGCCACATCCTTCACAGTCCAACTCCTTTCTAAAAAAGCTGCCAGGGTAAACAGACACGAGTAAACAGAAGACAGTGACTTGATGCAATCAGCTCAGAAATGCAGTCATATTAAATCTAAAGTCGTTAAATCACAGGCGGCAACTATGCACACGCGTTCACGCACAAGCAATGCCACATAACATGCAACCTAAAAAAATGTAGACTCATTTTAGATAACAAATTCTCTCACAGGTGTGTTTGCGATGATGACTAATGAGGTCAAAGAGTGATGTTTGCTATGCTGTTGTTTGTTGTCCTATCACCGGTGGACTTTGTCACTGTAGCTTCATGTGATTTTGGGAATAGGAATGAACATAGTGCAAAGATTTGTCTCTAAGTCTGTGCATGAATGTGTCTACTGGGAGTACTTTCATATCTTTCGTTTTTATTTGAAAAGAAGTTGCTGTCAAAAGAGATGGGAGCATAATTTTTATATTTCAGTTGTATTTTAGTAGCCCCTCATCGCTCATGTGCTGAAATCTGAATATTGAGATGGTTTCTGTACCTGAGGAAAGTCATAGAGAGACACGTAGAGTGAATTTGAAGAATTTCATTCAAGCACTAGTGAACATCAATAATGCCCTTTTTATGGCCTTTACATCTTAAAAACCTCATAGTACCATATCATCCTAATAGAGCTCTCTGCTCTCAGACTGCAGGTTTACTTGGTCCTAGCATATTTAAAAGTAGAATGGGAGGCAGAGTCTTCAGCTTTCAGGCCTCTCTTCTGTGGAACCAGCTCCCACTTTAGATTCAGGAGACAGACACCATCTCTACTTTTAAGATTAGGCTTAAAACGTTCATCTTTGATGAAGCATATACTTAGGGCTGGATCAGGTGACTCTGAATCCTCCCTTAGTTACATTATGATAAGCCTAGGCTGCTCGGGGCTTTCATGGATGTACTGAGTGTTTCTTCTTCACTCCCCTTTTCTTCGCTCTTTATGTGTTTATACATGACTACTGCATTCATTCATAGTGATTCATTTCAATTTTAATCTCTGGCTCAGTGTGTGTTTTGTCCTATTTTCCTCCCCTAATCCCCAACCAGCAGATGGCTGCACCTTCCTGAGCCTCGTCCTGCTTGAGGTTTCTTCCTGTTAAAAGGGAGTTTTTCCCTCCCACTGTCACCAAGTGTTTGCTCATGAGGGATACGACACACCAATAGGTCACTATTGCTGTGATGTGGCACTATATATAAAAAAGGAATACAATTTAACTGAATTATACTCTGGGCCATATCTGCAGATTTAAAACGTGTGTATTGCTGGGTTGTTAGGTGCAGTGTTGCACAATAAAAATTCCAGAAGCCTATGTAATCAATGAACGTTTCTTTGAATGCAATCTCTGTGTGATTGCAACATAAGAGCAAGCAACATGTTGCAGGATGCTACCCAAAGAATTTACCTAATGGAAGAGTATTATAAAGTCTGCAAAATGAAGACAGTAGAAGGCTTTGACTCTAGACTTTCATGTCAGAATCATTCCTTGTTTCATAAAGTCTTAAAAAATATTAAGGATTTAAAATGATTTTTAAAAACTGGAAACATCGACTTTTTCTCCACAGCTCTGCACACACGTAGAGGTAGAAATATAGAGGATTCAAGTAATCAAATGTTGACTTGATATATACAGTAGTAGAAAAAAGTGTTTGCACATGGCCTGATGTGAAGCTCAGTGTAGTTTGTGACATTGTGTTTGAGTTCCTGCCTGAACAAAATTCCAGATTAGTTTTGGTGTATTTTCACAATTAGCAGCAGTTCTATTCATTTAAAAGTCTAAACATTTTTTCTCCCCGCTTTCATCTGTCTTTGCTGTTCATTCTTTGACACCTTGGTGTCTTTTTTCTACCCCCGTGTCTTGAAGTATACAAGGAGTCAAGCTGAGCCTGGTGACTCGGTGAGGAGTCACCCACGTCTAACATGTTCACAGCTTCTTCTTTTTTAATCACCACCTGCCATTTGTCTGACACCAATTAACAAATGCCAGCAGTCAAGGTGAAACACAAATCACTGGTAAACATCTTGATGGAAGCCTGGAATGCATTAATTATAAAAACACTGCACCAGTGCCAGATTACATCGGTAAGTTGTTTTCCATTTATAAAGCCAAGTATTTTATGCCACTGCAATGTCACAAATTACTGCTTTACTCAGGCTATAGAATAGAATAGAATAGAATAGAATAGAATAGCCCTTTATTGTCATTGCATATATCCCATATATTTGGAATATATGCAATCTGGAGATGCTGCCTTGAGCTCTGAAGCTGTGAGATGGACTTTCAATGACTTTCTGACAAAAAAAATCCTCAGTGAAAATAATCATTTGGTGCAGGCTCCCACTTGATACACCAGCCACATTAAAAGGCAGAACTGGTTGCCACGTTAGGTCACTGGGTTGATTTGGTGACCATATGTTGTCAGACTAATGAAAAGGTTTGGGTTCAAACCTGCCCTTTTACTCTTTTTCTTCCCCTCATCCTGGCTTTCCTGTCTTATCTCCATGCCCTTAATTATTTTAACGCCTGCTAAATTTTAAGTTTGCTCATTTACAATGAAGTGAACAAACTTTTTTTTAGTAAGTTTTATTGTAATGTTTGTTAGTGATCTGGCTGTTGGAACAGTGTCACCAAGAATACCATTTTTAATACACTACGCTGTGATGAACTGAAATCTTACAGCACCCACATTGTTTCCCCCACTCAAGAAAACACATGTAGATGTCTGTCTTAAGTTTGCCAGTGAACATCTAAATGATTCAGAGAAGGCCTTGGAGAAAGTGCTGTGGTCAGATGAAACCAAGATCAAGTTCTGTGGCATCACTTCTGTGTTTGGAGGAAGAGAAATGCTGAGTATGATGCAGAGAACACCATTCTCTGCATCATTCCCACAGTCAAGCACGGCAGTGGAAACATTATGTGTTTTTCTGCTAAGAGTGTAGGATGACTTTACCTCACTGGGGGGTCATTGACCATTAAAATCTTAGATGACTTTAATCAGCCAGAACACTGAAGATGGGTAATGGATGACCCGAAACGTACCACCAAGACAACAAAGGAGTGACTAAAGAAGAAGCATATTAAAGTCACGGAGTGGCTTAGCCAGTCTCTTCAGTCCTATAGAAAATCTATGGTGGGAGCTGAAGTTTTGAATTACTAAGCAGCAGCTAAGAAACATAAAGGATTTAGAGAGTTTCTGTAAACAGAAATGGACCAAAATCTGTCTTGAGACGTGTGCAAGGGTTTTTCTGCCAATTACTGAGCCATGCTTTACATGGAGATCAATTACTTATTTAATTTCAGAGGCATATACATGTATAACTTTTTACGTAAAGTGTTCTTTCTAGATTTTTGGCTGATATTCTGTCTCCCGCAATTAAAATAATTCTACCATAAAAACTGGATAAATATAGTACTTGGACTGTCTTGTCACTTTGCAGTGATCTTGTGGGCTTTTGCCCTGACCCATAAGATAAGAATGTTCTGGATATCAGCTGCTCAGAGCTGCTGAGCAGGAATCTCATCAGAGGAATGACTCTTATCTGGAAGAATAACCTTTGAGACTGCTTGCGTCGCACGACATTGATTCAGCATCCACACCGAGCAGTCCGTCTACATTACTGCTGTCATAACTGATATCAATAGGACCTCAGGACTCCTCGCTGGTGACTCAGCTGCTGAGGTTGCAGATTGTGTAGCAACACTGAACTCTTCTGATGGAGTAAGAATAATGTTAAAACCAAGCTCAAATGAGCTCATTATAGCTTATTAAAAGCACTGTCAGACAATATACATGCTTAATAAACATAATTTGAACATTCATTATCTGCATATGAGTTCCAAAACAAGCTGATTTTCAATCCTCTGCTGAGATTTCCATGAACGAGGCATATATAAGTGAACTCTTATGCAAACAAAAAGTTCTGATATTATGCCCCTGTCTTTGTCGTCATCATCATTTTGACAAGTGTTTGAGGGGATATAGTAGGTGAGTTATCCTGATTTCCCTATGAGACGTAGATATTTGGGGCAAAAAAAAGAAGAAGTTAGTTTTCAAGTCAGTTTTAATGTATGCCTCATTTCTTCAGAGGACGTTGATAAATATTTCATCATTCAAACCCACCGTCTGATCAGGCACTGGCTGAGGTTCAAAGGTCACGTCACTGTTCCAGCTGCCTCCATGATGGAGCACTGCTCTCTGATCAGCAGGGGAGGTTATCTCAGCTGTAAGCAACAGTGCGGCGCACTCACTGGCTTTGTCAAACACATACACGCCGCTTCAGGTCGGCCATACGCACGTCTGCTTAATTGTCCGTAGGTAGTTTTGCAATGTCACAGCTGCTGAGGCCCCTTTGGTTTTAATACAGATATTTGGCCCAGAGCCCTGCATGGAGAGTGTCACTGTAGGTTGCATCGCCCTGTGGGCTGTACAGCTTGACAGGGCAATGCTGTACAGCAGAAAATCTGCCGTGAACTCGAATAACCTGAGAAGTGCAGCCATGGTGATATACAGTTGAGAACTCTGATTCAACTGTAAGTCTCTACACACACAGACTCTTTCGCTTGACAAATGCTCATGTAATCAGAGAATAACGAGGACACACCAGGGCATCTCCCATGCCAGCCGTTCTGATAGGGAACATTATCTCCCCTGTTTATGAAGCGCTGCAGTCATTTGCTGCTCATAGATAATTAGTACACAATTAGGACCTTTCAGCAGAAAAGGAACATGTGGCTCTTTAAATTCATGGAAAAGTGAAAGCAAAGAGTTTGGTGATGATCTGGACGTCTCGACTTTTACTGGCTCCGCTTACCTGGTGTACATGCACTCGACTGTCATTGCTTTTTTATTTTTTATTTTTCAATACCTACATGGCATCGCAGCCTCACATAAGAAGTGCACATGTGCGTGGGTGTTGAGGTGGTCATCGAAGTTTCAAGGCCAGTTTGTGGTCCTCTAGCTGCCATTGCCCAAGATATGGAGGTTATTCACCCTGACGCTAGAACCAAACCACCCACACCAAAGACAAAGCAAACAAACGCTGGGGAAGAAAAGCCATTTCCCCTGAACCCGGGCATTTTTTCTCAATACTCTGGGAATTTGTTGCGTAATATGTATTGCTGAACACATGTCATTAGAGAGGTGACCGTGTTTTTCTCGCTAATGCAATGTGTGGCTTAAGAGCAGAATGACTGAAGCCATAAACTCAAAAGAGCGAAGAAGAATAGGGAGTATTTGGAAACTTGAGAGATAATTGGCAACGTGTTGAGCCAAAGATTTAGAATAATTTAGTCCTTTCAGTGTATTAATACAGCTGCTGTTTATCAGAAAGGGGTCTGGACATTGCTGTGTGCTCTCCCTCCTCTGCCCTCTTGTGGTTAAGACTCTAGGTTATTACGCTAGGATATTTCTGAAGCTTACAATCCTATAATCCTCTGTGCAAATGTTACTTGGTGTAAAAAATAAATAAATACTGCGGGAGCTACTTTATTGTAAACAGCAGTCAACAAAGGGCTGAATGGGATAGGTGTCAAGCATCTGATATCACATCCTGGCTCTGGATCTGTAAAAAAGCTTCATTTGGCAACGCCTCTTTGATGGAGTGAGAAGCTCAGAGGACAAAAAGTGCCATTTGACACAGCCACAGGATCCTCACACTTAACTCCCCCTACAATAACGCCTGCAAACCACATGCCTTGCCCTGCTGTAAAAATAAACTGGCTCCCATTAAAGCAGTTTTAGCACATGTTTGACAATGAGCAGCTCTTTGAATCAGTTGTCACAATGACGTGCTAAAAGGTTGGGAGTTTCTTTCTTCCCACCTGATTTCTTTTTTGGGGGGATTGTCTTTGTTTTGTGACATTAATGTTAACGAACGTCATTCATTAGCAGGGGGAGAGTAGTTTTATTATTTCCATGTGATTTCCAAAACAGAGAAAGGGTTTCACATCCAGTGTGTGAGAGCCAACAACAGATCCAACTGCTGCCTTGTGACCTTCGACCTAAAAAGGGACATGTTAAAAAAGGGAACTGGGGGATTTAGAATAGATTTTTAAACTTCACCACAGATATGGTAGAAAATTCCATATTACATAAAGATATTTCTCTTCAAAGGTAATATCACATAACTGGATAACATAGCTATTTCAGTCCTAGTTTACTCCTACAATACACAAGAGGAATGAGCGAGAGGAGGATGGATGTGGTAGTCATCCCGGTGTAAGAATTACTAATAAAATGTAGAGCTAGGAAGTTTCAGCTTGGAGCCCCTTTAAAGGTTTGTTCCCTCCAACACACACCTACACCCCAAACCCTTGGAAAATAAAGTAAGGGCAGGTTGAAGCTGTACAACTATTGGTGCTTTCAGGTGCACTGCAAAATATTGCACATACATAGTACAGAATCTTCTTCTTCGTCTTCTTCTCCTTCTTTTGGCTGGTCCCTTTAGTGGTCACCACAGTGGTTCATCTGCCTCTTTCTCACTCTATCCCTCCATTCGTCCTTTTTGTATCAATCCTCTCGCTGTGTCCTCTTTGTCTACACCCGTCAATCATCTCTGTGGTCTTCCTCTTTTTCCTCTGCCTGAAAACTCTAATAAATCCACTGTCATTCCTCTGCACATATCAAAACCTTCATAGCTTTGGTTCTGTAACTATTTTTCCAAAATGCTCAACCTGAGCCGTCCCTCTGATATACTCATTTCGGCTCTGATCCATTATGGTCACTGAGTATCCTCAACTCTATCACCTATAGCTCGGCCTCCTGTGTTTTTGCCAGTACCAGTCTCCAAGAGATACATCATAGCAAGTCTCAAAACCATTTTGCAAACCATACCTTTCATATTAACGTTGTCGTATCATATGAACAGATTTTATTCATATATTTCAGACATTTTATTTTTATTTTGAGTCTATATGCGTAAACTAAAATAAATGACAGTATACTCACCGTTAACACCTCTGTTAAAGTCTAATTTCACCATGTACTGTAATACACATAAACTGGATATACTGACAATTCCTGAGTTTCCGAGTACATGTGAACGCCTCGAGTGGCTCAGCCAGTCAGATTCAAACGTCTCCAACAGGAAACGAAGGAAGCGTCCTTGGAGATGTTGTTAGGAGTGTAACTTTCGCATCTTTCCCCTGTCTTTGTGCACAATGCCGCCGTCAAAGAACTGACTGCTAAGCGTTGCTTCCACAGAGGTTAATTTAAAGTTGGGAAGGTAAACGGCTCGGCTCTAATCTGCTTTCCAACTACTTAGCTTCCTGAGCTAACGTTACGCTAACGTTGAAATTAGCTGAGATGCTAACGTTAGATTAATTAGATTTATTTCGCTCCTTTTACTCCCCGACCTTAATTGCTGTCCTCAGCAAGGATTATATGTTGATTGTATGCTGACTGTGGCTTTAGCCCAGAAGCCCTTTTCCCCATGCTAAAAATTGTTAGTCAGTGTACAACAAATATGCGACTAAAGTTAGCTAATGTGTAAATTTTACCCCTTTAGCTAAACGACAACGCAAAACCTGCCGTTTTCAAAAGAGATGTTGATGCAAACGGCGTCGCCATTGTTTTATAATATGTGCGTGAATTATGTTTTGTCTCTGCAGTAACCATGACTGCAGCTGCTCTCGTAGGAGACCAGCTGATCCTCGAAGAGGAATACGATGAGAATTATATACCCTCTGAACAAGGTACCCCAGCATCATTGAACAGCACAGTTGATGAGATTTAAACTGCACTGTGGCTTACTTGTGTTTATTCACACCTAAACGCTAAACTAATATTAGTCCGGAACATGTTGCATTCAGGTTCCATAAACAGAGCTCATGCAGAACTGCAGTGCTTTATGGCTTAAATTTTGGAGATTTCCAAAACTATGCTACATGATGGTGTATACTTTGCATTCAGCTCTTCTTCTTTTCTTCTGATCAGAGATCCAAGAGTATGGAAGAGAGATTGGCATTGACCCCGACAATGAGCCCGAGCTTCTGTGGCTGGCGAGGGAGGGCATCGTCGCCCCTTTGCCTCCTGAGTGGAAGCCTTGGTAAGTAATGGGAAAGCACCCAGGGAGTGGACCTCAAGCACCAGAGATATAAGTCCAGTGGCGGAGCGGGGGGGTGGCTTACTGGGCTCAAGCCCGGGTTGTTTTGTCAGAAGCCCGGGGTCTTTTGGGGTGTAATTTTTTCATAGTTAGATGCCTGGCTGACAACTTTATAAAACAAAAACTACACACAATATTATATTATTATTACTGTGGGAATTTACGACTGTGCGTAAATCCCCCCTAATATTGGTATGATCCGAGCTCAGACACTAAAACGGAGCCAGGCAGACAGAGGAGAACTGAAGTTCGACCAGGTACCAAAGCAAATCATTCGTACTGTACAAATAATGTAAATATGACGGTGCATCACGAAAGATTGATATCAAACTGATCATTTGACCCATATTACGTTACTCGCTCTTCGAGTGAATCAACAAATGGCGAAATGAAAAGCCGGACAACAACAATGTTGTTTCTTTAGAGAGTCTTAGCTTACATGTATGTTTATTTCATATTTTCAGTTGTTACCCTCCACGGCTAAATAAATCGGTTTCAGTAATGCACTGATGTACAAGACTGGACATAAGGGGCTTCTTTCAAAGAAAAAACTTAGTAGTATTTTATATATTATGCTTTGTATGTTGTTCAGTATATTTCTATGCAAAACAAGAGGATTTTCAATACACAGCAGTATATTCACAGTTGAAACCAGATATTTACATACACTTTATGGAAAACACAAGAACATTTTTTTAATGTACAACATCAATTTAGAGTAAACTTGTTTTGTTTTGGTTAAATAAATATTGAAATATCTTTTGAATTAGTTAAATGTCAGAATAAAGAGAGACAGAGCTGTCTATTTTTTATCACTTTCATCAAATTTAGGAGTACATGTACACTAAGTTTATTGTTAATTAATAAGAAACTCCAGACGATTCTGTTCTGAGCTGAAGAAGCTTCTGATAGGTTAGTAGAGTCCATGTGAGTAAATTGGTGGCACAGCTGTGGATGCATATAAGGCAAAACACAGAGCCTGTTTCTTTGACATGGGAAAATCAAGAGATATCAACCAAAACACCAGGAAAAGAATTGTGGAGCTCCATAAGTGTGGCTCAATTTTGAATACAATTTGGTGCCATTTATAATTAAGAAATACAGATAGAAAGTTAACAAATATGTTTTTTATATTTATCAATCTAAAAAAAATAAACATTTAGTTTGATTTGATCTTACAATTAAAAAAGTGTTTGTGTTTTCTGAAGAGTGTGTAAATATCTGGTTTCAACTGTATATTTGATGATTGTCAGCACAAAGAGGGAGAGAGAGGAACAGAGAGAGAGAGAGAGGAGAATGAGGACAGAACAGAGATGGAACAAGAGCAGGTGAGACACACATGTTAGTCAAATGGTTGTTTACCAAAAGTATCACCGTATCATAGGCACTCGTGTATCTCGTACCTAGTGTTTCTTTTTAGGTTTGTTATTTTTCAAATTCTGTATTTATTAAGTTATGCAGACTTGTTTGCACAACAAGGCTAAATAATTATATAAACTTTTCTGAATCTAAATAGTGGACTTTGGTAGAATTAAAAAATAATCGTAGTGCAGCTCTATGATGATTTTTAGTGCTACTATCATCTAGTTCTGATTCTGGTTCTGTCTTGGTTAAGTCCTCAGTAGTCCTGATTTTGAACTGTTGTAGTCCTGTTTTAATTCCGGATCAGTTCTGGGTCTGGTTGAATTGGGGTTTAGTCCTCGTGTCTTGATACAGCCCTGATTTTGTTCTGCCTTGCTGCTTAATTAAAAACCTAGTTCAAGGTGTCCTGCATATGTGATATATATTTTTCCCTATATGAAGTCATTCTTTTTTGAACAAAACTCAAAACAGAGCCTATTAATCTTTTAGTCATTTCTACCCCCCCCCCCCCCCCCCCCCCCCCCCCCCCCCCCCGCACACACACACACACACACACACACACACACACAAAAAATATCCCACATGCATACTACCCTTTAGGGCTAAGCCCCGGGTGTTTCAAATGTCTGGCTCCGCCTCTGTATAAGTCCCTTTTCACGTATGCTCTGGCAAATTCAGGTATTTTACAAAGTGTTATCAAGGTGTGGATTATAGTGTAATTTCCAGCTAATTACAAGTGAGGGTCTGTTGTTGACAACTGAATGCCAAAGTGTGTAGCAACCATCTCTTATCAAATTCTCCAGGGAGACGTCAGAACTATTGACAAAATAATGCCTCTAACCCAGCAACACATGGCTTACAAAGCAGTTATTATTACTTGTAGATAGATGATAGATTAACGTAATAGATTAACATAGCCATCCTTCTAATTCTTGGCTCATGTGTTTTATATAATTTAGCTTCATTATGATGTCCTCAATGAGTGGTGTTAACTGTAAGAATGGATTCTATGGTTTTTAACTGAATGTATTAACTAAACCTAAATAATTATTAAGACAGTTATAGCATAATAATCATCTGTAATGCTTAATGGACATAAAAATGTAGGAGGTGGGGTTATATGATCCATCCAGCACCACCAGCTTGTCCTCCTACAACAGGTTTGCTTTAGTTGTCCACACTGGTTCATCCCTTCAGTTTGGTAAGTGTTAATGGTGTTGTTGCACAAGACCATTTTAAATAATTTCAAGAATGTCTGATGCCTTCAAAGTAAAATTATAAAGAAATGTGGGGTGACTCAAGACTGAACAGAACAGTGAATGACTCCCGTTTCCTTTCTCCTTACCCACAGCCAGGACGTGACAGGGGACATCTACTACTTCAACTTCTCCACGGGTCAGTCCACCTGGGATCACCCCTGTGACGAGCACTACCGACGCCTGGTGGCCCAGGAGCGTGAGCGAGCTCAGCTCACAGCCACAGCTGGGGGCGCAGGAGCCAAGAAAGACAAGAAAAAGAAGAAAGAAAAGAAGGAGAAGAAAGAGAAGAAGAAGAAGGAACCACTCAAAACTCATGGGGTGAGTGGTTTTATTGATTTATTTTCTTCCTTCTTATTTTAGACAAAAAGTTTATGTTTACTTATCGAGCAACATTGCATCAGAGTATAATGGACTGCAAATAAGATGTGTATAGATTGATTAAGTGGTTATAGGGACAAACATGTATGTTTATGTGTGTGTTCGTATTTTCACTACTAAAACTGTAGCCGAACAACAAACTACTGTTTGTTACTGGGTTATTAGAAGGTTTTCTGAGCTCATAAGGGTTAGCCTGTTGATTCTTAAAGTTTGAAATTCACAACTCCAACCTCCATCCATCCAGCTTCTTTCACTTAACCATGCTGGAGCCAATCTCTTCTGCTATAGGGCAAGAGGTGGGCTACACCCTGGACAGGTTGCAAGTTTGTCATAGGGCTGACAAAGAGAGACAGACAACCATTCATGCTCACATTCACACCTGTGGGCAGCTTAGAATCATCAACTAAACTAACCTATAGACAAAGGCCCCGGCCAGATGGTGGATTTGAACCCAACACCTTCTTGCTGTGAGATTAACCACTGCTCCACCGTCGTGTTGTCAGTGTTGTTGTTGTTGTTTTTTTTCAATTAGCCCTTAAAATGCTCAGATTTAGCCCGCCAAGGTCCTTTTATGCACACTTTGCAAAATCAGTTTCTAACATTGTGGACACTTTATCAATGTTTTTATATAGTGTTATGCTGCCTCAGTGTCTTCTGCATCTGCTTCTGCATAATCCCCACTGACTCGGTGTTGTAATCGAGGCTCTCTTGGGGTCCGGGCCATCTGCTGCAGAACTCTGTGTTCTCTCTGTGACTGAGAGAGTTCTTTATGTCACAGGCTGGAATTTTGGACTGCTGCAGAAGGAGTTGTGGAAATGTCTAATTAGTGGTATTACGTTATTAAAATATAAACATCTAAAGAGCCCAAATACATTTTCTTTCTACTGCAATATTAAAACTAGACTTCCATGTCAGAGAACACGATGCATTCCTAAAAAAGGATTTGTTGAAAAGCGAGAGCTCACATCACCGATTGCGTCTCTTCTCCTACAGGCCCTCAGTTTGTCTCTGGGACCTCTGCAATCTTCGCTTACCAGCCTGGCTCCCCTGCGAGGTCTAGATGCCCCCAGCCAAAGCGCTCTCTCTGGATCTGCCACTGCTCTGCGGGGGTCTCTCGGCAGCTCTGGGGGGTTGGAACCCCTCAAGAAACCCCTACAGGTAAAAGAGCCATCATGCTACGTTATGGATGAAATGTTGTGCTTCTCCCTTTTTATCCCATCTGAATCTCTTCCTTCCATTCATTCTTTTTCAGGCTCCTCGAACCAGTGGAGCAACCAGAATACTCGGCAGCCGACAGGAAGAGAGAGTGTCATTTACTTTGCCCGATTTTGACAGTGATGATGACAAAATCTCAGAAAACGAGGTTGGTTTAGCTTCCTGTAGCTCCCAGGAAATACACTTCACGTCCTTCTGTAACCAGCGACTGTTCTTTCCAGCCAAGTCCTCATGATTCAGACAGACTATTGAAGAATCTCCACCTGGATCTGGATGCCCTCGGAGGAAGCCTAAAGTATGAGGTAGACAGGATTACTAGCTTTTTACTACTCTGAGTCATAATTTAGGCACAAATAACTGCATTGACCATTATGCACCTTCTCATTTATAGAAAGTATAATTATGTTTCCTAATTAATGGTTTATCAGTGTCAGTGTTAAAGTTTCCTGTGTAAATGTTTACTGCAGGAAAGTGATGCCACTGGCGCAGCACCAGCTGAGGAGAGGACGGAGCCCGAGTTGCAGGATTTGGGCCTGTCTGGTGACCACAGCCCTGAACCGCAGTCACAACAAGTAAAAGCACACAACAGTGTCCACGCATCATTTCTCTCTTTCTCGCTCTCAACAAGTAAAACCTCTCTGCCACTTCTGCCCTCTTCACCTGTGTGTGTGTGTGTGTGTGTCTTTGAACGGCTGTGGTGTGTTGTTTAATGTGCGGCACATTCGAGGTATTATAATGATTGTTGTGTTTCTGTTTTTTAAACCAGAGATTTTGTACAAAGATCAGAATATGTTTGTGAAGAATGGGGGTCTCGGGTACCTTTCCTCTGGTAAAACTGCAGAGTGAGAGATTTAGAAAATACACAAACACTGCTGTATTTTCAGTGCCTGTTTAACTAGAAGTGTTATTAATGGGTATTGGTGCTATATTATTATAAGTGTTTTTATGATTACAAGAAGGGACTTTTCTTGTTGTCTTGTCTAACTGTGGTCTCTAAACCATATGTTTCTGCTTCTCTTGTGTCTCTTTGACCTTTAAACCTTTCACCTTTGCACTGCGACCCATGTGTGTCCCTGCAGCTGCTGGGATCTGTCCTACGGGCAGGGCTGTTACTGTGTCTTCCTCTTTGTCCTTCTGTCCTCCTACTGCCACTGTTACTGCTTTGCTCTCTAAACAGCAAGAGCATGGGCCATCGCCATCAAAACTCATTCATGAATTTATTTATTTAAGTATATCGTTCACAGTATAATTCCTTACCATCACCACTGAGCAGTTGTATTTATATCATGTAATTTAATAAGTCATATAAATAGTTTTTTTTCTGAAATGTATATATAATACAGACACGGCCAGGTTTGTTAATCGGGCCAAATTAAATTTTAAAAAAGTGTTGAGGGATAAAATGCAATTTACTTATTAATGATGCACAAATTTGTGACACACTTTATTTCTATATTGAAAAACACAATCACCAAAAGCAGCACAGATGGCTTTCAAAGTTGAGAACGCGGGCACATCTTTGTTGCTTGAAGTCTGACAGACCTAATATGTGTGTAGTTTTTATGCCCTAAGCAAATGTGGAAGAGTAGACCAAGGAGAGGTTAGAGAAGGGTCCATAAGTTTTTGGACAGTGACAGATACTTTGTAGCCTTTCCCTAAGGATAGTGCAACAGTTTCTTTTTTTATGGCTCTATTGGATAGGTAAAGTGAAGACTGACAGGAGAGCGGAGGGCCACGTTTCGGACTTGAACCCAGGCTGTCGGCTCTCAGCCGTACAGCATATGGTCGCCTGCTCATCCAACTGAGCTAAACGAATATTCTGTAAAATGTTCGGCTAGCAAAAGTAGTCTAGTAGAACAGTGATGTGCTCTGTGGTTCTGAAAAAAATACAAAATTTGAGGATTTCATTTAAGATTTGATGCTTATGTGAAAAAACAAGTTTATAAAGCCACGCTTGGCTTCATGAAGTCAGACTCCTTCTAGTTTAGCTGGATGTTTCAGGAGGTTGAGTTTCCTTTCAAATAAAACCAGTTTTTCCTCACATGCCAAATAAATTAACACAAGTTGAGAAAATTGTCTCATTTCTGCTATGTGCTCCGTGCTCTTGGGCAGCATTTCCCTAGCAACAACTATTGTTGCCATGTGAGGTTAAAATGGACCCAGTAATAATTACATAACCCACTGTGTTAGCCAAATGTCCAGCTGTGATGCCTCTGTCTTCATACTGGACTCGAGTTCTGAGTCTGACTGAGAAGCCGAGGGACACTGTGTGCCCATACCCTGCTCTATCGTCTTTCTTGACTCTAATGGGGACAAAGTGAACATTATGTTGGATTGAGTAAGACTAAACTAGTAATTAAGTCTATTAGCTCATTAAGAAAGTGTTTGCAGAAGTCACAGGGAGCTGAAGGGTCATTTTCTCTTAGATGTCTCTATAACTAGATTTCTTTTCATGACTGGAGGAGTCGCCTCCTGCTGATTTATTTATAAGGAATGCCGGTTTAAGGCACCTTTGCTTCTTTTATATGCACCTTAGTGAATTATGCTGCATGACTGATTTAAATGCTGAAGGGATCAATAAGGAGAAAAACTGTGTAAATGCAGTTGTATCACTAGCTTCTTTACCTGTAGTAAACTTATTTAGACTTTTTTTTTCACCAAATCAAGGCTTGCACCCAAAATCATAAATTTGGTGTGCTTTGGGGGAGAATAACAGCATGCCCTGTTGATTTGTCAGCGTAAAGGTGTACTGATTCAGTGCTGAAACAAGGAAATCACAGTCATAAAACACACCTGCTCGAACTATCCCCCGTGTTTGTGCTTGTGTTTAAATGTGAGTCCCAGAACCACAATGTTTGTGTCTTTTGTTTGTGCAGACATGCATGTTCTTGTTTGGTGGATTTATTTTTATGTGCTGACTGCCTAACAATGTGTGGGATGGATGGACCATTCTTCCCATTGTCTTCCACCCAGGATTCTCTGAAGGGTCGCCACAGCCACCTCTCTCCACAGACAGGCAGTGGAAATCATGTCAGTGAGGAAGGGGCTGATGCTGTCACTCCTGATCCTGAACACTCTGCTGAGCACTCAGAAGAGGAGGTAGCAGAGGAGTTAAATGAGGCAGAGGAAGAAGAGCAGCAGGGTAGCACATTAGACAAAGATGAAAAAGGAGCAAAAGAGACAAAAGGAGATGTGGAAGGTAGACAGGAAGATGGAAAAAGCCAAGAGGAGGGGAAAGAGATAGAGGATGCTCAAAGGAAAGCGGTTGGAGAGAACAAGAAAGGGGAAGATGAAAATAATGAGCTAGAGGAAGAGTGCTGTGAAGATAAGGACAAGAACAAAGATGAAGACATAGAGAGGAAAGAAGAGCAGCAAAAAATAGAAGAAGAGGATGGTAGCAGTGAAGTCGTGAAGAAGTCCTCCAAAAGTGATCAAGGTGGAGAAAGTCGGGAGGAGGACAGAACTGACAAAGAGAGGGATGAGCTTGAGAGAACTGTAAGTGACGGAGGGCACAGTGAGAGAAAGGAAGAGGAGGTCGAGACCAGTAGCAAAGGAGGGCAGGAGGAGGAGAGCGATAAGGTTTTGGAGAGGTGCTCTCTAAGCCGGAGGAAACTGACAGAGAGTGATGAGGTGTTGGAAAGATGTGTACAGAGCGAAGGAGAAGACACAGAGAGGGGGGGAGTGGAGCTAGAGGATGACTCAGTTGGCCAGAGAGCATTAGACAGCAAGGAGGAGGAGGAGGAGGTTATAGAGAGGTTTAAAGAGGAAGGGGCTTATGACCAACCAGCCAGTAATGATCGGAAGATGAAAAATGTGACAAAAAATTCTTCCCTTCCTGCAGAGGTAGGGTCCAATGTTGTGCCTCTGTGTTGCCTCTCAGTCTTAGTCTTGCTTGATTTTTGCAAGCAGGTGCATGTAGTAGCTCTCAGGCTCCAACTCCACTGCCTTAGGGGCTGCTACTTGCCCTGCGACTTCCTGCCTGGAAGTCTTCATTCACACACTGAATGATAAATCGGGCAAAAGGTCAATCTATCTGAGCCCCTGAGGATTGGATTGGAGCATTTTCCCATTGACAGTGCAGACTTATTAAGCTGACCTGACCTTAGGTTGCTGGTTTGAGTTTTCTGTTCAGACAGAACTGTCATATCCCACAACCTTGCCCTTCACCTGCAGAGTGTGCTTGCTTTAGTTGCACAATGATTTTGCAGCGTGCCTGCCTGCAGTCTGGCCTTGGTTGTGTTTGCATGTAGGCTGTAGCTTGGAATCACCCTTAGTGTCTTTCTGTGGCTTTGGTAGAGACAGCATGCTTGGATGTCCAGCGTTGCTTGTGGGCAGTTCAGTTGTTTAGACATAGGTTATCAGCGAGAACGTTACATGATCACTGTCTGTACTATTGCAGAATTCTGAAGCCAGTAAGAACATTGAGGAGGCGTCGTCCTCCATAGATAACAAGGTATGCACCCTAACTCATTTACCATTCAACCTACTGTGCTCAAAAAGCCAAAACAAACCCCCCCAAAATCCCCCAAGACTCTTTTAAATATGGCATGGTCATGACCTAAAAACCCGACTCATTTCATCTTAAAAGCCTCTTAAAAGCCTTTATGAGGTGTTACATTTTATTTATTTTAATAACAGGCTATGTGGGGACAATGACACTTTTTTTCTTGTGGTGTTCCACTGATAGGCAGGCTTGGACAAGGTATAATGGTCTAAAGGGTTCAGAAAATAAATGTCTTTTTCTGGGTTAGAATTTCAAAATCCTAAAAGCTTCCCTTTCATTTAACTGCATAAATCTCTTTTTATTCTTCCAGTGTAAAAAAAAAAAAAAAAGCAAAAATTTGCAGCTGCGACACATCTGATAAATGATTTTTAGATTTCAAACTCTGTCTTTCAGCTTTCGCAGAAGGCTCTGGACATCAACGATCTGTCTGATGCTGTCAGTCCACTGGAAAAAACTGACACAGAGGAGAAGGAGGAGGAGAAAGGAGAAAAGGGGGAAAGGAAAGGAGGAGAGGGCAGCAAGAGGTGCCTTTGGTTTACATATTGGTCCTCAAAAATATCTGCTTTGTTGATTTTATGTGACTTTATCCTCTTAAGAAGTTGCACTTAGCACTCGGTCTATTTTGGGTTTTTTTTAGTAAAGAAACATCTACTTTTTACAACATTTACTGTTTATAAAGAAAGCTTTAGACTTATGCCCTTCTTGCCTGTTCATAGAATTATGATGAACAAATACGACACCTTTTAACTCTTTTGCTCTCATTCTTTTATTTTAGCCATGTGCTGGCCAAAGACAGAGACACATCCCCAGTGCATAAAGTTGACCGGCTTGTCCTTCACCAGTCCAGCCTTTCACCGTCACCCTCCATCTCCTCGCATTCAGACCAGGCTGTCACCCCCAGGCAAACGGCCCAGGGCCTCGGCGTACCTCTGGGACTTGAGAGGCCTGAAACTTCCAGGGGCCGACAGGCACGGTTTTTGAGCATCCAAGCTGATGGTGTTAAACGCTCCTTAAAAAAACAAGAGAGGGCTTTGGAAGAAGAGCCGAGAGGGAGAAGCTGGAAAGATGGGGAGAAGAAAGAGAGTGAGAAAGAAGAGGAAGAGGAGAGAAAGAGGCTAGAGAGAGAGGAGAGGAGTAAGAAGGAAAGAGAGGAGATGGAGAGGGAAAGGAGGAAAGCTGACCGAGAGATAGAGGAGGAGAAGGAGCGCATAGCTAAGGAAAAAGAAGAGAGGATTCGTCTCCTCCGGGAAGAGCTGAAAAGAGAAGAGGAGGAGGAGGAGGAGAAACTGAGGGGGGAGACTGAGGAAAGACTGAGGTTGGTAGGAGGTCAAACTCAAAGACAGCACCTTTAAATTTGTTTTTGTATTGTGTTGTTTACTTCCTGCTCTTTATTGTTATTATTTCATGAGGTGTGAATCCGCGAATTGATGAAGCTCCTTTGCTTCCAAAGGTTTTTTTTGTTGTAACTACATACACAAATGCTTCTGAATTTACATGCCTCTCCCTCAGGGCTTTACGGCAGCACCTCCTGTCTAGAAGGAGAGAGGAGGAGACCAGGCTGAACGAGGAGTCTGACAGAATGTTGGAGGAGCTCAGAGAGTCTACGAAGAGGGAGAGGGAGCAGCAGCAACACAAACTCAGGTCAACGCTTAACACACATCAGCACAGTCGCCCCTAAAGAAGTGAAAAAACACAATCCCTGTATTAACATTAACATCTGCGTCGTGTGCAGGGAAGAGAGTGAAGTCCTGTTAAAGGAGGTACGTGTCACTCTAGAGGAAGAGCAAACTGCAGCGCGGGAAAGACTGGAGGCCCAGAAGACACGGGACATCGAGCGACTGAAGGCGGAGTTAGAAGAAGAGCTGGAGACAGAGAAGAAGAGGCTCCAGAGAGAGAGGAAGGAGAAACTGGACTCTCTGAAACAGGAGGTAACTGTTGATGCTGCTGATTTTTTTTATCCTCAGACAGCTTGTCGTTATAGGGATATTTAGGTCAGATAAATCACAGTGTTCACTGGACTAAAGAGGAGGGGGACCATCCAACTTATTACTAGCACTCAGTTCAAAATCCTGCATCTGTGATGGAATGGAATTAGAGCACCACATGCTCCCATCCAGATTCAGGGAAGGCCTTTCATATTTCAGCAAGACAATGCTAAACCGCATACTGCATCTGTTACTGCAGCATGCTTCATGCTGCAGTAACAGATGCTAGCCTTTCACCATCCTGAAACATTTGACACATTATGAAGCAGTAAGAGAAAGAAGACCCTGGACTGCTGAGCAGCAATGCTCGAACTTTTAAAATAAAATGTTAAGTGACATGTAACGCATGAGGTGAGAGTTCTCTTACTGTGGGGGCTATATTTTGATAGCTGCTTTAATAATTATAGAGGCCACATCCTGTATGTAGTTATGAGAAGGTATCCCTTTAATAGAATCCTATTAAACTAACTGTGTGTCATATACCTGTCTGAAATAAAGTACACATTTGCTTTTATATTGTGATTAATCTTGTCTCCATGTGGGAGATAATTTATTATAGGTGAGGGAACTCAAACCCGGGGCTGTTGTGTCACAGGTGACAGGGGCGGATCTAGAGGAGTGGCATGGGGTCGCATGTGCCACCCTAAAATGATCTCTTGCCACCTCTAGTGCCATCCTAGTTTTGCATATGACGGTGTTGTTTATTAAGATAAGATAGCATTAACACTTTGAAGGTGGAATGAAGGTGACTGTTCTTAACACTGTGTGTGCTGCACCTCCGAATTGCAGGACCGGCATGTGATTAAGCTGACATAGCAACAAGCTGGAGCCACGCTGAGTCTCTATTTCAGCTTGTGTTGAAAGTTTGGACTTCAAAGTATACATCAGTTTTTGAATTTTAGTGACAGGCCACTAAATCCAGACTTCTGATTAAAAAACTATATTTTTATATGTATTTATTTATTATACAGGCTATACAGTACATAAAGTCAAAATTCACGTGTTATGTAACTGAAAAGTTTAATTATGTGAGCTACAGAAAATAATTAAGTTATAGACTATATTTATATGAAACATGTGTATACTTACTGCATTTAAATCATTTTAACCGTGTGTAACACCTGCATATGTGTTTCAAAAAAGGCTTAGATTTTGCCATCCCATTTGATTTCCATGCCACCCTGATGCCACCCTACGAAACTTTCTCTAGATCCGCCCCCGATAGGTGAAAGTTTTTTTCCTATCTTGATTTATTAAGATTGTTATTGCGATTTATAGAAAAGTGATCATACACGTTCTGAAGGAAGCAAATGTATTGTAGCTGCTTTCATGGGAGAAATCAAGATTAAAGTTGGGTTCAGTAAATAGTCAAATATTGTCCTTGTTATGAAGCAATCTGGACTGAAAAACAAACCACTGACTCACACTAGATGCTGGTAGGTTAAACCTGGATGTTTGTTGTCTTGTGTAGTGAAAGGACTCCAGAAGTCAGTTTTGTTGTGACCTAGTCCTTGTAACTCCATTTCTAGTTAGACTTGTCACTCAGGGCAAGAATTCTTGATCACAGTGGTACTAACATACCAACATATTTTATGTCCATGACCTAAAGTCCTAAAGTGTCTGCGTCACCATACAGTTGTGGCTTTGTTTTTTTTAGTTTTTGTAAAGACAGACATTGCCAGGATCTAAATGGTCTCAGTTTAAACTGCCAAATGATCTTTGTGGCCAGTGGTAGTGTGATATACTAATGTAAACATTAAAACCAACCGATCCATGGGTTTGCTTTGATAGTACACGAACACAACAAACACGGATTAATGATCTGTCTGTGTTTGCACTTTTTTGTGTGTATAAAGGTCAGAAGCACAGAGAGGAGGAGGGAGCTGATGATGAGTCCGCGGCCTGAGCTGCAACTGGCCGAGTACCACCGCGAGGTTAGAGGACACATTTTTATACAGCATTGAATCATCATCTCTGTGAATATGAGCTTAAAGGGCGTGAAGCACTAGTAGCATTAGAATGGGTTATAACTTCTTTTTAAAAAAATTTCCTTCCCCCTTTTCTGCACCGCTGCCCAGCTGACCGATGTGCTCCAGGAAGTGCGAGAGGAAGTGCAGCGGGATCACGAGAGGAAGCTGGAGCAGCTGAGGAACGACCACAGGAGAGAGATGAACAGCATAAGAGAGAAATATCTAGACGAGGTCAGGGAGCGTTTCAGATTTAGTTGTACTGTAGATTCTTATAAACATATAGCCAAACTTTCAAGTAAGAAATGATCTTCAGACTAGAGCCTGGCTGATATTTTTAAGACCGATACCGATTAAAAAAACTGTTGTTTCAGCCGATATTCACCAAACATAACCAGATTTCCACATATCGTTATTTATAAGTGCTTAATAAGACACTGAATGATTTGTTTATGCTCGACCCAACTCTGCTCCTGACATCTGTTTCCAACCAAGCTTTTTGCCAAAAGGAAAGTTGCAGAGTGCCCTCTGGTGGACAAAGTATGCAACATCAACATTCATAACATGGTTGAAGGATGTTTCTCCTTCCTTTGTACATAAATGTCATAAATGACATTTTTGATATGTCAGAAAATGGCTAATATCAGTCTGATTGGCATATCAGCATTTCAGACTGTTCTAAAGAGGCAGTTTATTTCTACTCTTGGCTCCAAATGATATTAGTAAATGCAGATTTCCTTAATCTGGCCAGCTCAGGCATAGAAGACTGACTCACCTGCTGTTTCCATCTTCTGTTTAAGAGGAGTCGGTCAGATTCAGTCAGGGAGAACTTTAAGAGGAGCTAAATAACTTACTCTAGGAGAGGCTGTGAAAAAAACAATCTGGAAATGCGTATAACAGGTCTGAATCTAGGAAAAGAGAGACTGAGCTGTTAAAACAACACCACACATGCTTTGGACTTTAAAGTAAAGAATAGCTTTTCTCACACGGTGTCACGTTTGTGTTTAATTTTAAACAGTGGACTAGTATCACAAGCTTTTGCCTCAAGGCTTTTTTTTGTAAACAAGCAGGATACTTACTATCAGTCACGTCATTGTGTCTGTGTCCTAGGAGACGGCTCAGAGGGAGCGCTTGCTGTCCACTCTGCAGGAGGACAGAGAGCGATTGCAGGCCTCACATGCTGTCCAGCTGGAGAAGCTCCGCTTACAGCTGGATGCACAGATACAAAAGACTGAGCTGGCACACTCACGCAAGGTAAGTCAGGACAGACACATGAATGCTAACTCTGAGGTGGGGTTTACATAATATTTGCTAAGCTGTGCCAAGGAAGGGTAAAGGCTAGCCTTTTCTAAAAGGAAGTCATCTTATCTCTTTGTGTAGGAGTCAGAGCTGCAGGATTTGGGGGATCAGCTGGAGCTGAGAGCCAAAGAGCTGAAGAGCCAGGAGGCCATGCTGCAGACCAAGGTCTGTTTTAAACAATATGTGCTCTGTTAAGAGGTATCTGAACCACATGGACTAATCAATTTCTGTCTCCTATCAGGCAGCAGATCTGAAGAGGAGGAGGAAGCTGCTTGGACAAGAGGAGCAGGAAGTGGACCGACAGATAGAGGTGTGAAGCCATGCTCTCTCCTAATGAACAGATTTTATTCACTTGCTTTGCGATCTGCCAACTTTCCTTTTTTCCTCCGTCAGGCCTTACCTCGGCTGATCCAGGAAAGAGACCGGCTGAGAGAGGAACTCGAGAGGATGAGAGAAGAGACAGCCCAAGCCAGAGAACTCATCAACAGAGCCAGGGAGGAGAGGAGTGAGGCCAAGGAGAAGGAGGAGAGGCTCAGGGAGGAGTTGGACCGAGCCAGGGAAGAGAGCAGGAGAGCCAGGGAGGACAAGGAGCACCTGGAGACCAAGGTGGCATTGCTGCAGGAGAGATGTGACCGCCTCAGCCACAGAGTCAGGTAGAGGCTTCCTACACAAATAGCTTTCAAAATAAAAGCTCTGATTGGTACTCATAGATTTGCCTCAGTATTAAATGACAGAATGACTGTCGCCTTGCATATGTAGAATTGTCTTGTTTTGTATTTGTTTAGCTTTTTTAATGGCTTTAAATATGATTCCATGTGAAAAGTCTGCTGTCGTTTTCTCAGTGAGCTGGAACGAGATGAAGGGGCGAGCACGTCCGCGGAACAAGAGCAGGACAGAAAGAAGAAGGCAGAGAAGACGACGCCGCCCTCCAGTGACAGAAGAGACACATCACTACATGTAGATGACCTGGAGGAGCCGCCTCTTTCCCCTGTACCTGACAGCACCAGCAGCATGGATGAGTAAGGGGAGCACACACACAGTACCAATCACAGAATAAACAGTTATAAATTTTCAGGATTAGGGGTTTGTTTATGGTTTGGTACTTTCCAGCATTTTGTTCTTATCATTTTGTCAATCTAAAAAAATAGCCGAATCCTAAAAATTGAAAAACCTTTGAGGTAGAATACTCCTAATAAGATGACAGATGCTGTGAAAGCAGAGCTCCTCCCGGATCTGACATTACAGATTTGGGTTTTTTTCATTGTTACCACTCTTATGCACTTGTTGTTTATGTCCTCAGTACTAAATCAGCTAAAACTGACTACCGTAACAACCCCCTCTGCTACTTAACTAACAAGACCAATACCAGAAGTTTAAGTGACTTGATGTTGTACTGATTAAAACTCTTCCTTTCATTGTTTTGAAGCGTGCATGTTTCTAGTTCTAATGTTTGTATGATAGAAATATCAAAACATTCGAGTTTTTGGTGCGTGCCTACCTTCAACACTTCCCATCCCCACACCTCTACATGTCCAGATTCCGGCGGTACATCTCCTCACATGGCGCTTCCATCCAGAAGACCAAACTCTTCCTGGAGAGAGAGAGCAGCCGGCTGATGAAGAGGCAGGCGGCCCTGCAGGCCCACCCCGCTCAGGGAAGAGCGACCGAAGAGACGATGATAAACCTTGAGCAGGTAAGGGGGAGCCTCACGTGTTAAACCTCAATCGGATTTTTTTTTTTAAACAAGATGGGAATTTCCCCTCCCTTTGTCAGGAGGCCAACAGTGTGGCGGAGCTGGAGCGGACGGTTCAGAGAGGAAACAGTCTCCTGCGGAGGAAAGAGGAGCAGCTTCTGCAGCTAGAGAACTCTATAGCCAAAGAGGTCAGGAGGTCATCAGCATGTATTTGTGCTCTTCTGTGAGCTTGTTTAAAGTCTCACTTGGAATGAGCTTGTGTAATCAGTGTAGAAGGTTATATTGACCAAGTAAAACTGATGAAAAGCTATAAAAATAAGCAGAACATTTAGCAGCATGGTACATTTCTGCCACTCAACACACTTTATATGCAAGGATGAAATGTGTCTCAGTGGATTGGAAATATAACCTGGATTAGATTTAAGGTGTAGCAGAAGGGAATTCATACTTTTAATGGAATGTCGTGATGACTGTAACGCCCTGGTGCTTTTTCCACGTAGCCGCTGTTTGAGGATTTGTCTCGGCTCGCCGGAGGAAGGAAGGTAACCTTTGATGTGAGTGAGTCAGACCTCAGCAGCACCGTGGAACCGCCATATGGGACAGGTAATGCATGCTCGCCAGACAATGAACAGGATTTTCACATTTCAGTCTAAATCCAACAAACAAGCTCTTGCTAAGCAAAAGAAGATGGATGGAAGTAACATGTTCCCCTGTAGCTATGGGCTGAGAGTAAAGCCCCTTTCAAAGTATACTGAATTAGCAGATCTAAGGTAACCTATACCATACTTTGATTTATGATTGGGGACTATAAGTGGCCCTTTGATTTGTGTGTCAGAGCCAATGTTTCTGTATATAAACTTCACAAATCAGCTGTTAATAGACAATCATTTTGGCTCTAGTGCGTCCCCAGAGAGCCGCTCCTACCAGTTTGAAGAACTCACCTGTTGTATTTTCTCTTACCTCTGCAAATCTACACTCTCCTCCTCCCTCTCTCTTCAGGTGATATTCCCACCGTTCCAGCCAAAGTCCAGGAATTAGCAGAGTCACTGCAGCAGATCTCAGGCCAGCTCAACACCGTCCTGGGTGCCTTGGGTTCGCTGACCCAGCAGCAGAGCACCACACCTTACGCAGCTTTCCCTCCACCTCTGTCTCATCCTCACTCCACTCTAGCTCCTACCTCCTCCTCATCAGCTCCTGTCATTGCTCAGATGTACAACCTGGGAACCAGCTCCTTAGCCCCGCCTCCTCCTCTGGAGAGGCCCTCAGAGCCACCGTGGAGCTGGGCGACTCAGAGCGGCTCTGCAGCCTCCCCACTCTTCAGCACGCCCATCAGCAGTGAGCTGAGGGCATCCAGGGACACCCTCAACAGCCGCTGGAGCCAGATATTCCCTGGTATGTTGTTGGATTAGTGGTGCACCAACAACAGCACTCGTTGGGGGAAAAAAAAACAAAACAAAGTTGTACAAATTGTGTCATTGTTCTCTTGTCCAGGAGCAGCTGTTGCCCCGCTCGGTTCCAGCACAACAAGACCCTCCACGGCTTACTCATCATACACTCCTCTGAAGTACTGCAACCTACAATACACCTTTAATCAAGCCTGTGTAGCAGATTCCACACAAACGCTGTTTTAAGTGTACTTACGGTAACTCCTGTGTGTGTCTCAGTGAACACAGCCGGGCGCTTCACTCCACACCGAGATCAGCTGAGATGGACGGCCAAAGGCTGCAGGGGCTGATAGACGGCAACAAGAGGTGGCTGGAAATGCGCAAGAAAGACACCAGCATGTATCCTTCCATCACTCTAACACACAGTCCATCCTCTAGTTCTCCTTTATTTCATATAACTTCCTTTTTAAAATTTTCACTTTGCAAACATCTCTAGTCTAAAGTTCACCTTGGGTTGTACCTGCCATCTTTAACTCCACCCTTCAGACCGCTGTTCACCCGCTATCAGGCTCCCTCCTCAAAGAGCGGGCTGGTCCAGCTGGGCCTGGATGACAACAATCAGATCAGAGTCTATCATTACTGACAACATGATGCACGGCCTCCCTCTACCGAGACCGTTACCGAGGACTTTGTATTACTGACTGTGACACGTCTGCGTCGTGATGTTTACATTCCTTCTTCTTTTAAAATTAAATATGTCGGTTCAGAAAGTTTTCAGGGATCGTTCAGCCTCCTCTGCTCTTCCCAGAGGAAGAGATCACTCTAGAGGACATTGGCTGTTCATTCAGGGAGGTTACATATCTGAGAGGGCTGAGGACTTTTATCCTCCAACACTAGAAACTACTTTTATTTTTTCAGGCAAACAAATTCAGGGTTAGAGGTCCATGCCAGAACTTATCCACTCTGTGTTTTAAAGCTGTAGTTCACTTGTGTCGGGTTGGGTTTTCCTAATAAGTATAAGACAATCACAGAGAAGTGTCCTGTGCGATTTCTCTACTGCTGAAACCTTTCCTTCCACAACACGGCCTGATGGAGGTTAACCGTTTATGTAATGCACTTTTTAACAGAGACTGAATTTCCTGTTGTTTTTGTAAAGACAGTGAAGCCAATCCACTTTGAAAAATGTTTTTTAATGTCCAGTCTCCTGGTGTTTGCATATCAGTAATAGTGAGCTGTCGACTAGTTGTGCCTGTTACATATTTGTGTAAATATTGTATTTTTCTATGAAATATTTTAATAAAACATTTTTAATGTGCGAATGATTTCCAGTGGAAAAACTTGTGGTTAAATTGTGAGCTGCTCTTTTTCCAATGCTCTAAATTGGGCTCAGTAATTAAGCCAGGTTACTTCTGAATGGCTGCCCCTCTCAAACAGAAGATCCAAACAGCAGGTGGGTGGAGCTGTTGTGCCCGAGATGATCTTATCAAAGCCAGATATTGGAAAAATAGACCACACTTCAGAAAAGACCTTTATTGAGTATCCTTTCACTGCAATGCCTGACAATAAAATTCATTTTTTGTAGAGTGCAAAAATACCTTTAAGAGTCACACTTAAGGGCAGTTACAAGTAAATACAATCATGTCTTCATGGATATTCCCTCAAGGAGGAGGACGGCTAGCTTGCAGATCTGACCAATCAGAACACAGTATTGTGACTACTATGATTAGAACATTGAAGGCCACAGACTGGACAGGATTCATCTTCCCACAATTATTTTTGAAAACACGCACGCACGCACACACCTGTACAAACACACACAGCATATAAACAGGCTACAAACAGTAATTAAAATACATTGCTGACTTCCAGGCCAAATGTAATGCAGACAATATAAAATAAGTTAAAGTGGACGAGTTTCGTGTCAAGCGAGAATGCACACCGTTAATCGTCAGCAGTAAACGGTGCTCACAACAGTTATATCGATGATGGCAGCGAGAGGACGAAACACTTCAGCATCGCTCGACGACGTTCCAGCTTCTATTGGCACATTAGTGTCCACGCAGGTAGAGGGAGGGGCCTGTTGCTCCTCCCCGACTCTCCACGAGGCAGAGAGGTGCTCATCGACAGCCCAGAAACAGGCTACTGGCTGTGCTTTTTGAAAAAGATGGAGGGGATGCAAACAGACAGGGTGATAAGGCAGAGAGAAAGAGCAGAGCTCTTCGCAGATCTGGCAAATCTAGAAGACGTAGATTTTGTCTCTCTGGACGGTGTCGAGGTCGTCGTCCATGGTCAGGAGGACCTGAGGGGGAGCAGAGGTAATGTTGGATATTAAGGTTTTAACGCCTCATTCTAGACCAATTGCATATCCTGCATGTTTAAACAAACTTAAACATGACTCATAATACCAAGAAGGATCCAAACATGGCGATGGAGGACAGGAAATGCCAAATGTCGTGGTCGTCAAAGAATGATAGCAGGATGCAGTCCCTGTTGTGCTCACGAGACTCAGCTGGAGTTTTCTGTGCCAGAGGAGAGAAACAAGTAATCCAAGTGTTTTTTCACATGAGCCCAAATCTCATAGGTTTGTGTGTGTTTGTGTGTGGCTAACCTGCCAGGTGCTGAGACCCTGGAAGAAGAAATACAGCGCAAAGCCCCACACAACCGCCGTGAAGAGAATACACACCAGCGCCAGACACTTGATTCTCTCACCGCTCCGCAGCTGAGCACAAACAGAAAACTGTGAGCTCCAAAGGTCCCAAACATGTCTGCTACTTTCTCCTGGTGCTTCTCACATGCGCAGAGTTACTAAACACACAAACCTTCATGATGATATAAAAGGCAAAGTAGAGCAACAGGTTACAGATGGCGATGGCCAACAGGTACGAGGCAAAGTCGTTGGGTCTCTGTATGAGGCCGTAGGCAGCCCTGCAGAGAGATAGCGAGATACACATCACCTGCCTCCTCCGCACTCTGCTGATTTAAATGAGCTGGAAACACAGTTTGTTTTACTCACAGAGACCAGTTGACTATGTTCCCCATCACAAGCAGAACCATGCGGTCCTGAAAGACATACACCGGCGGAAAAATGATTAAAAAGCAGGTCATCAGGACTCACCGATGCCTTTTATTGCTCTCTGCAACTACCGGTCGTTAAGATAAGATAATAATTGAGTTACCAGGTAAAAGCAGAAGGACCTGCTACCTTATGCAATACACTGATACTGGATTTTCTGGCCGTTACTCACAATGTACATCGGCCCGCTGCACTGCCTGATGCAGTCTGTGTAGATGACGTAAACTATCCTACGCATGATCCCAGCGTCTGATACGTGAACACACAGAGAGGAAGGAGAGAGAACAACAAGGATTATAAGCTGCTTTATTTTATTAGAATATCCCAATAAGTGGATTTAAATGTTAGTTACTCTGATTTGCTAGCTTATGTGAGACACACGCTCACACGACAGCCTTAATATAATCCTGGACTACTTTAGTTGCAGTCAGTTAGTTATTAGTCTAAAGTGACTCATTTTAAGCCAGTAAAGCCCACTGGACTGAGTTTGCTTTCTTTCTGTGATCTTACTGAGCCTCCATCGACCCATATAGTAGAGCTGTGTGCTGAGCAGCAGCGTGGCCAGAATGTGGATCACAGAGAAAACAATCCAGAAGGCTGTGTTGTCTCTCCCAAATACCTGAGAAAAAAAAAAAGCACAGCACAATGATTATTAAGAAATCCGTGTTTTTAGACCATAATGCATAACTCAGGTTTTGTATTGTGTGTGTGTGTGTGCGCTTACCACTCCCAGCACAGAAAAGAAGATGACAGCAGCGAGGCAGGCGTAAGCGGTGTAAGCGCTCGCGTTGATGTCCGGGTGTCTCTTCTGATAGAGCTTCAGCATACACAGTCCAGCAATCATGTACATGAAGGAGGTGTCTGCAGGGAGGAGAACAACTCAAATGTACCGCATGCAACTTGAACTTTTTTCAGCCCAGGACTCAAAGTAAACAGACAGAGAGACAAAAAAATAATGCATTCACAAATTTTACAGCCAGCAGAAACTCAAGAAACTGGCTGAAGCAGTAAAAATGTAACTGCACAAAGAACTGATGCAGACTAAAGCCAGGAAACCTCATCTTCCTTTGAAGTGACAGCTGCTTAAAGCCAAAACTCTCTTCAGACTACTGATCCTGACAAAGGTAAAAACAACTGTAACCATGTCGAGTCTGAGTAAGGACACAATCGTTCTTACCAAACTGGAAGTTGGTGTAGTTGGGACAGACGTGGTAGCAGGCACTGAGCAAACCCTCCATCATCAGAGCAGTTCCCATAGCATAGAAGAGGCCAAAGTGCTTTGGGATACCGCACTCCTGAAGGAGGAAGAGACAACCTGATAACTAAACTACAGCTGTCAATCATCATCATCATCATCTAAATCTTTAAAAACACATCTTCATGACAAATGACTACACGTTTGTCAGTGTGCGTGTGCCTCACCAGCGCGTTGACGTCATGCCGCTCCAGAGCACGATTTTGGGCGAGGTCTCTCTTGAGGACGATGAGGAGAAAGAGGAGCCCCAGCATCACGTAACCAAGGTTACTGAGGATGTTGTTGAAAGCGCTGTGTGGAATTAGTTAATCGTTACTTTACGCGGGTTAGCTGATGACGTTGGACATGTTAACACACTGTGCTCGACTGCAAACCTTAGAGCTCCGAGCGGGTGGGCGCACAGGAAGTTGTAGTAGCAGATGTCCTGGTTTCCTGTAACATTGACAACCTGTGGAGAACAGAGATGCACACGTCGTAATAGCGAGCTGACGGCTTATCGGAATCTTTTTTTAAAAAAAGTGTCGCCATGCTTTATAAAATCATTGTTACCGTTTGATAGGTGATGACCAGCTGGACGACTGGCAGGGCGTAAAACACAGCAATCGTAGCAATGTTCCTGAAGAGGGTACAATTATTACTTTCAGCCACTCACAACCATCAGATCTGCAGCACTTCATTAATAATCAGTCATTTTTTTAATGTTTCATACAATGTCAAACTATGGCTTGGTTAATTCACTGTGAATTGATTTGGCTTAGACATAAAAGAATATCATGTTTCTTATCATGGGTGCAACAAGAGAACTCACCAGAAGTAGATTTGGTACTTCTTGCTGAGGATCCTCTTGTCTTTGCGGGCCAAGTCAGCCACGTACAGAAATTTCTGTAAGAGGAAGAAGAGGACTTTATTACTTTGATTACTTTATTAAAGTCTGGATGAAGAAAGCATTAACCTCGCCTAATTAATGTTCAAACTCTTTACTGCTGACAAGTTTTTTTAAATTTGTGACTCTGATTTAGAGGTTTAATATAACGAAGGAACACATTATTAAATTGTCTCTGTGCACTTGTTTCATTTGAGCTCAGTATGAGAATATCTGCTGCCCTGCTCTTCGTTTTACACTGTGTGTGCGCGCGTGTGAGCTCAGAGCTGGCATTTATGGAAGGGAATGCTGCTTGATGGTTTTGCTAAACCAGAAAGATCATGAGAAAATTTTGTCATTGGTCAGTGAGAAAAATACTTATGAGCCCCTGAAACGAGACCCAGGAAGTGGTTACAGGAAGAGGGTGATAGATTGTCTGAAGCAGTTAGAACAAGACAATGCTACTGACCGGACCTCATACCACAGGCTATACCCAGGAGAAGCTACACCAAGTCTGTATGTTTACTGAAGACACATAAACAGGAGGTAGCTCTAAGACCAATTGTCTGTATGATCAACTCGGTCACCTATAACATCTCAAAGTTTCTGGCTTCAACCCTCAACCCGTTGGTAGGCAGCTCTGAACACCACATCCAGAACAGCTTGGATTTTGTTGAGAAGGTGAGAGATGTCATTATGGAGGCAGATGAAACAATGGTCTCGTACGATGTTACATCTGTCTTTACTGAAGCAGTGAAGGTCGTTTGTAAGAGATTACAGGATGGTTCACTACCAAGTCACTGGTTCAAGTACGTGGGTGACATCTGGGTGAAAATCAAATCTCAGTATTCAAGGTTTGACTCTCATCATCCACTGGAGCATAAATTCTGTGTCATCAGGACGCTACAACACAGCGCAAACTCCATCCCCACAGACAGAAGCCAGGGAAGGAAAAGAACATCATACCAAGAAGGCTCTGGGTAAATGTGGTTATCCCAACTGGACATTTGTCAAAGCTGGGAAGGCACCTAAAGAAAGCTCCAGCCGATCCAGGAGAGGAGAACAACTGCTGCTTAAGCGAAAACCCTTAATGATCCGTACGTGTCAAGAGTATTGGAACAGTTGAGACGCATTTACTATAAACATTGCATCTCTGTAGCTTTCAAACCCCAAAACACACTGCGCTAAAAGTTGGTCCACACCAAGGATCGGGTCCTTCGGGACAAACGGAGTAATGTAGCATACGCTGTTAAGTGCCAGGAGGATTGCAGTGATTTATACATCGGGGGGGAAACCAAACAACCTCTGGCGAAGCAGATGGCACAACACAGGAGAGCTACCTCCTGGACTCTGCAGTCTATTCACACCTACAGGCCAGTGGACACTCTTTCAATGATGAGGACACATCTTGGACAGGGAGGAAGGCTGGTTTTGAGCGCGGAGTCAAAGAGGCCATTTACGTGAAAAGGGAAAGACCATCTCTGAATCGAGGAGGGGGCCTAAGGGTACAACTCTCTGTGAATGGTACTCATGGCAACTGATCAACAGCCACTGATCACAAACCATTGATCAGTGGCTGTTGATTTGTGAATGACAAATTGCATATTAATGATCAAGAAACTGACCTCACAGCACATTGTTCATTCAGTGGGGCTGGTTTCAGTCATTGTGCAAATGTGCTGTTTATAAGGTTGGGGAAACCGAAGAAGTCACATGGATGAGTGACAATACATTTCTCCCCCTGAAAACGCCAGATGATCCAGATGAACAAAACCAAGTTTTTAGGATGCTGCTCGAGTTTTAAAGACCCGGCTGGGGTTTAAACTCTCAGAGATGTAGCGAAACTTGGCAAATATTTGACACAAATGGAAATGGGAATGTTTGTTATCAAAGAAAAAAAAAAAGTTATGTCTCCAGTTTGGCTCACCATCTCCACAGATGAATCCAGCAATCTGTTAGTGACCAAACAGATCAGATGGATGTTTTTGTTCTAGTACCCTGAGGTACTAGAGGTGAGGACTACTTTGCACATTCACAGATCTTTTCATTCTAAATAAGCCAGATGTGCAGAAAGCCACATCTGTGCCATTCTGAGGCAGGAAAAATGATTTTCACGTACCTTTGTGCGAACAATGTTCTTGTCGGAGTGTATGTCATCCAGTGTGTCATAGTCATCCTCCTCAATGGAGCTCAAAGACTCCTGCCTGCTCCGTGCGACACTTTCCAGCGATCGCTCTGATTGGAGGAGGGAAGAGCAAAAGAGAGTCATTCTGTCTAGTGGAGGCACAACGTGAGCAGGCAGACCGACGACTGGATTTAAGGGAATTGCAGGCTGATGCAAAAAGGTGATCCAACACATCGCACCTTTCAAAAATGATCTTCAATTTTCAAAATGATTAAATAGATGACCAGAATGATTTTTTTTTTGGTCAGATGATCTTTGTGCTGATGAGATCACCGTCGCTGTTCATTTGAGTGCCATCAGTGGAGAGAAGTGGCCACTTTCCCGGCCTCTTAACTCCACTGATATTTGATTGACATGGTGGCTGATTGGTTTGGGGTGCTGATTCGGCTAGTTATATGGTAGCGTGTCACCGATGCGGATGGCTATGTAGTGAAGGTGATTGAGGATTGGTCGACGTTTGAAAGGCTCCTGTCCTAATGAACAAAGACACACAGAAAACCAGTGAGGGTGTGGAGCTGCTAAGAATCCATGTGCAAGCCGCTCTGCAGAGTGGGCCAAAAAAACAAGAAAGAGGGAAAAAAGGACGTGTGAGTCTCTGTTTGCTCATACCCATGTATCCATAGTTGTTGTCAGTTGAAGTGGCGCTGTCGGTAATGGCCTCTGAACTCATTGTGCTGCCGTTGTCGGCTGAGGAGGAGATGACTCTTCGTTCATTGGCAATCAAACAATGACATCACAAAGACTAAATGTTTTTTGTTTTTTTAAATACTCACCAAATGAGCCATATTCATTTGGTGAGGCTGGAGTTTTTCCTGTAAAGACACAAACTTTCAAAAATCCAAGAAAGGATACACGCTCCCAAATGCGCACATGCACAAACAAGCGGCACTACGATCAACGTTTAGTTAGTATCCTAACACTGCACAATGATCACTGTGTTAGTCAGGAAAACAGGGAGGTGAGGCGGACGTAAACACGTGAAGGAATCCAGTGAAAAAAATGCAATTCCTTAAATTCTTTTCTGGCTGGGGGCAAAAAAAAAAAAGTTATTAATCTCCAAAAGTGTGAAAGCTGAGAAATGAGATGCAGTGAAGAGGATTATTTCAAAACTAGTGGTTTAAAATCAAACAGTGGCAGCAACTACTGCAGTGGATAGATACAGATACACACTGGGAGGCAGCCAGCAGCCAAAAAAAGCACATCAGCAGCGCTTGCATTCATCTCAGCGCCTTCATGCTTTTAATGGGAGTGCTGCTGAAAATATGCTCACGTGTTTCTTTAGCTCAAAGCCATAAAGCTGTGAGGACTACAAAAGGATAACACTGTTACAAACACAGGCAAAAGAAGCTAACAAAGACCCATGTGAGTGCATATCTGTATCTCTGTAAAGCCAGAAAAGCCTCAGAACAGAGCCACGTTTATGTCCATGAAGCCCTGCAGCCGAAAACGTCTCTTTCTCTTCTTTGTAGGGTAAAGTATGGAAGCTACTGCATGCAGAGCATCTGCAGACAAGCAACACAGACTGAGAGAGGGCAGCGAGTGCACAAGGGGAGTAACTGTGTCTGTATACCGTCGCTGTTCTTCCCGAGCAGAGAGGCTGAATGGCAGGGGGGAGAGAAAGATACACGTTCAGTACACGCTTAAACATTCAGCTCTGAGATAAAAGAGTGGCAAACAGCTGTGGGACTGCATGATCAGTCCAGTTTAGGATCACATTTACTCTGGTATTTAATTAACAGAACAGAACAAGCTTGCTGGTTTGTGGTCAGTGCACACTGCTCCTAATGGGCCGGTCCATCAGAGCTAGTTGCTGGGTTACCTGTCTCAGCAGGCGACATGTCGGCAGGATTCAGAAACACATTTCTCCTCTTGTTCAGTCTGCAGAAACAGAGAGGGGGAAAAATGCAAATGAACACAATTTATATTCAGTGCAGTGTCATTCCTGCAGTGCAGATCTACTCTGACAATATGACGTCCGACCTCGTGGGTTGAAACGTGGGCTGGAGAGGGACTAATTGATGTACAGGAGGTTGGAAATTAGTTGTTGTTTTTCCAACCAAAGTGCAAAACTTTCTGTCATTTTCAGGCAGCTACAAGTTGCCGTCTGCCTGCGTCTTTTTGTTGCGGTGCAGACTTGCAAAGACGGTTGTTTTGTTGCCACCCTGGCTTTTCTATTCTGTGTTTCGGGTGAAGACTTTGGTTAAAAGTTGCATCTTCCTCACAGGGTTTTGCAGATGTGTACAACATAATTGCTGATTCACTGCTCTGCTTTCACTTCAGTGAAATTCAACAGCCAAAACAAATAAATACATGACAGCTAACGGTTAAGCCATTTCTGACGTTTACTGTTCAGCTCTTTTCAATTAATCAGCTATTCCTTCTGCCCACCTGCAGCTTTTTAAAAAACTCCTGCATATGCTGTTGAGTTTTGAGGTCCGTTTGGAAGGGCACACCCTAAAGCACGTACTTCCTTCTACTCCGAAAACAAGCCAGAAAAAAAGGGAGACACAATAAAAACAGAAAAAAAGATGCAGGCCTGATATTTCCTACAGGTGTGAAATCAGTTTATTTATATATGCATATGCTTTACTTTTTCTGGGTTTTGAGTATAACATAATCAAGCTTCATGCAATAGTGGAAGACAAAGATGCAGAGATGGCTTTTCTAAGTGAAGAACATTCCAACACGACCGCCGCAACTGGAAACTCTTTTGTACAAGTAGCAGATAAACAAAGCAAATGATGACTTTGCTGCAGAGGCAATTTCGAAACCTTACCGTGCACGCTCTAGACAGACACAGAGCAAGGTCAGGAGGTAGAATGAGAAGAAGATCCCCAAACAGAACAGCATTCCCATCACGTACGCCTCCACTGCACGGGAGGACATATTAACTGTAAGCTAATTTGCATAGTAAGACACAACATTCTGTATCTGCTGCCAAAAAAACCAAATCTAAACAACACAAGCAGAGAAATCTCTGCTTCTTTTAGCACATGCTAACCCTCAGCGTTTCAAATATGTAGCCATGTGACTTACAGTTGATTGCGGGTGAGACCATCACATCGAGGGCCTTGCTGCGATTGCCGGCGTCAATCAGCTGATCGGGTCTCAGAGGGTAGAAGCGCAGTGGGCCGCCGCATGCCTCGTCCTCAGTTTTTACCACCACCACCACGTAGAAACTGTTGCTGGGGAAATCTTTCCTCTAGATAAAGGCAGAAACACCTACATTCAAATCTACACCAGGATTTATCGCAACCGGTTCCAATAAGCTCTGAATTTCTGCGGGACACTACCTGCACGGTGATGGCACCTTTTTTTGTCATAGTCTGGTACATCCCAATGAAGGCCACGTTGTTGTCAAGGTCGTAAATGGGGCACTGAATGGAGACAGTGAGAGAGGGAGAAAAAAAACTGAATTAGATGTGAAAAAAGAAAGATTCAGATGGATCGTTTCAGAAGTAAATAAGAAAACATTTTTGAACAGCAAGAAATCAGCTGTGGTATCCACTGTGATGCCCTCATGTGGTCTCAGAGTGCTACTGCACGCTGACCACTGAGGCTGAGGGAGGGGCCTCTTGAGGGCTGCTGCAGCACAGCTGAATGTGTGCTCTGGATAACTGTACCTGGATGTCCTGGATGGACATGACAGAACAGGGGAAAGTCATGTCCGAGTTGACCTTGACGATCACAGTATCCACCCCGTCTTGGAAGACATACTTGAAATACTGAGAAAAAAGGAGAGGGAAAGAAGAGGACAACAGTCAGTGAGGCAGTTTTCAGAAAGATCGACTTGAGGATGGCGTTTTAATTGCTGACAGCACAATAAACCATTAAACCAATACGTCACCCCATGGTCCATTTGCACAATTTGATAAGTGATATGTTACTGAGAGCCTCCCACTCCAGGTTCTCAAAAGGTTTTATCCAGTTCAGTTGTAGCCCTCGACTGCAGAGCACCTCACGCATACAAATGAGCTGACCTGATAGCTTACAAGCACAGACTGGGAGAACAAAGCAAAGCTGATGCAGAAAGCAGACTGTCTTAAAAGAGGTCAGAGACCGACAACGTCTTCATCAAGTGTCAAAAGAAAGTCATGGAGTCATTTGCCACAAGCTGGGCCCTATTTCAGGAAGCCGGTTTAGTGCAAACTCTGAGTAAGTATACCCTGAGTTAACAAAAACTCTGGGTTTTCAGTTTCACAAAGCGAGTTTAGATTAATTCTGAGTGAGTTACTATGACGACACACTCCGTGAAGCTAACCTGCCCCCTAGCAGGTTTACTTCAAATAACCCTGACGTTCTCCGCCTCTTTGTCGGAAACCTGACTGTAGGAAGTGTCAGACATGGCGTGCCCCTTCCTTGAAGAGCCAGTAGATGTTGAAGCCCAAATTCTCCGCAGAGCTCTCCGCCGGGAGAGAGTGATTAGAGCGCGTTCGGACATTTTATCATTTCCTGATGATTTCCTGTGTGAACGTTACCGTTTTTCAGCACAATCTATAATTTATTTGAATAACATCCTCAGGCCTAATATTGCTCATGTGACACATCGCGGACATTCTCTCAGTTCTGTACATATTATTTGTATTGCACTTCGGTTTTTTGCAAACGGGAGCTTTCTGTATAATATTGGTTTCCAAGGCTACCGTCTGTCGGGCAGTCAGGAATGTTACAGTTGCACTGAAACGTCTCCTGCACTCGTCTGTGGTGTTCCCCGGTCACAGACCCACAAGATTTATCAAAGAGGGATTCCACAAAATTGCAGGTATCAGGATGAACAAAACTTAATTCATGATGTGGTGATACTTGAACTACTACTTAAATTTTACATTTATTCTCACGGTTCCCAGGTGTGATTGGCTGTATAGATGGCACTCACATTCCAATCATTGCTCCTTCAGTAAATGAAGGAGACTATGTGAACAGGAAGTCTTTCCACAGCATTAATGTACAGGTACATAGTTCCCTGTAGCATTTCAAACTAACAAATTATTTCATTATAGTAATGGATGCCAATTTGTGTTCTCTGCACTGTGAAGATCATATGTGATGCTGCCAACATTATCACAAATGTGGAAGCCAACTGCTCAGCCTCTGTGAGTGGTGGTGGTGGAGGACCCCCACCTGTTTTTCGGGCCTCCGCTTTTTTTCTAGTGGCTATAACGGGTCACATTTGAGCATACAGAGTAAGCAAATATGTACTTGTAATGTGCTCAGATAATTTCAATAAGTGCTTACAGAAAGAAAATTAATGTAGCCTCTAACTGCAATTGATTTACATCGGACAAACAGACCAAACACTATGGCTCATAATACAATTACACCTTACCTGTTTGGACTATATTTTTATATTTCATTTTTACTTGCTGCCAGGAACGTTTGGGGCCTGTTGGGTTGCACCTGCGCTCACATCACATCACAAAATCAAATGTATGAAATAAAAAATAAAATAAAATATAATAAAATAACGTGTTAAATGGGTGGAAATCCCTAGATCAATGTTTGAATTAACACTCACGCATTGACTCTGTCGGCTATGTTTTGCCATGCATGCACCCTTTCTTTTGCAGCTGAGGCTGTGTTACTTTTTTTCCGCAAAATTTGCATGTTATCGGCATATGGCTGCCATCAGAATTTCGGCCTCAAGCGCTGTAAAATACATTGACCGCGCCTTCTTTCCCTCCGTCTCCATGGTGACTCGCTTAATCTGTGCTCCGCTTATCAGGGCTTTATGTATCCTCGTGCGCGCGCTTAACTTGGGGTTAAAGCAACTCCGCGTTGACTGAACTAATTGTTATCAGCCTTTCTGAAACCGAATATTCCGAGTTGGACAGTTCGGGGTTACTCAACCCTGAGTATCGTTTTTCACTCTGAGTTTTCTAAACCGGCTTCCTGAAATAGGGCCCTGATCTCCGTTTTCAAATAACATACAGTGGTGTGAAAAGTAAGGTTTTCACAGGATTGGCAGTTTTGAGCATAACTCAGTGCACCCATACTGCTGCTATGGGAATGAAGAGTGTAAGGAGGAGCCAGGTGCTGATAATCAAACACACTTGATTGATCGGTCATCAGCAAGTGTGAGCACCTCTGTAAAAACAGAAGTTTTGGCAATTTGCTGCTCCGGAGCATTCATAGGTAAGTTAACAATATGTCACCATCTTCTCAGGAGTGGAAATGCCAACAAATTCACCCCAAGGTCAGACCGTGCAAAGCTTAAAGAAACTGCAAAAAACCCAACAGCGACATCTCAGACGCTACAAGCCGCAGTTAAATGTTAAAGTTCATAACAGGACAATTAGAAAAAACTCAAACTGGAACAATGTCCTTTGAACAGACGAGACTAAAGTGTAGATGCTTATCCATAACGCACAGCACCACTTTTGGCGCTAACCAAGCTTATCAGAACAAACATCTCAGACCAACCCCGAAGCACGGTGGTGGAGGGGTGATGGGTTGGGTTTGTTTTGCAACCACAGGACCTGGGCTCCATGCAGTCATTGAGTTGACCACAAACCCCTCTGTTTACATAAGTATTCGTGATTCAAATGTCAGGATACCAGCGTGAGAGCTAAAGCTTGGTCCAAACTGGGTCACGCAATAGGACAACAACCCCAATCATAGCAGCAAATCTAGAACAGAATAAACAGCTAAAAAAAGAAGAAGAAAATATTTTCTTCTTCTGGAGAGAGCTCTGCATAAATCAGCAACAAACTCACTCCATGACAATACTGATAAAGTCATACAGAAAAGAATTACTTCAAGTTATTGCTTCCAAAAGCCAACTGTAAGCTACTGAATGACAGGTTTTACTTCATTCTTTTTCATAGGACTGTATAGATCAGGTGTAGGCAACCTTTCTGATGACGAGTGCCATTTAAAATTTCCTCAGAGGTCAGTGTGCCATATGATTGCATTAGCAATAAATGTAATAACGCTCTATATTAACAGTTACACACTATATAGAACCACTTTATAGAATTATATTTGTTCGCAGATGTTGGGAGCTATCAGCGAATAGTTATCAGCTATTTTGAAACAAACAAACAAACAAAAAAAAGACTTTTTATCCATAACAAGAACTGTACAACAGAAAATGCAAATGCTATTTATGGTCTCCTCACAACAATGATAAGAAAAATAAACTAAGCCATTATGGCATGTTTGATAATACAGAGACACACATGTTGATGTGATCTCTGGTCTCCCACTCAGAGACACAGGTCTCCGAGTGTCCAGCATTCAGACGGCTGCCTGAGGACACTCATGTGAGAGAAGATCTGCTCACACAGCTATGTAGAGCCAAATACTGTCAATAAGGCCTCTGCAATGTTCTGAAGACAGTCAAACTTGTCAGGTAGTGATGTCCAGCAGGTGAAAATGCAAGCTGCATGAACACGCACAGCTGTGGATTCCAGCTGCTTCGATGTTATGTGTACAATTTCTATACATTTTACATCAGATAAAAACTTTGGTTGTAAGCTTCAGATAATTATTTATTAAAAGATAGACATTTTAAATGAGAATAAGAAAGTATTTCTTTGTACCCCTCTCCCTGTTAATGCCCTACCTGGCCCCCTGGCAACACTTTGCTAGACCCGCCCCTGCACGGTTACCAGCTGTCAGCTACATTTAAAAAAAAGGATCCTGGAGTTATTTGTGTCTCAGAAACAGTTCATAACTTCCCTTCAACTCATTCATGTCACCTAAAAGGTAAACCTGTTTCTCCATCACCTGTTCAGCTCTGATGATCCAGTAAGGACATCTCCTGGTTTCATCTTCATGTTTCCCTCTCACCACATATCCAAACCGATATCATGACCAGCAGCTTAACAGCTGTGGCTCCAGCAAACATCAGCTGATACTAGAAATTAATATTAAATAAATTCTAACAACAGCTGATCAAGCTTAAACGTACTGCTGTTGGTTAGCGCGACATTCAGCGGTTTCCTCTTTCTGGCGCAAAGTGGGCGATAAACAAATGAGAAAAAAGCCAATCAGCTGATCATTGATCAGTTTCATGATTGAAGTAGAAACAGGAGAGAATGAGAGAAGAAGAGGCAGCTGTGCAGCAAAGACACAGAATATCTCCAGCTTTGTGTCTTTTCCATTCTAGCTGAAGTCCGGGACAAACTGTTCCTTTTCACCTCAACACGAAACGAGTAATAATTTCTCTGAATGCGGGAGGATTCCGTCTTTTTACGGGACGGTTGGCAACTCCACTAACTAACCTTATGAATAAAATAAAGTTCACTATCAGTAACATCAAAGCACCCACCCAGCTGTATAAAAACTCTGTCATGCTAGCTAGCACGCAGTACGAGTTATTGTAACTGACTGTAAAAAGTCAGCACAACGAAAATAAACTTCACCTAAACTTGGTTTATATCTGACCCAGATAGACTGCAGGTCATAACTTCTTACCTGAAGTTCAGTTCACCTGATGCTCAGACCAGCGGCCACCTTGGCTCTCTCCTCCTCCTGCCTCCCCTTTCTCTCATCCACCTGCTGGCCTCCACCACTTGCTAATGTTACTGAATCTGAGGAAGCACTGCCACAGCCACCACCAAACAACTGAGTTATTTTTACACACCGACCAGCATCTGGCCAATCCACCACCTTTCATTGTTTATACCGTTACAAAGAGAAAAAAAAAAGCGAATGCCCAGTATGCCCGATGGCCAGTCCAGCTATGGTCGTGCCATTAGTTAACCCAGTTGGCACGCGTGCCTAGGGTTGCCGACCCCTGGTATAGATGATTATAGATCCATACAGCCACAGACAAGGAAAAGAGGGCGAAACAAAGAGGCAAGCAACTACAACAAAATATGTTCATTTTTTTGGTTATTTGGTTGGTTTTCAGAGCTAAATCTCAGTAAAGGAAAGTTTTAATATTAATACAGGGAGTGCAGAATTATTAGGCAAGTTGTATTTTTGAGGAATAATTTTATTATTGAACAACAACCATGTTCTCAATGAACCCATAAAAACTCACTAATATCAAAGCTGAATGTTTGTGGAAGTAGTTTTTAGTTTTAGCTATTTTAGGGGGATATCTGTGTGTGCAGGTGACTATTACAGTGCATAATTATTAGGCAACTTAACAAAAAACAAATATATACCCATTTCAATTATTTATTTTTACCAGTGAAACCAATATAACATCTCCACATTCACAAATATACATTTCTGACATTCAAAAACAAAACAAAAACAAATCAGCGACCAATATAGCCACCTTTCTTTGCAAGGACACTCAAAAGCCTGCCATCCATGGATTCTGTCAGTGTTTTGATCTGTTCACCATCAACATTGCGTGCAGCAGCAACCACAGCCTCCCAGACACTGTTCAGAGAGGTGTACTGTTTTCCCTCCTTGTAAATCTCACATTTGATGATGGACCACAGGTTCTCAATGGGGTTCAGATCAGGTGAACAAGGTGGCCATGTCATTAGTTTTTCTTCTTTTATACCCTTTCTTGCCAGCCACGCTGTGGAGTACTTGGACGCGTGTGATGGAGCATTGTCCTGCATGAAATCATGTTTTTCTTGAAGGATGCAGACTTCTTCCTGTACCACTGCTTGAAGAAGGTGTCTTCCAGAAACTGGCAGTAGGACTGGGAGTTGAGCTTGACTCCATCCTCAACCCGAAAAGGCCCCACAAGCTCATCTTTGATGATACCAGCCCAAACCAGTACTCCACCTCCACCTTGCTGGCGTCTGAGTCGGACTGGAGCGCTCTGCCCTTTACCAATCCAGCCACGGGCCCATCCATCTGGCCCATCAAGACTCACTCTCATTTCATCAGTCCATAAAACCTTAGAAAAACCAGTCTCGAGATATTTCTTGGCCCAGTCTTGACGTTTCAGCTTGTGTGTCTTGTTCAGTGGTGGTCGTCTTTCAGCCTTTCTTACCTTGGCCATGTCTCTGAGTACTGCACACCTTGTGCTTTTGGGCACTCCAGTGATGTTGCAGCTCTGAAATATGGCCAAACTGGTGGCAAGTGGCATCTTGGCAGCTGCACGCTTGACTTTTCTCAGTTCATGGGCAGTTATTTTGCGCCTTGGTTTTTCCACATGCTTCTTGCGACCCTGTTGACTATTTTGAATGAAACGCTTGATTGTTCGATGATCACGCTTCAGAAGCTTTGCAATTTTGAGACTGCTGCATCCCTCTGCAAGATATCTCACTATTTTTGACTTTTCTGAGCCTGTCAAGTCCTTCTTTTGACCCATTTTGCCAAAGGAAAGGACGTTGCCTAATAATTATGCACACCTGATATAGGGTGTTGATGTCATTAGACCACACCCCTTCTCATTACAGAGATGCACATCACCTAATATGCTTACTTGGTAGTAGGCTTTCGAGCCTATACAGCTTGGAGTAAGACAACATGCATGAAGAGGATGATGTGGACAAAATACTCATTTGCCTAATAATTCTGCACTCCCTGTAGAGTCTGGAACCTTTAGAGAAACTGTGAGGTTTATTTGCAGTGGTTATTTTCTTTCTTTGCAGCCACCATCATGCAGGAAGCCTAAGCTGTATGCCAGAGGTAAACTACATGCTCAGCAACATAGTTTGCTTTTTAGAAACACATGCACATACAAAATGAAAGCATTATTTAGCTTTAACATAAGTGTGTATTTGGGTTAAATAAACAACCCATGCTCCCAGTAACTGTCACATAAAGGCTTGTGTAACAGGTTCTGTTTGCTGCAGTATAGACTACTCCAGTCAGACTGCATTATTATGCCTGACTAAATGGTATAATACCTGAACATCTTTGTTGTTGACTGTCTGAAGACGTTACGTGGCTCAAACTGGAAATGAGAAGGTTATGTTCTTAAAAGGTGTCCATTAACTACACATGGATGTGAGGTAAAACTGAGTTTAAAGCCCTGCAATCCACACACCCCGCACATCCAAAACAAAAACCTAACACGATCCAATGAAAGTGTCATCAAAGGCCAAAAAGAAAGCAAAACTTTGTTTAAATGATTGGATGTGCAGAAAACAGAGCTTACTGAAGAAAAAGATTTTTTTAATGTAATATAACTACACAAAATCAGAAATTCCCTGCGTTCATAACATCCTCTTTCACATGTATACTTTCAGCTGGCTTCCTGCACATTTCTTGTCATGAGTCCCTCCCCCACCCACAAACTCCCCCATCTGTGGTGCACATTTCTTTGACTCAACACAGTTATGTAAAGAAGGAGCCTACTGTCACACAGAGCTATGGTACCAGGCAGGTTACCTGAGGTTGGGATGGTGATGCGGTGAAGCTGAATTTCTTGTTTGTTCTGTAATCAAGTTAAACAAAACGTGTCATTCAAATAACACAGGCTGATGTACAGTGCAATAAGATGGGAATTCAGGCAGGTACCACGTACTGTGTTTGATTTATTACATAACAGATAACACTCACTGCAGGGTGAAACTTTCAACACGGCTCACTCTGAGCTGGTAGTTTGTACCCTGACTGGACAGGGTAGACACGTCCACAAAGAAGTACTGGGTCTCCGAGGCGGCCCGGGTTGGAGGTTGGCACAGTGTCCTGCCCACATCGTAGTAAGGGTACTTCCTCTGATAGCTGATGAAAAAGGAACAAAGAAAAAAAAGAAAGGAGGGGACAACAAAGATCAAGTTTCCCATAACCTCTCATACATTCATTCCTTCCTTCTTGTATATTCTCTAATATTCTAAGAATGAAGCAAATCAGGTGGGTTTTTTTGTTTGACAGTTACACAATCTGACAAGTTGAAACATGAACGTAATTTTTCCTTTAAAAGTGGTTGAATGCAAACCTCACAATGACATTAGCTCCCCATCTCTGCACTGGTGGTTCACAAAGGAGGAAGTGAGAGTCCAAAGTTCATTAGTGAGCTGCTAAAAACGTGGCCTGACCATGAGACCAACAAAGCAATGACTGACAGCGGGGTGATTCTGGTGTTGCAAAACCTTCCAGTGCAAGAGAGGAACACATCACAAATGGACTGTTGGCCAATGGCAAATAAACTCCAGAACTAGGAACCTTTTATCACGTTGCACACAATGAAGTAAGGTTACAGGAGCCGTTTGACTTGGAGACAATCCCAAGCACATTACAGGCAGTGGTTTTTGCCGTTTCCTCCTTACAAAACTTGTCAAATGACCGTCACACTTCTGAAAAGAATTACTGATTGCAGACTGAACTGCCTCGTCACCTTTCTCCACTACATCTGCTTTTACAGCTAAACCCCGTGACCTGTAGTTATATTCGTTTACTGTCCAAGTAGCCCGACACTCCTTAAAAAGAACCTTGGAACACATGTTCAAATAAAATGTGCCTACGTGGCGTTTAGGAAGAGGACATCCTTATTAGCATTTGCTTACATTTAATCCATCTGTAATCACAAACAATAGTGTATGTTCACAAACCTGATAAAGCTACCAGCACCAAAACAACAACAGGTTTTTAGGGTGAATGTTGATGTTTAGGGACTAAAAAAAAGAATTAAATGTTGATATACTGGCTGTTATTGTTTATTTTTAATACTACTTTATGTTAACTTTGTTCTATTGAAAACAGAACAACTTAGGAAGATACCTCACACTATAATAATCAAAGTTGAGGAGACAGCTTGACCTCACACCATTATCTTCACAGCTGTGATGCTACATGTGGAAAGTGCAGCCTGAGCCTGAGATGACACCGTTCTTAAATTACGCCCAAGTACCTTTTTTCAGGACATCCTGAAATATGGTTATATCTGTGATAGGTCACTACATTAGTGAGGCCCAAGAAAAGCAATGCTGCGATGAGAAGCCGGGAAACATCTTGTATAATTATGTCATATTTAACTACACGCCCTAATGTAAGAAGTCCCAAATGATGTGCCGAGCCCTACTAATGCACCTCTAGGCAAGCCCAAATTTGAAATGTGATATTTTCTTTGGCAGCCCCACATCACTGCTGCAGTGTAAAAATGGCACAAAGAATTGTAACTGAATATATTCGAGCTCTAAGGGCTCTCATTTTCCAAACAGGGGCATTTTCTGAAAACCTCTGCCAAGTCTGCTCACATAGCTGATGGATGGTTGGCAGTTTGGAGCTTTACATAACAAAAGCCCTGACTGTCTGCAAAGAGGATAAGACATGCTGTGTACTTAAAGAAAGGAAAGTGGAAAAAAAAAAAAACAATTGTTAGTTGCATCTATCATGAAAGCTCCTGGGGTTACGGCTTCAACTGGACTAGGGCTGTCAACATGAACCTGCTGGGAAATGTTTGCCAATGAAAACCTGGTGCCACAAGCTAAATACACTCATTTTATCTCATCTGGGGAAAAACACTGATTTAAGATGATTTGGATGAAGGTTTTGGATAAGGTGAAGTAACTAATGTAGACATTATTAAGAAAAAAGAAAATGAAACGTTTGCTGGGTCCAGAAAAAACACAGAAAAGCTGGCATGTCATACCACACATATTCTGTTTTGTATCTCATCTTTCCTCTATGTCACTTACACATAAATGAATAGGACTTAAAAATTGCCATGGGCACAGTAAGTTTAACTACTGCTGGCTTTACTGTAGACTAGACAATTGACTCCACACCTCACTAAGCATAATGCATACTGGTGTTTCAATTTCAATTTCAACTCTGTAACACATAGATCTTTTAAAATGCTTTGACGCTAACTTAGAGGATTTAAGATAACAGTGAGTGGCCATCTCTGGTTACATACAAAGAAGGGAAGCTTAATATGCAATTAGACAAAAACGTGAAGTTAAAGGAGTTAAGGGATGGACCAAATTACAGACCACATCAGTTTTTATTTTAAATTACTTGATTTTTGTAAGAAAAAACATTAACATATATACATCACATACGTGTGATGTATATATGTTATGTATGTAAACGGTGGGGGGTACTCACAGGCCTCTGAGAATGAGGGGGACTTGAAAAGACAGGACGCCTTGCTTCTGTCGCACTACAAACAAGATTGGGCTCTCCGACTTGTTGGATAACACGTCCACAGACACACGCACTCCCTCAGTCTGAAAGTCAAGAGAGGGAAAAGGAGAAAGGACTGATAATAATCTTTAAGTGGTGAAAAAACGAACCGACAAGTCTGAGGAGGCGAACTCACCTTATTCCGAGAGATGGTGTGATTAAACGCGTAAATGGTCTGGTTTTCACTCGTAACCGTGTCATTATAGTTGGCATCAAACTCCGCATCTTTCTGGACGATGTTTTTGATCTCCCCCACCTCAATGCCGCAAGCTAACCGAATCGCACATAACCAGAGCAGGGCAGCCAATCCTGGTCGGATCCAACGTGGAGCAGGTCCACAGCTGTTTTTATGTCGTGATTTCCAGGAGCTTCTTAACACCATTTTGCCTGACACCGTCTTCCTACAACTGGGAAACGATATCTTAAGTTACTCTAGGGTGGAGAGACAACGCTATAAAAAAACTCCACCCCATTCAGCAACAATAACAAGGACAGCAGGCAGGCTAGCTCAACTATGCCCCTTCAGACAATAACAGCAGGTGCTAAATGAAAGCTAGTGACACAGTGAAGTGTTTACATTTGCTATAAACTTGCGCGTCGTCCTGTCGGCATCCGTAACGAAGTAGACGCTGTCAGTCATGCGCCCAGTGCCAAGTTTCAACACAACAAAACCAGCGACACTCAATTCTTCTATATGAAACCCTGAAATCTGACAGCCCGCTGACTCGCCGTGTTAGCATTAGCACTGCTGGTTAGGCAGCTTCATGTTTTCATGTCGGACTTCGGTTCTGTCGTCAAAAACAAAAGCTTTCCTGTAAAACTGCGAACGGCTGTCACTATCGGGTTTCGTAGGACCGCTGCATTGTGCAAGAAATTTTGGTCCAGCGGGGGGAAGAGATTCAGTGTGAAAATCTGTGCCGTTAGCGCCCACCCTCCCTGCACGCTTAGACAGTAAACAAACCGACGCACGACGTAATGACGACACTTCCTGGACCCTCAGCAGTCAAATATCTGGGTCTGCATGTTTGCTGTATGTGGGGTTGGCCTTATGTGTGAGTTTCCTATATAGTGACTTCAAACCAGGCATAACGACAACAACAACAACGATAATAATAATAATACAAAACTGGTAAAGTTTTAACCAGGTCAGTTTGAAAGAAGCTGGAATACATCAGGAAAATATTAAATCACGAGGTATGAACTACACTCCCTTATTTTTTCATGTAATATGTTTTTATTACAGCTAATCTTGATGAAGAGGACATTTCAAGGTATTTCAGTGGTTAGTGTCCCAAGGACTTGGATCTATTTTATGTATATACCAAGGCAAAAATGTGTTACTATGTATGCATATGTTGGATCATAGGATCCTCACGCAAACCAAGCTGTTGGATTCAAATTTTACTCCTTTCCTTGACTTCCATTGTCTTCTGCAGCCAGCAGTCTGTCTAAATAACAGAATGCACACCAAAAAAACTGTTGTGTGTGGGCGAAGATGAATAGAACCAGCACATATAAAACTTTTAGTCACACATTATTTTACTGATAAATTACATTATTGTTGATCAATCAATATATAAGGAATTAGAATCACCATGAAGTGCTAGATATACACGTCAACAAATGAATAATTATAATACATTATTATCCAAAAACAACAACAGTACTAATAAAAGTAAGAATACCGTCATGTTACATGATCATTCTGAAACATGTCATTACACATTAGGACATTTACGTTTGGAGCTATAAATATAGTTGAAAATGCGGCCTGTGCACTGTTAAGCTACTTAAGTAGCTTTTAGTTATAGTTTAAGTAAAACTACAAAATACTGTACCCCAGGCACTTATACAACTCATGGTCATTGGTGCACTGGAGGATAGGAGAAGAAGTGGGGTAGACAGGTCGCCAGTCTATCACAGGGCTGACACAAAAAAGCAATCATTCACACCTCATTTACGCCTACGGTCAATTTAAAATCAACACTTGGGGAGGAGGGGAGGAAGCTGGGCATTGTGACTGCACACAGAAATGCCCCAGCCAGTCAGCGGCTGTGAACTCAGGACAGTGCTAACAACTGCACCACCACACCACCCACATTTCATTAATTCACTCCTCAAGAAACCAGCAAGTGCTCTTTTTGTTACCCAGAGCACACCCTGGCGCCTTTAACATGCGCCACTTCCTACATTAAAATACAAGTCAGCTGCACATTACAAAACTTTCCTTTAGAAATGCATTACACACGATCATTTAGAAATGCACATGACGAAACTTATTTACAATGAGTTATCTAATTCCAAACAACAAGTCTGCTTTCTCTCTGCGGTCTGGGAGCCACAGGGCACCTTCCTGTTTTGGACCAGCCTGGATGCAGGAACTATTTTCCACCATGAAGGGGTGCTGTCTACAGTCTGGTGAGAGAGCCTATGGACCAGAGAATAAAATTAACTGCAACGAGCTTTGAAATGTTTCCTTTCGTTTTACTTAGATTATCCTTATGTTAAGTTAGCTCTATGAGTGGATTCAGGTAATGCATCTTTCTATAAATGGTGTGAGTGACCCCGCTTATTTATCTTTTTATTCTTTCGCATTCATACATTTAGTTTTGCATAATTATTATTATGTCACTGTGCAGGTATCACTGCACGCTTGTGGTGGGGACACAGTGATTATGTTTTCGTATGAGTGCAGGCCAGTCACCACGGAAGTACAGCTAATCGCTGATTTAATGATTCTGTGTTCATTAAGAGATCTTATCAAAGCCTCCTCAGAAGGTCAGGGCCATTTATCAGCATTATAAAGACACCTACATCTCTGGGGGAAGTTAAAGGTTTGCTTGTTTTTTTGTTTTTTAAGTACACGTTTTTAGTAATTTATCGAAGACAAAAACAAAAAAACAAAAACAAAAAACCCCAGCCAAAATAGCTAATACAGTGCCTGTGGACGACCGCCATAATGGTTGTAATTTTTCTATTTGGGATCTCTTCATGGCATTCAGCTGTTAGAAACTGTAGTCATATTTTTGTGAAACATACTCATATCAGATGTATATTTGTATTGCAGTGGAATAACAAAGCGACCGTTGTTCTCGTCCGCCATTGTAAGGGTAAAGCGGCGTACACCTTTAGACACTTTAAAAACCGTCTGCTCATACAGAACGCAGCACTTTGCAAGGAATCACTGAATCATGGGAACCGGAGTGATAATGCGCACTTCTTTGTCACCAGGGCAACCACAATACGTTTCTCTGGATGAAGTCATTTGTTACGCCGCTCGTTACTATGGTTACAACCTAGAGAGGGCGCTGCGGAAGAGCTTTCTACGTAAAATGACGCAGGGCGGGGGCGTGCCCGCGATGCGCGCTGCGCACGGCTGCTTGTTGTTCCCGCAGAGAGGCGAGAAGATGGCGGCCGTGTCAAGCGGAGGTGCTGCTGGGTCCGCAGCGGCCGGGATTACGCACTCTGCCCGACCGACCCACGCAGGCATGGGCTCCCAGAACCGAGCCCAGCCATCCTCCGGGATCAGCCACTCCGGTCGTACCAGCACAGCCACTGGGTGCATCACAAATCCTGGCCACACTTCGGTCCCCAGGCCACCCCCAGCCCGAGTGGGCCACTACGAAATCGAGCGGACCATCGGGAAGGGAAATTTCGCGGTTGTTAAACTGGCCACACACATCATTACTAAAGCAAAGGTAAGACAATTGATGTCCGAGTATCAGAGGTGAACAATTATAAGTTGTCATTGATTTATTCTGAGCCTTTTCGGCTGCTTTAGTAGAATGACGGTGGGGCCTTCAGGCTCGGGAGACAGCAGCGGCCAGCCCGCTATGGTGACACCGCTGCTCGGTGTAGCGGAGGTCCGCTCGACACGGGACACCACCGTTAGCTACTGGATCCAGATTTATTTATCACAACGTAAATAATAGCTCGCATCTATCCACTTGTAGTGCTTTTTCTGAAAGCTTAAAAGGCCCGAGGTTAATGTGTAGCAAAGCGCAGAGGACAGAGAGAAGGGTATCGACGAAGATAAAAAAGACGAGAGTCGATTTTCTAGTAGCTAGCTTAGCTTGATGGCTAATTACCTGGTTAGTACAACTTAGATACCTCTGAGAAAGATGCCAGTCCGTCAAGGATGAAAGAAAAGTTTGGGCCATTGTTTTTGTTAAGTTAACCGTGAACTTCCAAACTTGATAGGTTTGTGTTTGGCCCAAGATTTAATATCCCTCTTAGGAATTCCCCAATAAAGTACCATCGAAACTTTGTCACACTATATTATAGGAAAGCTAAAGACCGTGGGCTTTAAAATAAACTTAACTGTTTAAAGAATTGGGTGAACAAGCTACTTAACATGTACCGTTTCGCGTAAAGATATGTTCGTACACCTTAACCAGTTTGTTGGAACATTTTCAGCTGTACATATCAGATTTTGTAGTACTAGATATCAGGTTTAATAGCTAGATGACAGCGCGTTGAGTCCTCGTGGACAGGAAAATATTGACATTGGCCAAAAAAATGAAAGTGTTTTCAGAATGGTCACCATACAGTTTTAAGTGGAACATAAACGCGTTTGCATGGTGTGTGCGACAGTTTGAAATATACTGAACGATTGGCATAGTTAATGGCAGATGCTACTGTCAGAAAATTAATGAAACACAAAATCATCCTTCGTGAGTAGATGCCTTTCAGCCTTACACTGAAGTTGGCCACAACTCAGTGCTTTAAAAAAATCTTATTGTTTGTGACACGTTTGGGGGCATTACAAAGAAAAGGCAGCACTCACAAATTCTGAGTATTGTTTTGAAGTTTTGCTGACCTATCGCGTGCGGTGCCTGAGTTTTTGTAAGGCTTTATTTACCTTTGAGCAGTCTGTTGCCACTGGGTTATCAGCTATGTTGGTAATGTAACCTTAAAAAGTGCCAAACAAATCAGAAGGCCTTTGCTGGCATATTTGACAACAGATGCGTCATTGAGGTCTCTTCTAATACTAACTGTGATTTGCAGCAGATTAGTATAGCAGCGTTAAAAATCCTTCCTTAGGTTATCGGGAGTATTGGGATCAGTAGTGATCGATGTGCAGGTGAACACTCAGGGCTTCGATTACTGAAAGCGGTGCCTGCAATATATGATGAAGAGCCTTTTATTGAGATGATATAAATAGAGGTATGTCAAAGCTGCCAAGTGTGTAGCTTTACCTTGGTGTTCTTGTTGACATACACACAGACGAGTAGACACGGGTCATTTGGATGCTTTGCGTCACATAGAGACTGAACCCTCCATTTAGTTTCATGACAAAATACACAAGGGTCGGTGAGCCGTGGAGATGTTTTTAATCCTGGGGATGTTGCTCGAAAGACTACCTGTGTGTGTGTGTGTGTGTGTTTGACTATGATATGTAGAGGCCAGAATTTATGGGAGATGTTGTTAGTTTCCTCCAATAACAATACAATGTCTATTGTTTTCACTTGTATTGATGTGTGTCTGTCTGAGCCTGAGAGATGACAATCACTGAGAGAATGAAATAAGCCCTGTTTTCTGTCTGTTGATGGTTGGTCGCAGTAACCTTATAATTTCCACCAACAATCGCAGGGGTTTCAGTGTCCCCACTTGGCTTACAGATATCAGAAGAGTAGCAGCGTGCTTTAACGTGCCCGTAGTTATCATGAATATGGATATGGTAATCAGCCATCAGATGAAATGCGCACGGGTAGCTTTGTTTCATGGCCCAGGTTCTATAACGATCTGAAGAGAAATGCTGACTAGTCATAAACAGCCTAACAACTCCCCCCGTTCTCAGATGGAGCTGCGTGATATCCTGCAGTGCAGTCACACAGAAGAGGACCTGGATATTTATACTCTGTGGCTCACAAGCACAGAAAGGGATGGTCCCTTTTCGAAGCCTCATTTCCCCCTCTGATGTTTTATAAAATCTGAGCAATTCGATGGGCAATTAGTTCAGAGTTGAATTTCCCAATAGCACTTCAACTTGGGTTTTTGCCGTGCACTTTTGTGGAAATCTGGGGCTTTTGGCTTACATGCTTAGTAAAACGGAGGCAGTCACACAGCACAGACCTTGAGAAGCAAACAATTGGTGTGGTGCACCTTGATGTCGTAATAGTGAAAGTTCATTTCACCCAGACAAGATCAGTTTGTGAGGTGGAAGTCAAAACAAGAGAGTTGTTACACTCACGCAGTTTGTGTCACATGTTGCTGCTAGCAGTGTGGATAAATGTTGGCTTTACTGTTCAGGGTATCCACAAACATCCTTGCTAGCCGTGGCTCATTAATAAAACCTATTAGTCCTCTCTGATACTGTGACACTGTAAACTACCCATTGTAGACTAAATCTGTTACTCATAGTTCTGTGAATTTTGGGGACTAAGTAAACTGTGACCCATCATTCAGTTTTGCTTTTATTTTTAAAATTCTTTTCAACTATAGCAACAATAAGAGCCATTTGATTTGCCCTTATTTACAAAAATATCCAATGTGCCTTCATCTAATAGAAATAATAATAATGAATATGTAAACATTTAAACTAGCAAGCAGGATATACTCATGTAGTTGGGTATAATAGGCATTAACTAATGCCTAATTAAAGTTTATTAAGATGTAACTAATTAAAACAATTCTTTGGTCAGTCATTTTATAAAATGTAATTAACACTGTACTTGTTTGATTGCTTGGCCTTGAACATTGCTCCTCAAACTTTTCTCAAGCAACGCATGACTCGATAATCGAATAATGTAAAAGCTAATTCATCAATTATTTGAAAGCTTTTACCTCAAATAAATATGAGAAATTGAACTCAAAATGCTACATCTGTTCATTTAATCTTGGTCACTGTTTTCCCACGGACATTTCAGAGAGTGTCGGGAGAATTAAGTTTGGGTGTTTTCGGACTTTATACTGTCTCATATGTAGCACATAGTAGATTTAATCCACATTAGATGTGCTCTTGCTACAGCGCTGTTTGGTTTAGGTGAGGTTGGTGCCTGATTGGAGCATACATAGGACAGGACCGGGGACACCCACAGGCTTGCTGCGGATACACCTGGTAGCTACCGATGTGTTCTCACTTAGGTTTGATAAGACACAGGAGCTAGCAAGTCAAAGAGAGTTTTAGGTTAGACTTTCTGATCTTGTTTATTCTGATACTAAAACAACATTTAATAAGCAGTTAATATGCATTTATTCTCAAATGAAAGAATGAAGATCCAAACCAGAAGGGGGTCTAACTTTGATATTGGGTCCACATCAAGAGTTTACAACTGGCATATCAAATGATATGAGATAATGCCGTGTTACAGTAAACACAGTACAGGAAACAGCCAGAGCACTGCAGGTTGAGCTGATTTGAAAAGACATTTCCAGTTGCAGAGCTTACAAAGTACTGCAGTGTTGATTCTGTTTTAACGACCCCACACTGTAGGTGATTTAGGTGACGGTGGCTGATGTTTTTAAGCTTTTGTTCTCCAATAGAATCCATCCCTATCTGTGCACGGCCATCTTTCTGATGCACTGTTGTCATTATCAGTCGCCCCACACCTAAAGGAGTCACCTTAATGTCATTTGTTCAATTATTTATATTTCTGAAGAATCACTTATTCAGATTCCTCCAAAATTACCACCAGTCTTCCTTCCCATGTTAGCAATACACACTCACTGAAACGCAAAGTGTTTTGAAAGAGCACTTGCTGAGATGTAAAGAATACATAGACACGCACACTCGTTTTAAAGTGTGATCTAAGAAAGTAGTAAGATCACAACTTTAAATTGCGTTCTATTAGAGCAGGGCGATATGACCAAAAATATTTATCACGATATACATTTGAAAATTTGCGATAACGATATAACTGACGATATAATTGACACGAGACAAGATACTTTACAACTCCACAACTTTATTAGTGCAAAAAAAAAAAAAAATCAACGTATTTTCACTTAAACAAGCAGCTGTTTTTTATGTGCATTAAAGTTATATAAAAAGTCAACATTGTAAATGCAAATTCCTTGCTGACAGTTTAACCAAAAGGCATTTCCAGTGGAAATTGGCCGACATATCCTCAGCATAACCATGTATAATATTCACAAAACTTAAAAAGAGGTTATACACACACAATACCGTAATACTATGCTGAAGCACAGTACGTATCACTCCGCGAGGCTCCTGCCTACGGGATTTGTAGCTTAGCAAAGTTGTACTAAAACATTTGACTGTTTTTCGAGCGTCGTGTACGACATAAAATAGTTTCGAGGTCAGTAAACACAACCAGAATTCATACGTAAGGCACACGGGATTATAAGGGGCACTGTCGATTTTCAGAAAAATCGAATGATTGATTTTAAGTGTGCCGTATTTTCCAAAAAACACGGTAATAACGACGGCCCGCTAGCATGCGCTACCAAAATAGTGCTTTGTTGTGTATCTGACGGACGAAAGCTAAACCAGTTCCACATCACTGAAGTTGCAGCATTTTTACAAACCAGTTCTGGTTCATCCGTTTCATTCAGCGATCCGCTTTCGCCCTTCTCATTCTCTGTCGCCGGCACGCTTTTTCTGCCATGTGCCTATGAAAACAAAGGCACTGCGCATGCGCGTTTTACCCATATTCTATGGCGATATTTCATTTTCCTATCGTTGCCCAACATTATACCGGTATTACCGTGAACGGTATGATATGGCCCAGCCCTACTTTCTCTGTCAAACTGACAAACTAAAACAAATATGTTTAATTTGTAGATATTTGTAAACAAAATGTCATGTCATTAAAATCTTGAATACATTTTATAAAAAAGATTCCAAAGAGCGATTTAGGATTTATATAGACACGATGAAAAACAAATGCATATGTTGCTTGTATATCATAGAGATGGACAATTTTCCTGTTAGCTTAGGACATAAGGGTGCAGGCTGTGAGGTGGTCACCTTGTGTTTACAGTGCAGACCGCTTTAACAGGTGGCAAATTTGCACATCCTTTTTGCATATCCTTTTAACAGTGCCCGTCAGATGTTTTATGGAATTGACTGTTTATGCACATTTAATTAATTAGAATCAGTGAAACGTTTCATCTTTGCTACTACAGTGTCTTTGGTCCTTGCTGGTTTCTAGGTAAGAGGTCATCGCTAATAATTTATTGATGTGCGACCCAAGGACATATGATGAACTCGGAGTGCAGAATGCAGCACCAAATAGTGTCCGTTTTATCTGCATGACAAACCTTTATTTATTTGAATTGTAAACATGGTTATTGCGAATCACCGATCACAACAAAAACCTCCAGTCTTAGTCTGTGTGATGCTTTAACAGGCAGGTTGCTGGTTAAATTTGATTTGAATGTTATATGTGTGTGTGTAGCACCATGATGAAGGAGGTGTGATCAGTGGTCTTGTTTGATCTGGTTAAAAATAAAGTCGAGTTGGGCTTTTTCTGCAGCGGGTTGAGTTGTAGGCACAGGAAGCCGGCAGTTAAAAATCACAACTCTGTGCCGTCATCATCCAAAGTGCTGCTTGTTGTCAGCGGCGACTGTGTGTTGCCAAGGCTCCTAGTTGGAGAAAGGTCGCTCCATTGAAGTCTTAACTGGTTTCCATGGTTTCAGTCGTGATGATGGTGGTTCCAGACCCCAACCACCAATTTTGAATGCGAGTGATTTACCATTGGCTATGGTCTTTGTCTGCCATGAACAAAGTGCGCTTCTATTATCAGACGGACTGGGTCCTTGGTTTCTTTGTCATTGAAATAACTGCAAAGTGTCATGATAGGTACACGGTGCTGTGTGGCACACCCTGACCTGTGTGTTTCTTAGGGAAGCAGGCCTTTCCCCATGTCCTTCTGTCCTTTTTCCTGTGTTGTCCCCCTTTTCCTCCCCTGTGCTCTTGGTAAGAAACAAGCAAGAGGAAGGGGGCCGACAGGATGGCAAGCGTTAGGTAACAGGCCTAATGTACTGTGTAACAATTTCACTCACTCCCTCAGTACACTCACACACAGCTCTCAAAGATACAGCAATCCTTCTCGCTTTCTCACAGACACACATACACATGCCCGAATGTGATTTCATTTGGGTGAGTAATACGACAAAGGCTACGTTTCTGCCTGACTTATTTTCCTGCCCTGTAGTTGTCTTCTCCCGCGTCTCAGTGAATCTGCAGCTTCAAAAGAGGAAGAACACGCACCAGAATGTGTGTGACTGTTGTGACTGTGCGGCGCATGTTTGAGGGCACTCGAGGCTTCGTCAATACGATCACATTGTGTTCCTGACGAATTATAAAATCAGCTACGGCTCTGCCTCAGAGTGCATGCAAAGTCCCTGTTCTGTAGCCTCTTACCTGTATGATGGATAAAGCTCTCACACACAGGGCTTGTAGTTGGCACTGGTCCTAGTAGAAGAAAGGCTACTGCATTTAGTTTTTACTGGTTTCTATATCAGTGGAACCATCAGCTCAACATCAGGCATTATCAGGAGAAATGTGTGTTGTTTCTCCAAGGACAAGTCTAATGGTTGTGTGCAGACAAACCCAAGGAGAAATTTTGCTTCATGTTACACGTGTGAATACAGTTTATGGAGTGTTTTTGGAGCAAAGGGAGAACTACTAACTTCCAGCTGCTGGTTGCACTTTGGAAATGGGTGAACGACTCAGTAACATACTTTCAGAACTTAGCAGGAAGTAAATGGTAAATGGCCTGTATTTGTATAGCGCTTTATTAGTCCCTAAGGACCCCAAAGCGCTTTACACATCCAGTCATCCACCCACACATTCACACACTGGTGATGGCAAGCTACATTGTAGCCACAGCCACCCTGGGGCGCACTGACAGAGTCGAAGCTGCCGGACACTGGCGCCAACGGGCCGTCTAACCACCACAAGTAGGCAACGGGTGAAGTGTCTTGCCCAAGGACACAACGACCGAGCCTGTCAGAGCCGGGACTCGAACCGGCAACCTTCCGATTACAAGGCGACCTCCCAACTCTTGAGCCACGATCGCCCAGTGATTACTCCTTTACTCCCTTTTTTGGTTTGATGGTCACAGATTTGCATAGGTTTGTGTCTTTGCATAGATGGTCTAAGTAAATGCCAGGAGGCAGCTTCTAGAGCTGAAAAATAAAGCCGATGCAAAATGCCAAAAACTTGAGTTCCCCAGGTGTTGCTTGAAGTCAGCTCCAAAGGTCTGTCACTGTAGACTCCAGTCTTATAATGCCCAAGTTTACATCATTAAAAAGCATATGCACAGTTACTATTCGACACCAAAAATTACTATTGGATTAGATGCTCATTTGCAATGGTATTGATGCCATCAGTGCCATCTTTGCCTCTTCCACTTGAGACACAAGTTCACACAGTAGCATTACACACAGACCCACTCCTCACTAGCAGCTGAACTAAGTGAAGTTCACAACACTTTTATAGAATATATGAGATGTCAATAAGGCTCTCATTTCACCAGCATCGAAGCATTTAACAGCTATCAGAATCTGCTTTACTGGCCAAGTATGTGTCCAAATACAGGAAATTGGGCTCTGTTTTGTTTTCTTGTTCTCAATATAAACAGACAGTAAAGACAGTAACATGTTTAGCGTATTTATATGAGCAGTGCTGCAGAGAGCAGTGATGTTAAATAAAGGATGGATAACTGGTTACTATATTTACAGTAAATACATGGGAAGTTCACAGTATGTTCAACATGCACAATGGTGTACACATGCTAAAGTTAGCTTTTCACTATCAATCACCCACACTAACTGTCTGTTAAGTTATCATTAAGGTAGCAGCTAGTGGGTTTAGGTCATAAAAAAGCACCCAGTAACGTTAGTTTTGGGAGCTATGCAGCAAACATTATTAATCCCACCCTTGTGAAAAGTTAATAGCATAATTTAACAGGACAGTACAATTACTTGCATGTAATTGGTGTTACATTTCTTCCAGTAATTAGCAGTTTTCTGTGCCTTGGCCGGCATATGTGTCTTTGCATGGCACCTGTTCAGTTTTTGACTGCAGTCTTAGTAAGTATGATGCTGTAACAAGCAGGTTGCTGGTTAAATTTGATTTGAATGTTATATAGATGTGTCTGTATGTTTGTAGCATCCTGATGAAGGACGTGTCGTCTCCACTTTTAATGCTAAAAAAAGATTGTTGTTGAGGCTTCAAAATGTGGAGTCCAAAGCCACCGGGGATGGCATGGTCGTTACCTCCATCTTTTGTGCTGTCTATGGTAATCAGGCACCTTGAAAACTGCGTTTAGCTGAGCATGCCACAAAAGACTTGCTGCTCTGGACTATTCAAGTCTACTGTGTAGGTGTTGCAAGTAGCAGTTATAGTCATAGAATGCTGCTGCAAAACTATGACGGGTCAAATTAAATTGGATATTAATTTAATAATAATATTTTTTAAGACATTAAAAAAAAGAAGCTGATAGTGGCCACTTACTCTGAACATTGCCAATCCCCAAGCTGATCGTTCATTCAAACAGACCTAATGCAGACTGATGCTGTTTCAGGTGGCGTCTCCTTGTAAAGTATGCATTAATTCCAATTTCTGCTTCTGATATAAAAATGTCATTAATAAAAATCGAATAAAATAGTTATTAAGCTTCGGAGGAGTGGTTCTTGTGATGTCTGTGTTCATCAAAGCTCAGTGGTGAATGCTACTCACGATGAGGTATTTCTATCCCACAGAGTTTAGTCACCATAAAATGCCTGCTTTGCTATTTAAGAAGGGGAAAAAGCTGCCAAATTGGCAGATGAATGTGATGTCCAGTTTTTTTCTCTGCGCTGTAGCATGTCCCCTTTCTTGTACTTTCAGCTCAACACACTCAGCTGAGTCATTTCGACACATTTACTCATACAAGTGCACAACACACCAGTAAAACACCTCTGAAAGGCATTGTGCTGCTGACTCATTGTGCCTGTAACATGCCTGTGTGTGCTCATGCTTAGCACAGCCAGAGCAACGCCATTTGTGCTGACCTGACGTGACCTCATGGTGCGTGATGTCTTTGTGACATAAGCATGCAAGACTCAGACTCAATTTTATAGTGTTTATATTTGAAAAGATGAGATTTAACAGCAAACATTGGATGGCAGGTTATCAGTTGAGCTGGGGTTTTTGTGTGCATGTGAGTTAAAACGCCTTCACATGCTGATGTGGGTTAAGCCTGAGCATTATTCCCTCTGTGGGTGTCGTAATCTGTGTCTGCTGTCGATTAAGGTTAACCTCATACAGTTTAACACCACACCATTTTGTGTGTGTGTGTGTGTGTGTGTGTGAGAACACAGATGAGCACACAAGATGCACTTTCCCAGGCTTCCCACTGTAGACATTACACCATAAACCAAGTTCTGCTTTTTAGAATCATAGTTGAGTCATGCATGGATGTTTTCAAGTTCAAGTCCTAAAGGATCCTGAAAGCTACGCGAACAGGCATCACAGAGCATAGCTCGTCATTCATGTTATCTGTAGGTTCTCTATAGATATGTTGTCAGGTATTTCCCTGCACTCTCTGTTTTTTTTTTTTTTAACAGAAGATGATGCCGAAAACATGCTTGAGGGTAATTTAAAAATGGTGTCATCAAACAGTTTTTCCAGTAGAGATGCTCTGACTGGCTTGCTTGTAAACCCCTCAGCGCTGTCCAGACACATTCGTGTTAGCTTAATTGGCGATTCTGAATAGTTTGTGGTTGTCTTGTTGATAAAGTGCTTGAAGTGTGGAGAATAAGAACAGTATGAATGTATGGTTAAATGTGGCGTGTAGTCTAAAGTGCTTTGCGTGGTCAGCAAGACTGTTTCAATTTACTGTAGCAGAATACACTTCTTGGCTGAGCAGACGTCGGTGTGGAAGTCAAGCAGTCTTGAGACTAGCACATTAGCACCAGAGAGAACAATGGAGAACCGAAGCCGAATGCCACCTACACCTCAGCCGCACCAAGCCGAAAACTGACAAGGGCGAGAGACCGCCTGAGATCCGCAGACAAAGGCATTTACAGGCAACCATTAATAGAAGGTTAATAAAAGCTTCCACAGTTTCACCCGCGGAAACCTTTTACGACTTTTACTTCCTCAAAGATAGACCTTGTTGACCAAAGGCATGCGAGGTTAGTGTTTCTGTCGATTGCACTGTTTGTTTCAATTCAATATAGATGCATTGATTGTGTTTATGGTCGCTCATGTCAGTTAATGCCGGGATAAAAAATTGGCTGCAGGAATCCAGTGTTATTTAAAATCCAGGATAACTTCAGACAATTTTAGTTTCTTCAGAGTTGTTCTGATGGGTTGCACACTTGGAAAATGTTGCGAAGTGATGCCCAGTTCCTCTCACCTCAACACAGCTGTCCAGTCCCAGTGTAAAGTGGGTTTAAAATGCCATATTGATAGTTTTTGGCAGCTTACAGATAATGCCCATCTGTGATGCACACTATCTAGTGTGATCAGGACATGAATCCAGCCTAAATGCAGTTATCTTCACAGTGTCTTGGGCAAAAATGTTGACTTGATGGTATTTTCAAGAATCACAGTGAGGGTGTTTTCCGTAACTTGGAAAAAGCTGATTTATGGTTTTCTGTGTACACAGTTTCTTAGAAATGAGCAGCATGACAGATATTGTGGCCCATAGTAGATGTACAGTAATACACAAGATAAGACAGTGTAATGTTTTTCCATAAATAGTGCATTGCTGAAAATGAAGGCATTTTTACTGTAACTGCTAACCAATGACAATGAGATTTCCCCGCCACACAACAGCAACCACAAACACGTGTGCATGAGGGCAGGCATGTTTCACAGCAAAGATGGAGTACAAGAAATGCGCTGTGGTCTTTAAATTGTTGTTGCAGCAGTGTTTACTTCAGTCCTTCTTGTGTCTGTGTTGGTGTCCACTGTGTTTATGCAGGGAGACATTTAAGAGTCACTGTGTCATTAACTTGCGTATAAGCTCCTAACAAGCTCCCAATAATCTCAGTCCTGCTGTCCTCTATACGGTAGCAGAGTCGTTGTTGTACAACTGAAACCGCCAATAAAGGAGAGTGATAAGATTTGGATGTACTTTACATCTTAGCTTATTACTGAGTTTCTTATAACGGAATTATGATGTTTAACCTTTCCTGAGCTGCATGTTACAAGTTCATTTAACAGTGGACGCAGTGAAATAACTAAAATGAAATAAAATCAAAAGCTTAGTTTTTTGTATCTACATGAGCACCAACTTTTATTTACTGTTGTTATTAGTTGGGAACAGTTACTTTGAAACGCACATCCTAAAATATTTGGGTATAGAAAGTACTCTTCCTCCAGCTCTGAGTCATGAATGGTGCTTTACACTAAATACTAAAGGAGCCATTTCTTGAACACTTCGTGGTTACTGTTGTGTTCCCCGAAACTTGTCTGTGTGTAGTAACGGGTCCAGACTCCTCTTCTGGGCATCAGCTGCTCGGACATGGTGCTGTGTTGAGGTCACTGTCTTGTGATCAGAAGGGCTATATGACACTTCGTCTCATTGCAGCTGGCCTCCCAGGAGAGTGTGCGTGTGTCTGTGTGTGTGTCTTCCTGTGTGTGTGAGAGAGAGAGAGAGAGAGCGCAGGTATTTTGGCAGAAATAGCCATGGAAATTGGATCAAAGCAGATGAAAATCCCAAAACTGCTTCGGTACACAAACTCTAGTGAAGGTTGAAACGGAACTTTACAGACATGCACTTGTCGCATGCTTGGCAGTGGAGTCGAGCTTAGAGCTAACCTCACCTCAGGGCAAGTTGGTTAACCTGTTAACACAATAAAATGAACATACTCTACTCTACTACTCTACTAGCTGTGCTAATCTCAAGCAATGAAAGCTGCTCAAGGGAAAATTCGGGAAACTAATATTTAAGAAAACGGGGAATTAAAAAAGGACAGCTCTTCGTTATCACCTCTCTGCAATGAACCTCATCCACCAGACAAGATGGGGAAAAAGCACGTCTTACAGCAGCTAAAAACAAACAACAACAGAAAGTAACTGAATTTTTGGTATGAAAACCAGATCTCATGCACCCTGTGCTTAACTCCGTACCCCATGAAAGCTCACTAGGAGTAACCCTTGAATCTCTTTTCTCATCTGATCAGTTTTTGTGTCATTTCAGACCTGCTTATAGAACAAAATGACTCTGTGTGCATCAGAGGTTAGTGAGGGAGGTCTTTACCTATACAGCTACCCTTGGAAAAACCCAGAAACAATTGTAATGGTTGCCAAACCATGTGTTTATTGATATATACTGAGGTCTCAGAACTAAGGGTACAGCAGCAGTCATCAGATGTCTTTATGGGATAAAGAGTTAAACCATGTTGCAGCCATGTCTTACTTCCTGCAAGGACACATTCAGTTTTTATACTCTTAAGATATTACTAACCGAATAACTGGAAAAAGTCTCCTGTCATGGGCTGGATTTTGTCTGTGCTGAGAGAGAGAGATAAGGCTCCAGAGCGGGACCAATATGATCTGGAGTTTTCTGTCAAACGTGACTAAATGTTTTCTTTTGCTTCACTAGTACAAATGACATTTAGCAGACGCGTGTATGTGTGTCTAACATTATACATTTGTTTTTTTCCGCCCGCTAACATTCTCTATAGAGTTGTTCTCTCTCTGCCTCTGTGTATCTGCCACCAATATTTCTCTTCACTTAATACTAAATATTCAGTGCAAGGCATGTGTGAAACCGCACCCTTTACTCATTCCTCACAACCTTAAAACATGTTATAACTGCCTCTGGACCTGAAAGGCTTAAGGGGACTGGTATTGCTGTATGCTGGACCTACGCAGAGCTTTGCAGGCTGGTCTGTGGGCTACTTCTCGTGTGTGTTCGTGCTGTTGTTGTTCCTATCAGGGAGAAGACTGAAGTCATAATGAGGGGGCTCCACTGCAGCCACTCTCAGTGCTTCCCATGATGCTTTTTGAAACTTTGATTATTTTTTGTATTTCTTGCTCATTGTGGTAAGCTCCAGTCACTCCCTTCCCGTCCAAATCCACTTCGCAATCGGCATTCTGTACATGATAGTCGGGCTACATGCTGCTGGGTTTTATGGAGGACAGCACGCAAGAAAATCTGCATAGGTTGCTTTCCTCAAACCCTTCACCGTGCACAGCCAAATGCCTGTGCAAACAGACACGAATGTGTTATCATGAATTCCGTCTCAGCCAAGATCAACATCATGGTTGGAGGTAACTGGTATCTTTGCTCTGTCCTTGGAAACGTATCTTGATCCAGCATCTCACTTCAAGCCAGATCCTACCGTATAAAGGAGAAAAATGACTGTGTGTCTTTAGGAAAGAATGGCTTGTCCTTTGTTAGTTTTTTTGTGGCTGAGATATTTATTTTGATGTCCCATATGCTACTACTGGAAAAAGAACAAGTTAAATTTACAGGATGCCTTAGTGTGTATGAGAACATGGAGAAAAGGGAATACTTCAAATTTATTTTTGTGGTGCCAAAAAAAGAATAATCTTCCTCTCTTCCTCTTTTTTGGGGTATGTCATTGTTGTATAATTGTACTTGCTGCCCTGTTTCCACCTTTTCACAAGGTCTCGCTGCCCCCCAAAGTGATAATAATTGTGCTCATTCTCGTGTGATCCAGATGTCCTGTTGATACCGTCCAGAAGATGCAGAGGGGAGCAGTTACGTCAACAAGGCTTGACGATGGCCAGTTCTAAGAATAGATTTCCAGGGCTTAAAATACCTCGTAGACTCACACGTTCCAAACAGATGCTTACATACATGAGGAGGGGGGGTGATTTCTGTTTCCGTCTTGTTTTGATGCTCTGTAAAATTATCTATTTAAACTAAACAAACATGGTCAATCAGGCTGGATAAGTCAACTGTTTTCATTTAATTAGGAATTTTGTTTTTCAACCTTTCTTTTTATTGAACCAATTTAAGATACTCGCGACTATTAGAACTGAAATAGCAGTTGTGTATGTGGGGCTCAGTGCTGTTATCAAATAAAGTGTGATTTAAAAAAAAAAACAACACCAACTCTGCCCACCTGACACGTTGTTTTTGTAAGTTGCCAAATTTAGTGAACACATGAACTCTACCAAGTGCCAATGTTTGTCACAGTTTGTACAATACCTTTGAAAGGAAAGTTCACACGCCAATGCACCATATAACTTGCTGCCCTGTGCTCTCTCAGGAGCCCCTACGTCCGCTCTTCCTCACTTCCCCTTCCTGTCTGCTCCAGGAAGTTGGCCTTGCCAGGCTTCAGGTGGCCTCATCTTCATGGCTAAAAGGAGTACTCGAAATAGTACTTCACAGAATTTGACAAATGAGTTGGTGTGTGAGTGTGTGTCTGAGTGTGTGTGTGTAATCACAGCATAGTTTTCATGTACTCTGTCCACACTTGTCTAGCAGAAGCAGAAGCTGTGTTTTGGGGCATCCCCATTAGCTTTGCTTGATTAAGTCATTAAAGTCGTCTACCCACTCCTAAGTGGCGGAGCAAAGCTCCTGTCACAAATTATCACAGTCCGCATTGCCGGAGCTATTGTCGAGGGGCTCAGCAGTTACGCAAGCATTACGCTTGCAGTCGAAGGTCACGGTGTGGGTCACGTTATCCAAATAAGCTGGAAATCAGGAATAACACAGTCTGACAGCACACTTGCCGACCAATCACCTCAAGAAGTGTCGGTGTCCCCTGTTAGTTTTCATTTTTAGTTGTCTTTAAGTTATTTTTTTAAATGGGTAAAGTCTCCCGGGCTGCATGCCCTTAGTCCCTTTGTTGGTAATTTACTTGGCTTGTTACTGTTCTTTGATTATTGTGTCATCACAGCAATATTGTTAAGACACTGTGACTGTGCCCTAGATGTGTTGTCTGTAATTTAGGTGTCGGCAAAATACCGTTGTCATGAGTGCTTTAGAGACATAAGAGCTGACAAACATATTGTATGTTTTAAAACGCATTCTCTCCTCCTCTGCTAACCGTTATTGTTTCTGCTTTTTTTCTCTGTCTTCTGTACTCCGTGTTTCTTTTTTTAATCTCACCCTCTTCACCACTTCGCCATCTCTCTTTCTCCCATCATTCATCTCCTTCCATCTCTTTTTTTCTCGCGTCTCTGTCTCCAGGTGGCTATAAAAATAGTGGATAAGACCCAGCTGGACGAGGAGAACCTGAAAAAGATCTTCAGAGAGGTGCAAATCATGAAGTTGCTGAAGCACCCCCACATCATCCGCCTCTACCAGGTACACAGTCACTCTCACCCACAGAGCCTTTTAACACATCTCTGCTCACTTCTTCCACCCGGGACCTGTGGCCAAATGTGAGCAAATAGATGATTGAAGTGTAGAAGAATCCAGATGTTACCAGACATTGTTTTCTGGGGGTGTTGACAGTTCAATTATAAAATGTACCTGGGAAAGTCTCAAAAGTATTGGAGGGTGTGGGGGGAAGTGGGGGGGCAGTACAACTACAACCTTCTGCCCAAAACCTCACTCTAGTGAGACTCGGTGATAGAAATTTAGAGGTGAGAGTTTTGTTTGTTTTCATACTTTTCCAAGTGTATGAGGATTGTAACACCCTACCAGTGTCCCAGCACCTGATCTGAAATAGCCCCCAGCAATTTGAAGGCACGCTTTTTTATCACGTTACCATAAATTTTAATAATCTGATCCTCACACATGCATAGGTTGATCAGTACACTTAAGTACATGGCTGTTTTTGTTCTATTTACATCTTTCTTGTTTGTATGCCAAACCGTGCTTAGTCATTCAGTTATGTAACGCATGAACTGCCCATGACTAGATGTTGGCCTGTGAGAGGGTCTGCAGGTCCTGGTTTTTATCATTTGTTTATATCTTTAGGTGATGGAGACGGAGAGGATGATCTATTTGGTAACAGAGTACGCTAGCGGTGGAGAGATATTCGGTAAGGGAGTCCCCCACTGTCACCTTATAATGTAGATTCTCTGTCGTTGACTTTCTCTTACTTTGATTTTTAAATGTGTCAACATACATAAAACAAAATTGTAATCTAATTACAGAGTGCATCCAGGTCCTGTAAAAGTTATAGATAAACACAGACTGAAACGTTTTGTGTTAAATTCAGGAACTTTTTCCGCACACAGTACTGCTGCTTTCACGACTGCACTGTGATCACGTAATGCAGCTGTAGCATTTGGGCTCTGCTACTTTGGAACTCCAAGCTGATTTTAAATGCTGATCTAAGTGGGCTGATATCAGCTATGAATAACTGTGTTATAAAGTAAAATCTTTCTTTTTTTAATAACTTCTTTAAGCTTTTCTCTTTTTTAATATATGTGTAAAAACAGCTAATGGGGAGTAGAAGCATTATCTAACAGCTGAAACTTCATGTGGGGGGAAAAAACAAAACTGAAATTCAATGTGTTCAGAGGGGAAAGAGGTTCAGTTTAGTGCTTCACTGCCAGAAAGTCTGATGAAAAAGGTAATGATGATTAAAAGGGGCCTTTGCTAGCTAGCCTCAGACGTGGGAAGATGCAAGTTTAAGACTAATTGTGTATTTTACTAAACAATGTTAAGTCAGTGCTTGGAAATGCAGATAAATCAAAATAACATTGAAGACCATTAAGGACAACATCGAGATTTTTCTCTTTAATAAACACAAGTTTCTTAACGTCAGTCAAAAGGTTTTATTTTACTTTAATGTTCATGTTGAATGTAAATCAATATGTTTGATGTGTTTCCAATGTAGCTTTGGTATTAAATGTCCTTTAAAGTGGAATTAAAAAGGTTTTAGAGTCTAATTTATTTAAATCTGCAGACTCTCTGTAATTAAAATGAAAGTTTTTCCTGTAAAAATGAAATGAAATTCCCTCTCTGTGCTTTAAAATCCCAGATCCCACCAAAGCTGTACACTTTAATGTTCACCTGGCCAGTCTTGGGAATTAATTTAAGGACATTTGTAGCACAGGATCTTGTACATGAACAGGTAGACAGTAGAAACACTGTGTTCCCTTCCTAAATCCAGCAATTGTGTTTTGTTTGGATGTACAGACCACCTGGTGGCTCACGGACGAATGGCAGAAAAAGATGCCAGGAAGAAGTTCAAGCAGATCGTGGCAGCGGTTCATTTCTGTCACTGCCGCAGCATTGTCCACAGAGACCTGAAGGCAGAGAATCTGCTACTGGACCACAACCTCAACATCAAAATCGCAGGTGTGTGCGCGCACGTGTGTGTTTGCACTGAAGAGTGAATGGGTGGGTAGGTTAAATTTAGTGGTGGATGTGGATACAGGCAAGTGTCAGCATGTACTTAGGGAGCATTTTTCTGTTTTGAACAAAATGTTTACTCTGTCAAGGCAACTGGTGAGATTAAATCAACCTCTTGTCTGCCCTGTCAGATTTTGGTTTCAGCAACATGTTTTCTCGAGGCCAGCTATTGAAGACATGGTGTGGCAGCCCTCCCTATGCTGCTCCTGAACTATTTGAGGGAAAGGAGTATGACGGTCCCAAAGTAGATATATGGGTGAGTCGACTTTTAGGTACGCAGAAGGCCCTGCTGGGCTCAAACGTGGGGTGTGGCTAGCTGACTTGAATGTTCCAGGTACGGCTGAATTGAAAAGAAAAAGAAAAACACAGACGACCACATTTCTTAAATAATACACAGAGCTCTGGAAAAAATTAATAAATGAATGGTTTTCAAATTGTTCAAAGTGATGTGCTCACAGCTGTTTTCCCTCTCCTCTGTGTAGAGCTTAGGTGTGGTGTTATACGTGCTGGTGTGCGGCGCCCTGCCCTTTGATGGCAGCACTCTACAAAATTTGCGGGCACGTGTCCTCAGTGGAAAGTTCCGCATCCCTTTCTTCATGTCCACAGGTGGGACTGCAGTCAACTCTTATTCTTCTCCATGTTTTTAATCAGACAAAACAAATTTACCTTTGTTCCGCGTGACGTACACGGTAAAGACTTTTAACAGCTGCCGCTGAAGTCCAAGCCTGGCCAGCTTTTGATTTTCAAAAGTTTCTTTTGGAAAAAGCATTTTATGTTGTATGAGAGGAAAGAATAAAATTGGACTAACAGAAACTAAATTAATAAATTAATAATGATCTTCTTTTTTTTTTTTTTGAACAATGCAAATCATTTTAGCCTTTTCTGATCGTTTGTCACCACATGAAAGATTTAGGCTTATTAGTTAAATATTTGAACTATTATACTCTGATATAAATGCATATCATGTATGCGTATGTGTTGTTACAGACTGTGAGTACTTAATTAGACACATGTTAGTACTGGAGCCCAGCAGACGGTTGACCATGGAGCAGATCTGTAAGAACAAGTGGATGAGACAGGGGGACCCAGACCCAGATTTTGACCGGGTGAGACCTTTTTAAAAGAATTTCACAAAGTCATTCTTTCTGTTCTTCGTGTGTGTGTGTGTGTGTGTGTGTGTGTGCGCGCGCTTTTTTCTGTTACAGTTTCAGTATAATATGTTGATTTGGCAAAACTCTTGCCAGAAAGCAGAGTTTTTGCAAAAATGACTCACCCCATCATTTAGTGGCTACTCTGTGTTACACGAACAACATATTTAATTTGCCAGATAATTTGGTTGCACTAAAGATGATTGAAAGCTGGATGAGAATGAACCCCAGAGTTATTAAATATTATGTTAAATATAGTTACTGTCAGGCACCAGTTAAGCTTAACAGCTAGCCTTGAACTAGCCCTCTTTAATCCCTTTGCAAGGAATCATTCATTTAAAGTTACTTTGCATCATTAGGAACTGAATATGCACATTATCTAAAAATGTTAAACTCATTTATAAAAGTTAAATTTATAGTTCAGCTTTAGATAATGGTTTAACAACATGAAAGAACGTACTTTTTATAAACATTTATAAACATTTATGTCTTTAACTTAGTAATGGTTAATAAGTAGTTTGTGGTTCATCAAATAAGCCTTTTTATGGATGGTTATAAAAGTGTCACTGGTCTTTGCAACACCTGTTTTTAAGAGATTATACAGATGAGGACAGAATTACCGGCTCCCCTTATTTTGCACACAGAATCAAAGTTATTTCATAAAAACCAAAAACTACCAGGCTCAGAATTATTGTGCACTTACAATAATAATATTAGCGATGACCCAGACTCAGTTTTGCTGCTGACTACACAAGGTTTTCTTTCTGAATCTTCACATATCCTTCTTTCTTTATGATTCCTTCCATCTTGATGAGATTCCCTATTACAGACCAACTGGAGCATCCCCACAGCATAATACTCCCACCATTGTGTTTCACTATGGGGGGAGTAAACGCCCATCTCTATGGGATAAAAGCTCTAGCTTCATGTCATCTGACCAAAGGACCAATCTCCAGCATCCATCCATCTATCCATTCACTTCCGGAGTACCCAGAGGGAATCCATGCAAACACGGGGAGAACAAGCAGACTCCACACAGAAAGACCCCAGCCTGATGGTGGAATTGAACTCAGGACGTTCTTGCTGCAACAATGCTAACCACCGTGCTGCCCAATGCGGAATATTTCTCTGTGTTGTCTTTAGCATACTTCAGTCTGACTTCAAGGTGTCTCTAAACAGAAATCAAGTTTTTCTTGATCTGCAAACCAGTTCATTCATTATGTTCAGGATTCTAGAGATTTTCTTGTTTAAGACTACAATTCCAGTCTTGGATAAGCCATTCACGAGTTTCTTTGGCTTCCTACCTCCGCCAGGCTCGTTCTGTACTGTGTGGCTGTCGATACTTCTCACTCCAGTTCTTGACACTTGGAAACTCTGTGATACATTTGAATATCCATCTCCTGCTTTGTGAGCGTCATCGGTTCTTTTTCTCAAGTCTAAACTGATTTCCTTTGTTTTCGACATGATACTTTCTCACTGACAGCTCAAACTGTCACTGAAGTTTTTATACTGTGTGTAAATGGGAAAATAACACTCATTTTAACTTTCCAAAATGTCATCATGGCAGTGGTTTATGCTCTGGCTCAATAAAATGGTCAGTTTTTAGGGGTGGCTAATAATATAGACCTCGGTTATTTTCTAAAAATAGAAATAATTGATTATTTCTAAAGAAAACTATGATTTTTTTTTTTTGTTGATTTTTTTTAAAGAAAGCCTTTGGAAACATATAGGCAAAAACTAATTTTGTCCTCACCTGTACGTTTGTAAATCACAAGACTGTGAACCTGAAAGCTGTAGTTTATATTCCAGTACTCACCTTTTGGTTTTGGTTTCACTGTCTGTTTGCTTTCACTTGCTGTTAGTTAGGTTAGGTTGCGTTCAGGGACCAAATCTACTTGGTTATTTTAGGGGGAAAAAACCCACTGGGTTAAGATATACTGATCTTTTGACTTAATGTCAGTATCTGTAGCTGAGCATATGAGGAGGAGTAATGAAAACATGATCACAAACCACAGTGATCGTTAAAAATTCATACTATAATGGATATGTAGTGTTATGGGTGTGGATGTAATCAGAATGCAATTATCATCTCTTTTCAGCTGTAATTACACATAAAATAATTCACACTTCATAAAATCTTGACTTGTTTAACACAAGCTAATGACATAAATCAACTTAAGTTTTGGCCTCACTAATAAATTGTGAATGCTTTGATCATTATTGTTGTTTAATAGCAGCAATTATTTGTAGTCTGTAAAGCGCTGCCATGTTTTTCCACTCCCTTCCAGTTAATAGCGGAGTGTGAGCAGGTGAAGACGGAGAGAGAGATGGAGCTCATCAACGAGCAAGTGCTCATGGCCATGTGTGAGATGGGCCTGGACCGAGAGCGCACACTTCAGGTGGCGAAAAGTTTCATCTCTACCTTTTTGTTTATTTGTCAAAATAAATAGCACAGCTTATGAATGTCTTGCCTTTTCTTCTTCAGTCTCTACAAACAGATGCATATGATCACTACAGTGCCATCTACAGTCTGCTGGCTGACCGCCTCAAGAAACACAAGACCCTGCGTGTTGCTCAACCCACACTGCGCCCCATTAGCTATCCTCTAAATGCTGTACAGGTGACTCATTACATCAGTGTAGTTTTCTGCAGATTCTGTGTATACAAAATTGTCTTTATATCAACAGGTTTTAGGAATAAATTTTAAGCGAGGCACTTGAGCTGTAGATGTAGTAAAGGCGCCTCCTCCATCAGTATATCTTACTGTAGTCCTGGTGTCTGTCCGCTGAATGGTTTTAACCCATATCTGCCAATCACTCTGGGCTAAGAAGATTGTTATCAAATTAGCGCAACCCTTATGACCTCTGTATGTGTGTGTGTGTGTGTTTGTATGTCCCAGCAGACAGACCCACAAGGTAATCCTGTTAGCATAACCGTTCCCCACGTCCAACTCATCAATCCAGAGAACCAGATTGTTGAGGTGAGTTAGCAGTGGAGTCAAGTGGTTGCATCAGCCTGGGAGTAGGTGCGCAGCAGCTAGGGCTGTTAAGCTTGAAAAGCAAGCTAGAACTAGCTAATTTCTTCATAAACTGCAACAGTGTATATAGTATGATGAGAAATAAGGGGAGTCTCTTTAGACTCTTCAACTGTGTTTTGATTTCAGTTAGTCAGTGCTATGTAGTAAAAATGTGTTCTGTTTTAATAGAAAACACTTATGCATGTTTATATAAACATGGAATGCATTTAAAATGTGAACTTTGTCTTTATTAAGTAACAAATGCACACAAGCATGCAGCACACACTACCAAAGATCACTTCTGATTACCAAACACCGGCTGTGTGTTTATCTATCGTTCAGCCTGACGGCAGCATGGCTCTGGACAGCGATGAAGGGGAGGAGCCATCTCCTGAGGCCATGGCTCGCTACCTTTCAATGAGGCGGCACACTGTGGGGGTACCAGACCAAAGGTTAGGCATGAACTGACACTGTTTTCACTCACATTATTAGGTATTTGTCTAAAACAGTGCAGCACAATTGCATTCAGATTTGTTGACTGCCAGCTATTTATAGATGAGGTAATATATTTTAGGGTGTGCACATGTGGGTTATTTCAAGCAAATTTAAGTAAGAATGAGGAGCATTAAAGCATAAGTAATTATATTAGCTGCTTTCTCACTAATCTTAAACAATCATCGACTCATTTTATGTCATTTTCTCCGTTTCCCTAACAGGACAGAGATGCAGGAAGATCTCCAGAAGCTGCCACCTGGTTTCCCTCGTGGTGCGCTGCCCCAGCCCCCTTTCATCCCCCTTGCCCCCACTATGGGTCAAATGCACACTCTTATGCCCACACAGAGCCTGCAGCCCACACAGCAGCTGGAATACAAGGTACAGTCAGCTGGGTTAGACCAGATTTCACTTGGTAGCCATCAGCTTACTTTATTTATTTTCCCACTTAATCTGACTTCCTGTGCCTGCTGATCCTCCAGGAGCAATCATTGTTGCAGCCGCCTACCCTCCAACTGCTCAACGGCATGGGGCCTCTGGGTCGAAGAGCTTCCGACGGCGGGGCCAACATTCAGCTACACGCTCAGCTCTTGAAAAGGCCCCGAGGGCCCTCGCCACTTGTCACCAGCCCGGTGAGGATCTGGATTTCTGAATGTAGTCCACCTTGTATGTCGTCCTCCTATGTGCTGAACAGGCGTTGACCAGTAAACTCTTTGCTTCTCTTAGCATCCTATCCCTGCAGTAGCTCCGGTGGATGAGGAGGGTTCAGACGGAGAGCCAGATCAAGAGGCAGTACAGAGGTAACCCACGGTGACGGTTTTTGGTGAAGGGGAATACCGTACAGAGGTGCTGTCTAAATGAGAATCTGTGGAAGTCTCATAACCTGTGACGACAAGTACAAGTACTGAGATCTGGGTCGGCCAAGATATTGAAGTCTAAAGTTTATAGAGGAGGTTTTATAACCAGGTAACTGAATAAAACAAAGTGTAAAAAACCCACATGAATATAGTCATGTAATGACAATTTTATGTTTGACTTAGTTTTTAAAAATAATGTGGAAAAACATTGACATTAGTCTGGGGTAATGACGGGCGCTGGGTTCTTTTATGGAGCTGTTGAGTCTAGGTGAGCTCTTCCCAGCCGATCCTCTTCAGACAGCACCTTCTGTAGACCTCGCTGGTGTCCTGGGTTGCTGGGAGTGAGTGCCTCTGGCTGCTCTGCTTTTTTCCCCCCCAACGGGAGGTGGCCACTCTGCTGCGGTGCTTATCCCATCTTTTCTCTCTCCATTGCGCAAGTGCCTTCTGCCACAGTCCTAAACTGAATCTGCCACCAGACACAGTGCCTCCTATCACTCATACTCTTTGGCCAAGAGCTTTTCTTTCTCTCTCTCATTTCAGTAAGTGCCAAATTATCCTCTGGACCTTTTCACTCTTTCTCACACAGCTTTGCTAACTCTGAAGCTTGCAAAACCAATGAATACTAAATGGCAACCAGTCCAATCCTAAAATTGGAAGGCTGGGGCGTTGCGGGACACCCATAAGCTATAATATCCATCGACCGGTGTAATTTTGTTTACTGTTTTTTGATTGGCTAAGATGATATTAATCATGGCACCTATTGGCAGAAGTGGAAAGGGGTGGGCCTTCCCTCCCCATCTCCATTAGCCAATGAGGACAGAGAGCTGACCAGCGCTGCTTCCTGTCTCCCACCCTCACCCCCGTCCTCCCCCCCTCCCTGCGGCCCAGGTACCTGGCGAACCGCTCCAAGCGGCACACGACGCACACGCTCATGAGCACATCGCATGGCGAGCCCTCGGCAGAGTCACAGCGGCCCCAAGGCCCCCGTCAGCGGGTGGGCTGGGTCCCCGACACACACACCCGGTGAGGGGACACACCCACTCCGAGCTCTCTATGCACAGACACACACAAACACTGAGACCCATTAAATGAATGGAAAGTTAAGCCCAATTCTTTCTCACACACTGTCACACACACATTCTCATCACTTGCAAACACATCACAAACAACACAAAGGATGTGATCCATACCCACCAATGGAGAGTGATGGTAGAGATGGAGTTTCTGACACAGGGCGCAAATGCTGTATCTTCACATCACCAGTAAACCAGGATTTAGTAGAACTCTTTCATTTTCACAAACCTGGGGGAAGACAGAGATTTTACCAGATGTTTTTTTTGTTTTTTGGAGGGGTTTTTTTTTTTTGGAGATATGAACAACATCTCAGAGCTAAATCACTACATTTGTACATTTTCTCTGCAATAGCAGCCATATTTTACTGTTGTCATGCTGGCAGTTTTAACTGTTGTCCCTTATAGGTGTCATTATCCTCCCCCTCAGCTCAGCAAAACTGAGTGTACTTTTCTACCAAGGCAGCCTAACCTTGGGTTTAAAATGGGGCTATAGATGGTTAAAAGTTGAATTTTAAAGAACGCATGTTCTGTTCAGCTGTATTTTTGTCTTTCTTTTTTATGAATATGAATGATGACAGACACAGCTGCTTTATCCAATCCCATCAAATGATCTGTATTGTCTAAGCTCTGTACAGAAAAATAACTATATCAGTGTTCAGCTGAAGAGGGGACTTACTGTCATGCACCAATCAGCCACAACATTAAACCCCCACCTCCCAATAGGGTAGGGCTTCCTTCTGCAGGGAAAACAACAGGTCAGCATCTTGGATTATTCTTTGTGCTCCTTGAGCTTCCTTGAGTGTGCTGTCCTTCTTAGGGAGTACCGTTGTAACACTGGGTATGTGTGTGGTCTGTTTAGGTGGTTTGGGTGTATGAGATTAAAACCCACTGCAAAAATAAAAACAAATCATCCTAGTAAGATGTTTAATTCCCTTCACCTGTCAGAGGTTTTGATGCTGTGGCTGATTGGTGTATATATATCATCAGTGTTGACCTTAGATAACCTGGCATGAAGATCATCTAATGTAACCAGGCTTACATGGCATGATTTACAGGAAAGGTGAAATTTCGAGGTTTCCTTTGACACATACGTTCGGGCTCCTTACGCTTTTTACACACTGGACTACGCCTCCATGACAACACCTGAATATGACCATGTTGTGCAGGTTTAAAGTGCTCACATGTCTGTTTCTGTGTCTTATCTCTGTCTGTATGGCTGAATGCGTGTGTCCAATGGTGTACCTATGGTATCTGTCGTGTTACGTCTCGTGTATATGTGTGTGCGTGCACGTGTGTATTTGTGTACACACTTGTCTGTGTCTGCTCCCCATGGCCCCCTTTTCAGATCCAGCTATAAGGACTGTAACACCCTTCATCTGCCCATGGAGCGCTTCTCTCCTGTCAGACGGTTCTCTGACGGGGCTGCCACCATTCAGGCCTTCAAGGCTCACCTAGAGAACAGCAGCCTCATTAAGCAACTCAAGCAGGTACATCACCTTACTTGTACATTTTTAGAGCCATTAACTTGTTTACATCCTTATATTTGTGCAGGAGTTAAAAATATATGGCTTACTTTTACTTTTTAACCAGTTAGAAAAGAATCACATTCAAAGATTGAGGATTTTCAGTGAAACCGTATCACTGTTCTTGCTTGGCTAAACAAATCACTGTTTTCCCCTTAGGGTTGATATTATATATATCTATATATCTATATCTCTATATTGTATGCAAAACATGGTTCCCAGAGCAACAGTGCAGAACAGGAAATAGTTTGCAGTCGCTCTGATGCAAGTTTGAATCGCTGGCGAGTACAAACAGATCCCTGACACTGTAAATATGTGCTTTGTTAGCAGTGGAGGACTCTGATGTGATGCATTCAGTCAGATAGTCTTGGCACAGTCAGCCACGGGATCTGAACACTGTTGTGACTCCTTGTTGGGAGGACTGTTACTGCACTTATGCTAACTTAATTTCAGTAATCATCAAACCTGAAGTCTGACATTTGCTTCACATCACCTGTCTGTTCTTGCTTCATGTTTTTGGATGGCCCCTCCCCACACACACACACACACACACACACACACACACACACACACACACACACACACACACACACAGAGTAGCACAACAATAGACTATCACAATCAAGCAAGACTCATTTAAAAAACACACACACATATTTTTTTTTAACTTGAATTTCTTGTAACATCTGCCTTTTTGCTTTTATGTGCATCACATGGCCAAATCTGTTTGACATGTTTGCACAGGCTGCTGTGATAATGTGCAACAGCTTCATTTTATTGTTTGGTCTTCACACCACTAAGTGTGCGGGGATTCCTGTTAGGCAACTAAAGGCTTTTCTTAAAAGAAAAACAATGTTGGATCCACTGCATCAGCTTTTCTTAAAATGAGACCAAACTGAATCTCTGACCTGACAAAACCCACAACTTTTCTTGAGATGTCACATCATTTTCAGCAATCCCACGATGAGATTACCTCACCCACTAGGAGGCGTAGGTGGGGAAAGAGATAATGATCAGAATCGGTGGGCGCTTCATGTTGAGCATTCAGGATTAATATTGCTTAGAATAGAGGCACATACATGACCTATGCCTGGGAAAGCACCCGTAAAAGTAGATTACAGTAAATTACGTCTCTCTTCGTTGGTCATAAAAGCTGAAACTGAAAAAGCTGGTGTTATCAGGAGGTTGTACTTAAGAAGCACTTAAATGTGGTATTTTTGCAACACAATTAATCTTATTAGCTAAATGTGATCGGTATCATTAAACACAGGGTGATCTTAATTATATGAGCACACCTGTGGCAAACAAATCTGAGGTGAAACGGTGTTGAATGGTTTGGATTTTTGGATTTTTGTTCTAATTACTGGCAAGACGGTAATGAAAGCAGCTGTGGTAATTGTTCAAACCTGAGAGCGTGTAGAGTGTGGATACTTGTAATTTTGTGCCTTGTTAGCATGTGTATTAAACACCCTGGGTGCGCGTCTGTGTTTCCAATAGGAGTGTGAGCAGCTCCAGAAAATGTATGCTGTCCAGCAGGATGAGAAACTCCTGGAGCACACCCAGCAGCAGCATATCCTGTACCAGCAAGAGCAACAAATCCTCCACCAGCAAATCCAGGTATGTGAAGCTAATGATACGAAGCACTGTGTCTTCACATCAACTTGGGCCACGTTATGAAACTCTTAAGTGGACCTGTTGTGCTCATGTTTAATATGAGCATCCACCACTGTATTATTATTGTATTCTACTAATTTACTCAGAAAAGGGAGAATTATGTTTTGATTATTGCTGCAATGAGACCTGGGCGTACTGCACTCAATTACTGATGCTCCTGGAAACAAAAGTTGCTTATCTTGTTGAAGGAGAAACACATGTGAGATGAAACTTTATTGATCTGGATCACCTTAGACTTGGCTGCAGTGCATTGTAGCTTCATTTTACTTAATGTGTTTTTTTGGAGGCATGAGAAGTGTACATGCGTGTTATGCTTTGTCATGTTATGTAGTCTGCCCTGTGAGCCATAATCTGGTTATTTGTCTTTACTTGCAGGGTCTGTCTTTAGGCCATGGAGAAAGCCAGCCCAGTCACCTAACCCACCAGCTTCAGAGGTACACGCACGCACGCACGCACGCACGCACACACACACAGACACACACATTACTCATCAGCTATTGAACGGTGAACAATGAACCTGATACCGTGGTGCAGCGCTATCGACTGAAGTGTTACATCACTGTCGTATCTCTCTCTTCTCCTCTCCTACTCTGTCCTGTCCTCCCTCAGGTTGCGTATCCAGCCCTCTAGCCCTCCGCCAACACAGCCCAGCAACCACCTCTTCAGACAGCCCAATCAGAGTTCTCCGCCTGGCTCTGCAGGACTAATGCAAGGGCATGGTTAGTAATACCAACGCCGGAGTGCTTAAATGCTTTAGTAGGTGATGTGACTGTACAGAAATGCAGTGATTAAACTGTAAATATAAAACTAACTGGCTTATTCACAGCTCGCTATATATTTATTAGAACATCTATTTTAACATAGAAAGAAAAACCTAATAATCAGCATATTGCATTTCTGATTCAACACATGGTAGTTTGCATCCCAATGTGCGTAGACTTCAACAAGTAATTATTCTGACTCACTAAAAGATCCAGATCTTCCACATGCATTGACATCATTTGTTTTATCCAGATAAAACAAACAATCTCATTCGGAATCTTTAAGTCACTTTGCACTCAAAGCTACGTGGCTAGACACAGTGAAATATTGTTCATGTAGTCTCTGTGCATGAGTGTGATGTTGATCTTAACATATTATACTGCAGGGGTGGGCAACTCCAGCCCTCGAGGGCCGGTGTCCTTCAGGTTTTAGATGTGCCCTTGATCCAACACAGCTGATTCAAATGGCTAAATGACCTCCTCAAGAGGAGGAGAAGTTCTCCAGAGTGTTGGTAACAAACTAATCATGTGACTCAGGTGTGTTGACCCAGGGTGATATATAAAACCTGCAGGACACCAGCCCTCGAAGCCTGGAGTTGCCCACCTGGAGTTATAGTGTGTTAATTTAAACTTGTAATTGCAATCAAAGTATGAATATCTGCACAATACAAACTGATTTCCAATTCTCAGTTCCATGCATTTAACTCGTGACGCGACCTGAACGAACAGTGTACAATTTTAATATGGTGTCCGATTGTAAACACTCGTTCGTCAGTATTAATGTAACAGTAAGAGAAAGTTTCCTAATTACATTAAATCTATGCCTGCCTTCAGTGGACACAAGAAGACTTTAGATGCTACAGAGGTCAAATGTTAAGCCCTTTATAGTCACAATCCATACTTTATAAGTTAATTAAAATACAGTTTTGGGTTTTGCTGGTAGTGCAGCTAAAGAGCAGATATTTAATTTAAAAACAAAGCTCTTTATTCATTTCTGGCTTTTGTTCTCTGTACAATAGCACTGCTCGTTTGTGTGTTCTGAATAATGCAGTAGAAAGCATATAGCTTATGCTGACTCAATGAAAATGTTTCCTCAGGGACAGCAGGTGAGTAAACACCTCAGTCGTCAAGAACAAAATAACATGTGATTAGCGTGATAGGTTAACAGCTGTTTATATTTTCTCGTTGTGTCATTTGCAGTTTCCAGCTGAAAAGTCTTAAGAGAATTTATTTATTCTATTTAGTTGTATTTTTTATTTTTGGAAATTTTTGCTCAGCTTAAATTTATAAAAAATTTTTGATGATTTTGCTCTCATCATTTTTCCCCTTCTCTCTCTCGTTCTCTTTCAGGTCAATCATCAGTGCAGTACCAACATGGCGCTCCAGCCATATACCAGGGCCAGAGTGGCAGCCCGCCTCCCACGGGCCTTCCTCGAGTGTCTCTGCAAACCAATCCACAAGCAGCATCTGCCCGCCCCACTGTCCCACTGGCACAGGGTGTACCTCAACAACAGCAGGTGACTGCAAAGAGCCAATCAAATGTGGGGTTTTTTGTCTTCTGAGGAATTCCCTCTAATTCAAAGGTGTCAAACATGAGGCCCAGGGGCCATAATTGGCCTGACAAAGACTTCAGTCCGGCCCACTGGATGGCATTGTAAAATGTAAAGGAGTGCACCAGTGCCATTCATACTATACCAAAGTAGCTGGGTGTTTTATAACTGCAGGAATGTCTGAGCAGTGAGCTACCAGAACATTTTCACTAATCTGACACGTTTATTATACAGAAAAACTGAGACGTGCTGTTAAAATTGCAATTCTGTTTCAACTGGTTTGACCCACTTAAGGTCAAAGTGGGTTGAACATGGCCCACGATGTAAAATGAGTTTGAAATCCCTCCTATAACCGAATCAAACATAATATCTGACTCTTTTTTTAAATTTTGCTGTCACGAGCTAGAATGTATTTAATTAGTCGTGAAGCGATGCTGCAGTCACTAACGAACACCATCCTTTGTTGTGCAGGTGACCATTCAGGTGCAGGAGGTGGAGCTGGGAGGTGGGGCACAGAGGCAGAGCAACTTTCTGTCCACGCCAGGCGGACACAGAGTCCTCGGGAAGCAGCTCAGCGCAGACAACGCCGAGTCGCACAGGTGACGCTCGCATCATGTCACCACAACCCCCCCCTCTCCCCTGATGGTCGCCAGCAATGGACTGTTTCTGTGTCCTCCTCTTTGCCTTTTAGTTAGATTGCATGAACTCACCACTCTCCCTCTCTCACATTCATTGCATTGTTTTTTTGTTTTGTTTTTTCTCACTGTATCCTTCTCATTTTTTTTGTTTTTGTTGTGTTTTCATTGCTTCCATATTAAATGATTTTTCTACAACTGTATTTTGAAAACTCGTTGCTCTGGACATTGTTCGTAAAAGAGCAGACGTAAGAATTATAACTTTGTTTGAAATGTGTTTAAAATGACTGTAAATCCCTCATCGTCTGTGCTGAGTGGACAGCAACAACAAACTCTCCAGCTCAGTGTATCTGGGTGAGTTTCTGCATGTAAACAGAGCATCAACTCGAGTAGGAGGCCAGTAAAACCTGTGACCACCACCCCTGACTTCATTATCCCATAACTGCCCCTTGTAGCCAGGACTACCTTCACTGAGTGAGCATGTTACAATCTTGAAGTTGCAATCTTTATTAAAAAGCATCCTTTGGAAATATGTTACACCTCTCAGTGAATACTTGAACCTGGAGCAGCGTGTGATGTGTGTTCTAGGCTGTCTCTGTGGATCTTTAGCAGATTGGTGGACGTTAGGTGATGTGTTTGCTGTGTATACAGAGGATTGGGAGTACATTGTTGTTAGACAGCAGGTAGGTAATTACTGTGTGTGTTCCCTCCTGTTTAGCCGCAGCCTTGGCCGCTTCACATCGGGCTACGACCAGGCCCAGTTCAATCCCCACCTCTACTCTGGCGACGGTGCCTCCCGAGGCGCCTCAGGCGTGGTGGGGTCCTACAGCCCCTACCTGCAGGGAGCCTCCCTTAAAGTTCCCGGCCTGGAGGGTTACCAGACCGGGGCGGTGGGGACCAACAACTACGGAGCCCCTTCCACACTACAGCAGGCTCTCCTCTCCCCGACTCCTTTGGACTACCGCCCCCCTCAGCAGCACGTCACTCCCACCCTGCAGGGCCTCCTGTCTCCCCGCCACTCTTTAACAGGACACGCCGATCCCAGACTGCCCCCACAGGACCTGGCTGCCCTGCTGAAAAGACAGAGCCCCCGGCCATGTCCGGCACCCCCGACACCACCCAGCGGTGCGCCACAAGAGTATGGAGATATGCTGCTTCTCCGCCAGCTAGGCCCAGGAGAAAGCTTGGAACCACAGGCACCTCAGGGTGCCTCTGGAGGGCAACACTACCACCACCTCCTTCAGATCAGACCCCCGGAGGTCCAGCAACAGCAGCAGGCACCGTGCCCCAGCTTACCTCACTCAGAGAGCATGGAGGAGGACGAGGTACCAGCTAGCTACCATCACCCACACGAAGGCCTTCTTGCCAAGACAGGAGAAGGACATGAGCTCCTGGGGCCTCCCCGAGGAGGCACCCCACCCTACACCTCCCCTACACACAGGCATGGTGGCTACATAAGAACTGGCACAGGTAACAGAGGTGAGACCTTACCCCAATTTCAATGCTTTCTCCAAAGATCTGGAATACAGTGTCTGTCTTAACTGGAATATTTTTTTCCCGCCTTTAAATTTATGTTCTTTTCCTGTATGTTAAAGCCACGAGGTAAACCTGTACAAATATGTCCTTTTCAGAGTCTGAGCATGTGGAGTGCAGGCCTCAAGGACAGGCCATGGAAGTGCCTGATCATAATGGTGTGGGCTACTCGCGAGGCCCCCAGGGGGAGGTTTACAGATCCAGAGGACAGCTGCAGCGCCACCACACCATCCAGACTTGTGATGATGCTTATGTGAGTCAAACACTGCTGCTATGCTTACACACTACATTGATCACTAAGTGTGGGTTCTAGTAGGTTTTTGGGGTGTTTTTTTTGTTGTTGTTGGGGCTTTTTTTTACATTTACATCAGCTTCCAACTAGGTAAAATAAAAACAATTCAGTGTTAAATTCCATCCTGTTGCTTTGGTGGGTCATGGAAAAGGGCTGGCAGAAACAATCACATTTGTATGTCATTTTAATATTGCCTCGCTGTCCTTTTGGAGGATATGGGATCTTAGCTCACCTTCTCTGCCAGTGCAGTGCTGGAGAACACCCACTTAGCAGAACGAAGAAAGCGTATGTTTGTTTGTATGACTAAATGAACCAAGAGGGCATCAACACACTGCAAGGATGCTCACAACATCCAAATTCTGACTCACTGTTTCCGCTAGAAGCTGTTTATTAAACACGATTCATTTTTCCTGCCTCTAAACTGTCGTTCGCTTCCCGTTCCAGGATCAGGCAGACCCCATGTCTGGGATGAGCTTGCTGGCTGGGAAGGCGCTAAGCTCCGCTCGCATGTCGGACATTCTCAGCCAGACATCGCTGACAGGAAGCCAGCAGCTACACCAGCGGGAAGAATCGGGTCAGTATGAGACCTGTAGTTACCCCAAAAACAGTATTCTCTGTTTCCTCATCAGTTAAAGATGTGTGTTTCCCATGCAGTGTGCGACGTTGAAGGGGAGCTCCATGCGGCAGCCTGCTATCCCTCCTCCTGCACCAGTGACATGCTCCTTAGCTACAAGCCCCCTGACCTGCAGTACAGCATGGAGCAGGCTGGGGTCTAGCACAGGTACACACAGTGAATGTGAAGTCAACCTTAAAGTCTGTGTGAAGCCTCAAACATCACTTCTTTAATCTTAAATACTTGATAACAACTGATGTAGATTTTGGTATATCAGCAGCAAAATGATTGAGGACATTGTTTCTTGTTTCCCTCTGTCTTCCTGCAGGAAGCGGTGTATCCTGTGTCCATCGGTCCATATCAGCCATCCTGAGTTGTGTTGACTTGAGTTGTGCAGCATCACGCCAAACCATCGTCGTCTGCCCAAGCAGGGGTGCTTCTGTGTCCATCTGTCTGTCTCCATCTGACCCCTGGGAGGGCAGTTTGCGCGAGAGAGGGTGTGGGTGTATGTGGTGGGTGGGTGTAGACATTAGAGGGGTGAGGGTCTCAGGTGGAGCCTCGGGGTTCAAAGGTCAAAGTGCCAGCATTTTCTGCACAGACATCCAGCATTCATTCCCGCAGGTCGTCTCCTCTTCGCAGCTCCCGCCGTGGGTAGACTGGGGCTCCGCTCTTCCCTTTTTCATCTCGACCCCACCTGTCTTTCCCCTCTTCCCCCCTATCTACAAATCTGGCCCACCCAGCTCACCCCACACCCACCTTGTAGCCGCCTGACCCAAACCTCCCCTTTTCTCTGTCGGCATACTTCATTATGTGCCTCACTGGCCGATGCATCGATACAGTAATACTTGCAAGAACATCGAGTTCAGCGACACAAAGAAACGTCCACACTGCTGCCACAAACCCAAAGTATTCACATTAGGTGCGACTGCGTGTGTGTGTTTGTGTGTGTGAATGAATGAGAGGGGTGAGCCGAGGGTGTCTATGAATTTCAGTCTGCTCCTCCCCTCTCTCCTCTCCTCCTGCTGTCCTGCAGCAGATCATTCCAGAGCGGGCTGAAACCTCAGCGGTGGCCGCCCCCTCACCCGGCCAGGCGGCGGGCGTTTTGGGTCAGGCTCCCAACTGGGCAACAAAAGCGCTCTATCCAAAGATGGAGCTCAGTGACATCGCACAGGACAAACCAGCTCTAATTGTTTTGGTCTTTGTTATTTTTCTGGCTTCATTTCTTCTATTGTTTTACTTTTGTTTCTTTTTTTAATTTTATTTTATTTTAAAATTCATTTTTACAGCTAATGTCCACGTTGGCATTATGTTCGATATTGTTACTCTTATTGTTATTACTGTTTTTCTGTAAAAGAAGTTTTACTATGATGATTGTTATCATTATTATTATTATTATTATTATTATTAAAGGAAACGGTTCTGTGTTACAAGGAATACAAACTTTGTTCTTTGACTTAAGTAATTCAGCACTTTCGGTTCCAGCTTTCCTCAGTCAGCTTCCACCCTTCATCGCAGTTCCTCGCTCTCTGCCATACTGTCAGCTTGGTTTTCAATCCACCCTCCCCATCCCCTCCAACCTCTAAACTTTCCCCACTTTGTGTTCTCCCCCCTCCTCCCCCCACGTCAGTGACAGTGTATTGCATTGTGGGTAGTTTTACCAGACATTTTGCTCCTTTCCTTGTACAGTGATGCCATGTATAGAACGCTATTGCAAATTTCTGTATCTAAACTTTAGTTTCTGTTCTGTTTTTGTTTTTAGATGATGTTGGGGAGGCTTTATTTTTCTTCTTTTTTAAAAAAGTATATTGGTATTGTTTATCATTTGTATTTGTATTTTTTTTTTTATGTCTTGAGAAAAAATGTTTTCTTCTTGTTTTATGAATCTTGAGATTTCTAGCCAAAAGAGGACAGAGAGAAGAGAGACGGTGCTCTTCCTGCGTCGTTAAAAAAAGCGATTGTTCTTATTTGTTTTAATGTTATTATGATATCGAGACACTTGAATAAGAGGAGAGTAATTATTTTGTGTTGCTTTTTAAAGTATCATTTCAATCGATGTTGTTGTGACTGTCATTCTCGTTGATGTTGGGGGGCCTGTTTTCTGTTAACGGGGTAGTTGTGGCAGGCTTTACAGGGTCAGGCTTTCGGGCTTTTGTCTGGGTTGGTTCGGGTGCTACTTGACTTGATGCTCTTAAAGGAAAAACAAAACAAACTACAAAAAAGACAAAAAAATGAGGGAATATCTTGTAAAATAGCTGACATATCATCCAAAAAAGAAACATCACAAGTGTGGTCACGGACAAACCCACTTCTATTTCTCCCTCTTGCTGCCCTACCTACCAGTCTGCTGTGATCCTCCCCGCCATCTTTTACTATGTCGGCTTCTGATCAGACGGCGCCTTACAGACTTGGCCCCCTCCTCCCAGGCTAACAATGTTACCACCAAGGAGGACACTGCAGCTGCGGCTGACCCCCCACACGTTCCCCTCTTTTGGATTCATTTGTGATTTTGTTTCACTCTAACCCCGGGTGGAGGTGATGGCTGCATGAACAGTTTGGATACACCTGGACATCCCTCCGAACTGTAAAAGGGAAAATGTATAAGGAGGTAACCATAGGAATGAATTATTTGGATTCTCCAAAAAAAAAGGAAAGGTGTGGTCAGAGCTGAGCTGGGAAGGGTACGCCCACCTTTACGCTAGTCTCCCAAGGTGTGTGCCCTGCAGTACACTGGGGACCACAGCAGAGGACTGCACCTCCCTTTTCTTCCTCTTTGTTTTTCAAATTTGGTTTGTTGTTCTGTATCTATCCTCTCATAAATCAGTACTCAATATTGGGCCAGCAAGTGGACTGCGGCGCAAAACAATCGAGCTTCACTTGTGTGCTTGTACAAGGGAGACGCCGCAGGACCTGGCTGCGCTGGTCGCCATATTGTACGCTATATACGCCCGAGAACTGTAGGTGGTGTCATGCAGCGCTTGTGCTTTCCATTTGCAGCATGTCACTTCCTGTTTACTGACATTCGCTTTTATTCAGGCCCGCGGTTCCTTCTTAGCAGTTGTATCTCTAAAACAAAGTGTACGCACAGATGTGAACAGAGAAGCTGATGTGCATGCTGTTCCTTCCAAACCGTGTTTTAATTGGACAGAAGACAACCTTCCAATCTAACTCGAGAGTTTCCTCCAGATCTCAGTCGTTCCTCTTTCAGATCTGACCTCCTGTTGTTTTTGTTTTTTTCCTCATTGTTTACACCAAGCCAAAATCAAGAACTGAAGGGGAAAGGATTGAGTATGGAAAAGGGAAATAATGGGGATGGAGGATGCATCTCTCGTTCCATTGGCTGGACAAGAGACGCAACTCCAGAAGCTCCTCTTGTTGTTTGCGTTGTGTCCAGTTCCAGAGCTGTATGTAAAGGTCGAGGGGGAGCACACTGGAATGGAAAGCACAGCACTGAGCTGAATCGCACACATCTGCCTGACCAGAATGATCCTTCCTCTTTTTTGTTTTATTTTAATTTGTGTATCAACTCTTCCATCCCTGACTTCCATCTTCTCTCTCCATCCCAGCAAGCCAGCTCTCTGCTCCACTCCTGTTTCTTAGGTTCATTTTGTTTTCTATTGGTTCTGTTTTTTTGTCTACTTTTTTTGTTGTTTTTATTTTTCTTTTTTGTTGAGTACAAAAATACTAAAGTGCAACAACAATGATTAAAAAGAATATCAACCAAACTGAGATGAATAAATAAATATATATAAATAAAGAAATAATTTAAAAAGGTTGACCAGTGTGTCTTTGTTGTACCTGCTCGCACCATCGTGACTGTAGGGTCAAGAGTGATTTGGCCAAACGTTTACATGACCAGACAAGGTTTGAAGACACTCTAGTGTAGGCTGCACACTCAGTTTCTTCCTACTAATATTTTTCATGCACTACATAGTTCTTGTTCCTCAAGGACATCCCTGTTACTCCTCACAGCTTGATGCCGCCATTGTGCTTCACTGTAGGGAGGGCATTAGCAGAGCAGTGCAGTTTGGCTCCAGCACAAAGTAGACTGTCTATTTTTATCCAAGAGAGGCCTACTCCTCCATATGCAGCTGATTAAGTGTAACTGAGACAGCCGTCTTTACCACTGTGTCTTTGGGCTGCTGAGGGCTGAAGCTGTGTCAAAGGGACGATGGGGTTCTTGGTCTCCTCACTTACCAAGGCCTTACTTGCAAAAGCTACTCAACCCTATTAAGAGATCTGCTAGTTCCAAATTTCTGTCAGTTTTGTCAGTTGTTGAAGGGATTTCAGTGAGACCGTGGAACAAGACTTTTGATTGACCTCAAACGAAACTCGCATTCCACACACACTATTTAGAGTGGTGGGATGCTGCTGACCTCAACTGAGGATTTAGTCAGGTGGTGGAAAGAACACTTTGAGAACCTCCTCAATCCTATAGTCACGCCTTCTATCATTAAAGCAGAGTCTGGGCAGGAAGGGGATGACTCACCCATCACTGATGTGGTTACTGCACAGTGGCAGGGCCCCTGGGTTGGTCTTGGAACACCGGACCAGTTCTTTATCAAGTTATTTGACTGGGTCCCTCAGGGTATAATGTGGGGGGGGGTGCTTTGACAGACGGATAAGGGCGGCGTCCGCAATAATGTGGATGCTGAACTGATATGTTATATTGAAACGAGAGCTGAGCATAGAAACAAAACTGTCAAAATACCAGTCAGTCTACGTTCCTGTCATCACCTATGGTCATGAGCTCTGGGTGGTGATGGAAAGAATGAGTTTGCAGATACAAGCAGCAGAAATTAATTTCCTTCGAAGAGTGGCCGGGGTTTCAGCTTAGAGTCATTCAAGAGGGACTCAGAATAGAGTTGATGTTCTTCCACATCGAACTCCACTAATATATCTCATGGATGCCTCCTAGATGAGGCATTCTGGGCATATCTTACTGAGAGGAGGCCCCAGACCCAGGACTGGAGAGATTATATCTCTCAACTGGCTTGGCTTGTTATTCCAGCTGGATGAGATGGCTGGGGTGAGGAAAGTGTGGGCTTCTCTGCTCAGTCTTCTACCCCCATGATCCAAACCTAGATAAGCGTCAGAGAATCAATGGTTGGATGGAATCCTGCAGAAGTCCATGGGACTGACTTGTAAGTCCTCAGCATTTATTTTTAAACAGCTGTCTTTACGGACTACATCAAATGCCAGTTTACCAAACGAGAATGCCAATCAAATTGTCAGCTCAAGAACTAATTACCTGAATAATAACTAAAGCAAACAGGATTAGATATTTGAGTGATGACACTATAAGATCTTCAAGTTATTCCAATACTGAAATATGTGCAATAAGACATCCTGCCTTCAGTTTGACAACGGCTCATTTGAAGTCTTGGAAATTGCTAATGATGTCATATCACTGCAGCCTGGAAATAAACAGAAACCTACAGGTTTCAAGAGAGAAGCAAATACATAAGACAAAGCGCAAAAATCGTCACTTTGACAGGTAATGCAGATCAGACTTGTTGTAGGTCTGTCTGTTTGATTATGCTTGTGAAGTAACCGAGCACATTCCTTTTATTATTTTATCCAGGTGAATGGTGCGTTTCACTAAGCAGTCTTGTCAGCTGGGTGAGTGTAGAAGTGTGTTGACATGGTTTACACAGCTGTCTGTACACACTGAAACGTTCTGTTTATATTAATAATAATAATAATGGATTGCATTTATATAGTGCTTTTCAGGACCCCTCAAACCTTTACAATACCACTATTCATTCACTCTCACATTCATACACTGGTGGAGGCAAGCTAAAGTTGTAGCCACAGCTGCCCTGGGGCAGACTGACAGAAGCAAGGCTGCCATATTGCACCATCAGCCCCTCTGGCCAACACCAGTAGGCGGTAGGTGAAGTGTCTTGCCCAAGGACACAACGACCAAGGGTGTCCAAGCCAGGGCTCAAACCAGCAACCTTCTGATTACAAGACAAACACCCAACTCTTGAGCCACAATAGTCCTAAACTCTAAATGTTTCCTAACCTCTAAATGTTTCCTAACCCTCTACTATGCAATCACACAGATGACTGAACTGGAGAAAAGAGCACGCAGAGAGGCGTTTCCACTGAATGAATAACAGCTGCACAATTAAATCAGTGACTTCTTTACTGAGAATTAGGCTGCTGTACCCTTAAGATGAATAAGTTCTCATTATAAGTCACAGGTTGATGACACAATGGAAACATAGCCCCCTATTGTATGAGCTTGTTTCTTTTGTCTGCCTTCTGGCTGCAGTGCTCTGCATGCTGCTGCTCTGATCTGTGCAGCTGCACTGCAGAGGCTTTTCAGTCGGCGGTATCCGAGCGCTGACTTGTCATGTGTCTGTGTTTGTAGAACATGGGTTCACTTTAACATGCCTAATGATGGAACTGGGTGATGGATGACAGGAAATGATGTGTTAATCCCTAGGAACTGACAGTTTTCTGGCTTTACTCGACGCTGCATCCTTGTCTCCTCCCCCACACCATCACTTTCTCTTTCTTCCCTCATGACTCCGTGCCCGCTCTCTTCTTCCTTACTACGCTTCTCTCTCTACATCATTCTTCTTTCTCCTATTCTCCCACCCTCCCCTCCCTTCTGCTCTCCTCTCCTCCGAGTGGCGACACTGTGACTGCCTGCGTCAGCCAGCCTTTGCCAGCTAGTGAAAGCTGCTACTGGAGGTTGCCGTATCCTGCAGAGATCCCTGTGTGTGTGTGCGCGTATGTGTGTAAGTGTATGAGTGCACGCAGATGGGAAAGCAACTGAGTCAGGGAGGGCTGCCTCTCATCTCTCCGCTGTCATCGCCATCCTTTCCTCTCCTCCTCCTCTGCTGCCATGGAGCTCCAGCAGGCTGAATCGCAGCAGCATCTGCAGAAAGGGCTGAGGTAATACTGTGTGTTATAGAGGACTTTTGCTGTGTATTTAAGCGCACACAGCTGCACTGCATGCAGCCTAAGAGAGTGCATAATGTGTGTGTGCATGTGTGTAGACCTGCACTGTAATATATAGCATCTTGCTGGCGATCAGATTCCTACGCTTGTCAGTGCAAAGCATCTCTTCCACCTGGCTGCAAACATCTGTCCGCTGCTATCTTGCGCATATATGAGCCCAGCTAAGAATTTTCTTGGTTGTCCTCATACATGTTGGATTGTGTGTGTGTTTCTTAGATGGCTCAGTTCCTGCTCTCCTCCAGGTTTCTCCCACAGATCACATGACCTATACAGCAGGAAAGCAAACACTAGATATTCCTCCTTCTCTGCTCTTGCATGCACTGATCCCAGCCGCCCGTCAGTGTTTTGCATTGTAGTGATGGGGTACATAGTACATACCCTATATTTGACAAGATACTAAAGAATGACGGGCCTGTCAGTGCCTGTGTAGAGACTGCATTGCATTCAAAGTTTCCTGTCAACTGCTTTATATATACATATATATTAAACCTACAGTGAAGCTTTGCACAACATGTTGCCCACCTTACCCACAATGCAATTTGACCATCAAGAGCTGGGTGGTATTCTTGTAGGTCCTACTGAATCCTTGAGCTGTTAGTCTTAAGAAGAGACAAGGAGCAAGGCCACAGACTGGAGAGACACTGCTGGAGGCAATAATCAGACTTCTGACAGCTCCCTCTAGAGGCACAAAAGGCTACCTACAATTTTCATACATATTTACTGGAGTTTTTCCTTAAAGCTGTTTTAAAAAAATTTTTTTATTTATTCTCATTCACATGAGAATGAAAATGTCAGGCTTAGAACAACAGTATATTAAACTATAAACCTATGCTCACTGGTACACGGTCCAGGTGAGGTTGGACTGATCCGGTGTAAAAAAATAAAAAAGTGGATTTGTGCACTAGAGGGGGCGTCTTTTCTTGAACTGGACTCATTTGCTCTTGTAGAACCAAACTGATCTGCATAGATGGAGGTTGCGATTCATTTGGGATGATCTTTTAGCACTGTGCTACCATATTATGTTTCGCATTAATAACAATGCGCAGCAAGTTCTTGATTTAAAAAATATATGTGATTTCTTGTCTCTGCAGGTAGATGTGCGAGTGTGTGTGGTGCTCTGTTGGGCCATTATGGAGTGTGTGTGTCTGGGAAGGTGGACGTCGGGCTCGGCCGTCGTGTTCCTTCACACACTGGCCCTGTCCTGGACAGGTAAGAAACATGGCAGCTTCAGTCCTGATTATATCTGTCGTACTAATTATGATCTTGACTCCAGTTTAGTCATAGCTGACAGGTGTCATTGATATACAGACTTTATATAAAAGATGGAGGCTATAACTGGGATATCATATTTGATCACGTGGTTTCAAAAGACCAAGATGACGATGATGAAAATAAATAAATAAATAAAGTAGACTGGCAGCACAATCATTGGTGGTTAGCACTGTTGCCTCACAGCAAGAAGATTTTGTGTTTGAATCTACCAGCCAGCAAAGTTCTTTCACATGGAGTCATGTGACGAGGATGGATGAATGAACCATAATATATTAGTGCTACTCTTGTACCTATAGGTGCAATTGAGCCCATTCCTAAAATTGACGGATGGCACCGGGGAGGTGTGACGCTGCAGGAGAACGTGACACACCGGTTCAACTGCCATTCAGATGGCTGGGACCCCCACGCCCCTCCCATGCTGACCTGGTATTTGAACGGCGAGCAGCAGAGAGATCCATCGCCAAACCGTGGCCGTCTAGTCATGACATCACAAGAGGATTCTGAGGTGATGAGACCGGGGTCCAATCACAACAGCACCTTCTCTTTGAGGGCCAGAAAGTGGGACAGGGAACTGGTGTGTGTCGCATCAAACCCCAGGACAGGCGAGAGCTACAACGCCACGGTCACGCTCAATGTACAGTGTGAGTAAGTGGGCCCATGTGTCTTCACCTAATGCATTTGACGAAATGCTGAATTTCTCTTTCTCTGTGTCTCAGTCCAGCCAGAAATCCTCAGGGTGAATGCCCACTATAGTGAAACCTCAGACCCCGGACTCTCCCTAGTCCTCTTCGCCTTGGTGCGGTCAAATCCACCTGCCACGATCACCTTTGTTGACCAGTCCGGCCAGTTGGTGGCCAATACCTCTGACTTCCTCATTCTGGACTCACGAAGCTACCCCTGGCTGACCAATCACACGCTGAGAGTCACGCTCAGCAGTCTATCAGGAAATGTCTCGCTGAATGCCAGCAACAGCGTGGGAACGGCGCAAAGCAACCTCACACTGGCAGGTGAGACAAATCTACCATGACTTCAGAAACTACATGTGATGATAATACAGTCATCAGGACCTCTACAGCACATCTCTTGGCCTTAGTTTCCTGTTTACCATGCAATTATGAGATCACTAAAAGAAAAAGTGAAAAAAAACACCCAACATGTGGAATTATTCCTTTAAACTCTCCACTTTCTGTCTCCAGAGTTCCTGCAGTCTCGTGTGGAGGTGCCCATGCTGGGAATCGTGACCGGAGGAGCCATGGCCTTTATGGCTCTGCTCATCCTCAGCCTGATAGTTCTCTGCCTCATGCAAAAAAACAAGAGCAAGTCTATTGGTGAGACTCAAGTGTGCATGCATGCAGTGAAGAAACAAGCTGGAAAATTTGATTGCAGCATGTATTCTTAAGGTATTCTTCAGCAGATTAACACACATCCCCGTTTGATGTTACAGAGGATACAGTGGAGATTGTGATGACCAAGAAGAGGTAAGCAAGGAGGGCAGACTTGTGATGTTACAGCACAAAAAAGTGGAAATCTCAGCAGTCATTGCCATTATTCTTTCTAAATCTTCAACGTTTGATTGACACCACACCGACACCATCTCTGTATTCCAGCGCATCCATATTTCACATCTCCCTTAATAATTTCCACCTCAGCGCATTAGCGGACTGAAAACACTGCTGAAAGCATTTCTCTGCTTTTAAGAATACTTTATGTGCATCCTACAGATCAATACCATCTCTAATCCAAGTTTGATATCTTCCACACAGCGAGTCAGCCAATCTGAAGCCGGATAACACTGATAAGACCCTCATCCCCAGAGAGAACATGTCCCTGCCTTCAAACATGCAGCTCAACGACCTCAGCACTTTAAAGAAAGGTACATTTACCACAGTTTAACCGCAGCACAGAATCTGACCGTGCTAACAGTTTAAGAATACAACACCTTAACAATAAATCACTCACTTATATCTTTGAGTGTCCGATAATCAGGTGCAAAAACCTTTTGACGGAAGAAGCAGGACAACGTTATCTGACAATCTTGGTGTAAAATGTGTTCTCCAAGATCTTGTTAAGAGCAATCAGTCTGTCATTTCTTGATCATTTGGAATTCTGGGCATCCATTCGGGCACTACTTCGATTAGATCCATGCTTTTTTATTCAGAAATGAGCCGCCCCGTTTTGTGGTTATGTTCTTCTATTAAAATCAATTAGATCACAAAGAGGGAAAATAATTATTTAGTATTAATGCACAGGATTTACACCATTTCAAAACTGGATAATGAATGATAATGATCCCAGAAAGTTTACTGTGAAAGTACCTGATGTCATATTTTTAAATACATTTAATTCTGTAAGGAGATAACATGAAGGTGAGAGGGAACAAGAGTTGCTTTAGATGCTAAACAGTTTTTGGGAACTTGTTTGCTTTTTTGCTCACAGTTAGAGAAAGGATTAGAACCAGACTTCACTTCTGAGATGTGTCTATTGAAACCTGTTTCTCTGGGTTTCCAGACAGCCGCCAATGTACCAGTCACTCTGGTTCTTCGCCAGAACAATCACCTGCTTATCTGTCAGTAAAGCAAACAGAAGGTCAAGAAAAACGTTAGTGAATCAATATCTTTACCTAGACTTATCTGTCTTAACTTTTTTTGTTTTGTTTTTATCTAGAGTGCGCGCACACACACACGCACGCACACTCACGCGCACACTCACGCACACACACAGAGATGCAAATTTAATTGAATTCTTTGTAAGTTATTTTTCGGTTTGGCAAGTTATTTTGATTATTTATTTTATTTTATTATTTATTATTTATGTCATGTGGTAGCTAAACCTAGCTTAGCTTAACATAAATTTAGCTTAGCATACACTGTGATTGGTTAGGAAGTACTGCAGCACATCAGCCCCCTCCAAGAAATGCATTGTTACATGTTTGGTTTTTACAGACTGCTTTTAATAGGTTAAATAAATAGTTGATAGTATGTTAATTTGTAAGCTTCAATGGAATGTTAGCCATTTTACTTGTATTTCTGATTCCGTTTAGCCTGTTAGCTACAGCAAGTATCTAGCTGGGTGTGACAGTTGTATCAGTTTCTATCCATCCTTCTAACCACTTCCTGGAGCCTATCCCAAATGTTACTGTAATGTGAATACACTTTAACTTGATTTTAAAAATCTCACCACAGCTTCCCCACCAAAAAAAAGGATAACATCTTACATACTACTGCATTCTCCATCTTTCCTGTATCACTTTTTGTAGCCCGAGAGGCCGCCCAGCAGAACAGTGTGGGAGAGGAGAAGAAAGAGGAAGAGGAGGAGGAAGATCTATCTTTAGCCTATGCTGCCAGAGGTCAGGGAAATACTCCTGATCCTGTTGAGTTTTTTCTCCACTTTTTAAAATACTTTAACACAAGTTTTTGTATCAAGGAACATTAGTGTTCTTTCTTTCCCCCCTAATGTTTCCAGGTTTTGCCAGATATCCGATGGTGGGCTACATCTATAAGGTGAACAGCACAAGCAGCGAGGAGATCTGGCTCTGACGTCCCTGAATGTAACACACATACTGTACATGCATGCTACTTAAAAACAGTCCAGCCATCCCGAAGGAAACCCAGAGCAACTGCCACTCAACCAACAACTCAGGCTGGACTGACACGAACAGGATCCAGGATCTTGTTGGTGGAGTTTAACACCATTCTGCTGACCGCATCGACATGATCACAAGTTTCATAACCACACAAGGAAACTGTCTGTGTGTTTGTTACCAAGTGCTCGGTATTTACACTGCTGACATGTTGTCTCAACAGTATGAACTGCAAATGAAGCGCTCATCTTTCAGTTTGTTTCGACATGATCTCCTGTAAACATGCTCATAATGTCCCTCCTCTGTGTTGCATTACTGGAATGCATTAAATGTTCTATGCTAACACTGATACCTGAATAAAATGGTGCATAATTATAGAATATGTATTTGGTCATGGAAATGTTAAGATGCAATGTACTGTATATTTGTATGCATATGTATATGTGTATAAAAGAAGATGTCTAATAAAGATAATATGGAGACTGTGTGGAGGCAAAAGCTGGAAAATGCTGTGGTTGCAATCAACACTCACCAGGGGGCGCTGCAGAGCGGTTTACGATGAGAGTCGTGTGTTGTTGGCATAGTTCTAGCAATAAGTGTCGTGTGATGGAGAAGGCACTGTTGCATTTGGGGGAAACGTAATTGGGTACTCTATAGCTGTAGCAGGTGCAGGAGAAGAATAATCTAGCTCTTTAGGTTTAACTGTGTGTGTGTGTGTGTGTGTGCCAGGTGTTACCTCTGGGTCACAGGTTCCTGTGGCTTTTCATCAAACAGGAAGTCGAGTTGTGTTGTGGGAGCATCTATTTGCTTTCTCTCTGTTTTTCTTCTGCTCTGTACAGTAAATGCAGTCTGTCACACACATAGTGGGAAAAGAAAACTTTCACAACACACGGGGGAATTAAAATATTCATCTGAACACACACGCTTGTGTTTGTGCCTTCGTTTTACCAGATGGAGCTGCTCACCACCACCGGCACGAACATATCCCAGAGCAAGCGTACACCAAGCAGCAATTACTGTCAACAGGCTGATCAGTCATTCCCATAAGGCGGAATTTTCTTCTCTGGTTGTTGTTCATGTGTTTTGTAAGATGTGAAAGCTGCCATGACAAAAAATCACGTGGGTAGGGGAAAAAAAGAGTTTCGATACCCACAACATTTTAATCTTATTACATATACAACAAACGTGAAGTTTAGTGATCAAACAGGAAATGAGTGAACAGTTCAGTGAGGCTTTAGTGTTGAAACTGCACAAACTGATTTTTGTTGTGACAAGTTCAAAATTCTCGACTGCAACTTAAAATGTTGCTTGTGTTGGTGAGAGTGTAATAAACATTATTAGCTAAGTGCATCTGAACATGTCAAAGTCACAGTCAGGCTCCTCCAGATGTAGGAATCAACAAAGCCTGCTGAGACAGAAGATAAACCAATCACATTCACTTCCGTTTCATGCACATGCACAGAGAGACTGAGACACTGACAGACAGAGACTGGATGCTCGGCAGCTGAGACCCACAGTTCTTCATTTCGTGGTCAGTGCTTTTATTTAAAAGTTGATATTATGTTGTGTTGATATTGAGTGTTGATATTGTTATTTTCATTTAGAATTAATAATGTGTAAAGCTTGAATTTTAGGAATAAAACAAATTAAACCTGGTTTCAGAGTTTGTATTCTTGGCTAACTAAAACGATTTCCTCTGAATAGCACCCTAAATGTTGTATTTCATCATCTATTATCTGTCTCTGTAAGTCCAATAAATGGTTGACATGAAGTAGAAAATGGCGTACTTCCTGTTGTTTTGTAGTTCGCTCACTCTTACTTGCAGGGAAATGAACTGTTCCCTTCTATCAGCAGCAGAACTCACAGGAACAATGAAGAATCGCTTTGCTTTGGCCTCCTGTTTGCTGCTGCTTTGGACCTTCACAGGTAGGCCTGCTACACCATTTTACCCCACACCAACATAAGATAAGATAAGACTTGGGACTTTATTAGTCCCACACGTGGGAAATTTGTTTCATGTTGACATGAAATGAAAATCAATGTAGAAATCATAATTCAGTGATAAGCATTTAATGTTGACTTTGAATGTTTCAGAGTTGGATGTTTTTTTTTTTAATTAACAGTGAATGTTTTCATTTTTTTTCCCCACATTTGTCTTGCAGTGTTTGTCAGCTGTCAGGACAAAAAAGATGGTAAGAAGATTAATTGAATCTTTAGATGGGGCTATGTAGTATTATAGCAAATATGTGGTAATTTACAAATAGCAGTTAAGTAACAGAAGCTGCTGCATATCTAAACAGGCTTGCACTTTTTTAATATTTCTGTTTTCTCAAGCCCCAGTTGAGTTACAGGTGAAAGAGGTCGCCGATGGAATTGCGCTGGCTTGTAGTGATCAATCAGATGTTACATCAAATACTAAAACTGATATTAAGACAAAAAGTCTTCATTTGCCATACAGAGATGACAGCACAGGAGAATACAAATGTGGAGAAAATGATCTAATCTTTGTGAAATTCCGCAGTAAGTTCTGTAGGAAAACTTGTGTTCATAATATGAAAAGAAAATGCTTAATTTTTTTATATTGTTTGTACACTTTTATCACTTACCTTTCAACTGTAATGTTGAGGAAAAAAATGTCAGCACCTGTATTCATACACAATGTGTGTTTGTGTGTGTGTTTCTCCAGCCTGTGACAGCTGTGTAGAAGTTGATACACCTTCCTTAATAAGCATGGTCATAGGAAATGTGGTGGCTACCATTGTGGTAGGAGTGGGTGTCTATCTCATCGCTTCTCAGACCTCTCAGACTCGAACCGGCCCTGTCGTCTCTAACAAGAAGAGTAAAAGTAAAGACTATTTATCCATCTAAATAATATTTGTTTAGTTATGTGAAAACAAAGTTTTATTATGGAATACTTAAAATAACTAAAATAACAGATGGCACATTCCATGGGTATATTGAATAACTGGTACAGTTATTAGGTTTAACAAACAGGAGCAACATAGACTGACTCCAAAATTACTTAAAAAAAAAGGTTGTATACAGAAGTGTATGATAATGATAATATAATGATTTTCATATTATTATTTTTTAATTACAAATCAAATGTTTTGTGTTTTCACAGGAAACATCACTGTGAAAACATATTTATTATTTAAAGTAATTAACAAATATATATAACTGCAGGTATATTATTGCCTGCCATAGTGTTTAAAGAAGTATGAAAACACTGAATGATATACTACATGAAATAACTACTTTGCGAATTACTATCTATGAATTACTTTATAAATATACTGTTTTTGAGTGGGACAAAATACTACTTTGATATTGTACTTATATCATGAAACTTGCAACTAACAGACTAACTGACTGTCCTTTTTTGATCATTTTGCAGGATTTGGTTATTGTTTCTTTAGAACATTCATGAACAGTGGGAGTAAATCTGTTTTCCTTTGCAATAAATTTTGAATTATCCCTAAATAGTTTTTGGATTCTCCAGGAGAAATAATTTTCACTTACATGTTTTACCAGTTTTTCTTTTTTACTTTCCACATAAAACTAAGTTTTAAAACGAGTCGTTGCACACTTTCCTAAATCTTTACCATTATTTTTTTTCCAATGTAGCGTCGTCTTCTCTAATTATTTGCAAGAATCATTTCTTTTAGGTGATGTTGTGTTGATCTTTTAATCAGTTCACATAATCTTGGTCATATTCATCCAGTAGGTAGAAGACAATGGGCATAAGAAAATCAGTTATAATTAATGACTCAAAATCAAATCAAAAAGAGTTAAAAATCATAATCCCTTAAATAACGACTACAAACACTTAAAAAAATCTATAATGCAATGCTATTATTATTATTATTACCAGTATTACCGATAATAAAAACACTCAGCAACCGATTCCGATTAGGCTTTGCTTTTGCAAAAATGTTATTTCATGTGTCCTCAGGCTCCGACAGACAGCATCTAGTTTCTGAAACCAGAGGACCGACCAATGACCACTACCAGGTAAGCTGAAACCTGAAAGTGACAATAACACTAAAAAAGAAAACAACAACTGACTTGTTTTCTCCAACAGCCTCTGAGGAGAGGTGGCCAGAAAGATACATATGATGAACTCGTCCACAGAAGATAAATGGAAGGAAGCTCACTGGTGTCCTTAGCTGGAAGCTTGAGAGTCCTCATAGATCCAACATCTGCTGGAGGGGAAAGTCTGGTACCTGTTTTCAGAAGTTACATCTAGCTAAGCTGTTCCCCATCCCCAATGCAGGGCTTTATTTTCAACATGCCTGTAAGATGATGCTTTAAAATCACTGTAATATAATATCAGAAATTATAATAACCTGGGTAGTATTGGAATAGCTATATTATACTTATTGATTATTAAGAAAAAAAAATTGACTGTCATGTTGCCCAATGAAAACTCAGTGAATAAAATTAGCTACGCTGTCTTGTCATGCTATTGTGAGTGATGAAAATCTCTCAAGCTACTTTTCTTTGTACAGTTCTGAAGTAATTGCAAGATTAAGATTAGGATTAATATGCTGTATTGTAGTAGCATTGTGTCAATAATGCATTTATGATACGATCAGAAATGTCAATGTAATTGCTCTTTTTGTATGCTTTTGACTACAGTTAGAGAAGCTCTTGCCACATCCACGCACTTGTTGTTTATAGTTTGTAGTTTATCTCATTTGGCAAAAAAAAGACATCACTCAATAAAAAATGTGACAGAATAATTTGACTAATGGTATCACTGTTATTAATTGTAATTTTTTTTCAATTTCCAAATCAAAAATCTAGTGCTCATACAGCTGTAGAAAGCATATATTCAGATAAATACTTGTAAATGTTAAAAATACGTACAGAGATTTATAAAATAAAAAAAGCACTGTTAGATGTTAAACCAGTTGTTTGTGGTTTTTTATTTCAGTGACAATTTTTTAAGCCTAAACAGACCTATTTTATTGTATGTTTTTAAGTATGCTGCATGCACCAGTGCTACATGCCAAATCAATTATAATTTTAAAAATGTGCAGGCATCACAAAACACTAACTTAACGATATTACAAATCACAAAAGCACTAAAAAAAAGCAGCACTAAATGAAAACAAATGGTGTTATATTTCATTGAGATAAAAACAAATTAACATTAAAAAGGAGCACCTCATTTTTGACTGCATGACATCCTTAAAGTCTTGTTCTCAGTCAAAATCTTCTATGAGTTACACGCACTGGGAATTTCATAATTTGAAGTGTTTTTTCCAAAACTATTCCCCGTTCCTGGGAGAGGAACTCCCAGCTCATCTGAGAAGTTTGAGTATGTCAGCTTTGATAGATCAGTTTAAGAACCATATAGCTAATGAAATAATTATTTTCTAACCCATTACCTTATGACATATTTAACGTCATTCTTGAAAACATGATACCACTTGCTACTGAGAGATTACACAATAACTGTGCCTTTATAAGGCCACAGAGTGGATGACAAGAGCGAAGCTGTTAAAATAATGAAACAATAGCAACTAGCCCAGCACAGACGTTTTAGTGTTTATCCAGTGATAGTCCACTTTTCAAATTATTTCAGACAAATATATAACGATTCCAGCAAGACAACAAAATACAACAAAATGAGCAGAAACTGAGTTCTCTATATTATTACTATTATTTATGCTATTCTCATTATTATTATTAGCAACAGTAGTAGTAGTATTTTCAGTAGCAGAGATCAAATCACACTTTTGATAGAATAGAATAGAATAGAATTCAACTTTATTGTAATTGCACATGTCACAAGTACAAGGCAACGAAATGCAGTTTGCATCCATCCAGAAAGTGCTTTAGCCACAATATAGATATATTACAAAATATATATTAGCAATAATATAGGTATATAGATATATTACAGAAATGGGTCTGTTATAGGTATGAGGGTACAAAATATGGGTCTATTATGGGTATTTTACAATGTACACGGTATGAAGGTATGTTATGAATATGCTGTAACTATAAGTATGTACAGGCTGTAGTGAGTGTACAAGCTATGTACAGGCTATGACCAGGATATAAATATGAAAACTATACAGAAATATGAACTATGCAAATTATAAACAGTTGTAGAATTATAGTTATCATATTGTACAGAATGATTGTCTATACAGCATTTACAGTAGTGCAGTTAAGATAAGTGAAATATGTGGATAATCTCTACAGAGGCTATATAAAGTGCTAGAGGTTGGGAGTGGTGGTTTATTCCATGTTATTATTGTGTGTATGAGGGTACAGTTGTCCATTTGTTTGTTTTTGTCCATTGTGTTGTGTTCAGTTATAGGTGGTTGTGGGTGTGTTTATGTTCAGTCCACAAGTTTAATGTGGGTAGGATGTCAGGAGGCATCATATTGTATGTTATGCTTTGTTTACAATCCCCCCCCCCCCCCATCCCCCAACGAGTCACATTTATGTAAGGATGACTTATAAATTGCTATAATCAAATATAAAACTGTTCCTCTAAAATACTTTATGAATTAATAAAATAAACTTGAGTTGAAAAGCTTGAGTACCACAGAGGTAGACTTGCTAGTTGGGGAGCCTCTTTCTTCACAACCTGAGTGTCTAGATATGATAGTGGCAGTGCTGCTATAGTAACAAAAAGCCCTTAACGTTACCATGTTGCTGTCATGCTACTTTTGCTTGTTGAAAAGACTTCTTATATTCATGTAATAATAAACTGCTCTGAATGTGAAAAAATATGTATGTTCTCACTCCTTCTTCCTCTCTCTGTAAATGTGCATGTAACAAGCAATGAAATGGAAGTGCCAAAAACCAGTTAACAAGGCAGTCTCCAAACGCAAGTCAAACCCCACACTCATATTAAAATATACAACTTAGTGTTAAAGCTGATATCTGTAATATATCATATAATACGTGCTTTTGGGGATTTTGTTAAGCTCTATAGTTATGGGCGTGACTGCTTAGGTTGACTGTTGTGCAGACACTGAGATCTGTCTCCTGACCTATACTAATTTGAGTCACTGCACCTACTTTGGCTGTTGGAGCCTTATTATTTCACAAAAAGCCCATCAAAGAAGTTGACATTTGTGCTCTGGTGAGTGAAATGCTAGAACACTGTCAGGTAAAGGTGCCTGTTTTGTGCACAGTTTAAAGATGCAGCTTGGTAAGCAAACTTACTAGCATTAGCACGTCACCCTTTCTTCTAACTGTGGTTACCAATTGCATCCAAACACTGGATGGATATGGAGTCCAGAAACCAATACGTGATTCTATGATGTCAATCCTAAATGCTAAGAGGTCTAGCAATACCTACACATGAAACTTTCTGTGGTATCAAATGGTAAAAGGTCTCTAATAACACCAACACATGCAATTTTACTTTTGCAGCCTTGCCATTTCAACATATTTAAACGTAAGAAAGAGAAATGTTGTTAATATTTGTTTAAATAATTAACACAGTAGTCATGCTTTTAATGAATGAAACCTTTGATATATTAACCCAAGAGAAAACAGTGACTGGTAAAAATGAGCCCTATCTCAACCAGCTACAACAGCACACTGCTACCTCTGCATTCACAAGTGCTGTGTGATACTGCAACCTTTGGTATCAATCTGATGCCAAATAAATTAAGAGCAGTATTGCCGATACTTTTAACCTAAAAAGGGAGCTTATGTAGGTTAGAGGAGTGTGTCATGATATATGAGCTGAATCATCGTACATTTGCAAAATTCTGAACACATTTTAATGAACACAAACATAACAATGTTGTGATTTTAACTCCCCACAACAATTAGTTAACACAGTTTCCGACTTCTAACAGATGTTTTTTATGAGACCTGGAATGTAACTGTGCCTGTCTTTAAAGGACTTTGGGTCGGCTTCTGTTGTTTACATATACTATGGGCTATAAATTGACATGACGAAATTTTTTCATGAAACAAACAAAAAACAATTAAAAAAAAAAAACTGAACACAGTTAGGTTAGGTTAATTGGTGATTCTAAATTGCCCTTAGATGTGAATAAATCGCTGTCTGTCTGTGTTAGCCCTGCGATACACTGGCGACCTGTCCAGGGTGTACCCCGCCTCTCACCCTAAAAAAGCTGAAATAAGCTCAAACCCCCCCGATTGCATAAATATCGATCTGATACTGATACCAGTGTTGGTATCAGTATTTAGATGAATATTATTTAGATCTGCCCACCTCTACAATTCACCAAATAAGTAATTAGCCATTCAGATTACTTAATTAAATTAATGATAACACTAAAATACTCAATTACAAGTACAGGGCCTTGGAGGGAACACTAAGTAAGAATGGTCACTTAGTTGCATTATTTATGACTATTTTTTATATATTATTGTACATTTTAATAGCTAATACATTTGTATGGAATGTTTAGTTAGATAGTTTAATTAATTGCATTTTATATACTTTAAATGTTTTAGATTAAATTAAATCTACTCTCTGGATAGCTTGTAATGAAAGGTGTGGCATAAATGTATTGGAGTAAAAAGCAGACATACGTGAAAATATACTGACTATTAGTAAAGAATAGTAGTTGAATAAACGTACCACTGTTAATGATCATCATACAACATAAAAAAATAATGGCAATAATTAGTCATACTCTAACCTTAGTCAAAAGGTTCACATTGATTTTGAGATGCATAAAATCAGTAAAAAAAAATTTTACTGAAGAGAAAGTTACACAACAAGAGCAAAGAGAAAAGCAGAGAGAAAGGTTAAGAAAACTGAAAGATTAAAATAGTAACAAAGTGTTGCAGGAAACACAAAAGTTAAAGAGGAGAGAAACTCAGAGGCGTCCCCTTGTCAGGTAATCTAAAAGCTTAACGTCTTTGATAGCAGCTCGTCTTCTTCCTCACTCTGCTGTGACAAAGCTACAAACTACTGTTTTCTACCTGAGCCGGAGAAGAGATCAAACAATGGAGCTTTAAGCAGCTCGGCTCTGAAACACAAACCTGATCTACACACACACACACACACACACACACACACACACACACACACACACACACACACACACACACACAAAACCAACTTCTGACTCAGGGCATGTTCACACACCTTCGAGCACATGCACGCTCTCATCCAACATGAACGTGTGTGCTCGTGCACACTAACAGATGAGCAGATGTAGGTCTGTGTGTGGGAGCGGTTTGACTCAACAAAGAGAGAAGAACACACCACCACCCCCCTCCTATTTTCTTTGCTTCTTTCTCTCACAAATATACAGAAGATGTAAATGAAGATAACTGAGCAGTAAGTGTGGGTGTGTTTCCACTAAACACTACTCTTCTGAGATGCTTACAGTGTAACAGATTTATCAATCATTAATAATCTGCATGGAGACGAAACATTACGTTGTGTTTCCCTCTTTTGTTTCCACCAGTACAGCTGTGCTCCGTCACTGCTGGGAAAAAAAAAATCACACAGAACCCAAAACATGACATGATGTGATATTTCCACTGTGTCTTTAACACTATCAAAAATATGTTTATGCATTGAGAAATGTTTCAGAGATATTTCCAGAGACGGTGATGTATACAACTGTCACAGCAGAAACGAAGGCATACTGGTGATGAGTGTGTGATGGGGGCTGGGGTGCTACGGATATGAGCTGTGGCTTTGAGGCAGCTTCATGAATCGGTTACAGTTCTATCTGCTGAACCATCCCAGTACTGTTTTCAACCATGAACAAAGACATACATGAGAGCAGTGTTCACTGTGGTTTATTATATTAATGACGCACGATGTCCATTACAGTAACAGAAAGGTTATCACATTATAATGTAATGAAAGAAGAAGCAAAGAAGTAAGCCTCAAAGGTCTGTGCATGCAGCATGTTACATATCTGATGCTCTTTTTACATGTCAGAGCTTAAAATGCTGCATATACTCTATTTATATATGTACAAGACATGCAAGTATATTTGAGTTGATATGATTTTGTCGCTCTAAATTACAGCACATTCTGCCAATGTTTAGATTAAAAGATCAAAATACTCAAATGCCCATAAACACATATATTTGGCTATCCACATTATCAGGCACACTTCTACAGACTGATGTGATCCAATTCCATGTCAACACAGTAATAAATTGATTTGCCGCTGTGCACCCTCACCACTAACCAACTAACTAACGGTAGCAAAACAATATATTTAAAAGCAAAACATGAATAATACAGGCAACAAGAAAGCAAACTTGCAGTTGCAGTGCTGTACTGCAGCGGTCCCCAACCTTTTTTGCGCCACGGACCGGTTTATGCCCAACAATATTTTCACGGACCGGCCTTTAAGGTGTCGCGGATAAATACAACAAAATAAAACTAGTACCGGTACCGAAAAAAAGAAGATTTATTCATAACACACGTGAAAAGACCCAGGAAAACCGAGTAAACGATAAAATCAATAACAAAATAACACTGAAAACTGATAAAAACCCTGAAAACTATACATTTCACACCTGAGCCTCAACTTTCGCGACCCGGTACCAAACGACTCACGGACCGGTACCGGTCCGAGGCCCGGGGGTTGGGGACCGCTGTTGTACTGCCTTTCTGTGTACACCTAATAACCTGTACAATAAGCACAAAAAAATTTGGTTTCTTTAACTTTGCCTCCGACAGCGTCTTTATTTTTCATGAACCTGAAACCTGTGTTTATATGTCTCACAATATTGAAAGATGATATTTAAAACTGTCTATAGTATCAGTTTGAATATTTTGTTGTTTGATATACCCTTAAAAGTCCTTTTAGATAAGTTTATGTATTCTACGTGCTTCGTGGTAGCATCTTTGCAAATGGGTATATAAAATCGCTTAAGTTGGCATTAACAGTTCACGACAACAAATACAAATTTGTAATGTTCATTAGGTTAATGTCAGTGCTACCGCTTTCTTTCTGTTGGACATGTTTCATGTTACATTTGTTTTTTTGCTCACTTTTTGCAGGCTACTTTTCAGGCACTCACCACATCGCAATGCTAATATCATTTCATTAGAAAACAGGCAGATCATCACTGATTCATTTAAAATCAGCACCAACTCACCATTTCCAAAACCACTTGACGATAGACACAAACGTCTCCTTTATACTGAATTTAAAAACGTTTTTACATTGATAAAATTTGTGATTTTAACTTTTTTCCACAAAAAATGTATTTAAATACTATATACTATAATACTAAATAATATTTAAATTAAATATCTTTAACTTTTGAATCTCAATGCAAATTCCGCCTGAACTCTACCTGCTTGTAAGTCAAAGGGAAACGGAGAAAATTTGTTGTGTTGGCTTTTGGCTAAGGTGACCCTTCAAATTCAAAACAGAAGAAGCCACTGCACGCTACTCGGATCATGACTGATACTCTTGTGTGTTGTTTGTGAATGTTCTCCTTCATTTGTACAGAGACCCGGAGTCGATAGTTGAAGTGCTTCTATCCCATCCTGTTGACCACCGTGGAGTAAGTTTCCTGGGCGCGAGTTTGAGGGTTCAGTGCCTGCGAGAAAAACAAAACAAACAATAAAATGTTTTGCTTTACAGCACACAGCACCAAGTAGTTAAATAGTCCAGTACGCATAAATAATGTTATGGGATGGGTCTTAGTCAAACACTCAGAAAACACAAGAAAACAAGTTGGTAAAAAACTACATCAGATCCATGAATCAGGTAAAAATGGAGTGGCGCTGTTTCATCCTTTCATATCTGAGTAGCTGATTTAGGGAAATCTCTTCTTCTAACACTTTTGTCTTTAATACATCTTGCTAGTTAATAGTTAAGTGTTAAGTGTTAATATTTACTGTAATCTATGTTCTATGATGATAAACAATCAATTAACCCTTGTCAGGAATTAATCCTGTCCATTGTCATCCAACTGCAACGTTGACCCATTGGTCTCATTCCAGCTTAATTTATAATCACAATAAAATAGTCTTATTTGGTACGGGAGGAGGCTGGAAGAATTTAGTGCAAAAAAAGCTAAAAATATCTTTTTAGTCATTCAGATTTAACTTTTATTAAAATGACATGTTCTAATGTCATTTTTCTATCACTCCATGCATCACATTATTAAATATCATGTAAAATGTTTACATAAAATGGTCAGTGCTGAGCTGTCCTTGTTAGACTCTATGTGACATTAAATTATTTGTATCTGTGTAAAAAATTCACAGAACATGAAAACACCATTTCAGGACATTAATTCTTTAATCTGGTAAATTTAAAAAAAAGTATGAATAATTCAGTTTAATACAATTCAATTCAGTTTTGTTTATTTAGTGAAAATTTGCCAATTCAGATCACTGATCAGTTCGGCTGCAATTTATTTTTGATCCATTATTGATCGTCTGTTTCTTTTCTTTCCCCAAAACTGCCCCTTTTTAAAAGTAATATAATAATATCCCATGTTGCCTGAGTGTACCTCAGGATTCCCAGGAAGGAAAAGTATTAAAGGCAAAAAGGACATCTGGAATACCTCGCTAAACCTGCTCCGTTCATCTAGCGGATAGACTGTAGAGAATTGATGGAGGGTTGGTTGGATGGAGAAACTATGAAACTATGAAAACTATGAAAACATCAACATCATAAAAGCATCATTTTTAAGCAGAATTGACTCACATTAAAAACCTGTTTCAATATTGACTTTGCAAAAAGTGAATATCTCTGGCATTGAGATATTTTTCAGCGTCAGATAGTTTTCTTTGTGTTTAATGGTATAATTTCTTTCTTTTCTTCCAAGTCACTCTGGAGAAATAAAGGCTGAAGATGTTGACGGAAACACCTTCTAATTGCAAAACAGAGTTTTTATTATCCAGTACGTACCTCATAGTCAGGAGACGGGACAGGTGGACCTCGGCCTCCAGAGCGAGGAGGTGCTGGAAGATGATGATAGAGTAAATACAACTTAATGCTTGTAATATCACTTATAACAGAATTTCTCAAGGCTTAAAGATGTATAAAGGACAGCCAAGGCAAAAAGGTAAACTGTCTGAACTGACTGTCAGTGATTGGTCCAAGTGAAGTCTTACCTTTGGAAGGTTGAGGAGGCCCAGCCGAGCTTTTCTTCTTAGAGCACGTGTAGACTATGACCATCACAATTATTGTCAGGAGTAAGTCCCCGACGATGACCATAAATAATGTGTTTCCATCGAGCTCAAAGCAGTTCTCACACACTGGAGGTAAAAGATCACAAGATGCATCAAGTGTTAGAGCAGCGTGAACAACTAATACAAGACAGGAAAGGAAAAAGATTCTTTTTCACTCACCATTTCCTTTAACATAGAATTTATATATATTTTTATTGGGGCCGTATTCACATGTGTATTGGGCTTTACTGGTATATATGAATGTATAGGTTTGGTTTCCATTGTTATCTTCAATTTCTTCATTCCACTTCCCTGCTTCTGGACAGGTCAGTGTGACTTGGTTCCTCCAGATTTCCACATTGCCTGGAAAAACATGGACAGATATTAAGATACTTCAGTGCACTTGCTTTGTCATGTTTATCAGATCTGATTATGTTTCACACAGAAAGGGACAATCTGAGAGCTCAGACAGCTTCCTTAAACTTGGCTCATTATTTGCACATTGAGAATTTTCCCTGCATTTATACACACCATTCAAATTTATTATAAAAGAAATCCTTTAACATTTTACAAAAAGGGCCATGTCTGCTCACAATAAATATGTTCATACACTATAGCAAATACAAAAGTATATACAGTTTGAAAAGTGTATGTAGACATTAAACCATTTTGTTGACATACAGGAAATCTGAGAAATTTCTTTGAAAATGCCTTTAGATGTTCTAGTTTGTTGACAGAATTCATGTTTCTAAATCCAGAGAAGTTAAGTGAGACTCAATGACTTTAAAATATGAATTAAAACAAATGCCAGACTGTTACCTTTGCCAGCCACCGTGGAAGCAACGCCGAGGAGGACGACGACGAGCACGGCCTGGACACCCATGCTGAGCATTTTCTTCAGGATGCCTTTGTGTTTTTTGTGTGCGTTCCTAGAGCTTTCTAATTTATAGATCAACTTTTTAAATATTTCCACTTGAAGATTTCAGTTACATCAAAATGCTGCTCAATGAGACGAAAAGCTTCAAATTAGACGAGGAGGTTCTCTCTCTCTCTCTCTCTCTCTCTTGTTCTGGCACACACACGTTGCACCCACAGGAAGTGTTTTTTTTTTCAAGATGAATTCACAGTTAAACCTCAAAATGAAGTCAAACTGAAGAAGTATACTGAATAGAAATGCTTCTGCTTGTTTTCTGATTCATTAAAGATCAAAAACAAAAAAAACTGCAAATGACAGCAGCTAACGTCACACCGCTTGAATGAGTAGCTCATGTTTGCAGTGTGGCGTATATTTCCATGCTCTTTAGTTTGCACCAAAACTCCCCATTACATGTAGCCATTGTTTAGTCTGAAAACACAGTCTGAATCTTTGATGGGAATCAGTTTTATGTGCAGTGTGTGACGAGTGAAGATGGCGGCGTTCACAGCAGCTCACAGTGATGTTTGGAGCGGCTTTGCAGAACATATGATGCACTACTGTAAAGATCCTTAGATCAGTAAAACTTCTCATTCTGATCATTTTCCATGTGCATGATTAAAATACCAACATTTAACTCCAGTAAATCACAAAGAATCAAACATTTACAACCAAGCTGCAGTTTGTATGTTTCACAAACTGTGCCTCATATGCATCAGTATGTAACAACAACTCATAGATCAGTTCGAAATGATGGATAAAAGAAGTTTTTAGGTTATGAAAAACTTCTCTGTGACAAGTGTCTGAGCTATTTTTTGAGCCAACATGGCGGTTCCTGTTCTTAAACAGCACCTGCTTTGTGTGTGACTTGTGGATGTTTTTTTTTTTTTTTTTACATGTAACGTCCCTTCCCCCATTTCTTGTTGTCTTCAAATAACCAAACAGAAAAACGTCACTGATAAAAGACCAATAAGAGTTTCAGATATTCCGTTAGAATTACAGATGATAATAAAATGTTGTCATGCAGTTGAACATGTCTGGAGGCGACAGACATCAAGACCCTAGCACTGAAAAAGCATTTTAATAACTATGGCTTTAGAATGTGTGTTAACTATGAATAAACCATTAAACAGTGTGACTGTTCACTACCGGGTTTCAAATGTGACTTAGGTGATCAGCTCATGAGTCAAGTGCATAGAGACATCGCTGTTTAGAGCCCCTATCGAGTGCCTTCAACGTGTCCATTTGTATTTGTGTGTCTGCAACACATCTGCTCCACTCACCTCACCCGCCTGTCTGCAGTCAAGACACAGAACAGATGTGTTTAGCAACTATTGGCAAAAATGCATAATAAACTAAGTGTTTAAAAAGTAGTACAAATACAAAGTACAAGTAATACAAAAAGGCAGTATCACTGCATGTACATCTATTTTTAGATAACTTGGCCTAGCTTAACCAGCTATGGTAGCAGGGGGCTCAACCTATACAGATGTAGAGTAGAGCATGGCACCTTGGACAGGTCACCGTGTTCATCAAAAAACAGACAATCCAGCTATGGACTCTCACGTCTACACTTAGCATCCATCACAGTTTACTTAACATGTATGTCTTTGTGCTGTGAGGGGAAACCAGAGGACCCAGAGAAAGGCACAGGCAGAACATGCAGGCTCCACAGAGATCGGCCCAGCCGGCGAGCAGATTCCTTACCTTCTCCTGGGTCACCACCATTCCTCACTTTACTAATTAACTTGTATTCCCACTGTATCAGTTTCATTCACATCATGCAAACTTATGTCTGTAAGTCAAAATGCAACAGAACATGTTGGCATCTGAGCAATAAAAAAGGGGGAGATCTGAAAACCAGTCTTCCTCACTGGCTTCTGACTGGACCTACAGAACCAGTGTGTTCACATCAAAGTGCGGCTCTGCCCCCAAGTGGTTCAAGGCGGTAAACTGCGCACATACCTCTGCTGGTCAACAAGAAGCATCACAGTAACATCCTCCTGTTTCATGAGCGCAGCCGTTCAAGTAAGTGGTTTGCGGCAGAGTAGAAGTCAATGTACATACATTCACTTTGATATTAAAATCATATTTGTAGCATGTAAAGAATAAACTATCCAATTAGTTTGAAAGCTACAATTTAATATCACGGTTACAGTAGCTTCAATATGTGGAAATTCTATATATCACATCCAGACTGTTCTTAAATGCGTCTGTTGTCTCTATTATACACAAAATAAAAAATAAGTAAAATACTAAATAAGTACAAGTTAAAGAAAATGTATGTAAATAAATAAATAAATACATGCTTTTGCTGTTTCATTTAATGATAACACATTACATCATATAACACGAGAATATAATAATGCTTTAAAAGAACTAGTACATTTCCATAAACTCTTTAATACTGATTTGGCCTCCAGGTTAAATTTTAACGCAAGAGTCCACACGTGGCATCAAGCCTCTAGCAGTAGAATAGGTTGGATGACCATCAAGAATTCTCCGTCTCTAAGTTTTACATGTGAAAAGGAGATAAGAGGGCGGCGAGGAAAGTGGATGACTTTTACTCCGCCCGAAAATGTGGAGGGAGGGTGCTAAAAATGAACTGCGAGGGGGCAGTGGCCAGTTGGGACGCGTCTTTGGGAGACGAGGAGCAGGCGAGGAATCACCGCGACTTCACGATTCAATCCCTCTCCAGAGGGCTTCCACAGATTTGTATCGCGTCTCTGTGGTTCGGTTGACCGCCACCGGTCGCTTTCTTACCGCCCATCCAATGTGCGTAAAGGGGCTCTATGTGTTCACCGTCCTGTCTGGACTGGCAGCGTCAGGTGAGAGCCGCTCATTTGAGTGAAACGGTGATTTTGGTTTAATGTGAGTTGCCGTTTGACATATTTTTTGTGATATATAAATTTATTTATTTTTTTATGTTGTTTTTTTTTAATGTATGTTAATATTTTAAAAGTTATCCAATAACACGCTGTTTTATATTCATACCAGGACACTTACGCCTGGTTTATCTGGCAATTTGCGCGTATATTTTTGCGTCTGTGCTTTCCAAAAGTTTACACAGTGTCACATATCTGGGTTGACCCTTAAAGAGAGCTTCCAATAATAACAGCTTCAGAGTAAAAACGCTGATTGCCTGGCTTTTACTTAAAGCTCCCCAGGGACCTTTAACCTCCATCTCAGACCGGTGTCTTACGTCACTGGGAAGTGGGGAACTTGGCACAGTGGCACTGGGTGGGTCACTTAAGAATTCCTGTAAAGGCTTTACAATACCCATAGTGGGGCCCATTCCAGACAAGATAATGGTTTAATAGCAATTACCGACATTGAACCCATTGTGTTTGTGGTTTCACGCAAACTCCTTTCCTGTCTATTAACGTGCTTACATTCACAGAGACTGTGAAGCCGCCCGCTGGCCTCAGATAAGTCCACCTGCTTCCCGTTAAGAGAGGGGGAGTAAGAGAAGGGGGGCTGGTGTTCAGGATATGTAATTTGGATCATAACAACTTGTCAGATGCGCAGGGAAATGAACAATCATAGATCTTATCCACCTTTAAAAAAAGTTCCAGCCAACATCTAATCACTGCTTTGGCACGACTAATGGAACATGTTTCAATAGCATCAGTTGGCCCATCAATCAGTGGCAATTCATTCACAAGAAGCCAGGTTGCTTTAACCTTGAAGTAATCTCTGTCCATCCCGGTTAAGTGGATTATATTGATTGAACATGTCCATCCACTGCCAAAGCCCCATGTAGGGATTCACTGTAGTGGCAAGCTGCTTATGTTTACAATGAGCATGTGCCTGCAGATCAGTCACAGCACAGGCTGACACTGACGGAGCAGGAGGACGCGTGGATGCAGAGGAACGGATCCTCAAATAACAGCATGTGGATGAAGAGGAGCATGTTGGGACTGATTACAGCTCAGCAGCACCTCAGTTCTCGAGCGTTTTGTGCTGTAATCACTACCATTGCCTTTGGCTTTATTGATTAAAAAAAGGGCAGGCATGACAAAACAAGCCAGCGCAACATTTTTGCGAGCCATGTAGGGTATAAAATATGCAGCCCTCTATGCAAAATAAATGGGATGTTTCTCTCTCGACTGCAAAAGCCTGTCACCGTGCGATCAAAGCCAGTTTGTATTCATTTGTAGACTTGCTGCAAACAGAAAAGTCAGTTTTATGGGATTTAGGATGAAACAAAGAGAACAATCACACTGCTGCTGCTAAACATCACCGTCACCAAGTGTTAAAAATCCTTCACGGCTCAGAAAACCGTAATGAACTCCTGCTGTGTGTGTTTTTTGAAAAGTGTGTGTTGGCAGGATTTCTTATTTTTAAGTTCAGTAAATCATATTTAAATCAAGACATATTTAAGAGCAATGGGGTTTCTTTTGTTGCTCATTTTCTTCAGCTAGTGTGATCCTTATCAAATTTGGATACATTTTTATTTCAGTAGTGCATTTGTGCTTTGTGGAAAGCTCTTGTGTTTTCCTGCTTCGTGATGGAGGTGGAGGGTGTTAGAGTAGATTCAAACTGAATAAAAACACAGGAGTTTAAACACAAAGAGCTTTTTCCCCTGAAAGCTGTCAAATCAAAGTGTTAAACTGCAGTCTGTTTGACCTGTTGTGCAGCACAGGCCTCTTGGAGGTAATCCAGCATCAATTGAAACACATTTTTCAACAGACTTTTTTTTCTTTTATAAAGAAATAAAATAGTTAATGATATACATAAATACAGGAAACAGGAAATGAAGTGAAAATAACAGCAGTTGCTGCTGTTATCTGTAGCAGTAGCGGTTTGGCATGCCATTTCTTAAAAGCCCCACATTACTCTCTTCTTTTGTGCTGATTAAATGTCTTAAAGGAGAAAGCGGGATTTGAACCGTAATCTTACAGTGACCAGACTTCCTCTGGAATTTTCCAATTTGTAAGACATGTCACAGCGAATAGACAGGGCCTGTTTAAATTGTTCAGTACTTTTGCATTATTCATCCATTTGTTATGAAAGTGGGGGTTTGAGTTCGGGCATATTTTTTCTCCCCCACGTCTGACCACTTAGCTTCAAAGCCAGCAGAGCAATAACTCAGTTACATGTACTCGCTGCCAGCTGAGAAGAAGAAAAACAGAGCAAAAACAAACACTTAGACCAGATTTCTCTCATTTTTCCTTTTCATCATCCAAATAAAGACAGCCAACTGAACATTTTTTCCACCCCCTTCTGCTTACTGTACGTCTCTTTTTGTTTCTGTTGTTCTCGCTTTGTTTCAATTGTTCTTTTCTTTCTTAAACATGATCCTCGACACATGAAACACTGACTAATGCGTGTCAGCCTGTCCCGACTTACAGGTTTAACACACATACAGACGCACAGACATGCGAACAAATGGCTGCTGACGATTGCGACTTTCCAGGCCGGGCTGTATAAACGGTGATTGTTTAAGCTTTTTCTTAGCTCTGCCTTGTTGACAGTAAAGGAGCAGCTTCTTTAGGCTCTGTTGACTGGGATGTAGCAGTTATCTCCCTGCCAGCGGGTCTCTAATCTCACCACAACAATATTAATAATAGGTCAACATAACAAAGTGTGACTGTGGTTTTTTTTGACTTGCCGTGCTGTGTTGACATACCTAGAGGGACGCCTGGCCTTTGTGGTGCATTGGAATTACCTTAGAGGGGTGTGTTAAGTTGACAGTGACGAATGCCTTGTATGCAAGGGTGCACCAATCCCCAACACAGAGGGTTTAGAGGCCCATGTGAAAAATATCTGACAATGACGGCAAGGTGCTCCCCGCACTTATGTCAAGAGACGGTGCTCGGCTCCAGATGGAAGCAGGGGTTTGAAATGCCTTTATCTGGGTGCAGGGAGCATTTGAGTCGCTGCGTCTCGTGCAAATGCAAAGCCCGTATGTTTGTGAGAGTGGCTTTTTGGCTTGTGTAGTCACTTTTCTTACATGCACTCAGTTGTTGGCTGGCCAATCATTCCCAAAGATGTTTAGAGTTACTTTAAACACGCACATGTACAAGTTCAAACGACCCACCCCAGTACGTTTACAGCATGACATAACTCGACAGTTTCCACAGAATATCAGCAGCTCTTTCGTAGTCATCTTATCTACGGGGAAGAGGACCTTGAGAATTTTTATCGCTTAAGTTATCGTTAAGTTGAACCGTTTTTTGACTCAACAGAGTAGTAGTGACCAAGGTGACTATAGGTAACTAAAAATAAGCTAAAAATTCAAACCATATTTGAATGAAATTACATTAAGTTAATTCAAATAATATAATATATATATATAATAGATAATAATATAATAATATATAATAATACCTAATTGAGCAAAAAACATCCAATAATTTCCTGATGTGAGATGGTGATAACCAGGTTTTAACATGAAGAATTATACATATATTAATATAAAAAAATATAAAAATATAAAAATGATTTTGTGAGTTATAATTCCAGTACCATCTGGAAACTTTTTTTTTTCTTCTTATTAGTGTGTGATCAAATATGTGACTTTGTGGGAGTGCTGGACCTTATAACAATATTTGAACTAGCCAATACTCAGACATTTTTTTATTGTATCTGTCCCAAATCACAGATTCAGATTCATTTTGATTGTAATAAAGACCTGGGAGAATTTCAGGCTGTCACCTTTAATACTTTACAAGATATTCATGTTCTCAGATTTCAATGCGCAAAAAATAGCCTCAAAGTAGGTAGACCAACATTTAAAAAAAAAAATCTTCAAAAGTATTTAATATATGAAGTTATAGTTTTAGAGCAATCATTATAAACGTTCAAACTTTGTACCATAACAATTTAATACAAACTGGAGCAGAATGACCCGTCTGCTGGTTTGGTAAAAGTATTTTAACAACTTGCCCGATGAGGCGCTGATTGAAGTGTTTATTGAGAGTGTGGGATCTAGAAGACAGAGCGTCAGCTGCTTTCAAAAATAAAACTGCTGTGACTTTACTGTAATGCCTGCGCTGATTTTCCTGAATCTTCCCTCTGACATATGTCATACACCCCACCCCACCTCACCCCAACCGGTCTCGGCAGATCGCCGCCTCTCCCTGATCCTGGTGCTGTTGGAGGTTTCTTCCTGTTAAAGGGGAGTTTTTCCGTCCCACTGTCACCAAATCACTTGCTCATAGGGATTCATATGATTTTTGGGGTTTTCTCTGTTGTATTATTGTAGGGTCTTTAAGCACCTTGAGGCTGCTGCTGTGATTTAGAGCTGTATAAAAGAAATTGAATTGAACTGAATTGACTTCAATAATAATTAAAAAGACTGAAAGTATTAAAAACTAAACATTTTCAAACAATAAAAATGTAACTGAATGAAGAAAACCCACTTTGGAGACTAACTGAAGCTAAACTGAATTAGAAACAAAAAGTCAAAATGAAATTTAAGAAAAACGAATTAGGAAATACTAAACTTATAACTGTGGCCACGACAATAGTATTTCACCAGCTGAGAGAGTTGCTTTGCCTTATTTTCCTTTCCATTGTTTAGCTTCTGACTTTCATGTGTTGGCTGCAATTTTTTTCAGTGTATACAAAAGCCGCTGTAAGCTTTTGTGCTGTAATCACAATTTAAATGAATGAGAAGGAAAATGATAAAAGGAGGTAAAGGACTCATGTGGGAGGATTTGGCCCCACTTTTTTAGACCCTGTTTTCCAACATTTTTCAACTTGACCCCAAGTCTGAAACTTGGACTACCCATGATAGGCAGAAATCCCACTGGAGAGAAAAATGGGATTCCTGCAAACTTTGTAACTTCTGCTGAACAGATGACAGCGTATAATTCCTAATTCTAAAACCTTTTGCAACAGTAGAGCCACACAGTCTGTGAAACGACCTCACAGTATCAGTCCACAACATCACATGAGCTGAATCACTGGAAGACACTGTGTCATCCTGAGCTCAAAGTTGAGGCAGAATGTAAAGAGATGCACAGATTCAGTGTGGGGACAGAATTCAGACGTTACTTTTCCTTAAAACTGCCCAAAAAGTATCTGAAAACATAACCTCTGTGTAAAAGTGATACCAGAGAAAAAGACCCTTCCCCTTTAGGATTTCAACTTTAGCTTCTTCAGTGAATTCTGAGTAAAAATCGAAACACTGTAACTGATACAATTAGTTTTTTATGAAATAGCTACTTTTGTCCGTGTGCTTGTTCACAAAAAAGAAACAGTGAACATGAATCTTTGATTAAATGCAATGAGACTCTGTTAGACCGACTTAAGAAACAAACCAGCATTAGAACTAAGCAAGTGTGTCTAAAATCCAACTTTCCATTTTACAGGAACCATGTTTTGTTTCTTCCATCTTGAGTTACATAGTATTCCTTCTAAAAAGCCAGACAGAGCCAGACCATGTTATGTAACTCTTTTCACAGAGTAGCTCTTTCCTCTCTCTGAAGTAAAGCGATCTCTATTTGTAAAATTGGCCCGTTCCCCTTTAAGGCAGCCAGCTGAGAGCAAAGGCCTGCACCTCCTCCACACTTTGGTCTCTGATCTGTGTATAAATTGTCACTGCCTCACTTATTTATCTGCTCGGGGAGGCGGGGGGGGCACAGGTGAAAGCCACAGCAAGACCACATCCAGTCTGACTCATACCACGCAAAACCTACATCTTTTTTGCTGCATAGTAAATATGTGAGGCTGTCTATTGAGGGTTGGACTGTCTGTCCAAGAGAAGCCTGAGGGCTGTGGGTGAGCTGGATCGAAGTGCGCTCATTGGACCCCCCTCGCCCCCCAACCCCTCAGGAGTTTGTAATCCCGAGGAGAAGCTGAGTCAGCCGCGAGGTGGGAGTGGAAGAGGTTTGATGGATTAAACTCTTATCCTCACTCACCCACTTCGCGTTTCCTCTGAACACCGTCGCCTGATGAATTACAATTGGCCAGGAGGAAGTAAGGGGAGTGGGAGAAAAAAGACAAGGAAGAAAGTGTTCAAAAAGAGATTGATGCTTGGTCCATGCTTGGAATGACCTTTAAGTGTACTCAGACACATTAGCTGTGCATAGTTCATGTCTAAAGAGTTCAAATCACAATAAGAAAGAAATTGCAGTGACAAAATTTGTGACTTGTTTTATTGGGAGAAATATTTTTCTTTGTCTTCCTATAAACAAGGAACAGCTTTCCAAAGTAAATTAATCAAAGCTTTTAGCTTGTCATGTCTTGTTAATAATTAATTTTACATTTCAGCTTTATTTGGAATAAGCGGCAGTGTCATAGACTGTATACAAAGAATAGACCACACCAACAAAACAGTAACTACTGGGTTTTATTGCAATTTATAAAGCTTTAAGTTGAACATTTTGGCTATTAAACTATTTTTTTCAAAGAATAGGACGCTGAGTGTTCATGTGCTAGTAACTTGTCATTTTCAAAGAAGCCAAGCCCTATAGCACACCCAGCTTTATTAGCAATTTCACAGTAAATGGGACCATAATTAACTAACTGAGCAGCATGCTGTCTTTAAAAAAGACTCGACACCCTCAGTCCAGTAGTGACTGAGATCATAACCCCCTTAGGAAAGGTCATAAATCAGGAGAGATGTAGGGCCATTTTTTCATTGACTTCTGCGCTGTCCCTTTGGTGCAGCCCCCTGGTGGTTACTAGAAAGAATGACACCAAGCGGTTCAGCATTGGCTTTAATTTTCAGACCTAAATATGGACGGGAGAAAAGAGACACCTCAAAGTCACCTCATGTCTTAACACAGCATGGCCAAAGGTGTGGACACCTGAATGGAACAGGTCTGTGTGACAGTTTGATACACAAATATGAAAGTTTTTTGGGGGAGAAATGAATGTGACTGAACAGCTTTGGAAGTGTCAGGCAGGAAACAGCTAACAGGAAGCATTTAATATATGATTATATGGACCGTGTGATTAAAACACACCGTACCTTGCATATTTTTCTGCCTCACAACACGGACAAATCCTCTGCTCTTTGGGGTGGGGTGGGGTGGGGTGGGGGTGAAGGGGTTACTTCTGGAGCTGGTCTCTCTCATTATTGTTTTCCCAAAAACACACTCATTTGTAATTCTTCTTCTGTTGTTTTATGTTCAAATTCTGTTGAGTTGTGTGAGCTTTGTGAGCCGCATTTGCTGGTTTTCTCAAGTTGCAGTGCGTTTGAACTCTCAGGGCTGCCGTAACTTTTGTAAAACAGTACAAAGTAGAAAGATCACTTAAGGCCAGACGTTCATGAGTGAATGGAAATTCATATTAATCTCTGACTCTTTTTGTCTTCACCCCCATCGTGTTTTGGCACATTGCTGCCCCTCCCTGAGCCTGATTTTGCTGGAGGTTTCTTCCTGTTAAAAGGAGTTTTTCCTTCTCACTGTCACCGAGTGCTTGCTCATAGGGGGGTTATTTGATTGAAGGGGTTACGATATAAAGCACCTTGAGGCCACTGTTGTGATTTTGGCCTATATAAATAAAACTGAATTGTATAAAGAAAGCATACATGTCAGTATCTCAAACAAAGTTGTGTTCATTCAGGGGTTCCCTCCCATTACACCAGTCAACACTCAACTCTGTGTCCCCCTCCTCTGTGAACACACTGTTACCTGAACCTGCTATTCCCAGCCCTCAGTCCAGCCCCTCATGAAAGCGAGGCCTTGTTAAAACCAGGGAAAACTAACCTGGGCTTGTGAAACATCTTACAAAGAAGAGAAGAGGCTCTTTGTAATCCACTGAGCTCTTTGTGTGTTTGCTCCTGTCCTAAGTGTTTCCTCCAAAACCGGCGTAACAGAGAATCAGGTTTCCTCTGGCGCTCCGTTTTGTTTCTGAGCCGTAATGAGGAGAGGAAAGGCACAAACACGCACAACAAGGAAAAAATGTAATGAAACCAATTTCCTGATTCGGAGAGTTGTGTCAGCTGCTCGATTTCTCCTGCAGTGTTGCCTCCCTATAAGACCTAACGTCCTCTTTGCAAATTGTAACGCAGGTTGGCAGAAAATACCACTTACACAGTGACTCACAGCTGCCTGGATATACTTTAGTGGATATACTTTACCATCTAAGCAATGGTGTCTTCTGTTTTTAAACTAGCTCTGTTCCCCTTGCTTTAGAAAGATGCATATTTATGAGCAACTGCATCAACAAACCCCAAAGCCCAACAGAGAAGGTTTGCTGAGGAGCTGTGATAAGAGCTCTATATACCAAGCAGCATGGCCTTTCTGCAGCGTGAAACACACCCAGAACGGCCTGGAAATGTTTAAGCTGTGGAAGTACAGCTGTTGGTAACCGAAGCAAAATATTGCAGTCAGCAGAAGTCTTCGTTTGTTTGCCTGCCTCTTGGTTAGCTAAGGTTTACCGACGAGTGGGAGAAAGGTCAGCTGACGAAGTAGGAAAGCAAGTGAGTGAAGAATATGTTGTGCAGGACGTGATTTGCATCCTTGGCAGAACTCTATGAGATGGTATTTTTTTAAACTGGATAATAAAAATACTTCAGTTTTATCTTCCAAGGGTAAAAAAAAATGTAAATAACTTTGATAACTAACGAAAAAATCCAGCCTGGGAACAGATCAGTGATGCGTCACTCTCAGTGCGTCCTTATTTCCTCGGGATAATCTAATTAACTTTTTCAACTAAAGTGAAACTTCATATTTGCTGGTTCCTCAGTATTTACTCGGTAGGGCTTCATTATTTCATAGTTACTTGATTAAATGTGAATCAACAGCTTGAAAAGAATACAAGAAGAACACAAAAAGAATAATTAAAAAAATAATAATGTAATCTGTAATGAAAAAGTACATATTGTCGTTTTAAGATGAAAATGGGGAGTCAGAATCATAGATTATTATGCAGTAGTCATTAACTACGGAGATAGTTTCTCCCAGATGGTTCTTTAGTCAATAATCATTTTTGATTTTATAGCCTTGGCTCAGGAGTTATTAGGGAAGTACTGATAAAAAGTCCTCAGTTTTTTCCTTCCTTAGTGACTAATGGTTGCTAAGGAACCCTGTTTATGTAACGAGATGGATTGTGTTAAGGCTCAAACTGCAGTAACTTCTGAAATTCTGACTGTTTTAAATTGGTTTTAAAAGGTCAGAAAGGTCAACAAAGGAGATGCAGGAACCTCAAATATTGACCACAAAGGACAATTATTGAAGTTTTTCACCCTTTAGTTCTTGCTATGTTATGACTTTGGTCTTTTTCACAGCTGGGACCAAATGAAAGTGGAAACATGAAGAGACCCCACACTCTGGTTGCTCCACACATTCTGGGCGCTGCTTCTAAGTGACAGCAGACAGCTTCATGTAGAAATAGGCCTGCTAACCTCTGCATAGCACCCGGAACAACCAGTGCACTACCACGCACAAAAGAAGGTTTTAGAGTACCAAAACCAGAATATTTTAAGCTTTTAATAAGAATAATAAGAATAAAAGTGATTCCTGCCAACTGCTTCATTCCACACATACCTGCATGTTTGGCAATGTGAGATTAAAAGCAACACTGAAGCGTCCTTGAATGAGGCTGTGCACTTATAAACCTGCCTGCACTCACTGCCACCGGTTGAAATACATACATGCAGGTCAGAAAGTACTTAATAATTTCTGTGTCTTTGCAAGGCTTCATAGAGTCATGGGATGACCGCCAAGCCAAGCAAAACCAATCACAGTCAAGAGGACTCGGTTTGATTATTATTACAGTAGATGAAAGTACTTACCCTCTCCGGCTGCAGACAGAACAGTGGGCCAGAGCAGTTTGTACCGAGCAGTGTTGACAGGTAGAATAAAGTGCATTAAAGGTTCAGCAAGTTCATTTTATTGTGATATATAAGGGATATTGATAGATATTCTGGACTTGCGCCAGCACCAGCTAATGAAGCGTGTGTGTGAATGTGTGTGTGTGTGTGTGGGTGCATGTGGACTTGTGCCAACAGATGGGCCCTTGGGCTTAACCCAGCGAACGCATACAGGTCGATATCCACTCAACAATGAAAGACAATATTTTATGATCCTAGCTGTATCCGATACTGTATTGGTTCAGGAACACGAACAGCTGACGTTTACATCAACAAAAATATGCACAAGGACACACGCATGCACATACGCACTTTCTCCAGAAGTCTGGGAGAGATAAGACTTTGACCTGGCGGGAAATCCCATGTGGGAAAGTCTTTCATTTAAACTGTAACGGCGTCGGGTTACAGACGCATTTCACACAAAGACTCTAATTTGGTCTTTTTTAGTTACCAGTGAAGAATGTAATTGATGTCATTCAGATGCTTCACAGTATTTAATATTTCCAACTAGAAAAAAAAGGTTGTGGGATTTTTGAAATATTGTGTTTTCTTGTCATCCTGACAATTGAATTTCTGTTTCCTTCTGTAAAGGAATCCAACTCTTTCTAGATAAAACTTTTTACATGAATGTTTTGCATTCTGCCTGCAAAGAGTAAAAAAAAAAGCAAAAAAAAAAAAATCACACAAATAGAAGAAGAAATAAGTAGCAAGTTGCACACAAACACAAATAGGACAAATCAATTTGCCTGTAATCTTCCCATGCCCTCTTCCGTAGTCTACATAGCTCCAACTTAATAAGCTGTGAAAGCCCTCTCTCTGTCTCTGCGTGCTGGGTGTGGTCGGCATTGGCTGGACAGGATGTTCAGACATAAACAGTTGAGCAAACGAGATTGGACAGAAACTTATGCTGGAGGAGACAAGTGGACATAGAAGCAAACAAACATCATTATCGTATCTAATCCTTACAGACTGCAACTGTGTAGAATGACATGGTTAATCTCTAGCTCCATCTATGCACTAATAAGTCACTCCTATGCTTCTTGCTTATTTCTTGTTTCTTTCCCCAAATGGGTCCGTTCAACACTGGTAATGTCTTTACTCATGTAACGGCATGTGTCCCCCTCAGCAATTAGTGCCTGCTAATGGCAAATTAAATAGTGATCACGCACTTCTAGCTATGGGGACAAATTACTGTTAGAAGCACTGTACATAACCCTAACGCTGCTGTCGTCGTGCTAATACCCATTCTCCCTCTAAAAAGACCTAATTAACCTTAATTCTTAATCAGCTCTGCGTGCGTCAAAAGGACGGCACAGTTGAAAGCGCGTACTTTTTTGTTGCTCAAAAAGAGATTAGTAACACTTATTTAAATTCATGTACTCGAAAATAGACTTGGTTGAGGGTAGAAATGTGAAATGAGGTGTTATGGCCCGGAGGACCTGCTTCCCCCGCTCGCATTTGAAGCACAATGAATCATTTCAGTGTAAGCTTTTAAACAATTTGGTAGAGGAGCACAGGCACTGCACTTTTACTCTGCTAATCTTCCAGGTCCTCTGTCACTTCTCGGATGTGAAAATAAAAGAGTTTAGCTGTGAGTACTGACTTCTAACCAGAAATGTACCCCCTTTCTTCTCTGGTTCTTCTTCTCTGTGCTGGTCGTATAATTGCAATACAGTGGAGGAAATAATTATTTCATCTCCTGCTTTCAAAGAAATGTTTAGTCTATCATTTTTTACGGTAGTTCCATTTTATTGGACATGACTGAATATGAACCAAAAGTCCGTAAAAAACATTAGATGAAAGTTATAAATTGATTTGCATGTCACTGATACTGATTACAATCAGTCAATTACAGGTACTTGAGACCTTGTATATAAAGCCCACCTATCACAGAATCATCTGCGTGTGTTCCAACCTTTCCACCACAGTGGCCACGACCAAAGAGCTGTCAAAGGACAAGATTGTTGACCTGCACAAGGCTGTAATGGGCTATATGACCATCAGCAAGAAGCTTAGTGAGAAGGTGACAACTATTGGTGAGATTATTTGGAAATGCAAGAAGTATAAAATGACCATTAATCAGCCTCAATCTGGAGCTCCATCCAAGATGTTGAGATTATAAGAAAGATGGTAGATCCTCTCAAAAGTCCACTGGAGAACAGTGTTAATGATTTGAAGACATCTGGGACAATAGACATCAATACCACCACTGATAACACACTACACTTTAATGGACTTGTTTATGAAGGCACATGTACAGGTCCCTGTTAGGTTTGCCAGTGAACATCTAAGTGCTTCAGACAGGGTTTGGGAGAAGGTGCTGTATTCAGATGAAACTAAACTCAAGATGTTTATTTGTTTGGAAGAAGACAGATTTTGAGTATGACCCAAAGAACACAACCCCCACAGTCAAACACAGAAGTGGAGACCTTATTACTTTTCTAATTTCACTCCACTGAGGAGCTAATGAATGGGGGCATGTACCATAACATCTCGGAAAACAACCTCTTCCTTCCCTCAGCCAGAACACTGAAGATGAGTCATGGATGGATCTTCCAGCATGACAGTGACTCAAAATATATCACCAAGGCAAAAAATGGACGTTAAGGTCATGTAGTGACCTAGCAAATCTCCAGACCCCACTCCTTTAGAAAATCTGTGGAGGGAAGGCTTTCTTCCTGTTAAAAGGGAATTTTTTCTTCCCACTGTCGCCAAAGTGCTTGCTCATAGCGGGTTATATGATTGTTGTTTTTTCTCTGTATGTATTATTGTAGGGTCTACCTTACAATATAAAGCGCCTTGAGGGAACTGCTGTTGCGACGTGGCGCTGTATAAATTTAATTAAATTGACTTGAACTGAAGTTTTAGTGGCCAAGCAGCAGCCAAGAAGCCTAAAGGATGTAGAGAGTTTCTGTAAAGAGGAGTGGACCGAAATCCCTGCTGAGCAAACCTGGTGACCAACTACAAGAAACATCTCACCACTGTTCTTGCCAACAAGGGTTTCTCCACCCAGTATTAAGTCATGCTTTGTTTGGGAATCAAATACTTACTTCACTCAATGACATGGAAATGATGTAATGTGTTTTTTTATCTTCTGGAGTTTTGGTTCATATTCTCTCTCCATCGCCATTAAATTTAAACTATCATAAAAATTAGAGACTGTTCATTACTTTGCAAGTCAGCAAAGTTACAAATTCAGCAGGGGACTGTATTCCAGCACATGGAACCGCAGTGGACTATGATGCTTGTTAGCTTAATTATTATTTATTGCTGCTGTCAGTGTAACATTTGTAGAATTTAAAAATTTAATCACTGCTTTTGCAAGAATATTTCATCTCCTTTAAAAAGAAATGAAGCTATTTGCACAATATTCTCAGTGTCTTGTTTTGTGCTTTTGTATCTTATGGCCACAGGGGATCAATGCAGCTTACAACAAAATAAACAGTTTATTGCTAGTTTAGCATGCCAGAACTAAACAATAGTGCCATTTGATCAGTTGTAAATATTTAATACAACATAATCTCAAGTTGCAACAGCACATTATGCTGTCCCCCCAAATAAATGAATACTTAAATAGAAAGCTGAAGTATATTCCTACTTTTTCAAGAAAGAAGATGTAAACTTTGAAACAAGGCCTCCTTTTATTGCTGTTTGCTATGAGGGCTCATCCTGTCTTTTAGTTACATCTCTGCAAATCTCCAGACAGGATAGGCGACCCCTGGTCCATTTACTAAGATAAACAAAAAGGCTTTTAGACTTTGAGAGAAAACCAAACAGCTGGCAAACATCTGAAATGACTCGTTGCCTCTGTAACATGCTTTACAGGATCATGGACGGCCAGTGATTCGTGGTTAGGATTGATCAGGTCACTTAGCGCTTCTGAATTGGAGTCTCTCCATCAGTTGCAAAGCGTAACATTTCTTCAGGGATGTCCAGCACGTTGAGTCTTTATCACAGTATGTTGGAGATAGCAACACGCCCCCACTGCATGACTTCTGTTCAACAAGTCAAAATAAGAAGATATCACGTTCACAGGGAATTCAGATGTAGATGAGCAGACATTTGTATGACACTGAGTAGTAATATTTATCGTTTTTTTGTGATGCTTTTCTAAAATGTGATGACTTGCTGCTCTGAGTCTAATTCATTTTCCTTTAATTAAGCCACTGGTTGGTTTCACACTGAAACAGGCTAGAAGAGTAGACCTCGGGAACGCCATGGCCGGTTCAAAGCAGATTTGAAACCATGCCATGCGGTGTCATCTGTACTGATAACTTAAAATTAGGGAGTCATAGCACTCAAAATTGAGCAGGTCTTTAAATATTTCATTTTGAACCAAACTCCTGCTCGATTCTGCTATTCCCTGTCTTTTTCTTGGACATCCTTGTGGCCTGGACTCAAGTGTCAGGATTGAAGAAGTGCATACGGCCACACATCTGCCATCGAGAGGGAGTCATTAACCGGCTGTGCTGATGCAGCCAGTGTCGATGCTCTTGACCTAATGAACATCCTAAACACAGCCAGTTCTCTCCATTAATTCCATGCTCCTATACACACAGCCAAGTGATGGGAAGGAAAGAGGTGGAAAGGTGGTGAATTAAGGCTTACAGCCTCTGAAGTGCATCCAACAAAGCACTGAAAAGTTCAAGATTTGTATCTTCTGCCTTGCTCTGCTCACTCGTACGCAGCACTCCCAGGTTTCACCAGACTCATTTGAAACACATTAGGCTGTTAGAGCACTGTCAGGGAGAGAGAAGCTCGTCTGTTTAATGCTGCGAGGTGTCGTCTGGTCTCATCCCGGCCCACAGGAAACTCTCTCCAGCCTGATAGGGAACAAAACACACTGCCCAAGGAGCTAAGCCCCCGCTGATCATTTCCCAGCAAGCTCCTGCCTTAATGCACACAGTGATTATAAACCAGCGGTAACAATATGGCTCAATTTGCCTGCTTTGCAAGACTATTCTAATTTCTGTGCTGCTGCTGCTGATGTTTTGTGCCTGAAGCCTTATATTGATATTCACCAGCCACCTCAAATTACTTAACCGAGAGTTTACGTTGTAAAGGACAGCTTAATCCATCTTTATATTATATATTATTCACATCTTTAATAATTAACACTGTCACAAAGATGTAATTACTGTTCAGCCTTTTTTCTTCTTCTAATGAACTGATTAATAACGTCTCCTTATTTAATTCTGATGTTTTGATGACTAAATACTTCACTATAACCTAGTATGTATAAAATCAAGGCCAGGTATGAGACACTCAGGTGAGCAGTCTGGCCAGAGAGGGCTTTTCCATCAGACGTACGATTCTTTTCAAGTGTTTGGCTTAATCTGTAGAGATAGTGCTAATGGCAATAGGAAAAGTCTGGGCTACCCTGAGCTCACTGCAGCTACAAGCCCTGCAGAAGGATGTCTGCTGTGTTCTTGGTATTGAAAAACACTAGACATGGCTCCTGTTGTTTTTAGAATATAGAGCTCTCTCTATAAATAGTCTTGGTGGCTTTAACTACACAACCACACACAGACTTCCATATCAACCTGCACTCACACAAACACACATACTCAGGAGACTACTTCATCAAGGATCTGCCGTCAGAGTCTGTGATCTCTGGGAGAGGGAAAATATAATCGTCTGGCTCCCTATGCCATACTGATGGGCTGCCAGACTGAAAGTCAGCATTAAACACGTCTATTCCTGGCCCACCGCATGCTAGGTGTGTGTATGTGTTTCCACATGGTGTAAATGTGTAACAGCGCTGACTCTGGGCAGCTCTATCCATCATACTATGGAGGAGCCAAATTGTTGCCAATATCCCTCCCCGGTCTTCAGGTCCATCCATTTTACGTCTAATAGCTCCACCGTACTGTAAAGACTGACACGGTCCACATCCACCTAATATACTGCAGGCTCTCACTTTCCGGCTTCTCTCAGTCGCAGTGATCAAATTGGCCATTATTCACAAAGTGTCACAGAACTGGCTCCTGATCTGAAATCTTTCAGCAAATGTGATGGGATGAAGCGGATTTCTGATCGTAGCTGTGCGTTAGTAAATTCCTACTTTTAGCACTTGAAGGATTTCTGTATCTAATATAGGCTACTGTGTATTTCCAGTGACAACTTAGTGATTTTTCTTGCAGCAGCACTGCGTAGGCAGAAGCAGGGTCACTGAGTACACTGCATGTACTCAAAAAGAAGGGAATTACTGATGAGGGTGAATTTGTACAACACCTATTGGGTTGTATTTTTTTCTTGTGCATTCCAGAGATTATTTTACCCGCCATCTGCGTGTGCATGTATTGATCTCACCCACTGTGTTAATTCTGCTGCTGCAATTTATGCTCACATGTTGCAGGCATGCTGCAGGTCAGCGGGATGCGTATATACACATCTGAGGAGGTTGAGGCGGTCAACGGCACAGACGTTCGTCTGAGGTGCACCTTCGAGAGCTCGTCTCCCATCAAACCCGATGATGTCGTCATCACGTGGAGCTTCAGGCCACTTAAGGGGGGTCCAAGGCAGTCGGTGAGTGTGTGCGTGTCTGTGTCTTTGCAAAGAAAAAAAAAGTGAGAACAAACCACAAAACCTCCCTCATTGTGTCAAGGAGCATCCGCCCCCTCATCCAAGTAAGAGAGGAACCGGTGAGTCATCTGGCTCCCTGTGGAGCATTCAAGACAGCCAGTGTTTGTATACTTGTGTGTGGGGATATTGAGAATAGACAGGGTAAGAAGCGGGAGATTTGGGCAAGTCTGGGCTTTATTTTCCTTTCTTTGCTGGAAGAAAATGTCTTCACTCTCCAGCAGCAGCAGCAGCAGCAGCAGAGGACTCAGTTTGATAACTTCTGACTATTCCCTGCCATCATTACCCTATCTAAATGTAACCACCAATTTTCTCTTGCAGGTATTTTACTACCAAAGGAAACCATTTCTTCCACAAGAAGGACTCTTCAGAAAGCGCATTTCCTGGGCTGGTGACATCATGGGCAGCGATGCCTCCATCATAATTCGAGAGGTCAAGTTCATCTACAACGGCACTTACATCTGCCAAGTGAAGAACCCACCCGATGTCCACGGCCCGGATGGAGAAATTAAACTGAGAGTAGTTGAAACAGGTCAGCAGTTTGAATTTTCAGCCAACATTTTCCTTCGTACATCCTTCATTGAACGTTTCTAGCTATACATTTTATGTCTTGGTGGAAAGTCAAACATTTGATGGCAACGCAAGTTAAACCAGCAAAAACACAATGTGCAATTCACCTGAAAAGTTTAGAAATGTTAAAGAAATAAATATTAATTTTATCAAATAATAATAAAAAGCATAATAAAGATAATAATAAATAAATAATTAGAAATAAATTCAAGTTAGTGTAATAATATCCTTGAAAAAAAGAGACTGGTGGTGAAGGCTGTGGTAGCCAGCACCAAGACGTTAGCAGCAGAAGTCCTGTAAGTTTAGGGTGGGGCCTCCAGGTATCCGACTTGTTTGTCCAGCACATCCCACAGATGCTCGATTGAATTAAGATCTGGAGAATTTGGAGTCCAAGTCAACACCTAAAACTGGTTGTTGTGCTCCTCAAACCATTCCTCAACCATTTTGGTGCATTACCCTGCTGAAAGAGGCCACAGTCATCAAAAAATACTGCTTCCATAAAAGTGTGTTCATAGTCTGCAAAAATGCTTAGGTAGGTGGTACGTGTCAAAGTAATAGCCACGTGGATGGCAGAACCCAAGGTTTCCCCACAGGACATTGCCTAAAACAGGTGCCAGGTGTTCTCCAGACCATCGACATGATATAAAAGAAAGCGTGATTCATCAGCCCAGGCCACCTTCCTTTATTGCTCTGTGGTTCTGTTCTGCTTACGTGCCCATTGTTGGTGCTTTCATGGGCACTCTGACTGGTCCGCAGCTATGCAGCCCCACATACAAAACACTACACTGCTCTGTGTCTTCTGACACCTTTCTATCAGAACCAGCATGAACTTTTTGTGCACTTTGAGCTACAGTAGCTCGTCTGTTGGTCAGGGCACACGGGCCGGCCTTCACTCCCCACATGCATCAGTGAGCCTTGGCCTCCCACGACCCTGTTGTTGGTTCACCACTCTTCCTTTAATGGACCACTTTTGATAGGTACTGACCACTGCAGACTGGGAACACCCCACACTCCGCTCTGACTCAGTTATCTGGCCATCACAAGTTTGCCCTTGTCGCACTCGCTCAAATCCTCACACTAACATTTTTTCCGGCTTCCCACATATAAACTTTAAGGACTAAATGTTCATCTAATCTATCCCACCCACTAACAAGTGCCACTATGAAGAGATAATCAGTGTTTATTTTACCCGTCAGTGGTCATAATGTTATGACTGATTGGTGTTTTATGCATCAGTATTTAAACACAGAAAAAAATCAGTCAACAAGATGAGACAAAGCAGTGCTAGCAGCTATGAGATGTCACGTATGCAGACCTGAGTGAGTGCTAGAATGCTGACATAGTGTAACAGGGGAAGTAAATTTAATCTTACAGTCTTAGCATGAAAAACACAAAGTTTTGGCAGGTGTTTGTGGAAACCAAGCTCGAATTCTGCAAAGTAATTGTGATCACCTGACTAGAGAAAAAGTCAGGTGATCACTGGCAGCCAGAAATGAACTGGCACCACGAGGAAGTTCCTCTACTGCACATACAAAAAGCAAAGGCTGTACTTCTTTCACTTTCAACCAAAGTTGTGGACGCACTGACCTCGTCGTCTCTAAAGATGCCCTGGTAGCCTTACTAGTGCTTTTGTATTTATACTGGCTTACAGGAGACACATATTGGAAAAGCACAGTTAAAGTGCCTTTGAGCTGAGGGTGTTGTTTATTTTCAAATAAACATCCCTGTCTATCACTTTCAGCCTCTTTCTCCGGACTTCTCCTGCTGGCACTTGCCATCGCAGCCGCCATCTCCGGCATAGTCATCCTCCTCCTCATCATCGCATCCTGCAGGAGATGCAAGAGGAGGAGACAAAGGGAGCTGGAAGGGAATGAGGAGGCCCCGCGCAAAGAGCGAAAAGACCCCACCGCGTGGTAAGAAAAGAGACAAAAGGGAAAGAAAAAAGAAGAATCACACACTTTCTCTCCCCTTCTCAGTCTAACTCTGGGGATCAGGGCTTGTGGTCCTCCCTGCAGCTCTTTTCCTATCGGACAATTCACTTTCTTCCTTCCTCTCCAACTGCAGTCTTTGGATCCTACAGATTTGGACCAATCAAAGGGCCAGCTTTTACAAAGCAGACATAAAATGAAAAATGTGCCTTTGTGCAGAAAGCAGTAGACACTGACCTTTTAGCCAGACTGCTGCGAATCACCACGCGCCTTTCTCAGAAAGGACTGTTTAATCGCATCATCTTTTCCTGTTAGACTAAATGTGCTTCCAAACACACTTCCTGTTTGGAGTAAACTTTTGATGTAAACTTAGAACAATGGTGTATTCCTGTTGCTTACTTCCCTACTGATGCATTTTAAACTCCTACATAGCAATGCACCACAGCGCACGTTTGTTATAGTAGTTCACCAAACAATAGAAACAATGCTACAATGAAAGCGCTTCTGTTGAATTCCTTTAATCACCACATGATGGTAATATTGTGAAACCCACACAAAGCTGTTATTTCATTAGTCATTAATATTGGCTGTGTGATTCAGTCTTCCGTGGTTCATGTGAAGCTGCAGGAGGATGCTGGTTTACGATTCTGTTTTGTTTTGTTCCACTGCTGAAGTGAAATTGCTGTACTTCTCTGACATCATGTGTCGTCGTTAGCCCGATTTTGTGACTGGTGTAATATAACCAAGGTGCTTTGAAAAAATCAAGATCTGTTGGTGAGCTGCTTTGTTGGAAACAGACATTTTTAACCAGCACTTTTGTATAAATTCAATAACAACACAGAAACATTAACACGATCAGCTCTGAATTCTTTTCTTTTGAACCATTTTAATGGCCTTCTGTCTGTTTCAAACAATGAGCTAATTTGTCAAAAATACACCTTTTTTCTTGGGCGCTGGAGTTTTCTTTGCTTCTCTCTTGGGTTTTCAGATCTCTCTGTAAAAGGTGCAACGATTATTTGTTTTTTCCTATGAAATACAGTGTTACTGTAATGCGTCACACCGTGAAAGCGAAAGGTGTTGAGGAAGTTTTGTTCTTCTTGCTGTCGCTGATCAGATTTAGTCAAAGTGTCTCTCTTGCTTAAAAAAAAAAGTTGTATAAGAAGGAAATAATTGCACCCAATCAGAGCTCATGGGGGAGAGATGTTCATCCAACCTTTCCTCTTAATTTGGGACAGATTATTCCTATCTGATGCTAACCCTCTGTCCCTGCTGCTGTGTTTGTGTCTGCTTGTCTTTGTCCTTTGACCCCGCCCCCCCAATGTGTGTGACTTGTGGGTGTGTACATGTATGATCATGCATGAATGCATATCCTGTTGTGTCTATATGTGCCGTGTTCGCTCGTCTCCCCCGTTCGCCTGCGTGTGCATATCTGTGTGCGTGTTTGTCACAGCCACCCATCGAGGGCCGTCCACCTCTTCTTATCAGAGACCTCCATAGAGATTGACAGTTCAGACGGCATGATCTCAGATCCCAGCACCAGAGACTCGAGCTCCTCCGAGGAAGAAGGCCCGAGCTCGGATGATGATGATGGCCGTGACGACTCAGATTGAGGAGGAGAAGCTGAAGCGGAGCCAGCCAGGAAGCTCGACGGAGGGATGCCAGATGATACCTGCGGACCTCGCCATCAGGCCCAGCGGGGGTCAGATTAAAAAGGTGCTGCAGCTGAGGTTGAATTGTGCAGTCTGTACAAATCTGTGAGGAAAACTGAAAGTTTGAAAACTTTCCAAGCAAGCACAGAGAGGTTAGAACAAGGCTGAATGAGCACAGAACAAAAGTAGAATCATTTTACTTGACTGAGTCCGGAAATATTCATATGTGGGGAGAAATGTGTGAGTAAAAGTGCAGGGTTTGTGGAAGTAACCCTGAACTCTTGGCTACTGTCCTGAAGGGAAGAGGGGACAATTCTTAATCAGTAGCTGTCTCCTGGGTGACACGTGGATCTTGTTACGTGTAGGAAGTCAATACCAAAATCAGCTGCACCAAGCGATCGATTTCCCTAAAGACATTGGCGTGAACTGTATTTAGATAGAAAGAGAAGGACACCACTGCTGATGATCAGCCATATATGCAGATCTTTATTGCACTGAGGCTTTTTTTTCTTTCATCGTCTTAATGGAGAGTATCTCTGGTACCTGTGGGCTAATCTTTCACACAGTGGCTTTGTTTTACAGTTAAATGTCATTAAAGATAATGTACAGGAGGTCTTCCATTTCAGTCGGTTATGCACACCATCGTGACGCCAGCCTGCGAGTACTGGTCAGGAGTAGCTTTGTCCTACTCGAGTACACAGAGATGCGTACAATGTGTCATATCAAATGGAGAAACAAAGCGTAAATATTGCTGCCATTTTTTCTCAAGGCCAAATATCTGATCCATGAGCAAGCAGCTGCGCATGCACCTGCCCTGAGTGTTGTGTGGGAGCGCACAGTCAGATCTGAAAACCCTTTTGATTTGAAAATGAGAGCCTGTTTCCCCCCCCCTCCATGCGCCTGTGAATGCATCGTGTCTACTAACAAATGAATTTGCTGCCTGTCTTTCATCCTTGTGTGACAGACTTTTTACTTCTATTTGAATATTGAGCACTATGTTTATAGATTTTTATTTTCTTCTTTTGTAGATAAAGCCAGAAATATTTTATCATGTTGTTTTAAAAAAGTGTCATTCTATGTATTTGTCATAGAGCTTTTCTAAAGAAAATAATAAAAAAAGAAGATTTTCTAATAATCATGGCCCTTGACTCTTGACTACATTCAGTTCACTGCACAAAAAAAGACACGGACATGCGGACCTTCACTTAGAGCTCAGTGTGATTTGATATATGTCATCTATTATGTAAGAGAGTAATCTTGTTATCCAGCATTTATTATGCATCATTATCTTTAATGCATTATCTACAGCTGCGTGTTTATTGTGCGTCTAGAGAGCTTTACACTTGTTGTACCTGTAAACATTAATGTCCTGAATCACTGTTTCATTCCTTGCAGGTCCAGTATGCTCATACCTGCCTTTGTCACTTCAGTCTGGGTTTGTTTACTGAATTCTGATTGGTCATGTCTACAAATATGTCACTCTATACATTTGTCTGTGTGTTTGTGTGTGTGTTTGGCAGTCCATTTGTGAGCACCGATCAAAGTCTGGCCAGCTTTAGTTACTGAGTGACAGACTTTAACAGTGTCAGCAAGTCTGCAGGAGGGTTAACTAAAAATGGAAGGGGGGATGTCAAATAATTATATTTCATAGTAGAAAGAGCAATAATAATAATAATAATAATAATAATCAGCTGTGGATGTTTAAATAACATAATGTACACCTGGATTTTTGACTTTCTAGAGCATTATTTATTTTCATTGACCAAATTTGAATGCAACACCCAAAACACTTTTGGGCAAATTAATGACACCACTCTCTGTGCTATCAATCTATTGGCCAGGCAAGCAGAAACATGATGGGAAGGACGGGAGACGCATTAAAATTTTCAATGCAGCTGTTGTTCTTAACCCCTCCCCTCTCCTGTCATTGAAAGGAAACACATCGTATGCGACCGAGGTGATTGATTTCTGTGTATCTGCCCTTTGTGCATTCATCCTTCTTACCTATTTGAGAACTAAACTCCCAGGAGAGGTGCTCTTAGCCATTCCTCGCCCATGACTCATTTAACAAGCCATTGTCTTTCACAGTGTGTTCAGCATTGCCACGCACCCAGAAAACACCTCTATATTCTACGGGGAGCGCACAGTAAAGTAAATGTTGAAGAAATGATTCGTGTCTTTCTTGAACTCACTCCCTTTTCCTGCTTGTGCCGTGTCTTGCTCCGTTCCTCCTTCTCCTTCCAGTCTGCATTCCACACCCAGAGGTGGGCTGTACCTAGCACAGTGTTGTAGAAACAAATGACTTTACATTCATTTGTGTGCGTGTGTGCACACAGAAAACATGCACAGTGAGTTGCAGACAAAAACACTCACTGGTTATGAATACATTTATTTTAAAGGCAGAGAGTCAGCTTTATTCTCAGTGAGAGGTACAGCTTGTACAGCTATGACTAATGTTGTTGTACTTACTTGTGACAGCCTTGAGGAAAGTGCATCTGTATGCAAAACCTTTAAAATACACAAACCAGTGCAGCAGATTCGACTTTTTGTTCTTTTTACCAGCTTTTCAGTGTAAATCAGCTGATGAAAAGACTGCAGGATTCTCAGGTTTTTGCTTTTTCTTGTTTTTTTGCCCGATGGATGATGGTTCCCATATACCATCTGGCCCATGACAATTTAAGATCACCTTTATTAGCCCCATCCAGTGTTGACAACAGAAGAACGGGCCTCTTGTCCACCGGAGCCACCGGAGAGTCAGTGAGCGGGGACAGACTTCATTGTGACTGAGAAGATTTCAGCTGAAACTGAGACCCCGCCACTGTAACCAGACAGAGAGCCCCTGTATTCATCTGATGTGCCTGCATGTATCTAGGTAAGAGGCTATACTCGATCAGATTATAAGATATCCCACAACATGGAAGGTGTTAGTGCTCGTTTCCTGGTAAGCCAGGAGTCCTGCAACTCAGCATCTATTCAAAAAAAAAAGAAAAAAAAGAGAGGTGGTATCCCTGCCTCAGTGTGGGAACTGTTACATAATACTGTTAACAGATACAACACAAACAGTGTACTTGTGAATGGATACGGGAGGAGGAGGAGGAGGAGAAAGCCTGTGGCCTGTGCCTCTCGTCTCTGAGAGAGGGGACAAAAACTTTGCAATCAATTTAGATTCTGCAATTGACCAACCAAAGTGGTTCTCAGTCGGTTTTTCCCTGCAGAGCCCTCCTTTGGTAGATACAAATATTGTCCAAAAAAAGAGAAAAAATAAAAACAAATACTGTGTACATCCATCCCAGGGTGATGTCTTTAGGCAGAATTCACCTCCGCCACACTCACATCTCACAAGTTTACATGAAATAAGAACAAATCTATTTGATCTCTTACTATTTCATGAAACACATTAAGAAAGATTAGAGATTAAGATTAAGAAAGAAGGGATTACTTGCAGAGGAAGTTAATGCCATGGAACTGCACATTACAAACAATTATATTAGCCAGCTGATATATTACATGTACTATTTCAGAGAGCTGGAGCCATGGTAATAGAGGATGCTGCTCTTACGCTGATGTGCCGTAAAATGAAGTTATGGAGGCCCATTACAGCAACCATAGCTGCTGTCAGATTAGAGGGGAGAAAGGTCCCTGGCAGAGCAGTTCAATATAAGAATGGAGCTGAGAATTCAGACCAAATAAAGACACAAACATCAAACGATGTGTGCAAACATGTAATTGGGGGATAAAACATAATATCCCACTGAAACTACACTGAGGCTAGAAAAACAAACCCGTTCTCCCACTGGATATAATTATAGTGGTAAAAACATGAGATTGGGGACAGCGATAGTGGTGTAATATGCTTAGAAATACCAGGAGAGGTCCCAGTAGAGCATCGCTGGGTAGGGTTGGCTTGGGAGATAAGGCCTCCACACACAGAGGAGAGTGGGTGGGGGGGGGAGTTTATTGCAGTTTAATGTGGTTTCATTTTGGCACTTTTTGGCCAATGTCTGTTTTAAAAACCTCAAAACAGGTGTAATAAAACAGTTTTGTTGTATTATTATTATTATTATTATTTAGAAATTAACCATCTTAAATACACAACACAAGTTCACATATACTTGCATCAACACACAAGAGTTGGCACACTGCCCTTTTCTGATGAATCATAAGTGAATTAAGCATAATACTCAACCACTAAAACGTATTTACTTGCTTTATTAATTAAATAACTCCAATTGGGCATTTTAATAAATAAAATAATATGCGTTCTTCTTTTTTTTTTTTTGTTAAATAGTAAATCTGAGAATTCGTGGATAAAAAAACAATAATTACATTTTAGCACTCCAAACAATATGTTGATTAAAGAGCTTGTTCATACTGCCAAATTAACCATTACACAAACATAAAAAAATATATTTTGGTAATTACAAATACTGTTAATTTAGGGCAGCTGTGGCATAAACCTGACATCGGGTGGTCTCATACGTTTGTTATCGCTGCTTTATTCTGAAAAACAGGGTTACTACGCGAGTGTTTTGCGTCCCATCGTGGCATTTTCATGGAGTTTCTCATGCGAGTAATAAAAAAACACACTAACAAATCAGGCGAGGGTCATAGCTGCATAGCTATCATAAATTGCGTCTACTTGTATTCAGCGCGTATGCTTAAAATTAATTTTACTGTCTGAGCGCAACTTCCTGATACACCTGTTTGGCAGGTAGTGGTAGGGCGGTCCGCCTAGGCGAGGCTATCGGAGACTGAGTCATGAAAAATTGACTATGGGCGGAATTTTACTGAAGCTTTGACGCAACTTTGGACCTTTTTTTTTTTTTTTTTAAAACTTCACGCGTTGGAGCCCGTTTTCCCCCCAACTTCAAAATGCGTCGACCGCTCCGAAGAACCAGCTCCCTGAACGTGGTTTTGCTGTTGTATTGGCTCTGCTGTTTGGGTGAGTAGACCGAGCCTGGGCTCGGCTGTCCTGTTTTTAAACTGGAGCCTCCATACTCACACAACCCCTGTCGCGTCTTTCAAAGTTTGGGCTGGTAGGCTGGCACTTATGCCCCATTTCCGCAATAACTCGTTAAACACAGGCTTAAAATTTAGTTGACGTTTGAGTTTTCAGTGTCGTTCGCTCACCACTGTTAGTTGTACATTACACGTTTCGTTTTTAAGGCTATCACATAAATACCCAAGGCAATGGAGGCCTTCTGGGTCTAAAGCCTGCTCAACACTTCCATAGACCTAGCACGCCATATTTATTTGTAGTTTTTTTCTTTCGTTTATATCTTTTCGTTTTAGATATAAACACTGCCAGTGAATATATAATACAAACCAGTGAATACAAAATATACTAAATGTAACCCAGTAAACACCACGAAGTTGTAGTAAACTCTACTCAGACAAGTGTTAAGTCACTGTCAACTAATTAATGATTCCCTCTTGTGGTAATAAGCCTAATAATCCACAGAGGCCTGCTAATGTAGCTACCGTGGGGGCAGCCACACACGCTCGGCTCTTAATAATAAGCATAATAATAGACCTTAGTTATGAAACCAGCCGTGGGGGAAAAAAAAAATCAGACAGTTGGTATTCAGTAACACAAGACCACGGTATTTTGCCAAAGATGGCGCTGAACTGTGGGCAGACTTTCAAAAAATAAGAAAAATAAATTGTGAAAATAGAATCATGACTGTCGTGGACAACATAAAACACGGAGAGGTTGGTGTAACATCAGCACGTCCACAAACGCAGTTCTGTGAAAATGCTAGGATGCTGTGTGAAATGTAGCTAAAAACAATGCAATGATTCAAATATTTCATAAACCCAAATTTAATTGTTAATAGAATTTAGAGATCATATGAAATGTTTAAACTGAGGAAATGTATTATTTTAAGAAAAACATTAGCTCATTTTGAATTTGACGGCAGCAATGTGTCCCAAAAATTGAGACCGGGGACTTCACTGTGCACCTGGACTCTTCTATTATGAAGCCATGCTGCTGTAATATCTGCAGTATGTGGTTTAGCATGGTCTTGCTAAAATATGGAAGGCCTTCCCTGCAAAAGATGTTGTCTGCATGGGGGCATGTGCAGCTCTATAACCTGTATATACCTTTCAGCAATGGTGGTGCCAATTCCATAGGCACTAATGCACCCCTGTACTCTCAAAGATGCAGGACTTATAAGTGAGCAGTGGTATCAAGCCAGATTGTTCCTGTTTCCTCTTTAGTCCAAAGGATGTGGTGTCATTTCCAAAAATAATTTAAAATTTAATGCTATTCTGTGGTCAGATTATTTATGTTCTGTCTCTGTTTTAAGTGGATTTGCCTTTCTGTATTGTGTTGATGCCTCTTCTTTGCATGATAGCTTTAACCTGAATTTGTGTGATTTTGCCCCTCGCGCACAGAGATTTCTCCAAATTCTTGGAATCTTTTAGTGAATGTACTGTAGATGCTAACATATTCTTCACAATTTTACCTTGAGGAACATTGTTTTTGAAATTGTTTCACAATCTAAAGATGCAGTTTATTGCAGACTAGTGAAATTCAGCCCACCAGCATAAGCTAAAGAAAAAAAAAAAATGTGGAAAGAAATCTGCTTCTCTAAGCTGGTTTTTAATACTCAATCATGCTGCTGACCTAATTGCAATAAACCTAATTGGTTGAAAAAGTTCCCCAGCTGTTTCTTTTTAGTGCCTCTTACATTTCCAGGTGTTTGTTTTCCCCATCCTGACTTTTTTGAGACGTGTTGCTACCATCAAATTCAAAATGAGCTTATGTATTTTATGAAAGAGTAAAAGGCCTCGGTTTCAAAACACATTTTGTGTGTTATATTGTCAAAAAATATGTTTATTTGAGTTTACGTTTTACAGAGCATCCAAATTTTGTGGAATCAAGGTTGTACTAATATGGGGAGTTTTTCCTTGCAGGGTTACATAAAAACATGCTTACACAGTGTGTTCTCATCCTCGCTCTTTTACTCAAGTAAATGTCCAAAAACGAGTGTCAACATGCCCAACGATGAGCTGCCGGTGTTCCTGCCCCAGCACTGATTACGATATTATCAGCATTTATTATCTTCAAGTTCAAGAGTGGTTTGGCTTTTTGATTTCTACTGTTTTGAAGAGATTGCTTTGTTCAAGTCACCCCAAGGTCTTTGTTGATGAATCGGGCTGATTGGATGAGATCTCTTCTGCTCATGTGTTTAATATAAACTTTGGCCTTATCATGTCCCTTGGGATGCTTGGTGAAAGCAGTGGTGTTGTTCTAATAAGATTGGTTATATCAGGGGATCGCTCTATTTTGCTTTTGGTAAATTCTTAAAGAAAATGCATGCTGAGGCTTTTTCTGGGAATGAAGGGCTCTTTCATTTTTGCCCTCCAAAAGCAGTGTGTTAATGTCAGAGATAGCTGAAGGGAAAATGCAGCCGGTTTCACATAAATACTTTGTCTTGAAGGGGACAATGTTGCACCATGATGATGCTTTTATTCACTTTAGCTCGAGTCAAAGTTGGTCAGGCTGTTTTATCAGTCTACCAGTTATAGCTTCAGTCGGAAATCTATCACATAGCCAGAATTTTCATGAGCCCCAGAGGAGGTGACTGTGGCATGCACCACAGCAATGCTGACATTTCATCTTGAGAGTGAAAATACCTTTACAGTTACTGCATAAAACAACAAAACAAAAAAATGGCTCCAGATGCACAGAGTCTCTCAAGGATCATTCCTGGTCATGTTGGTGATCCTCTACATTTTCTGTATTGCTATCAGCAGCAGTTTTATGCATTTATTGAAATAACCATGTCTGGATGGATTGGCCACGAGAAGCTTGGTGTCTGTGGTTCAGAACAAATCATTTTGGCAAAGCTGTCGGCTAGATTGCTGTGAAATTTGCCACAGATCCCTAAGGTCCTATTAGGGTAAATGGAACTGATTTTTTTTTTTTATGTAGTGTCACATCGCGCCAAACTTTGCACTTTATTTTTACTGCTAATTAGCAATCAACATGTTAAACAAAGATATTGAACAGGGTGAAATTTCAAACCTTGCTGCACAGTCTGTCCACTGTGTTTTGAATCCAGTCTTCATGGTGTGTGTGCAAGCACTAGTAAGAGAAGCCGTTTGTTTGTTTGTTTGTTTGTTTTGTTTTGTTTATAGGTGTAGTTGAGCGGTTTGTTGTGGACAGTGCTGATGTTGAGTCCCTTGGTATTATCACTGAAGAAATAACAATGAAAAGCCATCTAGAGCGAGACAGAGCTGAAGGCCTCTGAGAGATACAAATGTAAAACAAGGTCTGTCCAATTCAGCAAGAGAGTCGGATGAGTAACTTGCATTAGCGTCAGTCAGTTCTGTGTCTATCCGGAGGACGTTGTTACCTTGGTGTGAGCATATTTGCACACTCTATTTTGCAGTGGGTAAAACGTCACTCACATTGTGTTCTCCTTCCTGCTTTACACACAAATATATAAATCTATACATGACAGTCCCATTTTTTTTTTCTGGCTGGCTTTCATCTCTGACCAGCGGATCTCTCTTCTTCTTCTTTTTCTACTATAATATTTCACCTCCAGCTCCTTCCCCAGTCTCCTCCATCACCGTGACTACACCACCAGAGATCCATGCATCTAAAGGAGATACTGTCACATTGTCCTGTTCATTTACTTCCACAAGTAGGCCAACTAGTAGGATGACAGTTGACTGGTCTTACCGGCCGCAGAGCGGAGGTCCACCAATGATGGTGAGTATACTTTTATCCAAATTAACTTCAAGGCTGTGTTGCAGCCAGTGTTGCAAAATAATGTGTGTGCTTTATTTGCAGCCATAACTGCAGTGAAATGTTAAAGTCTGTAGGTGTAATGTTCAGTCAGCTCTTTCAGAAACATGCATTTTTTCTAAAACACCTGTAATTGACTCATTTTGGGAGTTTTACACATTAAAAGATAATTGGACAAGAGAACAAATAAACACTGTAGTGCACCGGCTGAATGTAGATGTCAGTTGAAAGTATTACTCTGTAAAAGATCATAGAGAGATCAAAGCTGTGCTTCCAGTAATGACATTATTTACTGAACTAACTAATGATGACTTATTATCACACATGAAAATTAGAAGACCACGACTATAATTTGGTAACAGATAAACAGGATTATGGGGTTGTTGGTTTTTTTTTGTTTTTTTTTTGTTTCCTTCGCAGGATAATTACTGTTCTCAGTAGCCGATTTTTCTATGTCAACGGTTCATAGATTCATTTATTGGTGGCTGTCTGTCTATACATTTTTTTATTTATTTTTTTAAATATGGAGTGCTGGTAAGACTTTTTTTCAATTCAATTTAATTCATACAGCGCCAAAACAACAGTCACCTCAAGGCGCTTCATATTGTAAGGTAGACCCTACAATAATACATACAGAGAGAAACCCAACAATCATATGCACATTTGGCGACAATGGGAAGGAAAAACTCCCTTTTATCTGGAAGAAACCTCTGGCAGAACCAGGCTCATGCTGTGGAAGAGAGCCAGAGATTAAGACACTGACTGTAGAAATGTAATGCATTTTGTGAAGTCTTTGTAATTAGATTTCATTGAACTGAAATAAAAAGTGTAGGTGAACTGAACTAAACATGACTCAGCCTGGCAGGGAAGGAGCTATGGATTATTAAGGTGGGGCAAAACAAGACAAAACAAGAAAATCCTTGTGAAACATGTCAGATACGTTGCTTCACAATCACTGTAGGCTGAAGTTATAGTTGGAAGATAAAATATAGACTCCAGACAGTATTTATATATCCAAGGTCCTCCTGACCTGCACTTCATGTCTTCTTTCTTGCTTTCAAGGGGCCAGAGTTTCTTGTCATAAAGTCTTTCAAAGATTTTCTTTTCTCACTGGTTGTTTTTTCACTTATTCTCAGTACAGTCCTTCATAAGCAACATAACACTGACCTAGGAATCATTCAAGCATTGAAAAGGCACCTAACTCATGGGATGAACCAGTGCTATGTCTACACGTAACAGACATCTTGGCAAAGAGCCCATTTTAAATTTGATCTTTAGGCCCTCTGTTGCAAAACACATCATTTGTACACATTTCTTCAGCTGAAAATCTGAAAAACACCCCCAAAGAACAGTTTAACAGACATAAAATATTTTTGAACTTGCAGGGCCTCACACAGAAATTGTTCATAAGACAGGCTTGTGACACGCATTGCCACTTTGTGCAAACACAGCTTGTTTGAATATGTGATTGCTTTATTTGCATTCATGGCCAGCTCGACTTCTCTTGATTTCTGAACGTACCTGTACACCTGCTGTGATAGCGGCAACACCCTCAAGCAAATTCAGTTTAATTACAATTTTGTTTATGCCAAAGTCATCTGATTTATGAGCCTTGGTGTGAAGAGAAACAGAAAAGTCCACATTTCACCCATTCATGTTCCAGTCCATCTTTTGTGGCTTCCTCGGTAAAACCCTAGAAAGTGAGCTACCTTAATAGACCCCTCCTCATGCGATGGAATTGTGGTCTTGTTCGAAGTGCGTTGAAATGTATCCATCCTAACCCATAACTGCATTCAGTCCTCTAAGTGTGGCTTGAGTTTCACTGACCAATCCACTGGAAACACACCACATCATTTAAGCATTTCCATTTGTACTTTAAGATAGCCATCCACTGTGGTTCTGTGTAATTGCATTTGGACTGTGAGAATCCATAGTGTGGTAGCTGCAACCCTCTATGCAACCATTTCCTATAGGAGCACTTGAAGTAAAGTAGAGGCTAATGCTTTGTGGCTCTGCAAATATGGAGTTTTGCTGGTTCACTCTCATTAAGATGTAGTTGTGTGGAGGGAGAGATGCATGTTATATTAGCATTGGGGTGTCAGTCTGCAGTAATTGCTTGATAAAGCCATACAGCTGTTTGTGGGGGGAAGGAGGAGCCAGCTGCTTCCTAACAAAAAAAGGAGCCCACTTTTCCTGCAGTTCATCAGAACTAACTCAACCTAAATAAAAAGAGGCAGGTTCCTGATGCGACCAGTACATACAAATAAAAATTAGAAACTTCCAGACTTGCTTCTAAGCCTTCATTTACTTCCCATCCAATTTCATTTGCAGTTTTGGCTGCTTTATTGGCCTGTGTGTCCCTGCTCGTATATCATGCTGGGAGAGGCCATGAATAAGCATGTGAAAACCTCTATCAGAAAATATAATTTTGCTGCCAAAGCTTTAGTGTCAATCTGAATTGCTGCAGTGCTTCAGTGGCTTACATAATTACCTCCAGTCCTGATGAGAATTAGTTTTGTAGATTGGCGAAGAGAGGCTGAATGTTCAATCAAATATCAGTGGAAGCTGATGGTAATTGAAGGATTTGGCTATTGGGTTTTGCTGAATAATGTTACATTAAAATCTATTATTATGATCTAAAAGTTGCTGCTAAGCTTCTCAAGTCAGGGGAAGCATTTGTTTAAATGTAGGTGGTCTCAGTTGAAAACAGTCTTCCATCCTTAGTCATGCTGCAGCATCTCTCATGAATTCAAAAGTACCTTTGGGTCTAATGTTTGTTTTCAGCCTGAGCAGAGTCTAGTAGTAGTAACTGATTTCAAGCTTTTCTCATGTAGGCTGAGCTCTGCCAACTTTTAAATGATCAACCAAGAGTGAGCAACACTGATATGACCATCTTTATCTTTGCCAGCCTCTACAGCACGAGGCTGTAAAAGCATAAAACCTTGTCAATCCTAGTAATTATCCAGGTGATTCTGTGGTTTTGCTTTTCTCCTGCCTCAGTTTATTGTGAACATCATATGCAGTTATCCTTGTTGACAGTGTTCACAGAGATTTGCACATTTCAGGCAGTAAATGTATAAACTTCAAACAAGGCAAACGTTTTTACCTAATCTTGATTTTTTTTTCAAAGTAAATATTGTTCTGAGTTTGTGAAGCCAGTTTGAATACATTATAAATAATATAAAACTTTATTGTGTTTGTTCATTTTTATTTTCATGTACTTTTCAGGAAAGGGAGGGATTATATTTAGGGTTTGTAGCACTTTGTGAATGGTTCATGTTTATCAGATTTACTGAGCACAAAGAATCACTGCATTAGTGGCTTAGATTATCTCTGCTATCAGTTCTACTTGAGCGTACTACTTGTCATTATGTGTATTAGCTCAAATACTTGTCTGGTTAAGTTGTAGGAAATTACATGTATGTTTAGCGGTCTCTGGGCATGGATTCATCTGTATTTATATTGGAAATGTTCGGAAAATGTTCTGTGTCTAAATTGCCATATGTCAGAAGCCTAGCATGGGTTGCGAGGACAGCTCAGGCATCAGCCACGTGAAATCAGTCGCAAAGAGCACTAAAAACTTTGTTTATTAGCAGGTTGTTGGAGCCATCTGTCGTTTGCATGAAAGATGCTAACCTCTCTCCAAACACCTGGCTTTTTCTCTCCAGGCAGTGAAAAGTGCAGTGCAAACCGAAATGGAGAACATTTGCTTTACTGCTACAACAAACAGATTTCAAAGGTCTGCGTTTCCTGTTTGCACCACACTTTTCAGTTTCACTACCATTTGGTGAGTAGTTTGTGTTTGTCAGCATTTCATGTGCAAACTATGGGTGACTGTCAGCTAACAGAGCACACACTCAACAATTTGTAGGTATTTTGCGCATGCGACACCAACAACTTTGCACGTGTTTTCAGTGGGTTGTGACATAACTGCAAACAGTTTCTTAGTGGGTTGACGGCAGCTCTGTCAACAACTCTTTCACTTTTTTGATGTTCAGATCAACACTAGTTAAGTTTTTGTTTTTTAAAACTTACTGTAACATTGTAAGTTGTTGTGATCTTGTTTAATATCATCTGTGTTTGAGGAGGCGTGCACGCAGTAATACTGAGAGTAAAAAAAGGTGGAAACTGGTGCGATTATAAATGACAACAGTGTTTAGGTCAAATCTGGTATTGCTGTGGAAATAGATAATTATGTTTTTATCTTAATAAAGGAGATTCTTATTAAATCCTGTGTTTCATGTTGGTGGAGTTTTATTCACATTATTCAAACAGGAGCAGAAAACCATGACAATACAAATACATACTTTCAGACTGTATTCTTTACCCTTTTCTTGTTTGTATTTCATTTTGTTTACTTTCATTTTTTCATTTTTCCTCCCATGTCTGTGCGTATTGTTGTGTCATAAACTTAATAAAGCACACATTCTGCACTCTTAGTTTACTCTGTGCAAAACATGTTCTGTCGTGTTTACACATTTTTATCCCCCTCTTTTCCACCCACATGCACAGCACACTCATTCTCCGGATGTCATGTTGTAGAGAGGTCTGGGTCAGCTTGATGTGGGAGTGATAAAAGGGATGGAGTTTGTTGTTGAAAACAGACTGATGTGGTAAATGTTAAACACAGACGTAGATTCATTTTTTAAGACTCCTGCAGAATTGTGCACTAGCGTGAATGTCCTTTGGGAGTTGCTGGATTTTATTCGTATTTCTCAGACGGAACAAGGAGCCCTCTTCCCTCTGTCAACAATGTTGCCCAAGGAAAGGATGTCCAACCGCCATCTGTTTCTCCAGACAAGTTAGATTTGCAAATGATGAGTAGTATTATGTGCTCTCTGAACAGGAAAATGATCATTAATTTACACAGTTTTAGGCGTTAGTCTCCTAGTGTGACACAGCAGGTTGAAATATGCACAATGCATAGCCACATTTCACTGCACAGCCTTCCTGCACACTCAAATATCATTTTCAGCTTGCTCAGGCTATTTAACCACTCCTCTGTCTTTCATATAAAGATGTAAGATGTCTTTTTCTCCTTTCAGTTTCTCCACTTCTCCTCACGGGCGTACCCGCCAACAGAGGGTCAGTTCGGCGGTCGAATCCGGTGGCAAGGCACCCCGGCACGTGGAGATGCTTCCATCTCTTTAATCAATGCCACACTGAATGACAATGGGACCTTTACATGCACAGTCAGAAACCCACCTGATGTCCACGGGTCCACGACTTCACACACTGTACTTACTGTCACACCAAGGGGTAAGATGCTAACCTAACAAGTCAAATCCTTGTCTTGCATTCAGACTCTTTCTGTGTTTGTCCTGACTTCAACTCAGGTGTCTGGTTTTGGTGCCTCTCATTATCAGTTGTACAGTGTGTGCATGCAGACACTGGGCTGATTTAGGAAAGGCTTAAAATTCCAATGCCAGCCTCACAGTTTAATGGATGGCAGACTAATCCAAACATCCATGTTGTTTGTGTAAGCCTGTCATGATTTAAGCATTTGGTCTCACATGTATTAACCTGCGTCAGCTATGAGTGGACGGTAGATGATTAGAGAATGACTGGAGTGTAGCTCATCACATTTTGAATTGCTTATAAAAACCTAGAAGGGGAGATTGAACCCACTCTTGTCTGTGCAGTTTGTAACTCTGGTACGTAAAATGAACATGTGAAATCTTGACTGTATTTTTCTGGGAGCGGCTTCCACCCAACCAGGAAGTTGCTATTCTCTGCCAGGGAAGAGTCTGGCATGTAGCCCCACTGTAGTGGCCCATTGTTGTTGTTTTTTTTCTCTTTCTGTACAGATTAGCAATGAACTTTTTGTCAGGGAGCTTTGGCGATATGCTGGTTGGTGGATTTGTTACCTATGGGTAAAGACAGGCAAGCTGTTCTAATCAGCTGCTGGCTTCAGCTGCATATTTACTGTAAAGACGTGAGCCATGTGTCTTTTCATCTCTTCTCTGCAAGAATATTACAAACTGTTTCACGTTTTCCGTGCTATCATCAACTGTATAGTGGCGCACATAGAGCTGCTGTATATAGTATGTATACAGTTTACAGTCTGTGTGACAGTGTGTGTGTGTATATGTGGTGACTGCCAAGTGCAGATTTGTATGAAGTCCTGTAGATGTGTGATCATAAACATCATGTAACTGTGCCCCTGATGACCAAACACTCTTCTCCTCCTCCTCAGTGCCCAGCATTCGCTTCTCAGATGTTGCAGTCCTCCTTTTTTTCATCCTCCTTCCCTCTGCTGTCATAACCCTCATTCTTATTGGACGGATGATGTGTCCCAAGAAAGAGCGTAACCAATCAAAGGCCCACAGATCACCCATTGAGGTCACAGAGGGGTGAGTAGATGCATTCTGCCAATCACTGGTGAGGCTCTCCAGGGGATAATGATGGTCACAGCAGGTGATAAATAGGATTGATGGTTATAGACATGCTTTTTCAAATGGATTTAATGAACGTTAAACATGAATCTAAGTTTAAAATGGGTGTTTGCTTCTGAAGAGTGGCTATCAATCACTCTTTAACTGACTTCTCGCTGGTATGTCATGTGATTAGAAGTCAAATAGGGTTTCAGCCAGTACTGGCTTGTTTTTCACTGGTTCATACAGGAAAAAGCTTTTTAAAACAAGTACTGGCTTGCAGCTGTGGTTCACATTCATCTTAGGTGCTCTACGAACATTATATACTTATATATAAGCAGCTTGCCACTGTTACCATTATCTTTTTAAAAAATTGCTTCATCTTTGTCTTTTCACTTTTTCCTGTTTTTATACTGTTAACTACACTCAAATACATCTTTACAGTAAAAAACAAGAGAATAACAAAAATTGGCTATTTAACACTGAATAGAAAACTTGTAAAAAGGCCAAAATATTTTAATTAGAATATATTTATCAGTGATCTTTGTATTTGCTGAAAATCTGATGTTGTTACCTTTGGGTGAACTAGCCTGTCTTCCTTGTTTTTTGGTCTTTATGCTTTGCCAAGCTAACTGAGCGCTTGCGTCATCTTAATGCTTAACTGACATATAGTTAAATGGGATTCATTTTAATGGGGAATTATAATTTCAAACATTTATTTTGTAGTTATTGAAGAATAATTGTCTGAGTGCTAACGTCTGTTTGTGGTGTAAATCCAGTGTTTCCCACGGTTTCAGATTTCATTTGTACCAGTATATAAACATATTTATACAAATGTATGCATCGGAAATGTGCACACGCTGCTGTCTGTCTGGAAATATACTTTAAAATAATATAGTGTGTAAGGTGCTCCTGTGCAAAGATTTTAATGGACAGCTACTTTGTGGAGCTGAATAACAGGGTTTTAAAATCAGTTTGCCTCTCCCTCCCTCCCTCCCTCCCTCTGATGAACGTCCATGATGGTAGTCCTTGCTCTGCTCTGAGCTCACACTACAAAACATGAAACAATTCTCCTGTAGCTTAGAAGGAAAAGTTGAAACCAGAGTGGCCCTAGTTTGCAGCGGATCTCCACAGCAAAATAAATACTACAGCTGGAGTCAATGCGACTGTGGCATGAGAAACTCTCTAACGAGACATCAGTGACGTATCGATGACTGCCACAATGGTGACCTAGCGAGTGAGCCAGCGGGAAGGTAATAATCCACTATTAGATTTATGGCAGATGGCATTGTTCTTTCAGATGAAGAGGAAAAAGCTAAACTGGGTCTTCAAATAGTTTAACAGCTGATAATATATCCTAAATTGCTGCCCAATTATAGACTGAATGTGGCAAACATAGATACAAGTGGAAACAACAAATGGAGAGCCTCAGTTGAAAAGTATGTGTTTTATTGTGGGCTTGAAAGGTGATTTGTACGTACTGTATCTAAACAGCACAGGCAGGTTTTTACTTTGCAAACATGTGATTATGTCGTTCTTAACTATCTTTGCTGTCTGTTCTGCATTCATCAGGGATGAATATGGCATCCCAGGATACAACCACAAAGAAGATAGGGCCAAATGTCGTGACCTATATGTGATGGTAAGAGTACAGAATTTCTACAAAGCCATAAATAACTTACTGAGACATGTCTGCGAGATACATTTCACATGATTCATTTTACATGACCTCGGTGTCTGACAACAGGACTTTGGGATTTGTAAATTATTGATTCATTTTTTCCTGTGTAGCTGTTCTGTGTCTTTGTGTGAACCTGTCCATAAGTATTTCTTCCTTTTCTTTTCCAGGACTCAGACGAAGAGTATTACTTAAAAGACTTTAAAAAGAGGCCTCCTGAAGCCGAAGGCTATGCTGACTCCCACTGCTAGAGAACCCCGGTGGTCAGGAGATGTAACTGCAGGCTGGTGCTTTATAGGAAATCAATGCAGGATTTCTATCTTCTATGTCACAGTCCACCACTCAGCCACTCCACCACTTGGTGATGAGGTTTGTTTTGGTGACCTCTTTGGTAAATACTCCATATATTTAACACTATGCAAATAATTAGATTTTCTTTTGTATTCCCAAGCTCATGCGCCCCCCCCCCCCCCAAAAAAAAACCCCCAAAAAGACAAAAAACAAACCCCCCCCCAAAAAAACCCCCAGAAAGCTAGCATTTATAGGCTGTTTTGACTGTTTTCACACGACGGAGCTGGGGATGAAGAGAAATCTAAAGTCTGTGGTGTGAATATGGTATTTACTTTTTATTCTGTGTGCACAAAGCACCATGGCTGGTACTGTTTGGCAAACTGTCCTTGTGTATGCAATGCATGCAAACACAAATATTCTTTTCTTTTTTTTTTTTTTTTTTTTTTTTTTTTTTTTTTGTTAGTTTTTTGGAGATGCATACTTTTTTTTTTCTAATTTATTGCCTCCATCAGAGTGGCTGTGTGATATCTGTCAGTGTCTCTGTTTTACTCTTGTGGAACATTTCTGTCATATCATTAATATTTGTAAAAACAAAAACAAAAAACTAAACATTAACTGAGACCACTCATGGTATTTATAGTCAGTACTCTGTTTCACTTCCAGCAATAACTGTATGCATTTGCTTTTGGATAGTTGTTTGGAGGGAAGTCCTGTGTTTGACTGCAGATGTGGTTATGTAATGTAATATAACAGTTTTGGATGCACACCGTGCTTTTGCATCTCTTTTTCACAAATAAATTGAGCTGATTCTTTTGGCTTTGTCAGAATGCTTAAAAAAATGATTGTACTTTAATATAAAGAAATTGTTTATTCTTATTTTTTTTTATTAAAGTGATGGATCTGTATTTAACTTCTATTGAGACAGTTTGATGTTAAAGTTCATGGCGCACTGCCACCATTTTCTCCCTTATTCTCCTTGTTTGCTCTGTTGCACTATTCATGAATGGATCTCTTCAACTATTCATGAACGTTCTTGAATATTCCTTTAAAAACTCTGAGGACACGCTGGAGTCTTGGAACTACTTGTAAATTTGTGGTTGCATCTGTCTCATCTACACAGTCGTGGGCCTTGAGAGACATGAAAAGATCCAATAAACAGTCTCCAGCAAAACGCACTGAAAGCGACAAGTCCTCATTCTGTCTCATTTCTTTTCTATTTCTCAGCCTGCCCATTCATGTCCTCTAGGTTTTAATAATTCACAAACTGCTGTGGTGAAACAATTATCATTCCTCCTTCATCTGAACTGCCATGGCAACAGCTTACTCGTGCCAAGCAGGGAAAAAATATATTTAAAAAAACTGATTGAAGAAAGGAAACAGTTGGACTGTTGCCTGGACTCAAATTTCTGGATAAACCTTGTTTAGGAGACGCTTCAGATGTTCTGTTTTCCATGCTAAGAGGATATAGTATCACTCCTGTCTCATAATATCACTTACCTGCAGAGATTTACTGCTCCAAATATTGAGCCGCATAACATCCATCTTTCTAAATGCTCAATTATGCAAAACATTTAGCAGAACATCTGTTTTTATCAACCTAAAGTCTGCCTTTGGGTTTAGTAGTGATTATGACTTTCCCCTAGTGGAAGTGCTGCAGATTTACCTTATTTACCTAAATTTATTTGTGCTGTCGGATATTGTTACTGGCTGGAAATCGGAGAAAGTGTTGAAAGAAACTCCTCTAAAGCAGCATCTCGTGGAAAGTAGACCCAACAATGATCAATAAACCATCTGCTCCCCAACTGGGAAAACTCACTACCACTGAGTGTTAGGATTGCCACATGGTCTTTATAGCCCGTAAGTGTTATGTTTGGACCTAAAATCAGACACACATGGTTATCGTTTGCGTTGTATTATTCGACCTGTTGCAAAAGCAATAAGTGCTCTTCAATAATGCAGATATCCCACGTGTAAACAGAGCAAGCAGTGAGCTTAGGGTGGAAAATTGGCACAGTGACACTGAAAGTCCTGGTCAGCTGGGGCTTTTCCTGTGTGGTTGTTCTCCCTGTGCTTCTACATCAAAGACATACTTGTTGGTGCAACTGGTGAGTGTAAACTGGTTGTGAGTGTATTTCCGTCTCAGTAATAGACCTGGAAGAATCTGGAACCACTGGGACCAAAACCATTAAACTGGTGGACAAGTTCAAATGGCTGTTTCATTGCCTCTCCGGACACACTGTGTCCACATGGTGTCGCATTCAGAAACAGATCATTCATCCCAGATCACTCCACACAGCTATCTGCACTCTGCCTGCCCATCAATAAGACATTCAGAGAGTGCAGAATCGAGTTTTTGTGTCTGCAGGTGTAAACTAGCACAGTCTGCCTGCTGATGATTAATGATTAGCCTTAGTCTGTATTTTCATTGAAGTGAATTAGATTTATGTAGACAGGGCAAGATTTCAAATACAATACTTAATACACAAATTACCCTGGAGATTTGTTTTTTCCATGGGGGGGAAGATGACCAGCTATGTCAGCAACAGTGGTAATGTTCCAGGCTAGCATTGAAGTTGCCTTCAATGCTAGCCTGAAGTGTAAAAGAAGGACATGTGTGCTTTTATCACCTTGGGTTGTTAATTTTTGACCTCAGTACCAAATAACCAAAGTACTATTCTCAGACCTTTTAGATGTTTCGGGGGAAGGTATAGACTATTAAGTATGTATTTATTATAATAAGTAAAATGCTCACACAAAGCATCTTTTTTTCTTTACCAAAATAAAGTAGTCGATGAGAAGAATTCATATAATGGTATCTCTCGAATGACGGTTTGAGATTTTCACAATGGCTTCTTTGGTGAAAAAAACACAACTGATGGGCTCTGGGAGCATAAACATGTAATTTGACATGAGCAGAAAATGTTGGAGCGCTGCAATTTCTGGCCACAACACCACCTCCACCACTTAATTTAGACTTAGGTGATGGGAGGTTGTCAGCATACGGTGAGAGATGCCTAAAGTTTGCAGTGACACTTCAGTCATTCCATCTTAAATAAACATGAGCCTTCTGTTTGACTGTCTCCCATTTGAATTACAATATTATTGTCCAAAGGCTTCATATATAAAATACTTTTCAAGATATATTTTTTTGAAAATGGTCCATCAACCCACTTTTGCACCGTTTTTTTGCACATTGACATTTGAGGCGATGTTTGAACATAAATATCTCAAAAACTATTGAAGAAAAAAGACATAAGACTTTTCACTGCTCTTTCCTGAATCATTAACATGATTCAGGATATTTAATTTGGAACAGATACATTAAAAATGTCTGAGTGTTCAGTTCAAATGAAAAAAAAAGTCCCATACTTGAGCACATGCTAATAAAATACATCAGATTGTGTGTTGTTACATTTCACAATAATGCAAAAATAGAACACGAATAATTACTGACAAAAATAAAGAGAGTGATACTTTCATCAACTTTCATGCTGGATTGAGCAAAAATGAAAGAAACAAAAATCAGCACATAGTCTAATCCAGACAGAACAAAACCCTGGAGTTTCCAGATGTGGACTTTTCATATTTTAACCATATCTGACATTTTTTAATATATCTGTCCCACATTTTAGAATCTGATTCATTTTGATAGCATGAAAGACCAGTAGAAGAAAAAAGGCTTTTATCTTTAACAGTTTTTGAAATATTCATGTTCAAATATTGCCTCAGATTTTGATATATGAAAAGTGGGGCTTGAATGTGGGTCAACGGACCGTTTTTCAAAACAATACATATTGAAAAGTATTTGAAATATGAAACAAAATCCCAAAATTTCACAACAGTCATTACATTTGATTGATCCTTGCATTTTTATCAAACATTCTTATGCAAATTGGAAGTGGTCGAGCAGAAAACATTCAAAAACTCCCCGCTCCCTCCACCCGTAACCTTCTGTTTTTGCTTTTAGCATTGTGCTCTCTTAAAACAACTTTAAACATAAAATTACTGTCTATATAGTACTGCAATGCATATGTATTTACACTTTCTTAAACATATGAAAGAAAGTAAAGAAGAGAAATATCACTACACAAGCACACATCCCACCCATGCATATCCATCTTTGCATCACTGCTTTTTCTTAGTATTTACTTTTATTCGATCTTGCTTTCACTGAATCTCAGTTGTGGTTTCTTTCCAATCATGCTTAAAATTTACTCAACAGTGAGTCATTTTATTACTTGTGATGCTGTGTCTGCTTCCACTTAGTCCACAAGATTTGCTCCCCCTTTTTTCTCCAATGTTGGTTTTTTCGGAATAGTGACACACACAATGCGTCACCTAGCAGGCGAAAGCATCAGACCAGTCACCTTGCATGGTAATAATACGTTTGAGTGCAGGCAGGCCGCTCAGCAGGCCACTTATTTGCTTTAACATGACAGCTGATCCCTGTAATCAACGTTGCTGCCGTGTCAGTCACCAGACACGAGACAGGCCTGGATTTACCACTGCAGTGCCATCCTATTAGTGTTATACTTTCATATCATTGTATAGATAGTTCCAGTATTCTGATGGTTTGGGACTTTATGCTCTGGGTTTGTTATGTGGGTTATAAAGCAATGCAATCGGTGCCGACAGCCTTTATAGAACAACTAAAGAGTCTGTTTATTTGCTGCTCCTTTAATATCATGTTGTTTAAGAACACGCCCTCATTGAGTGAGTGATGCATGTGAATGTTGCCCGGACTAAAAGCACTGGTTAAAAATAACTTGTAGTACACTTTATGTACTTTATTTGAATTTCGCAAAAAAGCTCTTTGCAACTTTTAAACTCCATCCACTTGTGAAGTGTAGTGTGCTCCACAGTACTGATTAAGTACACTCATTTGTACCTTTGACTTTTAGGTCCTCATCCTAAAGGAAATGAACTGATTAAAACGGTGATGGTCGATTAGATGCCCTTGGTTTGTGCATTCATATTCCTGCAGCATGTATAATTTGCAGCAGGTAGAATCTCATTGTCTCTCACAGATACAGTGACCTTTCATACTCCGGATGAGGAGCTTCATCACACTTAGCCTGAAAGGGCAGACAGCACTGCAACAAATACAACACACTGTGGATTTACATGTAAAAAAAAAAAAAACCCTTCAAAAACCAATATTAATGGTTTCATATGAACAAGCTCATAAGTTAGTTAGTTGATTAGTTAGTATTCAGTTGGCTTTGGTCTGAGCTCTGCATATGATACAGGTTTATATAAATCTATATAACACTGCTGTGTGAGGAAGCACGCACAAACAGACCGAGCAGCAAACGAATAGCTGATCATTAGACAAACGTGTCGACTCGTGTCCTGAACGTTATATTTAATGACAGAATACACCAATCACAAAAAAGGAAGCTGTCTGTATTTCCATTTAACTGTTGCCAGAACTAGGCTCTTGAGTGTTTCTCAGTACTGGCAGATCGCTGTTGTGTTATTGATCTCTGTGGTCGGTGCAGCAGCAGACTCAGCCGCTTAACAGAACAATCAAGTCACTGGACACACATTAGCATACAGTGAAGAGTGAGCAGCTTCTTTTGGGCTGGGTTTATTTCCTGTCAACTGCTGTTCAGCCTGTTTGCAACTGCACATGGATTGTTTTGCAGGAGCAACCATTCTGGCTCTGTTTCTTTATCTGCCACTTCTTCAGATCACACAGCGAGCCTAATCTGGCTCTTTGGAATTTGAGTGTTTGCAATTCCTAAGTTTTCATTTACATACCCCCCCCCCCCCCCCCCCCTTTCTATTTTTTTGAATAAGAAGATTAGGATTGTGTTTTGTATTCCTCTCTGAAATGATTTGTAGCACTGCTCCCAGTGGGCATTTGATTTGAAGTGTCACTTGATGTTTAAATATTGATGCTGATCATCAACATGCAAGAAAATTGCATTTATTTAAATTCCGACTGTGTTTGGATGAAAACCTCTGGGTAAACAGAATCATAATCATTTTGATGCGAAACAGCAATTACTTTAGTGAGGTGACAGTCAGGTGTTCACTTTAGATTTGATATTCAGTTTATTTCATCCATCCATCCATCCATCCTCATTTGCTTATCCAATTCAGGATCATTTATCTCTGCTGCCATAGGGCAAGAGGCGGGGTACACCCTGGACAGGTTTCCAGTCTGTCACAGCACTAACACAGAGGGACTGACAACCATTTGCACTCACATTCACACCCCTGGGCAATTTAGAATCACCAGTTAACCTAACCCCACTAACTTCATGTCATTGGACTGTGGGAGGAAGCCAGAGTACCCGAAGAGAACATGCAAACTCCAGACAGAAAGGTCCCGGCCAGATGGTGGATTCAAACCCAGGACCTTGTTGCTGTGAGGCAGCAGTGCTCGCCACACCAGTGATATCTGCAATACTGTCGAAGAAAGTCAACAAATGTTTCACATTTCCTTGGTGGATGCCAGAATGGATCCTCACAGCAAAAAAAAAAAAAAGAAAGTCCTGGGTTTGAATCGAGGCAAGGCCTCCTGCTTTAAAAGTAAATCATTCTGCCTATTTTGGTGCAGAAAGCTCTTGGAATAGAGATGATAAGTGTCAGAGCTTCATTTCCCAGTTATGCACATAGTTTTCACCCTCAAAGAACATCTGATGCTGGCTTCACTTTACAGAAGCGGGATATCTGAACTGCTTCAGAACAGAAAAAGGCACCTCCCCTTCAGGAAAGCGCTTATCTGGTTATTACAGCGGGATGTGGGATGTGGACTGTGAGCTGGACATCTTTAGTATGAATGTGCACAACTGTGGAAAAGTAAAGCAGGGCAGCGCTGAGAGAGTCATGCATACTCAGCAGAACCCTGCATTACTATAGTATCTGTGTCACTGGCCGTGGTTTGCCATGATGACACATCGTGATGATGTAGGATGGCCAAGTAATGGTGCTAGATTTTTTTTTTTTTTTTTTGCCTTCCCTGTGTGGCAGCAGTGACCACCGAGAAGGCTGAGGCTCAGCGTTGCAGGTTAATGATTTCCCTTCAGTGAACTGCATGTGGAATAATCCTGTAAAAGAGAAGAATAGCAAAGCGCAACCCCCCCTCAGGTCTTCTCCTCCTCCTCTTCCTCTTTTCCCTGCCTCCCTATTCCATCCCTGGCTCAGTCTGTCTCCCCCGTGTTCTCCATCCCTCCCTGCATCCTCATTGTGTCTGTAGCATCTGCTGGTGCTCGCCGGTGTCAGAGCGGGGGTGGGGACTCTTCTGACACCGCTGTGCGTGTCTGTGTGCATTATGAAAGGCAAATACAGAGTGTGGGTGTTTGCATGACCATGCGCCTGCAAGCCTCACTGTATTGGTAATGGCTTGAGATGTGATTCTAGGGATAATGCATGCCTAGTGCCTGCTTATTAAGCCCAGAGTGTGTGCAAATGTGGACACAGAGGGAGGAAAGAAATGCAAAACAAAAAAAAGGGGTGAAAAAAAGCAGTTTGCTTCTCCTGCTTGTCTGCCACACCCGGCCTTCTTGCTTCCTCCTCCTACCTTCATTCCTTTCTTTTCTCTCTCTCTCTCTCTCTCTCTCTCTCTCTCTCTCTCTCTCTCTCACAGACACACACACTCCTCCTCCTCTGCTCTTCGAGTCTATCTGCTGGTGTTTCCATGAGAACAGAGAGCGCTGGGTACGGGGAAGCGAAGGGAAGGGAAGGGAAGGGGGGGTGGGCTGGCGGATCGGTGGTGTGGGGTGACGTGTCCTAAAAGCAAAGAGTGTGTGTGTGTGTGTGTGCGTGCATGCGTTTGAACGATCATCACTGCTCTCTTTCACACGTCTATCCTGGCCAAGAGCTGCTCCCTGACTGTGCCAGAAAACATGCTTTTGGCATTGCTGTGGTAATTTGGAAACAGGGCTCCCGGGCTTATAATGCTGATCTGAGATCCAGAGTCTGTAACACTCCGAGTCTGAGAGGGATTCTGAGCAATCAGAGGAGGCAACTTCCATTTGGGAGCCACTTAACAAAAAGAAAAAGAAGAAGAAGAAAAACCTCCTTAAATGTTATAGAAAGGGGAGGGGATAAAGTAGTGAGGCTATGTGGGTGTTGAGGGCAAAAAAAGAGAGACAATGAAACGGCTGAAAGAAAGATGTATCAATAGACCAAACTGAGGGGAGGTATCCAGTCATTTATTAAGGGAGAGGCTTTTTTAGGGTGGGGCCGCAGCTTTTGCTGGAGCCAGGCTGTAAGGGAACAAGAAAGAGGAGGAGGTGGGTGAGAAGATGTAGAAGAGAGGAGTGCCGATCTAAAAGAGGTGGTGGGGGTGGGGGGGGGGGGGTCATCACTATGAGTGAGAAGAGGACGAGCAGGCGGAAGAAGAAGAAGGAAAGGAGGAGGAGGAGGAGAGAGAGCGAAAGGGATGATGGAGCGAGGAGGGAGGCAGAAGGGAGGGGTTTAAAGGGTGGGCTCGCAGTCATTGTCAGGCAGCGAGTAAGAAAGAGTGAGAGAGTCGCACCCCGGCAGACTGACGGGAGAGCGCGTGTGTGCAAACTGGGATGAGTAAATGTACTGGGCGGCTTAGCTGTTGATACAGCCAGAGAGAGAAAAGAGAGAGAGAGCGAGTGAGCGAGAGAGTGTGTGTGCGCGCGAAAGCGAGCGAGAGCGAGAGAGAGAGAGAGAGGGAGAGGGTGAGAGAGAAGTGAAAGGGAGAAAAAAGGGAAGAAAAGAAGCAGAGAAGAAAAAGGGAGGATACTACAACTATGCTGTGCTGCATAAGAAGAACCAAACCGGTAAACTGCTCTGATTTGCTTTATCAATATTTTTCAGCTTCACCTCAGTTCTGAACTTTGTGACTGTTGGGTTTGTTTTTTAGTTTTGTCTTTTCTTTTCTTTTCGCCAATTTTGGTGAGATTAGGAGGCACGAGGTGGGATTAGCCAAAATGTTGGTGTAATTTTCTGTGACTTGAGGCCTGACTTGTCTTTATAGAAATCTATCCACGGAGCACAGACACGCCTAGTTAATGTGATTATCCTGCATGAATGGATGCTGCCACAATGCCTCTCAGACCTCACACCGTACTTGTAGAAAGGCAGCAAGAATGTAATGTGATCCTGGGCCGCCGGTATTCCCTCTTATTGATTAAGTGCTTGAAAAAAGTGAACTATTACTGAATGGCACTTGATAGATTATGTATTGTCTTCAATATCAAAGCTGAAATACTCTGATTTATCCACTAAACCCAATCTCATCCACCGGCGAGTGATGCTTTAGATAAATGACAGTTTTCTCTTAACCTACGCCTTAAACAGGGGCAGGGGAGAGGTCTAGGTATCTTCTGTATTAGTCTTATGTTAAGCAGAAGAAGTGGGTGACAGAGGAAAGTGCATCATTTCCACAGTGTGAAGGGGGGAAAAAAGGGTGGGGTACTGACTGAGTGAGCAGCTCCATCATGTCAGTGGCCTCGAGGGGGGAATACAATGGGAATAAATGAGCATAAATGGATTATCATAGCCCTCCAGCTTTTTGAGTGGTTGCTGTCAATGGAGGGTTCTATGAAGTGAGCACTCATTTAAAAGGGTGTGAAAGGGTGGTGCTGGGTACCCGTGGCCAGTCTCGTCCCGGCAGTGAATATGAAATGAAAGAAAGGTGTTGCACTGAGGTAGCATTTCAGCAGCTGTCGCGGTGGTTCTGCATGTGATCGCGGGCGATGCTCCTGCTGCTATCTCAGAACTGATTAGGGTTTTTATCAGAGCCATAACACGCTGGATTCCGATGGCACTCTGATTGCTTCTTAAATGTCAGCCCGGATGAGTCATATTAGCTCTGGCAGAGAGAGAAAAAGAGGAAAGAAAGGCTTGCCAGATGAACTCCATGCAGGTGGAGCAGGATGCAGGGAGAGAAAGAGGGAGAAACAGAAGCAGGGTGGTGCACATGGAGCTAGATGGAGGAGGGTGAAAAAGGGGGAAGACGCTGATACAGAGGTGAAACAGGGATTGGGACAGGGAGTGGAGGCTGTGAGGTATGGGGCATGGGCGGGGGGGGGGGGGGGAGGTAGGGAGAGGCATGAATGCAACAAAGCAGAAAGGTGAAGATGGAATGAAACTAGATGGCTGACTACAACTGGCAGATATGTGGTGGAGCGAGAACGTGGTGATGGTGGTGGTGGTGGCTGAGCAGGCGCGAAGATGAGAAAGGGAGCAGCACGAGGAAACATTGAAGGAAGAGAAGCCGGCACGCTGCACACTGCAGCCATGTGGGTGAGGCACTAGCTTTTTTTTTTCCTACGGAAGGCTGTCGCCGCCTCAAGCGTGCACCACAGGGGAGGGTAAAAAAGAAAAAAACGTCCTCCCAGCCTACAAGCACTTATCTTCGTGCTCCTGCATTTGAGCATAAATGAATCCGGACAGACTGCACGGTCTTCACGGATGGATGAGCAAAAAGCATGATTTTCTGCTCTGGAGTATGGCAGCGTTGCTGTGGGGTCCCGCCATTGTGGAGTGTTAAGTGCTGTTGCAACATCTCCACTATATGGGAGTGGCTACGGGCACCTAGTTTAAGTCCCATCTGCCTCCCTCGCTTTTTATGCAGCTTTACAACAATATTCAGCTCTCACCTCAACATCTTGAACCCAGTTCCAGGTTGTGCTTATAAGCAGAACTTACGCAGAATCAAATCCCGCCCAAATGAGCTATTCCTCTAACACTCAACTCTCCATCTCTACTTCTTATCACACGTCACCACTAACACAACCACCACTGTGCGCAACCCTTGCCCTTTCCCTCAGGCATCACCTCCTTTTCCTCTCTCCTCTACCCCATCTCTTATCTGGTTACCTATGGATACAGTGCTCACTCATTTGCAGTGTGTGACTGGCTGCTCTCTTGCCCAGGTCACTCTTGAAAACAAGGTTTTTAGTCTCAACTGAGACTTTCCTCTGCTTTAGGCTGTAATAAAGAAAGAAAGAAAGAAAGAAACATATATATCTCCAGCCCCCGATGAGATCAGTGGCGATTGCAGAGCCTTTGTTCAGCCAGAGAGCTGATGTAAGTGAATTAAAGGCTGCTCCAGAGGACGTAATGAGGCCGGCATATGGCCGCTTATTAGTTGCTGTGGAGCATCTTTTCCCGGGCCATCGTAAAAGAAACAGTGCATCCTTTACGGCTGCTCATCAATTCACCGTCAAAGGAAGAGGAAAAAAGCGCGAGAGGAGGGATAGATGGCGAGAGATGGCGAGTGGGGGCTGTGGCAGTCACCACCTGAGCCCCCCTCTCCTCATCTGCAGGAGATAGCCGGCTAAAAGGGTGTGGTGCTCCGCTGTGCCTATGTGTGTGTATGTGTGTGTGTGAGAGAGGGAGAATGAGTGGGTAGCAGTTTGCTCATGGAGAGTGAAAGACGACAGGGAGAGAAAGAGGGAGATATTCAGCAGTTCCAGACAGCAGTTCAGTCTTTGCTGTCTGGACGGCTCCTGCAGGAAAGCAGACACGGCCACAGAAATCACTCCGAAGACAAGATAGAGGTGCCATTGCAGAGAGAAGCGTGTGCCACCGGCAAGGGTGGCTGACAGTCTCTCCACCTGCTCGGTGGAGCTGTGGTAATATGACAACTGCTCGGTGGAGTTTTTCCATTTTATTTCAAAGAGTGCCAGTGCGCTATACAGTCTGTTTTATGACTTCTAATTTTATTACATACAAGCCTCCCATATTAAAGTGCAGCTGCACCTGTTGGCTTGGTGATAATAAAAAAAAGGGGTGTCTGCAAAGCAAGCATCTCCATTATGCATGCAAATATTACCTTTAATATTTCTCTCCTCTCTCGCTTGAGGCATTCAATGCTGGGTGAAGTGGAGAGGCAAAAATCTCAGGACTTGAATGGATTGCAATAGTAATAGTAATAATATTAATAAGTAAGAAAAACCCCAACATTATCATTAGACAGCATGCACGAATGCATTAGTGTGAGTTGCGGTCCGATGGCACTAACCTCGCTGCTTCCACTGTGTCTTCCCCTCCCCCCCGCCTCCTGAAACAAGTCCCTAATGGCACTCTAAATGAGGCAGTGGGAAGGTGGTGGATTGTTACTTGTGTCACCATTGGGGGGATGGTGCGTGTGTGAGTGTGTGGTTATGGATAAAGCCATTGACTGTGGGGTGTGGTTCTTACAACAGCCGGTGCCCACCCAAGGACAGAGGCGGACAGGGAGAGAGGCTCAGACTGCAGCTGTAATAGACACATCCAGCCAGTCAGATAATGCACTGAGCGCATTTCACCATGTCCATTTATTATCTTTGCAGACAAATCCGACAGAGAGGGTGTGTGTGTGTGTGTGTGTGTCCTGTGGTGAATGGCACTCTTGCATTTTGATAACCCGTGAACTAGATTCTCTCGTCACAGGTCAGCTGCTTTTATAGCACAGTGTCAGTTTATCCTGGAGCAAGCCTTTTTAATGTTGCTACATCATACTACAGCTAATATAATTGCACAAAGATTGCATAATTGCTGGCTTCATAATCTTGCAAGAATAGCACTATTACGTTGCAAACATTCCACATTTTCTTGGAGATTAAAAGCAGTTTTTCAGCGGTTAAAGTAGTGTATCTATGGCAACCAGAACGACTGTGTGCAAATAGCAAGCACTGCAGGCTAATTGTAGTAAGCCATTTGACTAACTCATAATGCAAATATGTTGTCTCACTGCAAATTAATCAAGGAAGAGTTTAAACAGCCACTAAGTCTTGCCTTATTTATGAATGGAGATGTGCACCACATAGACGCCGGGTGCAAAAGCGCCTGCAGGGAGGGTACGTGACCGGGGTTCAATTACCGGTCAGAGGCTTCAAGGTGCAGGTCTTAAATGATGTGCAATGATGCTTCTGTTTGGGATTTAAATACAGTGCAGGCAAATGTCAGCTGTGCTGGGTCAAGTAATTTTTGGTTCTGCATCTCAGAAGTGAATCCATGAAGAAGAAGAAGAAAAATCACAGCACGGCATTTTTTTATTTTTATTTTTTGAAGGGTGATGCACACACAAGTATCAATAATTCAAGTGATGACGCTCCAGCTGTGGTCAAACTGTGATGGTGATGCTTCTTCCTGTCTTCGTACCACCAGATGAGATCATCTGGTGCTCCTCTGGTATTTTATCACATTTCCCCAACCTCTAACGTAAATGACATCGCTCTTCTGTTCCAATAATGATGTCATACCCCTTATTCCCAAACACCCTTCATCCATCGCTTTCTCTTTCTCCGTCTGACTCACTGAACCCAGCCAGTAAGTAATTCTATTAAGAGTTAAGTGCTCGGGTCAGATTTTTGGCAATTGTAAGCACCTATGAGATCAGACACAATAAAAGCCCAATAAGTCACTGGAGACGTGCATATTATTAAGAGCAGAGGGTGTGGTGGTGCTTTGTCTGCCTGCTCTCTGTTCTGCTGAAGTTTATTTCCACACCCACTGGCCGGTAGCTTGTTTAGCTCCAGTTCAGATTTTAAATGTGAATCACTACATTTAAGTGTGTATTTCATTTATCTGTCTTATAATTTCACACTGCACAATATTACTCTGGAAGACTGTGTATATTAACCCGAACCCGGGGGAATAAAGGCGGAGGAGCTGAATATACCAATACAGCTGCACCTTGCCCTCGCTGCTCCAATATTGCACTGACACACTGACCCTGAGGAAGACGTGTTGATTTAGGGCCTCGGGGTCTTAAATCACTCCACACAGATGTGATCCCTCACATAGGCTGTCCAAGTCCAAGTCCTACATAATGACACACTGGGAGAGCATACATAGGGGGTGGATGCAGAGGCACGAAAGCTCTTTCCACCCAGATTCATTGGCCTTAAACAAGATGTTGCCAGATCTCGGTGACACAGACATTAATGTAAGCACATACATTTTACCCCTTTGCCCCCTACCGCCACACCCTGCCGCTGCTACCGTTGCTTCATCGCATCCCTGGCTTTTCCATGCTGATTACTCCACCTGATTTACGAGTTCCTATTGGCCCGCTCCCCCCGAGGGGTCAGGCGCACTGCCAATCAGGGTGACATATAGTCTTTCATAGCACCGAACAGCAGACAGGCCCTGTGATGAGTTAGCACTCTGGTTGTCAAGGTAACCTTTGATGGTTGGGAGGGGTATGGCAGTGAATGGTGAGGAGATTGTAGCAGGGAGCTCGTTCCCTAGCAGCCAGACACCGAGCTGCTATATACTGTACCCAGAGAATAAAGATTGGCTCCGATTTTGAGCACTGCTCATAATTTTGAAGATATCATTAGCAGAGACTGTAGGAAAGATTAATGGATGCCACAGAGAGCGTCTACATTTAAGTTTAATTATTCACTAAATCTATTTTCAGGGTTATTATCAGGAGGACAATATCAGCCTCATGCCTGGGTTGAATAACTGCAATAAATGCCCGGAGACACTTGTCACAACCTAAAATCACAGCGCCTTGGATTTATTATGTGGAGACAATAAATCTCCTCACTCTGGCACATGAAATGATAAAATGCTGTAGAGTCAAGCTAAGCCTTGATACCTGGAAGGACCAAAATAAATAAATAAATAAAAAATAGATTGTGCTGTTTTCTCACTTTGTTTTTCCATTTGGTATAACTGATGCTACACAGTCTGCATGCTGCTTGACGGTTTGTGTTCTTTTGCTTCATTACACTTATTCACGTTCATTTGAGGCTTTCGATTGGTTCCAACACCTGCGAGAGAATATTTTACCTTGATTTGTTTGCCTATTCATTTGGAATGTACTGATTCATTTTGTGTTGCCACTTTCAGTGCTCATCATTCATTCCTTTATTTGATTTGATTTCTTTTCATTAGATTTATATGACTCATAGCACAACCCACTATTTGATGGACAGCTTTGGATCCAGTAACCGAAGGTAATATCAAGGAAAGACTTTCAATATTACCCTGTCTCCTGTCCTACTCCTAACTCTGCTCCTCATCTCATCCCGCACTTTTATTCTAAACATGTCCTGAAATTTTAACCTTTTCCCAGCCTATGATTGTCATGTAATGGTTAGAAATATATATATATTTATTAAGCTTTCCCATTTCACGATATACACTTTTTTCTTTTCTTGACTTCTGACCTTTCAGTTTGACTATTTTTTACATACTTTAGCAAACAGAAATAAAGCATGCCTTCTTGTGATCAAGCAGCATGCCAACAAAAAGAGGGATAGACACACACAAACACAGCAACAACTGGACACTAGCAAAATAAAGACATTCAGCGCAACCTTTTCAACTCTTGCAGTAAATGTTAACCTGGTATGTTGTCTATCGCCTGCCAGGTGGAGAAGAATGAGGAGGCGGACCAGAAGATTGAACAGGATGGCACCACCAACAAACCCGAGGACAAGGCCCACAAGGCTGCCACCAAAATACAGGCCAGCTTCCGTGGACATATAACTCGGAAAAAGATGAAAGACGGAGAGGAGGAGAAAGAGGGTGACAGTCCTGCTGCTGCAGAGGAGGCAACAGAGGGAGGAGAGGAGGCAAAGAAAGCGGAGGGAGAGGAGGCACCTGTTAAGCAGGATGAAGCCGCAGGAGAAGAGGCTAAGAAGGAGGAAGAGGAGACAAACCAAGCCAAAAGCCCTGTGGCAGACAAGCCAGCTAACTCTCCAGCAGCTGCTGCCACAGCAACGTCTCCTGTAGCGGCCGCCCCGGCTGCTGCGTCTCCCACGGCCGCCGCAGCGCCCTCTGAACCCAAGAAAGAGGAGCCAAAAGCGGAGGAGAAAGCTGAGGAGAAGCCCAAAGAGGTGGAGGCCCCAGCCAAGAGTCCCACCACGGCCACAGCTGAAGAGAAGAAGGAGGAGAAGAGCGAAGAGAAAAAGGAGGAGGCCAGACAAGCCGACGTGCCTGCTGCTGTCAGTCCGACAGCTGAGAAGGAGGAGCCTAACCAAACAAAAGGTAAACAAGGTATGCAGAATAGGAGAGAGTGGTGGTCAGGAAGAAAGGTTTACCAGCACATTCTCACTTATGCACATGTTCGTGAGGGCAGTGAGTTCAGGGCTAAAAATAGTTCCAGCCACTTCCACCAATCAAAAAGCAATTACTTACTGTAAATATAAAATCGAGAAGAATAGGTGAGCTTTTACACAGTCTGCTTGGCAGGCTCCACAGGACATAGCCGCTTGGTGTGTCTTTGGGATTTAGAGATATTTGGCAGTGCTCCACCATTCACTGGTTAACACAGAGACACAGCTCAATATAAGATTAGACAGCCTTGTAGCTCAGCCTCTGCAAGATGAAAACTCCATACTGATTAGACAGAGGCCGGCATAGAAAATGATAAGCACTGGTCAAGAGTGTGGTACACAGTGATATTGTTATACTGGGAATGATCAAAGCTATTGATAAAAAGCAATGTGTTGTTTGCATAATGTAAAAGCAGCATGAATTATAAATCACTGAGGTTAATAAAGCTCTCAGATGCCTTCACACGAGGTGTGATATATTAACCTGACTGCTACCATAGTCATGAAAAACGGTTGTAATGGATGACCCAGTTAAACTTCTTTTTTTTTAAAGTACATCACGTTAAACTATTTGGTAAAAAAAAAAAAAAGTCTTCCAGCACTGTCATGTGATGTCCAATTACAGCAGGAATGTGGACCTGAGAAGAAACTGGAGATTAAATGATATTATTCCACTGATACAACACTGTCACAAGATACACTTGACATGAACTCGTATTTCTGGTCCAAGGACTCTCAGACTGGGTCAGACAGGTAGTTAATGGAGCATGCTCAGTCTGGAGCTGGTGGGGGCGTGAGGTGGGAAACACACACACACATGCATACACCAACTGGAGAACTACACAGAAAGTAGGTCACCTAGGCAGCACTGTCTCCCTGTTGTCATAGTTACCACCTCAATGGGATAGCTGGCCTGCATGGAGCAGTGCGGGTAGAACAGGTGCTCTGATTTAAATGAATGATTAATGATCCCTACTGGTCACGATCCGCACTGGGGAAGTCTGCCATAAACAAACACTACTTGACAAAGATCTGCTTATTAAGAATTCACTGCTGTCTACAATCTGCTTAACTTACCAAAGTGACTCAGAGACCAAAATGAATATTTATGACCAAATCGCTCGGTTAAGGTTTGTTGCACACAGAAAAGAGTCACATCCACAAGGATGCTGGGTACTCTACGAGGCGGACTCGATGTCACAAATTCTTATCGAATTCCTGCACTTACAGAGCACTTCTCTTACATTAAAAGGTGGCAACAGATTCATTAATAATGAAAAGAAATAGTAGATTAATTTGGAAAACTAAAAAGAGGAGGCAGGAAAAATAAGTTAAAAACATTAAAGAAAACACTAGAACTTAACTAGAAAAAGTAATGCGGAGTAGAAACAGATTCTCACTATAAACAAGCCATCAGTGATGTTGGACTGTCCAGATGTAGTGACTCAGAGACGATATAGAAAGATGATTTCTTTATTTGATAAAGCTGACTCTGTAGCGTTTTCACTGGGATTAATGTTTCGTTCCTCATCCAAGTGACTTCTTCAGTCTCCACTCCAGACTGAGTCAGATGTATTTTAGTTTTTGTTTTGGCACAGCGAGCAGCAGTGAGCAGGGGGATTTCAGGGTGCTACAGAGTGAAAACCCTAGAGTGACATAAGGTTTTTATATGTATCTAGTGAATTCTAACTCTTTTTTGGGAAACAGAGCATTGAAGCTGTTAAAAGCAGATTATACACTATATTAAATAATAAACACATAAACAAGCTGCAACGTACCTTTAATGAAATATATATGCAGATGAAGACTTACATCAGAATCAGTTGTAACACCAGATATGTGGTTCTCAAGAGCTCATTATAACGCTAAGAGTTGGGTGTCATCTGCATAGCAGTGAAATTAATACCATGCTTATGGATATTGGCACTTTTATCAGCTTTTTTCAGATATGAACATGTTTACATTCAAAATCCGATTTATCTGGACTTACCTGCTTTACATCTGAATGAACGTCCTGGTCGATTATGAGACCACAGTCTAACCAGATCAGACCTATTAATGTTTGCCCAGCACTTTTAAAATGACACAATATCTGAAAGCAGGCTGTCATATTAAGACAGGCTTGTACATCTTTAGAAGTCCTCTCTCACATCTTTGTGAATGGCTTGTGTTAGTAGAGCGTGCCCTAAACTACATTAACGTGCATATAATAGCATTTTATCTCATCAACTCTGATTGTAAATCCAAAAAAGATTAAAAAAGGATGCCATTTCCAGTTCAGTAGAGATTTCAATCTCTCTTTGAGAATGAGGGGTGGCACTAGCTCTCTCTGATCTCAGATTTTAGTGACAATGATGGAGAAAAGCAACCATTCAAAAGTGTGGTTACACTTCACTTGAGTCAATGGTCACAAATGCAACAAGTCTTTTGCTGCGTGGCTGTTTTTGTAACTCTCCTGCATATGTTTCAATGAAGCTATGAGAACCATTTATGTAAAACATACCTCAGTGCGAATGACAGAATTTAAAGCTGCCGATGTTATCAGTCTGAAAAGAGCTTTTGCGCTTCATATTTTTTCTGCCATGATCTCATTAGTCTTATTTACTAAAGACTAAGAGGTCAGTGGGTAGAAATGATGAAACACTTATAAATGTTTGTTTCCCTGTCTGCAATCTTCATACACAAACCCAACAGCAAAGCTAAACTGTCACTTCAGCCGGTAACTGGTGTATGAAAGTGAGCTCGCGCTGATGTCAGACACAAGAAATGACGGGCTTTGGCTCTGTAAATTGGGTGAAATTGGATTTGCATCGCACAGTTCAGTGGCTGTAGTGAAGGACATTCTCAAATCTGTCACAGTGGCTAACAAGCTAATTATCTCTTACCTGGAAGATCTGCCATGAGTCATGCTGTCTTGAGTCACACACACAATCGCGCATTAGTGCAGACACCGTTGCCCCACTTCTCTCTTTCCCTCCCTCCCTCGCCCTCCCACACACAAACACACGCACACACCAGGAGACATGCACCCTGGTCTCCATTGCAATGATATCATTCCTTGATGTCTCCTCCTAATAAAAGAATATGATCTCATCGGGGTGTGACATCACCCCGATGAGATCACTCGGATAACGAGTTTGGGCAGGAACAACAAAGACCCCAAAATCAGTGTAGCTCCTGCATAGTGCAAGAAGGTCTTTATTAAGTATAAATGAGAATGTCTTTGCTTTTTTGGAGCTAAAAAGCGCACCAGTTACAGGATTATTAAAGAAGGATATTATGATTTAATGTTGAAAAATATAAAGTACCTGAGCAAGAATCTCATTAGCATTTGCTTTGTGATGTATCACGGATTGCTACTCAGCAGTGTGCACCTCTTAGCAAGTTATCGTTGCCTGCTATCATAGTGCAGTGCACTCTGGGCATCACACTGTATCAGATGTGACAGGCCAAGATGCTCCTGTTAGCTTTGTGATGCCCGTTCAAATGCTTCATGGGTCCATTAGGAGCAAGCTCTTCTTTTATTATTTACACAGTCAGTGCGGGCTTCAGACATGCTCTCAGTTTAAGTGGAGCTGACACATTGTGAACAACACAGAATTCCATGTGCGAATTATTTTTTTGAGAGGGAAGATGTGAATATTTTGAGAATTTCCGAATGTTACATGGCTTTTTTTTTTTCATATAGAGGGTGAAATATTTAAAACATCAAAAGTTACTGCTCATGAGTGAAATCTTTGAAGCTCTGTATCGCAGGCGCCCCAGACAGAGCTTTATTACTCTACTCGCAATGTAAAACCACCTCTCCACCTCTCCTCTTCTCTTCTTTCTCCACCCTCCTTTCATCTATCCCGCCCCAAACCCCTTCTCTCTACCCTTACACCCTCTACCCCCACCACTTCTTACATTAAGATGCTGCAGAGGAGTCTAAAGGAGAGGAGGCCACCCCGGCAGATGCAGAGGCGGAGGCCACCGAGTCCAAGGATGCTTAAGGCTAAAATCTAACTTAATGAAAGCAGAATTAAAAGTATGAAGAATACCACAAAAACGAAAAATCTAAAAAGGTTGCTCTTTGCCTTCTCAATGTGAAGGCAGTCCGTTTCTATTTGTTTGTCATTTTTTGTGTGGCAATGATTTTCTCATGTTGGGGGAGTTTCCAGCGTGAAGTTTTTTGGCTCAAGCTAACACTGTACTATGCGCAAGTGATGACGATGCTGACGACGACGGTGATGATGATGTTGATGTTGCTGATGTTTATGAAAAGCGACTCTTACCGTGATGGTGATGATGTCGAGGTGGATGATTTCATTTGGTACATCTTCACTATTTGATGTAAAACCGGGGGTGGAATGAACGCTTCCAACTGGATATTTACACATTTAAAATTTCAAAAAAAGAATGCATTGCCAATGCGCCGTATTGTATTTGCATTGTAATGCACTTTCTTTCTTTAGACACATTTTGCAAATGAAATCCGTATTGCAAATGCACGCACAAAAAGACAACCAGGTTTATAAATGCAATTCATGTTTTCGACACGATCCAAGTGTACTGAGAACACAACAAAGAGGTAATGTACTGACACACTGAATGGATAATAGAATGTATGATTAAATGTGTGACATTTCCAGTTGGGGCAGCTTTATCCTGAATCCCAAAAACAATATTTACTCAACTTTCTCTATTCTGCTTGAGTCATTCAAGCTTGGTTTACACCCCTTTTACAAACTCTGTTTACTCACAGTTACAGTAAATAAAGGACCTATTGCCATTTAAATGATGTGATCATATAATAAAAACTCTAGAAATCAACTATATTATTGATGTAACTGGCTCTTACATATTACAATTTGTGCTCTGCCAACCAAACGTGAGGCCATAGCATGAACCATTGAACCAGATGCATGATGGGAACTCTCCCTCTGAGAGGAACTTTTTCGCAGTCACAAAAAACTTAAGAGGTGTGGCGGCTTCTTTTTTGATGTCTTTGGTGTTGTTATGACAGTTTATATGAATTGGAAAAATACTCTTGCACTGATGTTACAAAAAAAGATTAAGAGAAAAATCAAACAAATGAGCAAACAACAACAACAAAAAAATTTCCTATGTTCCAGTGAGTGCAATGTCCAGTTTCAATCTTATCGAGGAGTTCAAACTTGTGAGAAAAAAAAATATGAAAAAAATAAAAAATGGTTTCAATGTCTGTTTTCAAAATAAAGCAAATGTGCCAATTACCATCATAAGCTGTGGAGTTTGTTTAAAGCCTGATAGAAACATATTGTCACTTTGAAACACCCGGCAGTTTCCAACAATCATGCTTATTTTCCACTGAATCCATCACGAAACCACACATGTGTGGTTTTATTATAACTCTTGCCCCATGACAGTTGGGATAGACTGCAGCGCCCACCGCGACCCTGAAGTGGACTAGTGGAAGAAAATGAATGGATAGTATTCCTGTAATATTAGATGCTCTTGCACCAAACGTACATTAAAACAATACTTACACAGGGAAATACAATTTAATTCAATTCTGTTATGTTTATATAGCCCCAAATCACAACAAAAGCGCTTTACATCGTAAGGTAAAGACCCTACAATAATACATAGAAGACCACACCAATTAGATGATCCCTTATGAGCAAGTACTCCCATATCCAAACTGGGAGCTCGTCCCACAGAGAAGAGGCCTGAAAGCTGAAGGCTCCCATTCTAAGTTTAAATACTTTGGAAACCACAAGTAAGCCAGCAGTCAGAGTGCAAAGTGCTCTAATGGGGTAATACTGTAGGAAGTCTTTAAGATGGGCCCTGATGAGAAGAAGAAAATATAGGACAAATATGCTCTCTCCTTCTAGTCCCTGTCAGTACTCGTGCTGCAGCATTTTGGATTAACTGAAGGCTTTTCAGGGAAATCTTAAGACAGCCTGATAACAATGAATTACAGTCATCCAGCCTAGAAGTAGTAAATACATTAACTGGCTTTTAGCATCACTTTCACACAGGGTGTTTCTAATTTAGATATCGTGCAAGTAGAAGAAAGCAGTCCTACATGCTTGTTTCATATGCACATCGAAGGACATATATTGGTCAAAAATGTCTTCAAGATTTCTCACAGTGTTACTGGAGACCAAAGTCAGGCCATGTAGACGTAAGCGTTTGGTTAGACACCATGTTTCTAAGAAACAGAGTACAGTTACCTCAGTTTTGTCTGAATTTAGAAGCAGAAATTTAGAGATTGTCCACTTTAACTAATTAATGTTTGTTTTCTGGCTTTATGGATTACAGTGCATAGGACTGAAAACGTGTGCTATGCCATTGAATGATACTACCTAAGGGAAGTATGTATAATGTAAACAGAATTGGTAACAGCACAGAACCCTGTGGAACTAGATATTAATCTTAGTGTGTGAAGACAAGTCCCCATTTAGATATGATTTAAACTACTGCTGTGTAGTACCTTCAGCATGCTGTAATCGCTGTAATAAGACATTATGGTCAACAGTATCGAACGCTGCACTGAGGTCTGGCGGGACAAGCACAGACATGAGTCCACAATCAGAGACCATAAGAAGATCATTTGTAACCTTCACCAATGCTGCATACCCTGCCTCTTCCAAAGGAATTATAAGAGTAAGTCGCAGCCAAATGTTGCTCATGAAATGCACTTGAATAATTGATCATCAGCAAGTGTGAGCACCTCTATAAAATGAGAACTTTCGGCAGTTCAGGGATGTGTTGACAGAATGTCAAAAAGGAACGACATAATCAATGAACTCAGAGAAGTAAATGTTGCTGCCCATCAGTCTGGCAAGAGTTATAAGGTAATTTCCAAACAGTTTCAATTCCATCATTCTACAGTGAGAAAGATTATTTGAGTGGAAAACATTCCAGGAAGCTGTTGATCTTCCCAGGAATCCCACCAAATTCACCCCAAGGCCAGTCATTATACACATCGCTCACAGGCCTCAGTTAGCTTCTTAAATGTTAACGTTCACGACAGTAAAAAAAAAAGAAAAAAGAAGAAGGCTCAAGTATGTTTGGAAGGGCTGCCAGGAGAAACATGGGAACGGCCCAGGTTTCCAAAGTTGCATCTGAATAAACCACAAGACTGTTTGAACAACGTCCTTTGGAAAGATGGGACCAAGGCTGACACATTTGGCCATAATGCACAATTGGCTAAAATCAAACAATAAATCAGCACCAACCAACCAATCACTGTACCAACTGAATAGGAGGGATGATGATTTGCAGCTGTGGCTAATCTTAAGATATACTAAGAACCAGGTGATATTTTTTAGGTACACTCACACTCCTTTACCAGATTTCTCCAAAGTCTTTACATAAGTCTTTACATATGTTTACATGCACATTTTGCACTGAGCATTACTGATTTTTTTAAAATCTCTAGATTAAAATCTGAAGGACTTAATCCTTTACAAGCAATCTGTGTATGCAAATGCTATAGGTCCCATCAGGACTCAAGGACTCCATGGAAAAATGCAAGACCTGAATATAACATTTACATAAATGCCTTCCGCAATCTATTTGTCAAGTGCTAACAAGAAGAGCATAATCTCCTCAATTAAAATGGCTAGTTCATACCATCCTCATACTCTCTTATCTTCCTGCATTGTCACTCATCATTCCCATTTGAAATCCCTGTACTTTGAAGAGAATGCTTGCTAGCACCTTCTATTTAAAAAGGACAACAACAAAAATGAAATTAAAAAAAACAAAAAACGGTACCCACTGTGCTCAGGTATGAAAACAATGGTGAACAGCTACATTTTCCCTACTGGTGTGTGAGGTTTGAATTGAAAAATGTGAACCTACATGTTTTTCTGAAATTGACATTTTATAACGTTTGCATACATTCCAAAAACATTGCAAAAGCATAAAGCACTGTGTGGCTTGTAGGTCAGGAGCGGTGAGTAAGACTAGAAAAGTCTCATGTAGGGCATAATTTGGTTTAGTGTGACACCTAGAGGCGAAACCTTTTATTGCAGCACTTGCTGCACATCTCTGTGGTGAAAAGAGCCTGAGCCATATTGTCATTAATGTGTGGCAATATGTGGTAGTGATAACACCACAGTCTTTGTCTTTGGCACCAGAAAAAGGTGAAAATGGACCATTCCCCTTGCTAATGAGCAGAATTTTCACACGTTTCCCGCGGACAAAAACGTCTCCCAGAGAAAACATAACAATACATATATTATTTTATTTGCATGTTACATGGTGATTAACACAACATGTGTTCCAAGCTGTCTCCAGAAAGAAAAGGTTACTTTGCTTCGACATTTCATGTCACATTCAAATACAGAACACTGAATTCAAACAACTTTATTTTGTTAACATTTCTCATATACCTTTATTACATGTCATATTTTATTTTTTAGAAACTGACTTCAATTACCTTATACCATAATAAAGTAAAATAGAAAAAAAGGGACATTGCTGTGTCCTAATCCATGATTGAATCTTAATTCCCCGCGACAAAGGGAAGGAAGTACAAACATGATAGTTACATTTGCCTTTTAAACTTTTAAATGTAGAGTTGTATAAACACAATCTTATGGATTTGCTGACTTTACAACATTCTACAGTAGAAACATAATGCTGTATATACACACAGAGGAAGAGAAAAGAAACAATCTAAACTTAATATAGAGGGTTACAAGTGTAACCATAGCTCAATGGAAAGTAGATAGTTAGCTGCTGGGCCAACTCATCATTTATCTCATGCCTCAAATGTATGCCACTTTTCCAGCAGGTTAATCATATAAACAGATGAGTACACACGCACACATACACAAGCCAGTTCGGCGATGTCTTGAGGCAATGCTGAGTAGTAAACTACATAGCTGTATCTACAGTCTTGAGTAGATATCTAGGTCTGTCTGCAGGGGGTTGGTGCTGTGTCATTATAGGCTGGCTGTTGGTTTCTATGAGCAATGGAATAACACCAGATCTCCTTTTTTCTCGCTGCTTTATGGATAAGACAGAGCTCCATGGCTTTTACGTCAGTGGTCCTATAAGTCAAGTGCTTATTAGCTGGTTTTAACCCGCACGGAAGCACTTAGACTTCCACATCGGTGAGCTTAGTCTCATTGGAAAACACAACTGAATGGCAGAAATTTTAGACAATGACCTTTATGCAGGCTCATGAAATTAAATGCAGAACGCAATTTGAGGATATCTGACCCAGCGTTTTTGGTCTATCAGGGTCTCCCCCGCTGAAATAAAACAAAGAGACAACACATTTATTTTGTCTCTTCTGTAAAGCTCACTGGTAGCACAGATCATATTTATGGAAACTGATCATGAAAAACTATTTCACCACAGCTACCGGATCATTCGGCTCTAATTAATGTAAGAAGATAACTGCTAATAAACTACAATAGCGTCCTCAAGTATGGTTAAGTTAGAGCCTAAAAATCAATCTGCAGACTGCAGTATAAAAACACCAGGACTCATTCGCACAGTTGTAAAATAAAACCAAATAAGATAAAATAATAAAAAAAGCACGCAACACAATAAAAGTGTAAAAACAAGCAGCTTCTTTCGTATTCTAAGAGATCTGATCGCAAGACATTGTTTTCGTTGTGTCTCATGGAGCTAATGGAAATATGAATTCATAAATGCTTCAGTTTTGATTAAAAACGCGGTGGGCTTTCAGTCTCTGTACGTCTCAGCTTAGACTGGAGCATTACCAACACTACACACACAGCCATGGCCTCAGAAGCATTTACAATGAGAGAACACACTGGGAACGAGTCTTTTAATGCGTGACAAGGATGACATTAATTACACGTGTGTTTTTACAGTACTATCTCGGCTTGGTTGTTTGAAAGAGCGGAGACCTGAACGCACACATCCAATCAAAGAGCTGAGCTGGGCACTGGAGTCCAAACGCTATTAGTCACCACCAGTGTCAGTGCTGTCTCTTTAACAGCTACGGCCTACGAGCTGCTCCCTTTGAAAGATTTTCTTCAAAATATCAACACGTAACATATTTATTTAACCATTTTGTTCATAAAGAAACTAACTCACTGTTCAGTCTAAGCATTGGCAAAAGAGTGATTAGAAATCTTGCTGTAGGACACGGTGAGGTAACAGCACTATTATTCTCATTATTTCTCATTTGTTTGATTTTTTTCCCCCATAAGGCCTTCAGCACACTGGCCTTGGTGACACTGAGGGGAACTGCATTCAGTATTCATTTGGTTTCTTCTGTCATATTAAATCTCAGGTATGCGTAAGAGCATTATGAAGCTCATAATACTCCCTCTGTTTAACATCATTTAAGCTAGCACTCATCTCGTTTCAAGGACAGGTACAATAATTACTGCACAGAATTATAAAAAACAAAAAACAACATAAAAAACATTGTTGTATAATGGGTATCTGCCAGGTCCAAAGGTCTGCATTTCATTAATCCTCAACAAATCACAACCATATTCAGAATCATGTAAAATGAGCTTTTTTCATATATAAGGACAGTGGATTCATGAGGTGCACACAAAATAATACCCCCAATATCTATATATTATGATTTTTTCTGTATCATTTTCGTATGAAAACACGTGTTTTTGATTAAGAGAAAAACAAAAAAGTAAGTCATTCATTGGTGTCATACATTTTTATCCAAATTCCAGCAGTAGGGATAAAATGATCCTAAAACTCATCGACTGAATGCAAACACTGCTCGGTGCAGCCTCTGAGACAAACTGCACATCATGGTTTTCTTATCATAGAGTAATACAAAATTTTACTATGTACAATACGCATCATTATAACCTACTGTGTGTTTCTCTTCCCTGTTCTTTTTTTGTTGTTGTTTGTAAGTGAGAGTCTAAAAAGAAAAAGAAAAACAGGTTGTTTTTTGGAATAATGGGGAAGGGTCGCAAGATATCACAGAGCTCCAGACAGACTCATTTCTTCAGGTTTGTTTCTGTTCCCATATTTCTGGGCTCCGCTTGCAATGACACTGATTGCAGAGGTATCTGCCTAACACTATATCTGTGTTTCAGCACAGTAGCATCAAATTACAGCTCTAATCTCATCGCAAAATCAGCCGTAGCAGTTTCCCTTTGAGTTTCACATGTGTTAGTTTGAAATTTACGTGTATATTTGGCAGATGCTTTGCGTGTTTCTCATTAATGCACTGGTTATAAACACTCGGTTAAATCTACGCTTTAAGTTAACATAATACATCTAAGGGAGTAAGAAGAAATACACCTCATGTCTTCAGTAGTCCTAGAGACAAATGATTGTTTTCTTGGTGTCCCTGTGAGCCAGGCCACCTTCATTTTTATTCCCATGTAGACAACAAAAAAACAAACAACTCCCCTCCCAAAGCCTGACCCAGACCCAGAAGACAAGATAAAGCAGAAACAAAAGAACTGCATACGAATCAAAAAGAACAATGCAATTCTTTAAAAAGCACTGTTTGCTTGTTTTGTCCTTCATTTTACTCTTTTTTTTTGTTGTTGTTCCTAAAACATTTTACTCATAACCCATCGTTTTTTTTTTCACACCTGTAAGCAGTGCTCGACAGCACGTAAGGTTTCTGTATCATGATGCAAACAGTCTGGGGAAGAGGGCGGCAAAGTTGGTAATAAGGTAGCAGTAAGGATGCCGGTGAGTTGGAGAGAAGAAGAAGAAGAAGAAGAAGAGCGAATGGGGCGGAAGGCCAAGGTGCGAGGCTGGGGGGAGAGAAGGGGAAGGATAGAGGGCAGGGGTATTAACACTTCAAGAAAAGGCAGGCGAAGGAGGCTAGCAGGAGCCACAGTGATTGAGATACACAGGCAGAGCCGTTGATATCTCTGCCTGTCCCGGGTCCTGTGTGGAGAAGCAAAGAGAGAAAGGCAGCAGGGTTAATGAGAGCTCACTCAGACTTCTAGAGCAACCACAATATTGGTTTGAACAAGAAAAAGAACAATACAGTTTTATTTCCTTTTAATCCTGCACAAAAAAAGGGTCATTGCATCGCTGTTCTGTTGCTAGCAGACATTCTACACAGTAAACTGGAAAATAAACATGTGTTTGTAGCCTTTTGCAGGAGTTTTTGGTGACATCTAGTGGCCATGTTGTGCCATTGACGCTGTGTTATTCAGTGATCATTCAATGCTATAAACCACAGAGGAGGCATAAACCGGTGAGCCTGCTGATCAAGCTTAATATGACAGAAAAAATAAATAAATGCAGTCTTGTTGCAGAATACAGGAAAGTGCAAGCTGCTGGTTTAACAACTGCCTGTAATACTTGTTGCCATGTTTGTAGCTCATCAAGCTAAGTTAAGTCAGCAGTAGCCAGGCTATCAGGTTAGGTATATGATCAGTGAAAATCATGTGATTTGAATGCTAAACAAACACAACTAAAGTAAATTTTACCTGCTAGTTGCATATAATAATTGCAGAACTTGTTTGGGCCCTCCATATGTTGCATTTCTACCAAGTTCATGATATGGAAAGTAAAAATTCCTTCACATTTCCCGCAAACTGGCTTTTTATGACTTTTGATCTCTGCAGCTTTCTTCCACCACTCTTCTGCACAAAATTTATGGAGCGAATAAACTGACATTTAGACAGTATTTTGAGTGTAAAAGAAACACTTATCACCTTTTCCTGTGTGTCAGTCCAGTAAAATAAATGTTAGATGTCACTAAACTCAACAAAAACACAGACCTAACTTATCCAAAGGAAATATTGTCACGGACTAATGTTGATCTGTATCCAGGCGTTCTGTGGGACTTTTGTTACTGTTTTATTATATATTACTACTTTGTTTCTATATGTTGGCACTTTCTTTCTTTCTTTGGAGTATCACGAAAAAGGAGGTTTTATTGCCACCAAAAATAAATTGATCATCTCTTTTAACTTTCAAACATGTTTCCCTTTTGTTCAAATCCCAGTCTGCAGTGTCAGTGCAGATGTCTTCCTTTGGGAGCTAGTCTCCATTTGGCTTTGCCTCCCTGCCACAATTTCATCTTTTTACAGCTTTTAAGTGCTGGCAGAGACAACGAGACACATTTGTCACAGTGAGTGGAGCCACTGCTGGCCACGGGAAATGTGGGTTTGTTGCTCTGGTATTGTTTACGGCGCTCGTGGCATATTATACATGCCCCCATCATTTTGAAGTGTGTTGTTTTTGAGTGCAGTTTGATATAAAATTCAAATGTTGGGTACACGACGGCCCTCTGAGCTCAAAGCAGCACTGTGCCAGCCAGGCTTTGGGGTGTGAAAGCTCAAAGAAAGCAATTCAAACAGCATTAATTTTGTGCTCAGTGAAACAACTGTGTGGGATCTCTGACAGCTGCCAATGTGAAAAATATGATATTAACAGCGAACCATAAAAGTAACGGTGGAATCATCACCCGGCTCTGCGGCCCTGCGCAGCTTCACGATTCTTCAGGCTGAACCATTTACGAGCGCTGTTTATTCCTCGATCTTCTCAGCAACCCCCACATGTTCTCATTACCAACAAAACAACTCTGATAACCCCGCTGTATGCCATTTGATGCCCAGCTGCCGACCGTGTTTGAGCAGCTAAAGAGCCTTATATTCAGAAAAACCATGAAATCAATAGTCTGTAAAATAAATCAAAGTGGATTTAACCACTGCTCCAAATAATAAAACTCCAAATTGACACCAGCGCTGCTCTTGTGGATCTGGATGTCTGAGAAGTTTAGGTGCCAGAGACGTGTGTGTGATTGTGTATGTCAGCTTGTTAACATGCTTTTTTATACCCTCAAGTGGCCAAAAATCAGTGATGGAACTAGAACGCTTCATGAATATTGCAAACATTTACATGCTTATGAATGCAGCTCAGTTATTAAAGACATCCGCACTGTGATCTAATTTTAGTTTTGATGCTTGTGAATTGAGACAAGCTTTGGTTACATCTAGCCGACCCCCTTCTTCCCTTTTAAATCTTCACCACCGAGCTGAGGGTGCCTTTGTGTGTCTGTCCCATTCTTGGGTGCTGAAGGTGGATTAGGACAATCTGGGGGGACATGCTACTGTTCTGGGAGAGTCTTCTCTCTCTGTGTCTGTGTTCGTTGGTCTTTCCTTTATGTGTGTTAGCATTCTTGAGTTTTGCCTCTTGGTTTTTCTGTAGTCTGACCTCACTCCATGTCCTAATGAACCATATGCTTCACTTAAAATACGTTTGTTCACCTTTGGAAAGGAACATTTTGCTTTTCCTGAGGTTTTTTCCCATTAATAGTTCTTTTGTGGTGTTTTTTTTTGCATGTTTAAATAAAGTTTCTAAGGGCAGAGACTGCATCACAGAGCACAGAAACAGACTTGGCTTCTCTTTGACTTTAGTCTGAAACTTAAAACTTTTCACCAACTGCCAAAAGCTCATTTCATTCTCCCGCTCGAGCCATCTTTCCTAAATTTCTCTAAGTGTTCAGCAAAATCGCTCTCACGCAGAGCTGAGAACACAGTCGGCCAAATGACTAGAAATGAACACACAGTGAGCTCTTTACTTCTCGCAGTCGTTCAGCAGCGAAGCTTAAAGCAGAGCACACAAACTGCAGCGAACTGCTGCTCTTCTGGTTTTCAATAGTTCAGCAGGAAATTAGGTTAATAAAATTAACACTTAACCTCCATATTCATTATCCTTTAGGTGATTTTTTGTGACAGAGGACAGGAAAAAAGAGGTGCAGTAAAGGAACACCCAGGCATCTGCAACAGCATTATAGCGTATGGGCTGCCTGCTACGCCCAGTGAGCAAAACCAGCACCCCAGGTGACGTCTTGGTCATACATGGTGTAGTGATGATACTATAGTCTTATTGTTATATATGAACACACAGGGACTGCATAGAAAGGGGTGGAGGATACGTGCTCAGCCTGAGTATACAGCAGCTTAACTAAGGGACCAGCCCCATAAATATTACAGAGAAGAAAAAGTTTGAGCTTAATCTTTAAAGCAGAGAAGGTGTCCGCCTTCCCAAATAATCTGGACACTGGTTCCACAGAGAGATACTGATAGCTGAAGGCTCTGCCTCCCATTCTACTTTAAAAAACTGGCAAATTCAAGTAAGCCTGCAGTTTGAGAGCAAAGAGCTCTACTGGGACAATGTGATACAATGAGGCCTTTAAGATATGATGGAGCCTGGTCTTTCAGGACTTTGTACGTGAGGACTTTGAATTTAATTCCTTGATTCAACAGAGAGTCAATAAAGTGAAGCCAATATAGGAGAAATATGACCTCACTTCTGTGTTTTCAAGGCTTTTCAGGGAGCTTTTAGGACAAATGGTTAACAGAGAATTCGAGTAGTCCACCCTGGAAATAACAAATGCATGGACTCGTTTTTCAGCATCACTGTGAGACAGAATGGTTCTAATTTTGACATGATCAAATCAAATCAATTTATTTATATGGCACTTTTCACAGGATAAAAACCACAAAGTGCTTCACAGTAATATAAAACAGAAATACATAAAATACATTAATAATAAAACACACAGCACAAATCTAATTAAAAGCCAATCTAAATAAATGAGTCTTAAGTTGGCAAAGATGGCAAAGATGAACTCAGTCGGCCCTAAAAATGTGTGTTAGCGGACATTTCCTGATCATGACATTAGTAATGGACACCAGGGTGGTACTAGCAGACATCTAAGTATCTGGTTAGACATGTTGCTGAGATTTTTATGGCCAAATACAGCAACTCTAGCTTTGTCTGACTTCACAAGCATAAAATCATAGGTCACCCAGGTCTTTATGTCTGTAAGACATGCCTCTAATGTCACATTTAAATAGCACATGGAAGTAGTGAGGGTGGTGAGCAGGTTTGCTACCAATCAGAAAGTTGGTGGTTTGATTCCCATCTACTCCAGCTTGTTTTGAAGTATCCTTAGGGCAAAATACTGAATCCAGAGTTGCCCTGAGGGTGTGTGGGGGTTAGACAAGTGCTTAGCTATAGAAAAAAGTGCTCGCATGAATATATGTGTGATTGGCTGAAAGAAGCTTGTAGTATAAATCACTTTGATCGCTCAGTTAGAGTAGAAAAGTACTCTATAGGTACTAGTCTATTCACCATTTTATTGTGTATATACTCACTATAGAGGAAAAGGCTGGCATTCTGGACGCCCAGTCGGTTTGAGGCCACGCAGGTATAGTTCCCATAATCCTCTTCAGTGATGTTGGCAATCGTGAGACTAGTGGTAGTTCCAGAAGTTTGGATGGTGATGCTCTGGGTATTAGCCAGCCTGGAGAGGAGACGTAGACCAGACAGTTTTAAGTAACTTCAAAGTAACAAAGATTCAAATTAGGTCTTGAAACCAGAAACCTTGAAACAACATTCAAAATGTCTTTACAAAGTGATACATTATATATGTCCATATGTTTTATAATCATGTCTGCCTGCAATGTTTTGCTAATGGACTGTTACTGTACTGGAGTAAAGGTCTTCAGATAGCCAAGCCCATTAATTACATTCCAAAACAAGTTGTACCTTCTAGCCGGCTGTTACTTTGCATCAGCGGGGGTCACGCTGCTGAACTCTCTGAGCGTAGGCGTTGTGGCTGCTCAGAAGAGCGAGATAAGCCTTTCTCATTTTGGAACAAATCTTTTTCATTAACAGTTTGATAGGACGCTGCATTTTACCAGGAGGTGAATGCAGCGTCCTATCGAAGCAAAGAGAACAACATGCAGTTCGCACGGGGCGAGGGGAAACGCCTGTGAAGATTTAGCTTTGGATGAATACCTGCAGAACTTGCAAACGAGTGGAAAAAATAATGCGTTACTTTCTCTCTCTAAATCAACAATTCAAATGTCACTGTTCACATAATTTAAATTTTCTTTCTTTAACACCAACCAAAAAAATACTTTCAGTTGTTTTCATCCAGATGAAATACCAACACGCTGCTAACGACGTCACACTTCTGACTGTCGCTGATGTCAACCTTGAACCCCACTCACAGCAAATGAATCAATACAGCTTTTGCTGACTCAGACTGTATACCTTGCTGATGAACTGCTCCTTATATCATCACGACTAAATAAAACTAATTTAACGCCACGCCGTGCATAATGGATTCGTCTTGTTCTGGGCTGATTGAGCGCTTTCATATCATGAATGAGGTGAGGCTCATTCAAGGCGCCTCAACTTAATCCTACTTAAGTCGGGGTAATGTGGTAATCGGAATTTGAGCAGAGGAGCGAGAAGTTTGTGCTGACACATACGAGGCTGATAGGAAGTATTAACATAAAAAGGAAACGGCACATCATGGCACAGCATAATTTGGTTTGCCGGGGTGCTGCGGTGGCGGCGGGAGTGTTGAGGTCCTTCCAGCAGGGACACCTTGGGAGTGCTGGGAACAGTGTGTGTGTGCGTTTGAAAGTAAGAGAAGACGGGGCAAGTGCACCGGCACAGTCTCCCCCTCCCTCTCTGATGATAAGGCCAGCAGCAGAAGATATATTCTCCAGTGTGTCTTCATGAGAAGTGACTGCACTATTAAAAAGGCCCGCCTGCCTACGGAGCATGCTGAGCGATCTAGATAATGCACAGCACTACAGGGAGCTGAAAACAAACACCTATGTTTGTTTTTTTTTACAGTAGATTGCAGCTCATGATTTGTGATGCTCTGGCAAGAGACTGAATGGACGCAGACAGAAAAGATAGAAGTCTCTTTTGCTTTCACAGTTTGCTACAAAGGCTGTTAGTTCACTTAACCAGCTGCAGAAAACTACGATGTTATAATAAAAAAAAATTAAAATGGATCTGTGTCCTCCCAGAGTTCACCTTCTCCATATTTGCATTTATGGAGCTCAACATTTTAACTTTTAACGCGTTGGCACACGCAGCTTCACGACTTCCATCACTTCTGATTTCAAGTTCATCCTCAAATATGCCTGTGTGTCTGCCAGGTTCTTCATTTGGCATAATACACTGGAATATATTATCTGAAATTTGGCAGGAGTTGTGGATGTCAACCCCCCCCCTTTATTTTTGGAGGGACGCTTTTATGTTTGATGATTTTCCTCACAGGCAGAGGGCAGCAGAGCTCTACTGGATATCTTCCAACCATTGTTTCCTAATGCAAGGAAGCTACAATAAAACCCTGAACTGAAATGATTTGACCCCGTTTATTTGGCAGAGGGCATGTGGTGCGCTCACGAGGGCTGCAGTCTCGGGCCGGGACAGATGAAAGACCAAAGCAAATCATCGGACGACAGATTAGATTCCGCAGCCTGTGGGAGCATCTAAAGTAGGTCATCAGCGCCAAGGAGAGTGACAGGTCTGTCATGATTCAGGGCCAGTGATAAATGAAATCAAGAGGAGAGTCCTGCTGAGACTTGTAACCCAGAGATGATTGAAAATGCTCTGGTAGTTGTGACAGCCGTGCGTCAGCTGACAAAACAACAAACATATCCGTCTGTCACACTAGCTGACAACTCAGTTTGGATTTTCTCATGTCAGGAGCACGGATGGAGCGAATCACTGTTCAAAGAGCAGGAGAAGCATCCTACTTTAGATGCTTTTGGAGATAGGCAGATGCTGATTCTAAGTTTTGTAGTGTGCTGATTTACAACTTGATTCAAATTCCATCATGTGGAAGCAGTGGGAGAATGCAAAAAGTGCAGGAAGGGTCATGACATCCAGGTAGCATTATCACTGCTCTAAACTCATGATGTATCTGTCTCTGCTGAGGCTAATTGGGTCTTCAAGCACTGTGAAGATTCTCAGAGACCAGCAAAGTCAGAGGCGTTGTGAAGTAACGCTCATTTCTGTTTCATAGCATGAATTTCAATTCATCACCTGAAGAGATTTCAGCGAGACTGACAGAAGATGGATGTTTGCAGTTTTAGTGGAGTTAAGCTTCTCTGCTCAGAGTTCAGCACCTCGTTGTGTGTTCACCAGCTCGTGCCAAACAGTTTGTTCAAACTCTGGATTGTTTGTTTCCTCAGTTTGCTCGGTGCAGGTGAGAGCAAAGCTTTTGGAACCGAAAATTGGTGCCTCAGTCCCGTTCCAGACGAGCTGCTGTGTTTTTTTTTTTTGGAGGGGATAAAACAAACCCGGGAGAGGAAGTGATTACAAAACTGCTGAAGTCCTTCTAAGCTGACTTTGACGAGGAGGCAAAGTTTCTTTGCAATGTGTGGGGCCGCCACTCTGTAATGCCACTGAAAGAGTTGTTTTACAACACCTTTTACTGCAGATCATTGAGTCCCAATAAAAAAGAAAGAAACAGTATAAAAATATTAAAGGAGTTAAGTTATCAAATACAATGAGATTTAACCAGAATAATCCTAGATCTGAGAGGTTTCGCTAATTAGAATAGCGACCCTGTTTGTTTACCTAAATACCATGTACAGGAAGGATTAAACAAGGCTTAACACAACAAAAGACCAAAGCTAATGAGAAAACTTCAGTGGAACTTAAATATACTTCTAAAAAAATGTAGAAATGAGAAGAAAAGAGTTCTTTTCTTTCAATTATAACACACTTCCCTGCCCAACTTAGCTGTCTGATTTTGAGCTTATCTGATCAAAGGAGTATAGGAGAGTTGTTAATTTGTCAGTTGTTATTAGTGATATCACCTATAAAGATTTCATCAAGTTGAGATGAAAGGGAATGAATGATGACCAATAGATATTTTTATAGCTTTCCAATCAAAAAGGGCACAGTGTTTATCAGCATAAAGCTGAGCTGCAGTTGTTAGCACACCAGCTAAATAGCAAAGAAGTGTTCCTTCTAAAGATCAGGCACACTGCTCATCAGCTACAACAGCTTCCTTTGTTTTAAACAGTGAAGAACTTGAGAACATTAGCAAAGGTATGGTTTCATTAGCCAAAAAAGTTTTATTATCAAAGCCTTTTCTGATGTTGCTAAAATTTGTATGTATAACATTTGAATATGTTTGAAAATATGAATACTAAGAGCAATATCCTGAACTGTTTTATTATTAATATTAGAGCTAATGTTTATCCTTAATTCAATGTAGCACAGACTTGAAGAACCTTGTTTATCTTTTACAGGTCGAGGCCGGGGCACTCGACTAGAACATTTGTCTTTTAATAGACCGTGCTTTTGCCCAATATTACATGTTTTAGGCCTCTTCTCATTTCAGTGTAATTCATACAGAAACATTATGTATCACACTAAAATAGCAGAAGATGCTTTCAACCAACATAGCAAGCAAACACTTGCTGGATTAGCTAGCTAGCTACAGGTTTGCAAAAAGCAGCTGTCATTGCACTAGGACATGATCCTTTTGGTTAGATCTCTAACCAATGTAAAACCTAAACTCATTGGTAATGTTTAGTGAGGTAAGATGTTGGGTCTGCGCTTGCAGGCCCCGCTGGTTCAGAGACTTATCACCCGTGAACAAAGCAAGACAAACAGCGATCCATTTTAACTTGCAAGGGAAGCCGATCGGATCAGGGTCTTGGAGCTAGGAGCCCCTCACCTGATCCCAGACAACTCCGACTCCCAGTCTTCCCTGCAACCTTTTATTCTGTGACACACAAGCACTCATTGTTCATCTTTTTCACTGTCAGTTGGAGCCACAGATTTTATATAAGCAGATTAAAGAAGAAGAAGAAGAATAAACCCCTGCTGACAATTAGGAAGTACACACTTTTCCAAAACGGGTGGTATGATAATCTTTTACTTGAAGTCTGCGGACATAAAAAGTAGGCAACTGGAAATGAGGATCTACCCTAAATCTTACACCTTTAACCACATCTATGCCATATGAGAATCAAAGACTGGGCAACAGCCCATTACATAAAATTGAATTTAAATGCAGATATTATCTGATAATCTGTGTGTGTACGAGGTTAAACTAATTAAGGAGGAAACAAGCGCAGGAGCAAGACCTCCTGTAAAGAATCAGGTAAATAACAAGGCAGTAAAATTAAACAAGGCAGTAAAATTAAAAAGCCAAGCAAAGATAAATGATATTATTATTGTGCATTAACATCACCATCGTCCAAGGAGAAAGAGCAATAACATTTTCCACTGGCGTAGAGGAAGAAGGGTGCCTTGAATAGGCGCACGGCCAAAATCCTCTGCGGGACAAAACAACTGAGATGGATGAGAGTTGGAAACAACAGATAATGCAAAAATATTTCAGCTACCATTAATCTTTCTTTTCAAGCACTGTCATGATAGGACTATTGCTTTAGAGAGTATATCTGTGATAACACTCTTCCAATATTTTTCCTACAGTCTTCGGTGAACTTTTACTGCTGCACTTTGGGCGTGAGTGAAATTGCGCAGCATGTATTTTTCGTCTTTATTTATTTTTTCTTATCATTAGCTTGTTCCCGTCGAGCCCTCTGCGTTCCCACACTGACTCAGCCGTTGAGTCTGCAGCTGAGGAGGAAATTTCTCAGGTTATTAAATGACAAGTGTTGAAACTGAGGCACTGGCTTGTCATTCCCTTTGAATGTCATTACATTTCCTTCCTCTTCAAGTGTTTTTCAGGCACACGCATGACACTTAAAAGAGATAGCTTTCCAATAAACATCTGTGTCTGGTCACACAATTGGCAATTTCACAGGAGACAGTACGGTGCAGGGATCCAGATTTCCATTTCAGTGGAATTACTTTCAGTAAAAAAAGAAAAGGAAAAGAGTTTCTGAGATTTTCAGCAGCTACACCATATAAAGTAGCAGCAAGGCCGATCTGGTGTCGTTTTTCTCTTCTCAAAAGAATGTCACAGAAACCACTGCTGCGATGTTCAATTAACAACAGAATAGCAGCAGAGTTAACGATAAAGTGGGTGATTACTCACCAATGAACTACACGGACGATGTTATCAAAGCCAGACAAGGGTGTGACAATGGGGACCACTGTAAGAGCACATTTGACAAAGGAATCAAAGCAATCCATTATAACCACTGGGTCATAATACAGAGCATGCCTAGCACTGAAAATATGAAAAAAACACTTAGAGGCTGAGAAGGGATCAACTCAGGACAAACCATGCAGAACGATACTGATGGAAGCCGTTTTTAATGCACAACAACAGGCAGGACCTTGCTGTTGCCCTGTTATTTAAAGACAGCTCATACAGTGAGTTAATTCATTACTCGCGCCTTAATTCTTATAAAATCTATTTAGCCTCTATGATTACTTTAGGTGCAAAGCCAACAACCTAAATCAAGTTTTCTGACTGCCTTGGGCCAAGAGAGGTCAAGTCCATTCAGAGTCATTTTCGCACGCTTTCATCAGATGCCTGTGACCAGCAGCACTTTAGCTGTAACTAATTAATAATGATCAGACATAAAAAGGTTCCAGGACAGGATTGTAATTCACGTTGAGTATGAGCGTTTCAAACATCGTGAAGGCTTTTTTCCAGGACTGTGCAGTTTCCAGTCATTTTAAATGAGAGAAGGTTTTCCGTCTTGAAACACTACAGGAGTTCATTACCATCAGTCAGTGAGTTGCCATGGTTGTTTGTGGTAAGGGAGGCTGATGGCTTGCCCTCTATGTAATGGGTTGTTGGTACACAGCTTGATTGTATGCGCCTGATGTTGTTGTTTCAACTGTATTAATATTTTAGTTCACTCTTAGCCCTTGATTGGCCTTTGTGGAGGCAAAGAAAACACACAGGCTGAGATTACAACCTGAACTTGAGCCACTATGTGAACTCTATTTATCTGCAACTTTAGACTGCCAGCATTTTTCACTGAAATTTGATCTTGACAGCTGAATGTTGTGTTATCTCTCCTTCAAGTCATTGTTTATGCAGTTCTAGTAGTGTGTAGTGTGGTTTGCAGTGTATAAAACCCCCAAAAAAACAAGCGGGTAATGCTTTTACCTTTTATCGTCTCTGTACCATTCGAACTCTGGTGTGGGGACTGCGGTTACTTCACACCGCAGTGTCCCGTTGCGGCCCACGGGAGTCTCGGAGCTCTGGGTTTTCTTTATTGTTGGAGGATCTGCAGAGTCACGCAATGCTGACATAAGTCACACGTTAATGTGTGGGGATAGGTATCTTTGAAATAGTCAGACTAATATAGTGACAAGCATGTTTGAACAGCATTACTAATATACAGTTGTGGTCAGAAGTTTACATACACTCATCATGGGTATAAATGTCGGGGTAATTCGAGTCTTTTAATGACTTCTTTCAACTGTTCTTTTCCAGAGTGGAATGTTTATACAGCACATGTCCTTAATGATTGTAATGACTTAAAGATCCAACCTCATCTCCACTGAAAATTTGTGGACTGGGCTTAAAAGTAGAGTCTGTGCCAGGAAACCAACCAATTTAAATGAACTCTACCGATTCTGTCAAGAGAAATAACAACCAGAATGCCAGAACCTTGGTAGCATCTGGTTGAGGTGCAATTTGCTTAGGAACATTAAACCAGATATTAGTGGAGGTAAATTCAAAGTAAATCCAAAGTACATTCAAACTTGTGCTCCCAGTTTTTGTAATTAAAAAGTCAAGTCATGAAAAAGAACAGTTCAAAGAAATCGTTAAATCCCCAAATGACCTTGACGGTCAAGTCCACAATGACTGTACATAAACTTCTGAGCAGAACTGTGAGTGTGGTGCATAGGAAATTTGAATTTAATTGCAAACACTTGTGAGTTGACTTGATCCATGCTCAATCATCCAGGTAAGTAAAAAGGTTGAATCTGTTCATCTGGACGTTTGCAGCGTTTTCAGTGGGAGAAACGTTTCGTGACTCATCCAAGTGACTTCTCAGTCTCAGCTGACTGCAGGTTTCCCCAACCTTATAAACAATTGCTGATCAATGGTCATGATAATTTGCATAATAATCAGTGATCAAGGTACTGACCTTATAGCCCGTTGTTCATTTAGTGCTCTAGGTTCAGTTATTGTGCAAATGTACTGTTTATAAGGTTGGGGAAACCTGCAGTCAGCTGAGACTGAAGAAGTCACTTGAATGAGTGACGAAACATTTCTCCCACTGAAAACGCTGCAAACGTCCAGGTGAACAGAATCAACTTGTGAGTTGAGTGTTTGCCACATTTTGTAGATTCAGTGTAAGATTTTGCTCCAGTTTTAGCTCTCACAGCTCAAAAAACGATGTCAAACAGATTATCCAGGTCTCGATTAATCAGTGAACTTAATCGACTGAGTTCACATTTATCAAGTATATTAGCATTCATCATCCACACATAATCATTTTCCATCCCAATGGCCAAAAATGTGTCCCAAGTGGATTAATGCCCATTTTCCAGTCAGGATAGGAAATGGTTTAATAAAATAATCTTTATCATTTAATTCAGGCACTCAGTGTTGGCTAAAGTGCGGTTTGGGCAAACAGCCATCCATGATTTATTCAGATCAAAGAGAATTCTGTAACTTCTCTTCGGGGGAGGTGTTGGTTTGTGATGGCTCATGAGCTCTTCATCAATCCTGAACAGCCGACGAGTGTATTAACACTTGTCAGGATATAAACCGTGGAAAGGACGTGATTACGTGGTCTTGTTTAGAAGTTTGAAGTATCCTTTAAATGATGATGTGTTATGTGAGAATTACCATGGCAATGACTTCTGCAATCAATGTTACCGAGCTTCTCTTTCTACCTGGACTCATCTTGAGAAGATTGAAGGGTGCTCCAAAACTTTCAACATACGTCCTTCACTCCATGTCATACTGTTACACTCTATATGCTTCTACCCATATGCCTATCCTCCAATCTTGACTTTTATAGGCTTTTATCCACCGAGTGTATCATCATATTAAATGCTTGACATTAAATGTGTCAAGGATATTGATCAGTGTTCAGTTTGGAATAAAGCACGCACTGCGCTCTGTATTTACTTACAGTTGACAATCACATTGACGTATTTGACATCGGGAGTGGCGACGTCGTTGCTGGCCTTACATTCATAGCGGCCTGCTTGGGTTCGCATGATGCCTATAATGTCCAGGTACTCTTCTCCGTCCAACGGCTCGGCTGCAGTGAGACAGAAAGACAAAAGAGGTGGAGGCATGAGTGAAGGAGGTACCAGGGAGAGGAACAAAGAGAGCAGGCAGAGCGGGAGGGTACACGAATTAAAGTGACAGAGAAACTGACTAAATGATGGATTTCTGCTGTATGATCAGTGGTAAAACAATGACTAATGAAGTGCCGTTCAATTTTAAAAGGAACAGCTCAACATATTGTGGAAATTGATACTGCTGTTATTTCCGAAGCCAAAAGCCTAGCTTAGCAAAAAAGATGAAAACAGCAGAAAACAGCAAGTCTTAAGCTCAATAATTAACATGCCCTATTTTATTTGCGTTAAACCCGAGGTGTTCTCATCCGAGTGCATCAAATGCGGCTGTTCTGTCAGATGCACAAGGTTTTCCTTGGCATTAGTGATGCATAAGCTGCGTAGATGTGGGGTTTGTGTCCCATTTGGAAGCTAACTGTTCACTTATTCATTGCTTTTTACTTTTGCTTTGACTCCTTGGGAATGTTTCGGCAAAAAATAATAATAAAATAAGATTGTGAGGTTTCAGGCAAGAAAAAGTACATGGTTAAATTTTGGAAAAGACACTATGCACGGACATGGTCAAGCTAGTGTGCAGGTTCATGTAGGGTTCAAGCAAGGGATTCCAACATTTGCTCAACAACAGTTGTTGCTGTAAAAATTGCCATATTGAGTATTCAAACAAATTTGTATGTCATGTGAGCGGAGAATGTGTTGCCACTTCCAACAATCATGAACCTATGTGTGCTCTACAAGAGAGCCTCTGTCCTGTGCTGTGGAAAAAACAGAGCAAGCACAAGCAAGCGAAACAAGCTGAGATCCTGTTCTGTACTGAAGACTTCTGAGGCCTGGATTGTTTAGCACAAGATGATTGCCGGCTAAGGAAGCAATATAAGGCAATCAAACAAAATTATTAAAAATTTTCCAAAGTGTTTTTTAACAGAGCATGGGATTTTCACCATAGCATTTCTAAACATCCTACTTTTCCTTAAAAGGCAAATTAAAAATATATATTTTTACACAATAAAAGAATTATTTCAGAAAAAACCCAAATTACCAGAATCTATATTATTAGCCCCCCTTAAACAACTGACCCTTTTAGTGAGCCAGAGCACAAACCACTGCCATGATGTGCTTAAACTTTATAATGCTCAAAGCTCAAGTTAAAAATGAGTGTTATTTTCCAATTTACACCTAGTATCAAAACTTCAGTGACAGTTTGAGCTGTTAGTTAGAAAGTATCAAATTTGTCAAAGACAAAAGAAATCAGTTTAGACTTGAGAAAAAGAACCGCTGATGTTCATAAAGCAGGAGATGGATCCACAGAGTTGTCACAGAGTTTCCAAGTGTCAACTGAGGTGAGAAGTATCATGGAGAAATTCAAAGAAAGCCACGCAGAAGTAGGAAGCCAAAAATTTCAAAGACTGGAAGTGGGAATCTCATCAAAGTGGAAGGAATCATGAAGGAAGAAATATGTGAACATGTCAAGCAATCAGCAGCAAAACTGAGTCTGGGTGGTCACTTTGTCTTCCAACATGACTATGACCCAAAATATACGTCGCTGCCAGTGAAGAACTAAGTTTAGCTAACAATGGGACTCGCCTCCACAACATGCTCCTTACAAGATGGCAGTATTTGTCTCCCTGGGTACGAGAAGGGCCTCTTGAAAGTTGTGTTGCTGCTTTTTCTTTGATGAGCTCAGTGTGGGAAGTCTGCTTTCAGCCAAGAAACAGCCAGCTCAGATAGCCAAAAAGCTGCATGGAGCCACATGGCATTACACTTCAGTCACTTTACTGAATGTGTGACGCTCCTGTGTGCAGTTTATTTAAGCCTTTTTAAATATACGCTCAGACTATATGATTTTTTCCCCCATAGTTTACATAACAACCAACAAAACAGAATTCACCAGTGTTTTCATGATATATGATTTAATAAGATTACTGCCATTATTTTGCCGCCCACTCCACCACGCTTTGCATGGCCACGTTTAGAATGAAAGGCAAAATGGCCAATCTGACTCAGATATTAAATATACTAGAAGCTTTGGGGCTCAAATATTATGCAATGTATGTATTTCTTTCCAACTTTGTCTTATTTCACATTTCAAGGTGATATGACATATATCTTCAAAGGTGACAGTCTGCTTATGTGAAGTGTTGTCCTCATTCGTAGCTGCACTAATTAGCCACACTTGGGAAACGGAGAGCACTTTGAGGTAGTCTCTGCCCTTAGGCATTACTGATGTAGCACTAGGCTGTGAACACACACACACACACACACCAGCTGCAACTCGAGAAAGAGAGACAAAGCCTTCTCATTTCCACACACCTGGTCAGTCACAAAGGTGTGCCTGTGGGATTTTTGGATTTGCAGGAATTGTCATGTACGGCGTCCCAATTGGACCAGTAAACAGGTATTTGTAGCCACACATCACACATGCACTGCACTCACAGCACACTGACACCATAAATTTGTTTGAGGCTCACTCAAGAAAAAGGCCTAAATAAATAAGGGACAATTTTAAATTATAGGATGCGTTCATGCTCATATTCCACAACAGAAGCAAACATTTAAATTCACAGTCGGCTCATGCTCAAAAATTCCAACTGACTTAGATGGACTGTACAGGTGAAAGTGCAGCTAATATTCAACAATTTGTTACGCAGACTTGAATTAGTTGCTTTGTCTGAAAGCTTCAATTAACGTAGGAATGGGCATCTGCAAATGTCGGACAAAGTGTGTGAACAGAGTGCACAGAGACTACCAGTGAGATATCTGACTAATTGTTTAACGAGCAATCCGGCTAATTACCCATGTAAAGAACACAGTGGCTCGGCATCTCATTAGGAAAGATCTGCTATGTCTTATTAGAGATCTATGGGTGGGGTCAGGAGGTAACAATGGCACATTCTTTGATGTGCTACCATGCTAACTGTGTTTCATCTTCAGTCATAGAGGTGGTGCTATCATTGTGTGTAATATCACAATTAATTCATGTGTTGCATGTGTGGCATCGGAACTAACTGGACTGATATGTGATAATTTGGGTCTAAACAAAAAACAAACAAAAATGACAAGCTTTACTTCAGTATCCATTCTACACATCTACACCTCATGGTAAATGAAGTTTTAGGAAATTGCAGTAACTTCTTGAAAAAGCAGATGAACCAAAAGTTCAGATCTTGGTGAATTTCTTCTTCTTCAAAAAAGATGCAATTATCTGCATTGGAGAGGGACTCTCCGAGGACCAAGAGAAATATAATATCTACTACAACATCGACTGATACTTCACTTAATCTAAAAAGAAATGTGGGATGATGGAATCGTGGTGGTGGAAATAAATTGCAGAGGGGAGATCTCAAGGGTGAGTGAGAAAATGCGCTGTTTGTAACAACAGTAAATGTCAGCGGTCTCAGCTGTGGGCGAGACCACGCTAAAGTTTGCAGCGAGGGGGCTTCAGGCTCTGTGAAACCCAGAACCGCTCACCCTGAGAAACCCTGAGAAAGTGTCAGGGACTCTGACACGGGAGGTTAGTCAAACAATGGGAGTTTTGCTTTTGACATCTCTGCGATAAATCTCAGAGAAAAACCCCAGGTAATGACTACTGCATAGAAATTAGTCGCATTATTTTATGCCTTCAGATATCTATAACCCAGTGTGCAGTTTCAATATTTGAAACTGAGAGAAAGCTAAATGATTAAATCAGCTGCTTAATGGAGATGGAGGTCAGCTGAGATTCAGTATTATCTGACGTTGATTGAAAGATCAGTGGGATCGTGATCAAAGTCTAAGCCACATCATATTCAGCCCTCCCTGGACGAACTGTCAGAGCAATGTTATTGGAGAGGTATGATTGAAAATCTGTTGCCATGGAAATTCTCTTGAAGCTCACTATCTTCTTCAGCACTTTGGTTTTCAGTGCTGGGTGGGTGGCTGGGTGGGTGGGGGGACCAGGTAAATGCAAAAGATCAAAGAAAAGAGACAGAAAGTGAAGAGAGGAGCAAATTTGAACAAGATGAGAGGAAGTAGCTAGACTAGTTAAAATGTAGAAATGAACTGTCACCAGTCTAACCCGGAGTGTATAAAGAGCAACTCAATCACTTTCATTAATGGAATGAGACGTATTGTGTAAAGAAACAATTAATTACATTTCACACATCTTTGTCTGCGCCCACAGGAGAATACATCCTACACACTGAGCGAGCGCGTCACATGTTATCTATTTAATGAAGCGTAATGAAGATAGATTGGCTAATCTTGTCTAAGAGGAATTGATTTGAGTGTGTGTACAATCTCAGCGCATGTGTACATACACGTGCCCACGCTGCGTGCAGAGGCGTAATGTCTCTATGGTGAGTATGAAGCCTGCACGCATGAATTCAGGGGTGAACAGAGATTTCCTTGAAGGTTTTTCAGGGAGCACCGAGAGCGGGGACTGACTCAAAAAGTGTGCACATTAGAAAAGCCCCATGAAACCTGGCATTACACTATATTATATCATCACATTTCTATGCTAATCTGGATAGTAGAGAGTGAGTGGGTGTCAGATAGGAAAGGAATACATTAAGTAAGGCAAGGTCATGCCGTGAATGTATTTTGAATACTTGCTTTTCCTAAATGAAGCATTTTCTCCTGCAGTATGCACAAGGATGACACTGATGTTATGGTTTACTTTGTGTGCTAGCACGCTCACATTTCTAAAAATTACCATTAAAGACTGAACACAGCTGAGGCTAACGGGAATTTGGTCATAAACCAGACAGGGGATCTAAAATGTAATCGTTCGCTGTGCATCACAAATGTCTATCATCAACCTGATCCTTCCACTGTTTACTGTTATATTGAAACATTTAGCATCAGAGCTAAGCTATCCATGGCTAGAAAGATCACTTGTACTGTATATTCACATATATCACCCTTTTTGATGTTCAGAAGTTATTGTTATACTAATTCTTCTGCCTGTAATTGCTGAAAGTACTTATATCAACATTTGATAAATGCTGTATTATCTGACTAACCCAAGAGAGGAGTTATAGCTAGCTATAGCTAATAATGCCATTAGCTTCACTGACAGCCAGTAAAAGTTACTTCACAGCCGAGAATGTTTCCAACCTATAGCAATATACTTGCTTCTTGATAACTCCCGAGATAAAAACTAAAACAGGAAAATTCTGAACTAGTTTTAGATTTTGAAAGCAAACACAGACAATTTACTAATTTATCATAAAAAACAAGCTAATAATTTGTATATCTACTTCCACAAATAAGAATAACAAGACAGACTAAATGTTTGCCTTCTGGTTTCACCATATCACAGAAGTACCAATTATTAGCTTTAACAGAGCTACAATGACAGTTGGCAATAATTGTCATTAAATCTACGGTAAATTAGGATTTACCAACTAACTGTAAGCTTTCAGCTGCTACGCTGCAAATGGCAATTATGTAAATGTAAGTGAGGCCTTCAGATTTCATGAAACACTTTGATATTGATGTTCTGCTTGAAAAAATACTTTAATATCTCATAGCTGTTGGCTATTTTGCACAATTTAGATAAGTAAACATTTGAGCCTCTTTTGAAATATAGCATGCGTGTTGATATATTTAAATAAATAACGTTTTGTTGACCTTTTCATAACATGGAAAGTTATTGCATTCCTATATTTCTTCAGTTTCCAGTTTCCAGACAGCAATTATTATATAGAGCCTCCTTATATAGAGGAGTAACTGGTAAAAACTTTCTTGTTTAAACCTCTTGGATGAAATGTGAGTTATCAACATGCCAAGGTCTATTGCTCACTACAACCTTCAGACAAAAAATGGACACTAATGACTGTTAAACCATAATAGAGAAAAAAATACATTTCTTTTACATGTACAAGATAAAGTACATGAAGCCTGAAGCTTTCTAATTACTGAAACATTAATTAAATGCAAAAAATGTCCTGTTTCCAACTGTCAAAGGGCAGGCGGCAGGATAGGAATTGTTGCATTCATTGATTTTGAAAACACCAAAACATTTTACTTGACTAAAATAAAACTAAAAACTAGGCTTGTAAAATTTCTCTACAAAGTCCATCCATCCATCCATCAGTCTGAGTTAAGGTCACAGGAGCAGCAGTCGAAGCAAAGACAACTAGTCTGGTCACCTCCTCTAGCTTTTCTGGGGGAACACCAAGGCATTCCCAAGCTAGCTGAGATATGTCCTCTGGAACACAAACTTGGAGTAATTAGGACCCTACACCACTGGGCAGAACATGTTCCTTCTAAGCCTGAAGGAAGGAACACATGCATGTAAAGGAAGCACTCAAAACATGCGGCTATCCTAAATGGGCGTTTTTACAGTCAGCAAAGAGGCACAGAGAAGAAGATCAGACACCAGCGAGTGAGGATAAGAAAGACAGACGCAACAACATTGTCATCCCCTATGTAGCCGGTGTATCAGAGAAACTCAGGAGAGTTTTCTCCAAGCATGACATCCCAGTGTACTTCAGACCCAGCAACACGCTCAGAGAGAAACTGGTTCACCCGAAAGACAAAACTCCAAAACACAGACTTAACAATGTGGTGTATGCTGTACAGTGCAGCGAGGAATGCCCAGACCTCTACATCGGAGAGACCAAACAGCCACCTCACAAGCGCATGGCACAACATAGAAGAGCCACCTCCACGGAACAAGACTCAGCAGTCCATCTGCATCTTAAGGACAAAAGTCACTCTTTCGAGGATGCCAATGTTCATATTTTGGACAGAGAGGACAGATGGTTTGAAAGAGGAGTGAAAGAAGCCATTTATGTCCACTGTGAGTGACCATCTTTGAACAGAGGCGGTGGTTTACGACACCAACTGTCTGCCATCTATAATCCAGTTTTTGAGATACCTTCCCAGACGCCTTAACGCCCACTCACATCCTGGGCCATCTGACCTCAGGATGGTAGGGTGGGGCCAGGTTTCACAATGAACTCACCCAAAACCCTGGCTGATTGCGACCCACACCTGCTTTCACACCTTGGCTCATGGGATTAGGTAGAGGATGGTCAGGGGGTCCTTTGTCCCTCTTTGGGGGGAAACTCCCACTGGGTTTAAATCTGGGACTCTCCACCATTTGACCCTTAGAACTGAAGAAGCTTCTCGGATGAGAGGTGAAACGTCTTCAAGCAACTCAAAGAAGTCCAGACGCTTTTCTTTCCAAGCTCCTTAGACTACCTGATTGTTTCTTAGCCTAATAGCAGAGAGGTGTATGATGAATGTTGGTTACTTTATAATTTAGCGATGCAGATTATTGATAGCCAGGGCATTTGAAGACCTGCTTCCTCCAGTGTGTGTGCGTGTGTGTGTGTGATAGACACTGCCAAAAGGGATGGTGGACTATTAATCACAGCCTACTCTTTTGCAGGCACAGTTATTTATAACTTATAATGCTGCGTTATCACTTTCTGACCAAACCTACCAGAACCCAGGACCACTACAAACATCACCATGGGCAACATGGTGATTACTACATGACTAAAAATGGAGCGAAACCTGGTTTATGTTTCAACTAAGTTGCGTTTTGGGGGGATTTGAATCTGTTAATACTGTAGTAGAGTATTTAGCATGTTGGGGAGAAAACTGGTATAGTGTGGAACAAATGACATCTTGTGCACTTGCAACAACAATTAGTGTACTCAGAACAGTTACAAGTGGCTCCAAAAAAATACCCTTTTCCCTCTTTTCTCTCTATGGCTGCTGACCGGCTAGCCTGGGATTTACAAAAAGATCTCTGTGATTTGAACTAAATCATTCCACTGAAAGGAACTTCATCGACAGGCGACTCGTTTTCAAGTGACAACCAGCTGGTTTTCATCTCAAGATCTACTAAAAGCTCTCGCAACTGTTAGTTTCAAAGTGGATGCATGTGCAGTCACAAAGAGATTGCACAAATGTGACCAGCATGTGCGGTGGAGGCTTTGCTTTAATGGTTTGTCACCACACATGCAGACAAATAGCATACATTTTTGAATCTCATGCTACGGACAGTTAAGTCAAAGATGGGGACATGTTTGCCACAGACAAAACACAGCTTTCCAGGAAGTGAACTTTACACCGAATGTGAGGCACAGTGGTAAAAATGTAATGAGATGGAGCTCCGATACTCCCTCAAAGACTAAGCAATGAATTCAACAACAAATTGAGCATCATCAAATGGTGCTTTGAGATAACGTCAGACCATCTGTCTGACAGCTGAAAGTTAACCCAGAAATGTATCTTCCCAAAGAATAATGACCCCAGCCACACCAGCACACAAACTCAACGACTCAAAGAGAAGAAATGTAGGTTTATTGAGTGCCCCAGTTAAAAAAAGCCCATGTGTTGATTCACACATGGGCTTTTTTTAACTCGGATGTTGCGCAGGGAGACAAAACAGACGGCACAAGCGAGAGAAACCACAAATATTTTGCAGCTGAAAGAATTTTTCACGAAAGCCTTTCATAAAACTGCTGTCAGAGTCTGATGGATGACAATTTTAGAACGCCCGCAAAAATGTGTTTCTGCTAAAGGGTTAATCCCAGCATCTGAGGTTAAGGTCGAACTTATGCATGTATATGTTATATCTGTACATTCTTTTGTAAACCCAGGATATGCTTAGGTTTCTTTTTTTATTTCTTCAAATGGCTGTGAAAAACTCCTGAGAGTGAAATCTTTTTTGGCAGCACAAACACTGAAACTACATCTTGTGTTTTTGTTCCAAGCTCACACATATATGTGCCTCCCCTTGCACCTGTAATATCTCTGAATACAGGTCAGAGTTGATCCCCTGCCTGAAATGCCTTTGCTGCAAGTCTATTGATTACATTTCCTTAGTGAGAGTGTTTCTTTCCAACTTTTCTCCCAGTGCACTTGGAGTGGGGGCATTTGGTGCGCCGGTAGCCTTGAGCTGCTCTAACAATAGAATGCTCGATGAGAAACACGGAGGGAATAGGTGGTGGATTGTTCTCTATATGCACAACAGATCAATGAACAACACTGGGAAGCAGCTATTATTTTTCCAGTGAAAATGCTAAGTGTCATGATTTGTTCCTGTTTTCTTCTTCTTATTATTAAGACATATTGGATTTTAGGAGCTACTGCTGCTCTTAGGGAGAAACTATTTCCTGATCAAAGGGAACTCTATACCATGACGGCTAAAATCTAAACCTAAAATTAAATTACCTTTGCTGATGTGCTAGGTGACTGGAAACCGCTTCTTTGATAAGCACTGTTTCAGGGAGGAATTGGAAAGTAATACCTCTGCCGTGTGAATTTGGACTGCAGCGGACGTAACCCCCCTCAAAGATGCACGAAAACAACAGGATACTGTAAATGGAAAGCGTGAAATGATGGAGAATTACAGGAAGCATCTGCGAATGATTAAGTTATATAGCAAGCTGCATTACAGCTGCCCGCAGTTGAGAAGTGATGCCCTAAATGGAGCACCCGAGCCAGCTCGTCTCCCCTGCCGTCATCGTTTTAAAGCATGTGAAATTTGGTGGAAAACTCGACTGGAAAGTGAAGAAAAAGCCTGTGTCCCAGGTGTGTAAAGCATTCAGTGTTTGTGCTCATAGCTGAGCGCATCAGCTGAATGCAGATCAGTTACTGATTTCTTTAATAACAAAATTGAAAGCTGGTCTTTAAGCTGGTATTTAACTACTTCTCGGACACTGAGCTCAAATTGTTTTTCTGCCATTCTCTAATTTGCGATGCAGCCATTCTGAAAAGACAATGCACATAATTACCCACATTTTACTGTCGAGAGCCCCTGCGGCCTCTGGGACATGCAACAGCGGGATTTCTGGGAGCAAGTTGGGACGAGTTGAGCAGCTTGGAAGAAGTGCACTTCAGCAAATGCGTGCCGGATACTGATTTGCATTGTTTGCAAAGTTTGCACGAACAACTTGAGGTTTTCCATATCAATTAAAGCACTTTGCAGGGGTGAGGGACTGCTTAGGGATGGACACAACCGGAAAACATTGCGCACCCCCCCGCCCTACCTTTTCAAGTAAGGGATGGGAGAGGAAGCAGGGGAAGAAGGAGAGTGGCAGTGGGGTAGTGAGGAGGACGTGGACGAGGGATGTGAATCGCACAGCGGCGAGCAAACTTCTGCTGGATTGCGCTCATTTGCATGTCCTCATGCATCATTCATCGGCGTCGCTTCGCCACGGCGCGAAACATTACATTTATTTTGCAAATGCTAATTTATGTTAAGCAGCTGATTTGAGAAACTTCAGAGTCAAGTAGCATAAAAGACCCCGCGACATTTATTTTCTTTTGTCTGCATGAGCGCGACAGCACGGGCGCCCGTGCCCATGTATGCGCACCTACCCATGATCACCCCTTTAACTCTGCGTGTGAGAGTGTGTGCGTGCATTTGAGCGTGTGTGCGATTGTGTTTGGACAGTTGGTCCTGGCTTTATCTAACACAGCCACATGGCAGCTATCTATCTGTCGGGAGTCGCTGTGATTTAAATGATGGGTCAGCACATAATTACTGAATAACTATTCTCATCAACAGATTTCTTGCAGCGGAGATAATGAAAACACGAGCGGCTCAGAAAGTAAACGAGTTTTTTATGACAGTGTGTTGCCAAAAACAAATGCCTGATGAAATGCAAATATCTTTCCATGGGGCACAATGCTGCGATCTTCTTAAAAGTTCCAATGCATATGATTTCTGTGTGTCTGATATTGTCTTCCAATGACAAATGCCCTTTAATGTCAATGAAGATCTTACGCTTTTCCTACAGCATAAAAATTCATGTTTTTTTTAAGCGAACACTCCAATGTCTCTCTCTCTCTATAAATATAGATATATATATTGAGTCTTTGAGTGACTTCTTGTATTAATGTGCTGTGCTTTGTCAGCTGAATTCTAATGTCCTATTGTTCTTGGCAGCAAGAAGCCCTATGGTACATGAGTGATAGCTCATCGGCAGTCCGAGGACAAAAGGAGAACTTCCACTTCTGTTCACAGCCGTTTGCCACCACTGCTGCTGGCAGTGCAGAAATAACACAGGAGTTGGAGCCAAAAACAAGACGGCTGTTTATTTGCCGCTTCTCGAGCCGAAGAAATGACACGCACAGCGAAGCGACGCTGCCGTCTGTTTTTCTGAACGTTGTTGTTCCTCTCTCTGTCCCATTTTCCTTCTTCTTGTTTGTTTGAGGGAGTGCTGGGGTTGCTCTCAGTGTGGCATCACACCGTATAACACTGTGTGCTGTTTACTGTCTTGTCCCATTCAAGTGTGAGGCTTTAGAAGGAGATTAATTGTTGATAAAGCAGAATAGGGTTTAAGTGATTGAATTCCCATGAAGGAGAGTTGGGTTGTCTGGCTTTTCTTAAACACAGCTGATAAACGGATCTAGCCTATTGTTGTGGGAAGGCTTCTCATTACTGTCTGGATTGATTCAATAGGCTTGCATTTGCCATGGGAAGGCCATGAGAGGCTTTGTGTTACACAGGGAGAGCGAAGAGAGCAAGGTCAGAGTGTCTCTGCCCACGTGGTTTCGCGTACGCAGATAAAACTGAAACTGAAACAGAAAATAAGTGCGATCTGCTGGCTTAAGGGGGAATAGCCAGTAGCAGCCGTCTTTAACAATATGAAACATGATGTAGTGGTCCTGCGATTTTGTAGCACTGAACATATTTCTGTACCACCTACGCGAGGATATGATTTGTCATTACAGAGTTAGTTCCCTCATGAGCTTGTTTTTAGGGGGCATTTTGTTATATGTTATTTGTACAAGCTGGAATGTAAAATTATTTACATGAAGTAATGGTATATATTATGAAGTGATCACCAGCTAGTATTCTGTCTATCTGTCTGTCAGTCATAATTAGTCTAGTTTAACATATGTTATTAAGGCTCTTATAAGGGCTCATTAGTGCCTCTTTACTCATTAACTGATGCTTATTACAAGAACATTCATTAAAAAGCGTGAAAGGTATGAAAACACTTTTAAAGCACTGTGACTTTATCCTCATTAACAATCCAACAACAAAGTTATTGCAATTTAATTCTTGCAATAATACTTATTAACACAATGTCCTACTAAAGCAAGGCTTCGCTTCCCACGCGCAGATGAAAAACGCGAAAGATAAAAACTATCTTTAGCCATGCTGATGTTCAAGTGGAATATCAGTACAGCTGTGCCTGTTCTATGTAAATTTAGATCCAGATGTATTCTTTTTTCCAGAAGGAAAAACTTGCACTACTGTTGTGAAGAACATAAAACATATCATGATACGCCTATTATAAAGGTAAGTGCTTAAATGTTATTAAGAGCTTCGGGAACATCATTTAGCCTTTGCTATCACATAAAATGGTTAAATCTCCCACAGGTGGCCATGACACTGAGTGCTGCTTACTGCATATGTCATAGTATAAGAATCCCATCCTTTTTTTTTCTGCTCATCAAACCATTTACTGCCATGGCAGGATTTGTTTTGTTCCTCTGTTCAGTTTAATTAGATTTTCCTAATGTTTGTCACTAGTTTGTACTCGACCTGCATTATCTAACTCATTTCTTGTTCTTCTTGCTTCTGTTTCTTCAGCAGGGATTCAAACCTGATAAAAGGTTATGGCTTCGACAAAAAGAGTTTCAACACAGTCGTGACTTTAAACAAGTCTGAGCTCTAGTGTTCAGCCCACTCAGCGTTGTCTACACCTAATGAGGCTAGGCAGACACAGGGCAAGCTGTGCTCATAATGTCCTGTATAGCATGTGGCATCAGACTGATTTCAGAGCAGCTGCTGATGGCGCTGACTGTAAACAAACAAGTGAACAGTGACAGTCAGCAGATCTGAGACCTGCGGCGAGACAGATGAGCAGCTGTCTTCTCCTTGCTCCCCAAAGGGGCTGGCGTTCCATTGATTGCACACACACACACACACACACACACACACACACACACACACACACACACACACACACACACACACACACAGTGTTGAACACATCTGGAGATGTGGAGTGGAAGCTTTGACCCAGGTTGCTCTGACTAGAACCTGTCACCACCTTACACTTCACTCTTACAATCAGCTGGCTTGTCAGCTACACTCTGTTACTGACAGCTTGGCACACAATGATACGTGTGTGTGTCTCCCGACTAATCTGCACACCCCCTCCTACGACACGGAAGTCAGACTACTGAGGCATCTATGTATCTGCACTCTTGCTTGCTCCACTCCCTCTGGAGTGCAGAGACACACGTGGACGGCTGTGCACGAGCATGTTCTGCTGTGCTCGCTAACGCCACGTTTTTCCCCAGACAGTGAATTGAGGAGCAGGAAGGACAACTGAAGTGACTGTCACACTTCTGCCAAAACGATGAGATTGGAGGATGATGGAAAGTGGAGGAGGCAGTGAGAGTGAAAATGAAGGAGAGGAGGACGGCACAACGGCTCAAGACGGATAGACAAAGAGTCGCAGAGAAGGAACGGGGAGAGAGAGCTTTCGAGAAAAGGTGACAGTCCTGGGGAGACTTCCCCGAGCCTCGTCTTGGAGCACGGCCGACAGCGCTCTGGCTGATGTACGAAGGGTGTCAAGGGCACTCAGCATCAAATCTCTGAACGGCTGCCCTGCCAAACGCTGTTATAAAAGGGTTATGGCTTCAATATTCAGGGGATCATATAGCCAAGGAACGTGGGCTGTGGTCCAAATCAATTCATTTGGACAGATGTCTTTGTTGCAATGAAACTGTTGGGGTAGATTCATAGCTTACCAATTTACAGTTAGCCGATGCTATTATCCAGAACGCCTTAAGAGTTCAGGGTGTTGCTGAAGGACACAATGACAGTAAACACGACTGCTGATGGACAGGGAATAGGCATCGAGGGACTTAAAGTGTTGATATTTTGCTTACAGGAGGCTCTTAGTGGCCCCTTTTCCACTCAGCTGCCAATGTGCAGTACAGTTAATAAGTCGATGCTTCTTTATGACCTGAATTTTAATCATTGTTGTCTTACTGTTCTCACTGCAGCCTGCTCGTCTTTGCTTGTGCGGACCGGAGGTTCACTGCGGTTAGTCTCCCAACGGTGCTGGGTAACTGGTAAACTCTATTACACCACAGAGCTGAGAGGATCCTGATTGCATAACTGAACATTAATTAACAACTGGAGTTGCTATAACTGATGATAAGAATGATGGCACCTCTATTAAATATTAAAGCAGTATTCTGTCCTTCTTTTCGAGCTCTCACTATATCCTGCCTTGCTCCCTTTTTCATTTTTTTCTTTGTTTCCTTCCTTCCCTAAGGATAGCATAACTTTCACCACTTCCTCCTTCTTTACAGCTCTGCATGGATCCTTCTTGTGTCATGGAAAGCGAGAGTGAGCCAGAGGGCATGTATTTTTCATACTTGTCTGACTTCTGTTTTGGTGCTCTGAAAGTTTCCTTGCTTGACCAGTAGCTCTATTTCTCCCCTCATCGTGCTCGATGCCTTCCAGCCCTCCACCACCCAGGAACTCTAGCCTACGAGGAGATTTAAAAAAAAAGCCCTAAAACAAAACCAGTAGTGGGCCCAAGTTAGGAGCCAGCCAGCTACAGAGATTTATCCCATTGTGTCTGCAGATCTCAGCAGATGCATGTCAGAGGAAGATTGTAGGCACTGAACAACTGCTCTGTGTCACACACGTACTTTCAGCCTCCCTCACGCACTCATGTTTTTGCTTCTCCTCACCCTCTTTTCAATCCTTCCACTGCGATGAATATACCTTCCCCTCTGCACATTCAGTTCAAGCAATGAGTTATTCAGCCCATATTTACAGCAGAGCCCTCGCAAGGGCTGAACAGAAAGTATTTTGATAAAAAGAACAAGAATGACAGGATAGTGTGGTACAGTCAGCATGGCCCTGTATCAAGCAGCTAAACTAAAAGTTACACTGAACCTGTGGAGCACAGTGGAGAACCTACCCTGTCCTTTCTCAGATCTTCAGTCTCCTTTTCATGGCTGTGGTCAAAGGGACTTATTTAACGAGACGCCTGATGTACAGTATATGCGTTAAATTAAGTTGTCCTGTGGAGTCTGGCAATCATAAGAAACGAGGAAAAAAAATGAACTGATCCCACAGCAGTCCGCATTTTTCAAATGCAATGCACAAAGTGCAGTGAAAGTAGAAAATGATGAATAGCAGTGATAAGGAAAATCCAGCTAAACCCATTAGTGCCATTGATTTACCAAAGATAGACTCTTATCAGAGTTAAGGAGATGTGCCAGAGGACTTTAAAGCTCAGATAACAGTGTTGAAGTAAAAGCCCAAAACGCCCAAATGATGTGGCAAAATATGTCATTTCTAACAGCTCATAACAGCCTAGTTTATATTGACACCACTATCAGCATTATCATCTTCACATCATATACCAGTTCCTTCCAAAAATGATCGCAAATGTCTGATGACAAATTAATCAGTGGTTAATGACTGGAAAGGTTTAAGTACAAAGTGACAGTCTCTCCATGTTAAAGTGAAACGTTTTGTTATCGCAGTTTCTTAACACATGGGTTCATGCAGTCAAGATGGTTGTTACATTTTTTTTTAGCTTTACCCGAATGAATTGTCATCAGTTAAGCCATATGTCTGTGATATTTAAGGACTTTATTTCAAATTCTTCATTTTACATTTAGCGGTCACTGGAACAGAAGTCTGTGTGCGCATAAAAGTACAGTTAAACACGGGCAACAAACACAAACAGAGAACATAACATCGCATTTACAGGAGGATGATGACATGAACAAAATAAAAAAATAAAAATTATTTTAATGAATAAGAAATCTTAAAAAAAGAACATATGGATGTTAATAATTGCTGTATGTAGGATGACATTTGTGCAGTGTTTCATTCAGACTGGCCCACTCGTTAGGGAAGATATAACGTACTTACAAACATACATGCATGCATACGCTACAGTCAGTATAGATAATCTGCTGTAAATACTGTTAAAACTGGCTTTTAGTTTCAGCTGTTTATGTGCATCCATCTTCTTTAACTTGTCCGGCTGAGGCAGCCTATCAGCAGCAGCTTGGATACACTGCCGTGGGGGGAAAAAGCAAGGTAGACCATTTACAGGTTGCCAGGACTAACACAAGGAGACACACAACCACTCACACCTACAACTAATTTAAAACTGGCAATCGTCTTTGCATGTTCTCTGCTCGCATGCGTTCTCTCCAGGCACACCGGCTTCTTTCCAAACACCACACAGAAAGATTACCCCCAAGTCAGTGGATATGAACACAGGACCTGATGCAACAGTGCTAACCACCACGCTGCCATGCTGATTTCATCAATTGTCATTTTTTTAAATGAGATGCCTCTATTCCACATTTATACTCATAATGTAGTATCTTTTGCCTCACTATCATCTCAAATCATGCTAAAAATCTTACCGAGTTGCAGCATGGTCCTCTTTACTCTTAACAAAGCAGGTCTGAAAGTCTTTGCCACACTTGCCCAAGCACTACATTATATAACCTCAGAATGATGTGCAACAATGTGCCTGCGTTCTTTCTCAGCGATAAAACAAAAATTGCATGCAAGGTGAATTGAGAGATAAACAGAAAGGAAAAAATGATCCACCGTGCATGAAATGTGTCAGTTCTGATCAAATTAGCTTCATGAAAACCAGTGAAAGAAGCAACAATAACAGACAAAAGACTGTGAAATGCTGACTTTCAGACTGGATGTCTCCGTGGAAACAGATGACAACCATAATCAGTGTGGACAGCCCGAGAAACCCTGCTATTAACTATCCTATAAACAAATCCTAGGTTGGGATATCAACCCGGACAGTTGGTTGAAAATGCTCAGCTATGGCATTCGAGGCATCATTTGTCACTCGACTTATTTGTTTCTATGAAATTGCTTCAGGTTTTATCTGCGAGCCCTCGAGAAAAGAAGTTTTACAGACAAAACTTTACAATGCTGTATTCCAGAGCTGGCTCACTGTCTGCTTTTTATTGACTTCTTGGGTTGTTATTCTCCGTTTGGCTTGTTGGTTTTTATGGTTTGGTCAGTTTGATTTAAAGTAGAACGTTGTGCTGTCTGTATTAATTGTCATTGTTAGGTTACAAGCAGGTTAACAGTCACTTCAATTATTATTATTTCTTCTTGTTTGGAAGCTTTTAAAAATACTAACTTCACGGATTAATTCGATTGGTGGTTGGTATATTACAGCCCACGGTACAGGAATTTTCTGTACGTGTTTCCAAGCCATACAAAGTGTGGACTGTTTCATCAATGTAAATAATTTAAATACTTAGTTACTTAGTTCTGGAGAGGCTTTTGACTTGGTAAGACAAGAAAGTCTGTCAAATGTACATTTATGTCTGTCATCGATCTTTCCTTCATTCTGTCATGTTTAGTTTGGGTTCCTGGCAGTTCTTCCAAATACATCGAATTTGAAAGTTTAGGGTTTGGACGGTGATCAGACTTTGGAAATACATGACTGCGCACGATCACGATCAAAGAAGGGCCTTAAAAAGACAGAAGCCTAAGGAACGTGTCTGTGCCGAGCTTATCTTCTGTTTGTATGTGTGTGTATGGATGCCAATAAATTTTCACACATTTATGCACAGCAACATACACACAAAGAGTCATCAGTGGGAATATGAATATTCATGTGGTTATGCAATAATGAGCTTCAGCCAGACTTTGGCAGTAGAATCCGTGAGTCACACTCGAGGTTGCAGAAGAGTCACGAAATGTAAAAGTTATCTTTAACGTTTTAAGAGTTTACTTGACAAGTAATAAAACATTATGAATATTCCTCCCCTGTTCCTTTATAACACTGATTTGTGTTAGGGTGAACGTATGGCGTGAATGACCACGATACCTAACAAATCATCAGAGTCAGTTAAGTGTAATGAGCAGTAAAAGCTTGTAGTAACCTTGTCGTTGAACATGCATATATCTCGGATTGAACACGTCTTGTTTTTCCACTTATTGACACAGATGTTCTGCTGTGGTTTACAGTGAAGATTAACGATGTTGTTTTAAAGTAGGTTAAATAGAAATGCTCATTACGGTAAATGTGGCCATACTGTTATGGACTTACTCTTTACACTGGATATTTAACACTGAGTGAAGGCTCAGAGTAAGAGATTTGGGCCTGTACTTGGACTGGAATTTTGGGTCTCATGAACATCTCTGGCCTTAGAAAATAATTGAGAGCATCGCTAGGTGTGGGAAGCGGCGTTGTCACCTTAGCAGGCAAAGGCGTAAAGCAGTCACACTACAGGCTGCCATCATTATCTTGCCCAGCAGTGCCTCATATTCTCTTGAACTGGGTCAGACTTATGAATTCTGGAAAGAAAGAGGCAGCACACCGAAACAACAATAACATCAAAATTGCCTATGTTTAAAATGGTGTGGAACCACAGGTGCATGTGTAGACTAGTAATACAGCCGGGACACCAACAGGATTTTCCTTCTATCACAGTGTTCCAGTGAATAACAAAGACTTATCGAAGGTGCCTACATCCTGTATCCTCAGTAAATCACAGAGAAATTAGATAATAAAAAGTGAACCTTCCTTACTGAACTATACACAACTTGCAGAGGCGTACTTATGAAGATCAGGTATATTGCAGAGTGAGACATCTACGATTGAACATTGCTTTTTCCTTCCTCTTCCACATTTCCATCAATTTCCTTGAAACAAAAGCTGTTCACACTTACAAAGGAACTTTACCTGCAGTAACTCTGAACTCTGTGGGATCCCCTTCAGCTTTGCAGACAGAAAATAGGAGGGTGCTTTCAGTTTTCATTAAAGCAGCCAGTCGAATCCATACGACTTGCAGAATTAGGTGGTGGGTAAAAAAAAATCACTCTTCTTTAATGCAAACAGAGAAAAAAAAAAGAAAAAGAAACTTCTGATTTGTTCTGCTTCCAGGTGCAGGAAATGGATGTATTTGATGAGAGCTGTCTGGAGGGCTGACAAACCGATGCAGTAATTGATAAAGACACATAAATAGAAAGACTTTAAATCAGAGCAAGGCTGCGATCAAACCGCGATGTTGTCAACTCGAGCATCTTCATCCATCAAACTACAAGCTTATCAGCAGTTCGAGACATTTATCTTTTCTCTGAAATTGGATTAAATCCCAAAGCAACAATGTCGCCAATATCTGAGGGATGCACATGTATGGAGCGATGCAACACAACCCAGCTCCCCTGTACACTTTAATGGCATTCATAAACACCAGCTTGACAACTATATGCAAAAAGCTAATATAGGGATTCTCTGAAAGTTAAATTTACATGCATTTATTAAGGTATATAAGCATCTTGAATAATCCTGGCTGGATATTTGACCACTCTTCTTGGCAAAATTGGTAGTTTATTTGAAATGGTTGGGGCTTTGGGAAAACAGTCTGGTAGCCCAATGTGCGGGTTAAAAGCTTGAAAAAAGAAGGCAAGTGGACTTCTTTTAGTTTGTGAATACATTTCACCTCTTCTCCATGAGGCTTCTTCAGCTCTAAAAACAAAAGGTGGAAACTAGCTGGTATGTATTAACAGCTAGTGGTCGGATTTTAACCCTTGGCAGGTGAGGATACATTACTGGTCATCATCACATCAGCCAAGGCATGAAGAAAGTGTGGGTCATTACCATAACGGGGGGCTAAGGGTAAAAAAATTATAAGACCTTGCCCCACTTTATCATGTGACCTACTGAGGGCACCTGAAGCAAGGTATGAGTGAGGGTTAAAGTGGCTAGGAAAGGTTCTCGAGACTGCATTAATGTTAATATGTTCTAACACAGCCTACCTTAATGTTAGCCTACTTTATCCATTCCAAAAAGCAGTTTTGATTTGTGTTTGTGATCACTGTCCTATTGGAAAACTTATTTCTAACATCATGCGGTTGATTTAAAGTAAAGTTGAAGAACTTGAATGTAGTCATTATTCCAAACATGTTGTGCAATGTACTGTAACCAGTACCACTCACAGCAAAACAGCCCCACAGCATGATGCTGCCACCACCATGCATGACAGCTCGTTCATTGTTCCTCACTTTTACCACTCCATATATATACCTATTGCCATTGTGGCCAAATAGCTCAACTCTGGACTTTCCTATTGTTTTGAGTATTTGCCAATCCAATGTGTGCTATGAAACAAATCATAACCTACAAATTGATCCAGAAAAATCCAACATTGTTAGTTAATTGGCTGCAAAATCAGTTTCAGCCACAAGCGACGCAGATCAGCTGATCTCAGTCTTAGCTGGTATCTTAGCTGATACACTTCGCCACCTACCCTTCCATCAACTGGCTCATATCTCATATATAATATAGTATTTGAAATGCTTTAGCCTGACCCGAGATTCATCTTTCAACTATCTATCTGTAGCCATATCCATCTTCAGTGATGGGATTCTCACCTCTGCTCTCTCTGGGTCTCAGAACAGAGTCGTGCCACCAAATTTAAGCTTTAGTAAAATTGACAGACATTAATCTTCTGCACCCAAAAAGAAAAAAGTATTATTCAAATGTGATAATGAGTACTGATTGACAGTTCTTACCTGATGGATTGAGCAGCCGCCAAGTGATTGCAGGATCTGGTCTGCCATTGGCCAAACAACTGAGTGTCACGTTACTGCCCTCATTCACCGTAATGTCATTTGACACTTGGTAGATACTGGCTGGAACTGAAGACACAAGAGAAATGACAACAAGATTAATAATGCTATTAAATATGAGCATGAACAATAGAGGATGCTAATTGTCATCAAACCCATGCATATTCTCACCAAAAACACAAAGTTGCTTTTTGTTCTTAACCATACATGCATAAAAACTCTTAGATGGAGACACAAGCTAACCTGGATCTTCTCAGTTAAAAGTAGGTGTTAAAAAAGCTTTAGAGAACTTTTTTCTGCCCCTGTTACTATAACCCTCAGAGGTACTTATGGTAAACTTTCTTAACCCAGGATCCAAATAAGCAATTTAATCCCCTGCCCCGGGACCTGAGCCCATAAAAACAGATTGCCTGTCTTGTCATATGGGGACCCACCAGACGGCTGCCGCAGATTCACTTTGAGTTTATTTTGAGGGAAGTAGGCTTTATTTAATATATAATCCAAATTTAAGGCTGAAATGAAGATCCCGCTATACGTGCGTGTGAATTTGACACTGATGTTCAAAGCGACACGGCGCCGTTTCATCTTGTCACAGATCATCCTGCCTCGCAATCACCGATTTACACATCACTCCTGCTGCTGTCACACCCACACAAACAAACAGAAACACACAGAGGAGGGAGAGTCCTTTCCTGTGCCCTCCCTCCTCCTCCCCCCACAGAAAACAAACAAATGCCACAAAAATCCCATAAAAGAATTAAGACTTTACAGTCAGCGTTAAAGTGAGTCAGCAGCTAAAGTGCAATCAATCATGAAAGATGTAGAGGGAACGCATCAGTGTTGTTTTCTTTTTTTTAAAGGATAAAATATCGTATATGCAGATGAGAGGCCAAAAAATACATAAATGATCAATGACTGGAATAAGATGTATGCTGGAACATGCATTATGCAGGAGAAAAAGCAAGACTGACTGTTTTTTTTTCTCAAAAACTTTAAGTTACTATGAGTACAATAAATGGATTTATTATTCTAATTTCAGGGTCTGTGTTCATACGTATGTGTGTCAGATTTATATTCCTTTGGGCTCAACAAACTGTAAACCCGGCTATATTAAATGAGGCACATGCACAGACTCACAGATCTCTGTTACAGTCAGCAGGAATCAGTAGGTGTTTACTTTACTTATAAGCGCTTTCTGGCTGCATGTTGTTGCTGGCAATCCTTCTACCTAACCAGGTACCCGACCAGGGTATCATTATTACCTAAGAACAGAAGAAGAAGAAGAAGAAGAAGAAGAAGGAGGAGGAGGAGGAATGGTCTTTTCTATCTAGCTATCCTCTCATCCACTATGTTTTTGTTAATAACTGAACCCCCATATCTGTCAAATAGTTCAGTTTTGAAGGAACTCTCTGAATCCAACACAAGAACAGTTGGTTCCCATTTTACAAACACTCCTGATAATATAGCCACCAGGAAGGAGGCTGGCAGGGTGAAGCGAACTCTGACAGTCGCCTGTGTTAGTGTGAAAGTTCCAGCAGACAATAAGCCGTGCACGGGGATTGTGAGGCATGAATGAAACAACTGATGCCAATCATCTAATAGAAGTGGGATTTTTACAGCTCCTTCTGAAACAATGTCATTTCCTCCTGGCACCTAGGAAGGACTTGAATGCATAAAATGTTAGTTTTTCAGTTATTCTGAAAAAAAGTGTAGTGTATGAGAAAATGAGCTCTATCTGACAAAGCATTGAGAAAATCCAAATGACTTTGCTTATTTTTCAGTAATTCCTAACTGTGTTTGTTGCTTATTCTAAATGGAGCCACTGTTAATTTAAAGCAACTAAATGAATGTCTCACTGATCATGCTGACATACTTTGTCATGAAACTATGAATAATCTGCAAATATTAAGATTCATCAGAAAAGCAACAGGTAGCAAACGGACTTGCTTGATCACCTGCTAATTTCAGTTTTTGCTGTGAGACCTCATGAAAACAAGAAAATGATCCTACTGTTGATCCCTGTAAATATTACTCTATAATTCACTAGCTCCTAAAGTTATTTCATACAGCGTGTTATTTGGTTTAGGATATTTATTAGAGCATGAATATGTTGTGATTGACAACTTGTTGGCAGATCCAGGTCTCAGTTTTGTAATGTCAAACTTAAAGAAAACAAGATGACAATGACCAAAATACCAGCCTTGAGGCTTCAACAAAACAAAGGGTTACATTAAGATTTTCTTTTTTGATCCTGTCAGTGTTTTTGATCCTATCAATGAAGTAAACTAATCAAGAGTGTAACGTGCTTTGGTGTCAAAGAACATGCTGCTAAAAATAAAATGTAAACTCTGTAGTTCATGGTCTGTCATGTACAGCAAATATTACATTTTACAGTAGAATCTATTACATCTGAGACTGTACAAAATAGACCAGTGACTCTTTCCTGTTATTATATACAAAATGACTTTTCATAAAACATAACAATTATGCTTCCTTGCTAAAAAAGAAAAAGACTGAGCATCCGTACGCCTCCATATTTCATTAAGTGAAAACATTCTGTTCAGTTTCTTCACATTTATATTTTTCAAACAGCCTGGCTCTGTGTTCACTTACCATTTATGGATAACCATTACTAATTAGAAAGCCAATTTGTGTTTGCCCTTTACATAAGAACTAAATTCACAAAAAGCCTTCTTTGAGAACAGATGTTATCAAAACCAGAGATGTGTGAATTAAATTTGAAGCCATTTTGACTGACTTGCATTAATGCTCACACATGTCTCTATCTCACCCCACAGCGAACTCTGATTAAAAAACAACAACTCTGTCTTCATCATCACAGAGACGTGAATTATCACTCCGGTGAAGTATGAATTTAGGAGGTGTAAAGTTGTCAAAATATTAGAACAGCATCATTACTCAAAACAAATGTTGTTATGTGCATGAGAGTAATGTGGGCTTGTCATTTATGCATAAAAATCAAAGTAAACCATTAAAATGTATTGTTTATCTGCCTGAAAGTGTCAAAGGCCCCAGAATCAGTTGTAAAAAGCTGTTTTGGAAATTTAACACACTTCCAGCTTTCAACAACTGCTGACAATTTGTCCATAAACACAGCACTTAAACCCTTACTGCTCCATTAAAGTTACTCATTGGCCCGACAATAAAGACTGTGCTCCAACTGTGCTCTGGTTGTTGGTGTTATCCACACCAGCAGGTGTACTTAGTTTTCTTTTTGCAGTGAGGTTTGCTTTAGATATCGCACCATTGAGTTCTGATGCCTACAGCGAGTAAAATAAGTATTGAATTGTCACCAATTTTCTAAATAAATATATTTCTAAAGGTGCTGTTGACATTAAATTCTTACCAGATGTCAGTAACAACCCATCCAATGACACAGGGAAAACGTATTGAACACACTAACTGAAATTTATTTAATAATTTGCACAAAAGCCTATAGTTCTTTTCAGGTGATTGACTGGAAAAATTTTTAGCAGCTTTACTTTCTTCCTCTGAAACCAGTTGAGAGTTTCCTTGGCTGTGTGTTTGGATCATTGTCTTGCTGAAACGTCCACCCTCGTTTCATCTTCATCATCCTGGTAGACGTCAACAGATTTTTTTTATCTCGGTACATTTTAACCATTCATCTGTTCTTCAATTGTATGAAGCGTGCCGGTGCTGTATGCTGAAAACAGCCCCACACAATCATGTTCCACACCTAAACTTCACTGCTGGTGTGGTGTTATTAGGGTTGCAGTGCCTTTACAACTCTAAACATGGAGTGTCTTATGGCATTCAAAGAGTTTAATTTTGGTCTCATCTGACCAGATGATACTCTCACAGTATTTCCCAGGCTTGTCTAAATGTTGTTTAGCAAACTTTAAACGCCCCTCAGCAAGCTTTGTCTTCACCAACATAGTCTTGCGTGGAGACCGTGACCATGGTGGCTTACTTATTGTTTTCTTTGAAATAATTGTACCCGGTGATTCCAGGTTTTTCTGTTGCTTTCTACAAGTGCTACTTAGCTCTTGGACAACGCTTCTCATAATTCTTTTCACTTCTTGTGGGGAGCACCTGGTCATGGCCACTTTATGGTGAAATGATGTTCTTTCCACTTCCAGGTTATTGCCCCAGCAGTGCTATCTTTATATAGTCAGTAGGGCCTGAAAGTAAGTGGCAGGAATGCTTTCTAACTGCTGTCATGTTTTTCTGTGCCTTTCTGCACCTCCCTCTCTTTATGTGTTAAATATTTTTCCCTGTGTCATTTCTGATTGTACACATAATTTATGGACACATGTGGACTGGATGGGTTGTTACCAACATCTGATGAGAATTTCATGTCAATAGCACCTTCAGAAATACATTTACTCAGACAATTAATGACTTGTTCAAATCTTATTCTTCCCGCTGTATATGAAAGCCTATTGTGCTGCTGATTGTATAACTAACAAACACATAAGTGGCAAACACATTTGTAGCAACTGAGTGGGAATTCATCTGCTATTTAAATCTGATAGGACTTGCAGTGCTCACCTGAAATAAAGCTGCCATGTTCCTCCATATCGACCGTGTTTTTCTAAGAAGCAATTTTTCACTGGTTGTATCTTTCAGATTGTTTCTCCAGCAAAGTTATTATAGAAATTTTGTCTCCGTACAGCATCAGTAATAGCTGGCAAAAGCATCACTGAACTGGCATCTCGCTTTCTTTCTTTAGCTATCTCACAAAACACTCGCACTGACTCTCACACACATGCACACACATGGGTGCACAGCGACCCCAAGCAAACGCTTTCTCTAATACGAAATGACAAGACAGAGTCGTTCCAAACGGCCTTTTAAATGAAGTCATACAGAGTTATCGCTGTAGTCAAATGACCAAGCCAAAATGAAGATGGGTTCATCAGATATGCTGAGATGGAACAGGGGGATGGCGGGGCGGAAACATTCGATCGAGGTGACAAAAAACCCAATTGACTTTTTTTTTCTCCCCAACCTCAAAAACAACCAGCAGCGGGTGGGAAAGTTGATTGGCTGAGTAGAAAGTGTGACTGGAGAATTAATCCTCTGAAGCATAGATAAAAATGGATTGGGGAAAAAACAACTGCTCATACTCTGATAACCCTGTCACCTCTATAAATGGGAGGGAAGGCCAGACTGGGGGGAAGAGGAGAGGACTTGTATAAAGCAATACAATAGTGAAGGAAAAGAAGTGTGCATTACATTTCAGCTCTGGTGGCTATATAGTGCCTGGTGTACAGATGTCAGGAGTGGAGGGGAAGGAAGCTGTGAATTGTAATCTTAGTCATAGGTCAACCTTCAAGGAGCAATGTTGGAAAGGGCAGCTTTTTGAAACTCCACTTTGCATCTGCAACTACAGGAAGGATGAATTCCACAATGATGCACAGCATCTCTGCTGACGTTTGCACGATGGCAGGGTTTGTGTGAGTCATGGAAAAATACATTTAATATTTTAACCGTGTACAATTTCACGTGAACAATCATTTCTCTACACGTCGGGGACTGTATTCTCAAGTGGACCTATTTTTAACTTCATTTCTCTCTTCCACTTCCAAAAATAAAGTTTGTTAGTATTCATAGATAAAAATACAGCAAGCTACAGTTTAAAGGAGTTTTCCATTTCAGATTCAGTAGGTCTGTATTAAAAATAACAAATAATAATAAATGTCTTTTTTTGGCTAATGATCTCCTGTTTTGTTTGGAAATAAATAAATAAATAAATCTGTGATGTAAACAGTATAAATATGCTGACCTTGCTTTCAACTCAAATTTCAAACTTCAAAGAGAGAACGAAAGACAAGAGTGCAAAAGACAGAGTGACAGACAGCAGAACGAGGCAGAGAAGAGTAATTAAGGAGGAATGTGTTTATGGTTTAGCTTTGCTTCTTTAAGTGTGTGGGCACGCACAAGGAAAGAGAAAGAGAAACCACAGGCAGTTCCTTAGTCCTTGTGACTGAGTATTCACCACAGAGACGCTTGGTGGGCTGGGCATTGAAAGCAATAAAATGCCTGTCTCTGTATGATAACAACTCACTTTCCTTTAGCACTGTCTCTAGATACAGACATCTGTTACATTACAGAATAATCAAACCAAGATGATAATGTGATAAGTATTCATAACATGAATTTGTGTGCTCTGATTTTTAGTGGTGATATTATTACTGTGGTGGCGAGTCCTGATGAAAGTGTCCACCTCTGCCTGTCACTGTGAGTAGTGCCAGTGACAGAAGCAGTAACAGAGTGGCCCCAGGTTAATGATAAAGAGACATTATAGGGGTGGTAATGTTATTTTATAGGTTTTGCATGTGACACTAACTTTGTGCATACCTGTTAGAACACCCTGATTATAGCAAATAAGATTATATTTTACAGTAATAGCTTCAAGTTTGGTGAGATTATTGTACAATAAGAGAGTCTGTACAACAAAGTTATTAGAGAAGCTGTGTCTCTGTCCGAACAACAAACAACTTAAGTGTTAATTTACCTCACTTTAAAAAAAACAACTTTGTTTTTTTAATATAAACACAAAATGAAACACTTGAGATACAACATCTTTTCTGTGAGACTTCCTGGGCAGAAATCAGAGCTTTCAGAGGAAACCTGTGCATGCACTTGTAAGAACATTCAAACTCCACACAGAAGGGCCCTACCCAGGTTTGAAGCCAGGACTCTTGCTATGAGACTACATGTCTGTGAAGGTTCTCAGTCATCCAGGTCATCGTAATCTAAGGAGCTTGAAAAGAAAAGCGTCTGGACTTCTTTAAGTTGCTTGAAGACGTTTCACCTCTCATCCGAGAAGCTTCTTCAGTTCTAGGGTCACATGGTGGAGAGTCCCAGATTTATACATGTGATTAGGTAGAGGGTCATCAGGGGGTCCTTTTGTCCCTCTTTGGGGGGAAACTCCCACTGGGTTTAAATCTGGGACTCTCCACCATGTGACCCTAGAACTGAAGAAGCTTCTCGGATGAGAGGTGAAAAGTCTTCAAGCAACTTAAAGAAGACCAGACGCTTTTCTTTCCAAGCTCCTTAGACTATGAGACTACAGTATTAACCACCGAAACACCATGCTGCCCAGTGGTTTGATCGTATTAAATAGAGTTTAAGGCACAGAACTGACTTATTTGCTGAGTGCCTGGTCAGCCTTGCGTGTGCCCATTTACAGTCTGGTCCCTTTCTTGCATTTCACTGTGACTGGAGACACAAAATTTAACAAAAGAACAAAAACCCCCCCCAAACTAATCAGACATTTAAATTACCTTCATAACTGGAATATGGACATTTTAAAGATGGGGAAAAGGGAAAGCTAATGCTAGTCAGCACCCATAGCCAGTCACAAACCCACAAGCCAGCAGCCTCGGTATGAGCAAATTGCAGAGACAAGTGGATGCAGAGACAAGGGTGGATGCAGAGACAAGGGTGGATGCCCTGCTATCTGGTGAAGATATAAACATACTGGAAAATTATGCCTGAATTTTGTTTTGTTACATGCACCTGGTGCTGTTGCTTTTGCTTAGTGAGGTGAAGTACAATATGTTACGTAAAGGTGGGTGTACCACAACTCATTTTCAGTTAATCATTTGTACCTTCTTCCAGCAGCACAGCATTTTATATTCAGTTGTAAAAGTGAAGGGAGAGCCTGTAACTTACTGCAGTTTTAGAGGAAATTATAAAGTTGAATGACTTCTTTAAGAAACTTCTCTGAAGAAAAGTAGATTTACATTTTTATATACCTGTCAATTATAGTTTTTCGAAAGAAAATCAGAATTGGCAGGTCACAGAGAAAAAAAATGGAATTCGCCAAGAAAATTGCAATCAGTGCATCTCTAATGTTAACCCAAGTGACTACATACCAATCACAGTAAGATTGATAACTTAAGTAAAATCTTCTATGCTGCAGCTGCTGGGAACAAGGTCTGGTCTGTAAACGTACTTGCTACTTTATGCTTAATCATTATCAAAAATTGAAGTAGGCAGGCATTTGCATATCCCTTTTCTCAGCTTACTGACCACTAGAGGCACTTTACACAACATTTACCCATACAGTCATACAGTGCTTCTTTCTATACACTTTATGGTCTTTATCTACCTCACATTCACAACAGGTTCTTCACAAGTTACCAAACATCATTGTTAGACAACAGAGGTAAAAGTAGGAAAATTATAGTCCTGTTGGCCAGCTTGCATTCTAACACATTCTAACATTCTAAAATCCCAATAATAGGATAATGGATATGATTAAAGATTATGTATATAAGGACTAACTGTTATCACTGTAAATAACAATTAAGCAACAATAATAACAACAAGACATTGCACATTATATCAGCTGCTATCAGATAATGAAACTGTGGCTCATGATTTATCGTCTATAGCTATTTAAAAAAACATAAACCCCAGCACATCAAGGCAGAGAGCTGCACTTTGACACAATTTAAAAGCAGCTGTGACCAATAAATAATGCCGGTAATCTGCTTCATTTGTAGGAAAGAATCTGAGCATTTTACCACCTGCCTTCCTTTAATCACAGAGAACTCAGACGTTAATACCAACAAAAACTCACAAATTGTTCATTCAGTTTGAATTCGTTCACTAAACTATTTGGTGAGTAATGCTGACACTCCAATCCAGCATTTCTTGAAAAGAAGATGATTCAAGGACACGCTGCACCGTAAGTACCAAGAAAAGCGTTAAAAGCAATGCATGAAGTACCACGCACAATATGTAAAGAGCATTTAGAGGCGGTGGTGTTAATCATGAATGTATGCATCGCTGCAGTCGCTGGGAACATTCAGCTGTGTTATCATAGCTTACCCATCATGCATTTACCATAACCACAGTACCTTAATAATACAACAGCTAACATGTGCAGATATGGTGTGTGAAACTGCAAACTAAATGTAAGCCAAATGGACTTTGCAGAATCATTTAAAATTGATGTTCATATCTACTAATAAGGTTGGAAAATCAAAGCACGCAGAGAACAGTTTGTCAATGTGTGCTGCCAGTCTGTATTAATTATACATGCAATCATGACTGTGTGCAACGAGCAATGACAAATCACAAAACGTCTCCTCCTCTAATGCAAAATGTGCTCATTTGAAACAATTTACAGAAATGTCTCCAGTTTGCCTTGGATCTGGAGAAAGTGCACGTAAAAAAAAGAAAAAAAGTGACTTTGAATTTGCGTGTAGCGCGAACTCGAGTTACAGCTAAATGTAATTTAGCAAAACAAAGACGTTTGATTTGGCCCTTTCAAAACTGCCTCCTTCACTTTAAGAAACGTTGCAACACGGGGGATGATGATGACTAATGCTGTGAACACTCGGCACTCATGACGAAAAAGCTAGAAAAGTGCTTTGACCTGCAAGTTAAAGCCAAATAAATACACAGATCACACAGGCAGCATGATCAGCTGGTGATATCACAGAGAGTGGACCAACATGTGAAGCATAACAGAAAAAAACAAAAACAAACAGACTATTACTGTTGCTTGGGCTTTCGCAAATAAAGCTGTAGTGAGCGTTAAATAGGGCTTTGAACAGGAGCAGGGACGGCAGGAGTGAAAACAGGATGCAACTTTGCCTACATGGATTCTGTCAGACTGCTTTATATCCCAGCTAAACTGTTCATTACAGTTCAAGGATTACGGCGCCAAACTCTATTCCGCTCTTTAGGACACATGTTAAGAAGGAGTAAACAACAAGACAGCTTTGTGCAGCAACTGCGAAATTCACTCGCTTTACCTCGCTACATCACAGGCCACTGCTTAAAATAACAAAAGTGACTTTATTCGACAGAAAATGAGGAGCTGTGTCAAAATAACAGAACATTATCGGTACTTTTTTGGGTTTTTTTTACAAGGAAAGATCGCATGGCTTGGGTCTTTCATATTAAAAACTTAAAGGTATTTTACGGTAGTAAAACATGAATATTGTTACATGTTTTGGATTTTTTTCCCCCCCCTTGGGCTGATTTGCTCTCGGAGACATTTATCCCCCGCTGGCTCTCAGTGTGACATTTGGAGGAGTGATGTGGCAGCGAGTGCAGAAGAGGCGTACGATTATGCTCAGCTAATTTGAAACCATTAGAAGATAATCAGGAGAAAGCACTTGCAGCTCTTTAGCTTTTAGTGCTTGGAAGCTTTACCGCCAATTACCTGTCTGCTATAAACAAGGTCAGCTAAAAACTTTCCCCTCCGAACCCCCCCCATGGAAAAAAAACCAATATAACCAGCTGACTGGAGCTGTCACTGTTCAAACAAGCACATGCTGTGCCTTAACGCGGGTGTTATTTTATGTTCACATTTGTGTACTTGATTTTGCTTTTTTCTGCATCTCCACTTTAGCACCTTGACCTCACATGGCGAGCTGTTATTGTAGAAAGTAGGAGAGCACTTAGAAATCATTTTGTCTGGACTTTGGGGTCAAACACACAGGGAAAGTAAATAAAATGCTAACAGAAAAGTTTTTGATAAATCTGCCACAAAGAATTGGCACCCCTACACAATAATATGGCTTAGTGATCGATTTTTGAAAGAGCAGAGGAGGCCAGAGGACGCAGAAACTGACAGAAGAAAGTAAAGAGCAAGCTGTAATCGCAGCGTCTACGTCTCCAAACATCTGCAATGTGTGCACGGGGCCTTGTGGCTGAACCACTGATTATATTCCCCTAAACAGACTCACTCTCAAACACACCTTATCTCAAAGTAATCTATCATGTTAACTCAATGTAATGATAAGACACACCTGCGCTTACATGACTGACACAAACAAAAGCGAACAACTGTTTTGACTGTACTGTAACACTGCAACAGAGGCGGAATATCAGGGAGATTTTGAGACACCAAGGGTTGCTTTTCTGCAGCGATCCACATGCATACACACCGTTTCCTCTGCAGAACTGAACTAAAGAGAGCAGGTCTGCGAAATTGGCTGCTGCTGCTACAGCTGCAGGAGAAGAACCTCGAGTGACCTGGCAGTGCCAGCTGGGATCCACTCCTCCCCTTACACACTGTTTCTAAAATTGAAGAGAAGAAGAAGGAGAAACAGGAGATGAGGGAGGTGATGACAGAGAAGAAGACAGCGCCTCTCCTTCATCCCAGCCGTAGCCATTAGCAGCAGCAGTGCTTTAAAAACCCAAGATGCCAGTGAAGCTTTCAAAAGAACACTGGATATGAGACGGATGGCTGCTGGAGGCATCGATGGAAGTCGGGAAAAACCTTTCTGTGTAGTGTTTTAGTGAAGGTGGTTGAGCCTCACGCATCTCCGCCCATTCCTTATAATGTAGACCTTGTGCTACTCGGGGACACCAAGGTGAATAATTAAGGAGATGTTGTTGTTTTTAGTCTGTTTTAAGAGTTGGGTTTTTTTTTTTCCAATGGAGGTCCTGCCAGTGCAGCAACTCATAAATCACACGAACATTTAATTGGTGTTTGCACTGAAAGAGATGAAACAGAAGGTGGAAGGTAGAAAAGTGTAGTAACAGTTTTTTCCTAACAAGCTCCAGACTATCAACCAAGGAGAACCAAAGAAGTGAATACGCTGCCAAGTATTTTTTTTTACTTCTTTTATAAAATCAACTAATGGCAGCTCTTGTCCTCATGAAAAATAACTGCGTTTATACATTCCACAGAGGCGTTGTTCTTATCTCGGCCTAGCGGAGGTAGCGCCGTAAATCCTTCCCTTGCTCAGGCGCTTTGCGCTTTAAGCTTGGCACCTGTGAAGTGTAGGGGACTTGCCAACAAAAGGCAAAGCAGACTTTGTATTCAAGCGGTCACATGATTTAGAGGTTTATGGTATCACACCGCTAATATGATAATGAGAAAAACAAAGATGGCCAGACAAGCTAAATCCAAGGTTACTGAATCTTGGCTGCGTTGTCCATCTTTCCCTCCACAGGAACCATTTTTTTTATAGTTATTTAATACCACTTCCTGGCCTTTGCTCTTCTGCTTCCAAGCACCATTGCTCATGATGTCACTTTGTCCATATAAGGGTTACTGGAGCGGGCAAGACCTCCCACAATCCATACACCTATGCAGCTCAAATCAGACGTCTTTTATAACCAACTACTTTCCATTTTCCCTCCATTGTGAAACGACCATCACCCCCGCTTTCTAACTCCAAACCTATTTCCTGTCTCGTTTAGTACAGCTGATTCAGCAAAACCTCGGAACCAAAAGTTGCAGCGCAGGATGGTTTTCCATTTTCGTGTTTCTGTTAGTACTGTTTACTAAGAACAACAGGATGAGCGATGTTTACCTACATGTTTTTAATAAACGGGTAGGCGCTGTGGTGGTAGGATTGAAAAAAATAAATACTCCATCATCACTAAGTGAGTGCATATATAAACCGAGCACTGATTTATTACACTGCTCTTCCAAACTGAGACAGTGGCTTATTGATTTATGCAAATTGGAAGTAAAACTAGAGGTTTCAAGCCACAATGTTCTCTCTCTTTGTCACTTGGGTAGTAAAGTGGGCCTATCAAATTACAGCTTGACTTATTGTGACATTCAGATGGCCTTTCAGAGTTACTCCCCTGATCCTCAGAGGCCCTTGAGGAATTTAAACCAGCAATCTGCACTCACTAATCAATACTACCTGATTTGCCCCCATTTGCAGCAATTCACTAAATTGAAGCGCACCCCATAATGTGGACCATCAAGCGTGCATACGTGTCTGGATATTTCTGTGTTTGTGTATGCGTGTCTATGTCCGCTAACACTTCAGTCCCCTCACCAGACTAGAAGCCTCCAGACTCCTTTGATAGCAGCTATTAACTTTTAACCTCAGAGCAGGTCCAGAGGTTCTTTGCTTCAGTCCGCAGCGGTGATGGACTCTCGTTGCTCTAATAGCAAAAGGACCAAAGGGATTGATGAGCACAAGCCACCTGACACTTAATGATGTAATCTGTAATTAAAGAAAACCACTCACCCAAATGCACATTTAGACGTTATAAAGGACAGCACAGACAGTTTGGCAGATGCCCTCTGGGAAATAAAATGAGAAGCAGCAGATTATGGGCCTAAATATCTTTAATTATATGTGAAGACACTGTTCATTTAGTACACTTACAATTAAATCTCCACACTTAGCTCCTATCACCGAAATGATTTCTCCTTGATTACACATCACTTCAGGTAAAAGTTTCCTACATTAAAGCTTTAAAAAAGCTTAAAATTTCCTATGAGGGATTTTTCACTCAGTAACTCAACACTAAACTCAAACAAATGTGTCAGAATGTTCTCTCAGTTTTACTTCATGTCAGGGGAAATTAATCAAAGTGTGCACGAACTGTAAAATAAAGTGTTACCATAATTAATTTTGTAGTTTCTTTAGTGGCTTTCTGCATGAAAATATGTGCATATTTAAAGATTTAGTGTTGCAAGAAAAAAAAAAGCAGGATAAATTTTTTTTTAAAAAGACAGTCGGAACTTTCCTCAATAATAAGGCCGTTCTTCTAATATAAAATTCTCCCCTCCGTAGCGCTCTATTATTTTAAATGAAGTCACAAAAGGAAATGTGTCTCAGTAGGTTTCAATGTAGTTTTAATTTAAGCTTCAAAATATTTCACATAACTCTTCCCTCCAAACCTGTAACCATAAAAGTCAACCATCGGCCTCTGGTCTCCCTCTAATTGGCTAAACTGGACATACCTACAGCTGTCCGTGACGTGACGCTGCAATAACCAGCTTACAGCGCGCTTTACTCTTGATCCATAGGACACAGTAAGCACTTTAACGGTTTAGTGCCTGTGTGAGCACAATAGTACAGTACATTCACAACACAGCGTCTAGCCCAGGAGGCTGTCACAGGAAATTTCATGAACTGATACTTTTCCTCCTCTTGCAAGAGCAAATGCTGAGGGCAAAGTGCTGGTTGGTAAATACCATCCTAGCAAGTTAAAGATGACACACATCTAAGCAAAAATTGTTAATCTGAAACTGATTGAATCAGCTTGTTTATCTTTATCAAGCATGACAGAAGGAATTTGTGGTTTTCCAAAGATACAAGGATCAGCCACAACATTAAAACCCCTTGTCTGTCTGCTCTGGATATCTGGGATGTCTTGTGGCATCTGGCACCAGGATGCCACCCTGTAGGTTGGGTGTGTGCTCAGTGGGTCGAGCCTGACTGAGATCATTGGGTACTTGTGTGCATACCATACCTGCAGTAAATGTATGGTCTTCCTTGTTCCAGGCATTGCCGAGATATTTATCCGTAACGTTTAAAAAGTGACATAGTTGTTTGAACAGCCAATATAAATATTCCATTGTGGACTATTTTCTTTTAATGTTCACCTTAAACTGTTTAAAAACCAATTACCGAGTGAGTAATGTCCCAACATAAGACAGCAGCTAAGGTCAACAGCTACCTAATGACAACAAAACGGTCTAAAATTAAGTTGGACAGCGCTGATTTAAAAAATCTCGAGCAAGCAGAGTTTGCAAAAAATGTATTTTTGGGTGATTGGCTCAGAAACGTGAAAACAAAGCACTGTTGTCAGTGTTTGTGTTGATCAGGTTCCAGATTTGTGGACTTTCCACCGAGCATGTTGGTTCTTGCTGTGTGAAGAGCTGTGAACAGCTGGTAGACACCTGACACACTCAGCTGGAGACTACCCCACGATGCCACACACACACACACACACACACACACACACACACACACACACACACACACACACACACACACACACACACACACACACACACACACTCAGACTGAGCTTACAGCTGGTTTAGCTGCTGCTTTTGCTATACATAGTCGAAGTGTATTTGCACTTTCCCTCCTGTGACTTCTGAGATGTGACTGCCTTTAACTTACACGTTTATAGACATATCTTACATGAGCATAACCTCGGTCTGCTGTTACCTCTCCCTGCTGCCCTTCCATCTCCGTAACTCTTACCACATCACTGTCACTTTTACCCTGTCTCCTCTCCTTACTGTTTTGTTCATTCTCTCTGTTCCTGTGCTTTGCCTTGAGCTGCAGTCTAATGAGCAAGCGGCTGGCGTCGAGTGCCTTCTAGCTCTGTGGAGAGATAACAAGCCCATATGTTATTTACTACAGTGGACACTGCAGCAGCCGACCCATGCCAACTCGCAAAGACCCTCCTAGGAACAGATACTTCCCATCAAGTCTGTAGCTGTGCCATCAAAGGAAGAGACACATTCCTGACTCTACTTTTAGCTGTTAGACGGCTATGCAGTGGAGAGCGGCAACACACAGCGATGAAGTGTCATAAATATTTTCCTTCAGTAAGTGATAAGCAATATTATTCTCATTAGTGAGGTGTATTCAGAGTGTCTCCCAGGGCTTCTGTTGAGATTAAAGAGCATGTGTATTCTTTAAACTTTAAACTGACTAAGTGATATCAAGACACTTTTCAAGACGCTTTGAAATTCACCTTCACTTCAGTCGTATGTTACCGTATTTGATACAAAAGGACATCAGCTGAGAACAATTCTGACGAGGCCTGAATCCTCTTAACTTGTCCCTCCCTCACCATTTGCGAAAAGCATCCTTTAATCAAAAACACATCCAACAAGACATATGCTCCATAACAAGTGTTTAGCACTCTCCTGCCTCACAGAAGACTCTTTATGTAAAGCACTGCATCAGCGCCGGCGACCATATGTTGAACTGAAAACCATGCCAGACATCTGGTGGGGCAGTGGGCACTGGGAGATGAAGCAGCCAAGTAGACTCACTAAACAAACACGAGGATGTGCATGAGCATGTAATGCATGCAAAGCACTTGATGTCTGTCAGTGATTTCTGACTTTCTCCAGACACACAGTGATTGTAAAACTCTTTACTGTAGCTCAAACTGAGCGTTAAGCAGTTGAGTATATATGAAGGTTTGATGATCTTGATACTGTGATCTTTAATAAGTAATATTTACCAGCTTTTAGACTTATTCGTTGGTTTTTAGTTTTATTTTATAGTTTTATTGTTTTATTTTGTGATGTGATGTTGCTGTATAACAGCAGGAATTTATCAGGACAAGGGAAGGGACCTCTCTCTTAGCCTGTGAGGGAGGAATGTAGTAGCACACATACCCACAGAGATGAGTGTAATTGCACTTCACTTGATTTAGTTCCCATTGACACTTGTTTACAGAGGTGCAACAGATTTTAAGCATATAAAATACAAAGTGGTTTTCTCCAGCCAGCAATGTCCCCTGTCCTATATCTGAAAAGGGCTACGGTGCAGTAGATACGTACCCAACAAAAGCATTTCATACTTAGCAGCAGTGTTTTCTGGGGACTAGAGTAAATTCATTAGCCATGGACTTTGGTCTGTAACTCTGCAGACTGTTTGGGTCCAGGAAAAACAACAAATACAAGCTAGAGGACAGGATAAAACCCAAAGAGCATAACATGGACACTTTAAGTGACATATTTTCACTTGGTGTGCCTGCCTAGGAGAACCTACAAAAAGCTACAATCATGGCTAACTCAATGCTCATGCTAGTCAGAGGTGCTCTTAAGGTTAGAGTAAGATTAAAGTCTGCCATAGCTTCCCAGTCATTATTTATTGTATTTTTTTCCACCCCTTATTGAACTCTAGTTTTTATTCGTACCTGTTCCCAGTTACCTTGTCTATAAACTCTGCTTTGGGCTTCTCTCTTTTGGCTGTTGAGTAGTATAATTTGCATCGCAGACATGTTTATGAGTCCTGCCTGCCTTTTCCAAACTATGACAGACCAACAAATGAAATCCTGCCATCCCTTGACCCATACCGCTAGCACTTCTAAAAAGGGAATGAATAGTTTATGTGCCCACTGAAGAAAACCTTTTCTTTTTGATCTAACTGCTGACAGGAGTAGGAAGGAGAGCAGGGAAGTAGACTGCATCCAGGTCTGAGCAGTGTTCAGCTTGATACTGCTGAGCCATCAGGAGGCATCTGAAATCAGATACCGCTCATTGTGTCTGAAGTGCAGTGTGTGCTGTGAAAGCCCACAGAAAGACAGTTCTCAGTATCCTTGCCGATTTCTCCGCTTCACGAGACTGGAAACATGTAAGAGGCTTTGTAGAAGTCATTAATAGACCAGAGCAGGGATCTACTGATATCACCAGAACAGGACGAGCAATTTCTGCTAATATCTAGCACACAGTTTTCAATAGTGGCACTTTGTGTCATGAGTACAACCTATTTGTGCTTCTGCTCTTATAAATGAAGCGAACGAAAGTATTGGTCTGAATAGCAGGTGGACAGCGAGTTCAGCCACCAAAAGCTACACAAATGAGTATGAATCTGAGTTATGTAGCAGTCATAGACACTGATAAAAAAGAAGAGCACAACCTATAAAGCACAGCAAGGGTGAAACGCTTAAAAGCACATAGGTGTTGTGCACAAAGGGGATATTCTTGAAAGGCAGTCACAAACCCATAGATTTACTTATACAGGACATGTCCTACGTGCTGTGACACAGTCACACAGGTGCAACCTCTACATATACCTAACCTCCTGTCTACTCCTCAGAAAGAGCAAGTGGGGTCATGTTTAACTGCGCCACTCAATCCTCGCTTTCAGAGGCATTCGTGGGTGCAAGAAGAACTGTGCCAAAGGGCTGTCCATCTATTTGACAGGCTCGGGTCACACAGAGAAGATGGTGAGGGATGGAGAGAAAAGATACTGGCAGGTCCTGTAGAAGTAATGAGGGTGCGTGCAGGGCGCGGAGGCAATGGAAAAGAAATAGTGGTCCTCTATATCACAAATAACACCAGGGAGATATTGGCCAGAACCGATGGCCACTGGCTCCCCTGGTTAGTTTGTGAAATATAGCACTGCTGGCTCACCTGCAGCCCTTGTCGATACTCAGCTGTCATGCGTGTCCATGGGATGACCCCATTTAAATGCATGAGAGGACCTCTTGCAGCCAGCACAAATAAAATTAAAGGAGACTGCAGTTTTATTAAAAACATTTTTTTTTTTTAAAGAATCAGTCTGAGCAACGTAAGCTGCAGCAGCCCAGGGAGAAAAAGCGAATGGTAAATTGTTGCTTTCATTAAAACTTCAAGGAGTCAGTTTCATTATAAAGGTTCAAAGGCAATGTAAAAAAGCGTGTGGCTGCTTTATCCCACAGTCGCTCTCTGCCTTTTTCCTCTTCTTCCTCGACTTGGATGGAATAATGGACAGTGTGACAACTACTTGTAATTTTGTCCCTGAAGCGTTTTTGTATATGCATGCGTGTATAGCTGCCGATCTGCTACAGCGCTCACGGCAGACATAATGAGGCATGGCGGGGCTTACTGTTGTCCTTCACCAAGCCAGTGCTTCTGCAGAGGTTTTAAAGTGCTTTAACAGTAAAGCACCGAACTTCCTCTTATTATTAAGAATGTTTAGAGGCTAAAATTAGTTGAGTGCGATAGCGATGTGCAGTTCAAATGTGTTTAAACCGGCAACTCGACATGAATAATTGATAAAGTGTTGTTCTAAATATATGAATAGTTGCTCTTGACAAGGTAGTGTCAATTATCACAACTAAAGGCTGGAGTTGATGTGGAAGTATCCACCTTAAAGTGCTGGCTCCAAAGTGCTGCAGATTAAAATTAAAGTAACAGGAAAAGAGAATTGGTAAAAATACAACATCTGGAATGTTTTGAAGTAAAATTAACTGCTTATTTTACTTCTGAATGAACAGTGATTTGTCTCCAGAAAGAAATGGTTGCAGTAGTTCTGCATCTTTGTGATTAAAGAGTTAATCACACAAATGCAGCAGGAAATTCCAAATTTTCCAGATCTGAACTTGCATGAAAAAGCGTTTGCGCCCTTCCTGATTTCCTATTTTTTGTATGTTTGTCACACTTTAATCCTAAAAACTTGATTCTGTTCATCTGGACTGAAACTAAAACCACTGGCTGTGAGGTCAGTTTCTTGATCATTAATCTGCAAATGGATGGTTGGATGATTGAGTGTGCGTCAAGACATCACACTTAAATGTGTCACATCATCAAACAAATTAAAATATTAGACAAATATAAGACAAGTAAAGACAAAATGCAGTTTCTAAATTAAGGTGTTTTGTATTGGGGGTGACCTACATGGTACTGTGTGAAAAAGTGATTTCACCCAAACCAAACAACTTGTGCCAACCTTTGCAGCAGGGTTTTCGAGGTCATGCCACATCATCTCAATTGGGTTCAGGTCAGGACTTTGACTAGGCCACTCCAAAGTCTTCATTTTCTTTTCCTTAAGCTATCAGAGGGGGACTTAATGGTGTGTTTTGGATCATTGTCCTGTTGCAGAACCCACGAGCACTTCAGCTTAAGGTCATGAACAGATTGCTGGACATTCTCCTTCAGGATGTTTTGGTAGACAGCAGAACTCATGGTTCCATTTGTTTTCCATGGTTTCCTTTTCTGAAATGCTGTGTAATGGGACACACACCTTCCAGAAAGTTCAACTTTAGTCTCGTCAGTCCACAGAGTATTTTCCCAAACGTCTTGGGGATAATCAAGATGTTTTCTGGCAAAACTGAGACCAGCCTTGGAACTTTTTCTCCCAGTCTCTTTCTTATGTTAGAGTCACTGACACTGACCTTAACTGAGGCAAGTGAGGCCCACAGTTCTTTGGATGTTGTTCTGGGGTCTTTTGTGACCTCTTGGATGAGTCATTTCTTTAGTCATTAATTTTTGTCAGTCACTCCTGGGAAGGCTCACTTCAATCACTTTTTCAGGCAGGGCCATGTAGGTTTAGAACACCCCCACCCGCCCTTAATAATAAACAGCTTCATTAAGAAACTGCATGTTGTTTTTTCTAGTTTAATCTTTGTCTAATATTTAAATTTTTTGGATGATCTGAATCTGTACATTCGATAATTTTTAATCCTACAACTGTTTACAACTTGCATAGTTCCCACTTCTGTATAGCTGTATATCTCAGATTCTGTAAAGTTATTTATTTCATATTCTGTATAGTTTTTCATATTTATATCCTGTTCATAGCCTGTACATAGCTTGTACTCACTACAGCCTGTACATACTTATAGTTATAGAATATTCACAACATACCTCATACCGTGTACTTTGCCTGCCTCTCATTGTTAAGAGGGATTTCTTCCTTCCTTTAGTTGCCAAGTGCTTGCTCATAGAGGTTCATCTGATTGTTGGAGTTTTCTCTCTAACACCACTAACACTCAAGGGTCTTTGCTTTGGAATATAAAGCACCTTAAGGCAACTGTTACTGTGAAATGGTGCTATATAAATGAAACTGAATTCAATACTATGAAGCCTGGTGTATACCATCAGAAGAATATAATTTGTGCTAAAGAGCCATATTTCATGTGTCCCTTTGTGGCTTTAAAGACCTTGATGTGCAGTAGCACTGTCTTGTGAAGTTGCTGTAGACACTGTGGAGCTTTTATTGGAAGAAATTTTGTTGATGTGTTTTTCTTTAGTTAGTCAGAGCTTCATTCTTTCTCTTTTTTTTCAGATGGGTAAAGAGGAATCATCCAGTAGAAAGACTGTAGTCTGCTCTCCATGGCTGGGGGCAGTACAAGCAATAATGTGTATGTGGGTGTGATCATGGTGTTGAAGCAGTGGAGCCAGACAGACTGCCGATATCTAGAATTAATGAAAGCAATGCACTACCTAATCCACTCTAAACCATCAAATTTCTTTCAGTTCAGTCTTTCTATCTCCCTTGTCTCTCTGTGTAACCCTATGGTTAGTGAGAGAGGAGGTAACAAAACACCTCGGTAACTGCATAGATAAGGGATGGTCTGAGATGAATAAGTGTGAGGGCTGTGCAGAGGCAGAAGAAAAGAGCAAAGAGGACTTGAGATGGGAAGTGGTGAAGAGGAAGATAGTGGGTAGATGGCTTCACAGGCACCACCGAAAGCTTCTGATTGTCCCATGATAATTGTAAAAAGGTCAGTCCTCCTCCTCGCCCAGAATGCGGAGCAAAAGATATGTGCAAACACAGAGACACACATACGTATGAGTCTGCACACTCTGTCCTCTCCTGCTACCGTGCTCTTTAGGGTGACACAGCTGGCTTTGGAGAGTTCTGCGGATTAGCTCTTTAAATATCACGGCATTGTGATACAAAGATGGAAGACATGAAAGGAAGAAAGGCTGGATAAGTGCTGAAGACGGGAGCATTTGATGGTTGATCTTAGTCAGGAAGTCAGTGATCCTCAGGCTGGATAAAGGTTGTTCCTTGTGGCTAAGTTAGAGTCAGTAATAATGTTAAGGCTCATAATATTAAAAACAAAGCTTTTGCTAGATAGAAAATAAAGGTTAAAGCAACCAACATGCCAGAGTGGAATGGTGGTAGATACCAAAAAAGGTCTTCTTTGAGCTCCTTTTTTACACAGAGTGAATAAAACTCTGTGCCCCCCCCCCCCCCCCACACACACACACACACACACACACACACACACACACACACAAAACATCCTGTTGTTGTTTAATTCTGCCAGCTCTCTGTGCTCCAGAACAAGTGTCTGCAGTACATTAACATGTGCCATTTCTCAGTGGACGCAACATATTAAAATGAGATCACAGCAGCCAGGGAACAGCTGTTTATAGGACTATTCAATTTGTCTACTATTTTATAGTCATTCTGTCTCTGTGACATTTATGAAGGGATAATGCCATATGTCTTGGAGGGATACCTGCTCGCAAGGAAGCCTTGGGCGATAACTTGTAGCTTGAAGAGATAATTAAGACTGCCTGGCTAGACTAGTTTTGGTCATACACCCAACAATAATAACACTTACAAAGCTGCACTGAAAACTAAGCAAGAACATGCAGTTCAGCGAACAGAATTTGTAGTCTTAAGTGAATTGCTTAGCTGGTTGCTGTCAGATGGACAACAATCACAATATTTTTTTTTAAAAGATATTAATGGCTTGATTTATGTTATAAAGGTCAATGCAAATTCTAAACTGCTGACTCTTGCTCAAAAACTATAGTATGAGATCAATGCTGATTTAAATCAGCTGATTAAGCACGATCATGACTAGAGTGAGAAAGGAAAGATAAAAAACCCCCAGAAGAAAACAAAAATAAGGAACCAAAAGAGCAGCTGGAGACTAACACAGGAGCAATAATATTGACAGACTTGAAGGAATATGGGAAACATCCAAGACACCCCAGCATGCACGTAGACACACATGGATTTATTGCATAATCACTAACATTAGAAAAGAGCAAGTCAAAGTCAGTCCAGCTGTTATGCCTCATTTAGTGTGGGATGCACAAGCCAACGGAATGACTTTCGATCTACTTGTGGTTAGTGATTACGCCAATGATCTGAAGCACTGAGCACTGAAAGCTGAACCACATGCTGGCTCTGGACACCATTATTTGTCTAACTGTTGAAACAGCACGTCAAATGTTGGATACACAAGTGGACATCAGAGTTCAACAAGCTTGAACATTTCTGATTGTGGGGTCAGCAGCTGCTGGGGGACTCGGTTGCAGTGCCGACTAAATAAAATAAAAGTTCCAGCCGTGTGGAACGAGTATTACAAGACGACCTCATGAGATGAATGAATCACTCCCTGGCCTCTGCATTTTATGAAATACATTAGCATAGCATAGTAAGAGTTGCTGAATTTGCTAAAACAGTGCTGCTGTAGATCTGGTTGCATAAAAGGCTACAAGAAAATTACTGGCATGGGGATTTAGGCTATATTTAGGTTTATGTCTCTTTTTATGTGGTACTTTCTCAAATATTAATTGTACTTTGCACTGCACCTCCTTCTTTTTTTGATTCACAGAAGATCTGGTTTAATTGCTGAAAATAATGTAGTAGTGAGATTTAGGCCCAGAGCTTTTTGAGGTGGTTCTTTTGGACTAAATGCTTGCTAACAATAACAGTACATGTGCTATAAAAAAAACATAGCCACACTTTGGTCACATCAGATCAAACAGTCAAGGGTTTCGGATGTCACAATCCCAAATCATCTCTGAAAATGTTCATCCACACTTTTAATACAGCCCATCCAATAGAAACAGACAAGCAAATGTCCAGTTTAAAGAACTACTATCACTTTTTCACATAAGGTTTGGAAACGTTTTTCCTTAGTAAATTAAATCAGTGTCCTAAAAACACATTTTGTATTTGCTCAGGTTATATTTGTCTAATATTAACCCTTTCACGCATATTGGTCACTACAGTGGACAGTTATTCAAAGGCTGTTTTCTTGTATTTGTGTCAGTGTTGATGGTATACTTGCACATAAACCACTACACTGGACACTGATGTGTCACTCCACACCCTGCCACCCACTGGTCGTTTAATGTTACTATATATGTATGACATGTTTCATTGTAATTATTGTTATTTAACCCTTTCATGCATGAATTATGACAACCTCAATCAGGATTTTTTTCTCAAGTATATTTATTCATCTTTTCATGCTTAAAAATGAATAAAAATGATGAAAGAAAATCCTGATTGAGGTTGTCATAATTCATCCATGAAAGGGTTAAAATTTGTTTGACAATGTGAAACATTTAAGTGTGACAAATATGCCAAAATTAAGAAATCAGGAACGGAGAAAATCCTTTTTACAGCACTGTAGGCATACAATACTGATGCTGTTTATTTTCCAAAGTCTAAAAAGCTGTAGCCATAAATGCCCTTGATCACTGATTTGTCTCTGTTTGTACCAATCCTGTCTCTTTATTCTGCCACAAAGGAACAGACACTATCCATGGCAAGAACTAGAAAAATAAATTGCAGGTAGTACCTGCTTATTTTTTAAAGGGGCTATTCAGAAAAAAATACGGCACATGCTCCATCAATCACAGAGACAACACTTCTGATTTTACTTTCCTGATTCCTCTCTATTGTACCCACTGCTATATGAACTACAACGTTCAACAACACAAGGGGAAGTTAGGAAAAAATGTTTTTTAAAAGAATGTTCATATACATGTAATAACATATTGTATTTACAAACAAAATACCTCTTTTTTTAATCATATCACATATTTATTTGAACATGACGTATGCTGTTTGATTATCCTTTACAACTGTGTTGTTTCTGCTCACTATCTCACCCTTTTGCTCTCATCTTATTTTGTTCCACTGCTAGCTGTTCACTGTCATTTAAGTTGTTTAATGGTATCAGGGAAAGTGATGGTGAGCAAGTCAGAAGCATTATGTCAGGTGCTTCCTGATTCCCCATTACATGCAAGGTGTCCTTTAACATTGGTGCTCTGACGTTCCAGTCATGGGTACTTTGGCCACTGAGAAATAATGACCACATTTTTCAGATGTTAAAAACCCCATATGGGGGTTGTTTCCTTGTTGACCTTGGTTTTTATTTATTACTTGCTGGATAGGGTTCAGCCCTTAATTCTACTGCAAATATGCTTAGTTAGCTTTAAGCTCTAAAATCAATACACTCTTGGTTAGGGTCATAGTTTGAAGCAACCCTGCTGATTCACAAAATGATGAGTTGAGATCACGTTCACTTAACCCAAGGACACCTTAAGCGTAAATAAGCTGACTGAGTAAAAATTCAAAATACCAACAGAAATGGTTAAAAAAAGGAAATTATGAGGGCAGCATCTGAGGGTCACTCAATATCCCAAATTTCCCTTATTCCTGTGAGATTGAAGAAAACCTTAGATTATTTGTTATGACAGTGTTTTTAAAGGAAAAAGTTGTTAAACTTTTTAGAATGTCAAATATTTGCCATCAGAGAAAATATTCTGCCTCCTTCCATCCTTTAGTTATTAATTGGTATTATTAATGAAGTAAGCCGTTTCTATGGGCTTCGGACAGGGTTTTTTTTTACATTGTGGATTTCATCTTTAAAAAAACCCTACAAACTGTTTCCCCTCAGGGATTGCTATTAGATCTATATACATCTAAAGTGTACTTTTTCTTAGTTGTTGAAGTGGTGGAGAATTTCGCTTGAACTCTATGCACACTCCAAAAAACCCCAGCAGCGCAGAGCAGATGTAATTTAATATTAGTTATATAAGGTTCAAGTTCAAAGTCTGTCAAGTGTACATGATTAGATAAAACCTCTCCACAGGCTATGAGAAAGTGAATCAGGTAGGATTTTATATGAAATGTAAGATATTCTGAATCTAATATTAATCTGCATTTGTACAGTGAGAGAAATAATTAAATATCTTAATTTTAATGGATACAGACAAAAAAACCCCAAGGAAAACACGTGAAAGTTATGAATTGATTTGCATGTCATTGAATAAAATATAATATATATCACCTAGAAAAACACAACTTGTTGGCAAACACAGTAGGATGTTTCTTGTAGTTGGCCACCTCGTTTGCTCACATCTCAGGAGGGATTTTGGTCCACTCTCATCTTTACAGAAACTCTCTAAATCTTTCATATTTCTTGGCTTCTGTTTGGCAATTTAAAGCTCCAGCTTAGTCCACAGATTTTCTATGCGATTGACCTTGGAGGGCACTCCATGACCTTTATGTGTTTCTTTTTTAGCCACTCCTTTTGTGCCTTGCTGTAATGTTGTGGGTCATTGTCAAGCTAGAAAGCCCATCCATAACATATCTTTAGTGTTCTGGTCTAGAGAAAGATGTCCTTGTCTAAGATCTTATGATACATGGTCCCTCAATGCAGTGAACTCATCCTGCCCTTAGCAGAAAAACATCTCTAAAGCATCATGTTTCCACCTCTGTGCTTGACTGTAGGAACAGTGTTCTTGTGATGGTCTTGTAACCCATTCCAGCCTTGTGCAGGTCTACAATCTTGTCCCTGGCAGTCTTTGACAGCTCTTTGGTCTTGCCCATGATGGTGGAGAGGTTGGAGTGGAAGACGGGGCATCAAATACTTATTTCACTCAATGACATGCAAATCAGTTCATAACTTTTATCTAATGTGATTTTTTTCTGGATTTTTGTTGATATCCTCTCTCTCTAAAATATTAGAGACTGTTCGATTTCTTCTAAATGAGCAAACTTACATCTAGCAGGAGATCAAATAACACTGCAAATCTACATTCAATCACATACACACTCTTTTAAGTAGCTTAAGGAGCCATTAAACCTTCAATTCATAAAAGCACTGTCTTAGACTGGCCGATCAACCAAATTCTGTGTTTCATAAAAATCTAATTGGATTGGGGTGAAAAGCCCGCCCTTATATTACGATTCTTGTCATGTGCAGTGACCCTGCTTCCTGGTATCGCTCGTCTGAGCCCCGCGAGTCTGCCACTTTTTCATCCATGGCAAATTTACTTTGTCTGATCATTTGTTTTCCAATTACGACCCTGTCCCTGCTAGCAGAAAATTGTCAGCTTTGGTTATGTGAACCTGCTCTTGGGTCTGTAACCAGGGGCAATGTTTGAAGCTTGGAACATTTTCATACCCATTAAAAGATGAAGGTGGGGTGAATTATTATCCCGCAGAGCTGATTGGGTTTTGTGGGGGTTGCTGTAGGTTGCTGCTTGTAATGTCATTATAGTACCACAAACAAAGAGACATTGTCCTGTCCTCTTAGTAAACAACTAAAGTTAGAGTACAAAAAGAGTGGATAAAACTAGTAAAAGTTGAACAGTCGGATATTTGCAAATCAGAATCAAACGTACACCTAGTTAACCTGTATGCTGCATTCACTTGTTTGAGCACATCTCCGTTCATTATTTGACCAAAATTTCAAAGTAAATAAAAAGTCCCAGTATTTGTTCACAGTAACACATTCACTGTAATTGCCAGAAACCTACGCCTTCAGCACTGCAAGGCAATTTAGATGAAAGATGCTGAAGTGAACTTAAAGGAGAAGATTACACCCACACAGCAGGGAAATACAATAGATGAGCATAACAATGGCATCAACACTGAATGGGACTTTGAGAGGCAGAGCAAAGGACAAAATAGCAGGTAATGAAAGCAACAGAATCAATGTTTGGCCATAACCGTCGCATTAGCTGTGATGAATGAGACCGCCGTCAGAAACTCTGGAAGCCGGCACAGGACGTTCCAATGATCAAGCAGTGAATAATCGGACACGATGGATTCTGGGAAGGAGAGGCAATTTGCTGCCATGGATCCCAGAAGAGCAACATCAATTCACATATTGACCTTTAAAAATGCTGTTAATGGATGATATCTTCAGTTCATAGCTGGATGATAAGTTCTTCAGTAGACTATTGTGTGTGGTGAAATTGCACTGTGATGCATTTCATCCACTGACAGCCTGTAGCAGTTATCTGCGGTTGGGTTTCACATCTCACAGTAAGGAGGTTCAAAATGGAGAGGGCAGTTAAAAAACTCCAGCACTGGTGAAATGGATTGAGCTACAACATTAAATGTATCCAAGTACATGCTGTATACAACACTCCATCAACATTTACTGTCACTTTTTGGGTGACGGACAGCTGAGAAGCTCAGACATTCACAGCTTGATGAAAAAGCATGCAAAAATTCAACCCCCACATTCATGCAAGCAAACAAAGACACCATAGGAAATCCAATTGTGAGAACTCATTCTGCATGCATGTATAAAATAGACTCTTTAAACAAGAAAATTCTGTCAACCAGCTGTGGCTTTGAAAAAGCCAAACTGAGAGACTTGGCATTTTGATCGATAATAAACTCTCCTTTTTGCCCTTGATGCACAACTGCGTGTTTGTATTGCTCTTATTGTTTTATAAGCGATTCATAAAAGAAAAACAACTTAGGGATTTGAACAAGGCTTGAAAAGGCCAACCGTTACCCTGAAAAAGTGTGCAGCTGCTGTATAACAGCCAAGTGTGAACATCAGAATAAATGTTTTAATGAGACTGTTATCGCCAAGATTATTTCCTGGCTGTGATTTGCTTTTCTGAGACAGTGTGTAGATATAAATAGGCAGGAAAAACTACAGGCAGAGGAATTATGTTGCAAATGCTTAAGGGCATAATAAGACAAAGAAAATCATAATAAATACCTGAATTCGAGCGTTAAGTGGTAACTTTAGAAAGAAAATCAGTATTTTGATGTGACGTAAGCTAATATTCTGTCTTATCAGAGGTTTGCTGGTACTGTATGACAATAACAGAGCTAGTGCAGACGAAATATCATTTACCGCTTTTCACTGTAATTTTAAATATGACGCCCAAAGACATGTTAGTACAAGTGAGTTAGGACATCAAAGTAAACCCATCAGAGAAATAACAAAAACTTTAGGAGTGGCCAAATCAAGAATCTGCATTCTTAAAGAGAATGAATGCACTGGCCAGTTCAAGTGCATGATGACAAAATTATTTCAATGCTTAAGAAAAATAGCTTCCTAAAACAACCCAAGTGAGGATATATACAGGAAGTAGGTGTATCAAGGTCAAGGTCTACAATCAAGAGACACCTTCATGAATGGAAACAATGAGGGTTTCACAACAACATGCAAACCACTGATTACACTCTTTGGTCATGCAAAGAGTGTAGTAGAACTGGGCCACTAGTGTTCATTGATGTTGTGACTCCTGACAGATTGTACAATGCTGCCCACATTCAGCCAAATAATTCAAAAATGATTGCAAAAGCAACACAAGAGTTTCATGAGGAGGAGAAATGTGATAGTCTTCAATGGGCAAGTCAGTCACACCTGATTTTAACTCAACAGAGAATACCTTACAGTTAGTAAATACAAAACTGAATGCAGAGAGACCCACAAATAAGGAACAACTGAAAGTGGCTGCAGTAAAGGCCTGGCAGAGCATAACAAAGGAGGAAGCACAGCAGCTGGTGATATCCATGGGTTTTAAACTTCACACAGTCTCTGACTACAACATATTTTCATCCAAATAACAATATTTCTATTTGAAGCTATATTAGTTTGTCCTATAACTTATAGGACTATAAATAAAAATGACTTCAATTCAATTCAATTTCTAAACACAAAAGGCAATACTTTTATCAAACACCTTGAAGTAAAGCTGAAAGTCTGCATTTCAGTTTCAACTTGTTTCTTTGACTTAAAAATCGATTGTGGTGTGATCTGGGAGCACAAAATTTACTCCTGCTTTATCTGGTATTTCGTTTTCAGACATTTTGGCACATCCAAGGCCGTTATTAATTTGTTTTAAGCACCACAGCCATTTCCTGATATCTAAGTAGCATGTGCCATGTAATTGAACTAAGATGTTCCATGTTGAGATAATTAGTCAAGTTTTAAGCCACAAATCCAAAATTAGTTAAGAAATGTATGTATGGGTCTGACTATCAGCAGATATAGCTTCCCAGCGCCTACAGGGACCATTCACAATTCCAGTTAAAAAGGGGAGTAATGAACAGCTTAACATGACTGTGCATTGAGGCTGATACCTTTTCATCAGGCCTCTCAGCTAGAAAAAGTTGATGAGTTCACAGAATTGTTTCTACTGTAATCTCATGAGCCAAAAGCCTCGTACCCACAGGAAAACTTCAAAAAAACCTAGATTTAATAGGGAAAAATATCACCGTTTCTCACTCTTCCTGATTACCTCCTGCTCTCATCTTTGCAGCTGTCCCAATTAAAGAGAGACAACTTCACATTCTTTGAAGTGAAAAACTGCTTAAGATTTTTAAGTGCACTTAAGACTCAGCTGAAGTAAAACAAGGCATGCTGTTTCTCACGACATGTATTCCTGTAATTTCCTTTCCAGACACCATACAAAACAAATGCAATAGAAATGACTTATTGCATTAACATTTGTGTATGCTGCTTGTGAACTCTTGGACAAAGACTTCATTCGATATGTTCACGTTCTGCCTTGCAGCAGGAGCTTGTAGCTTACCTTGTACAATGAGGTAGACCTGTGAGGTCTTGGGCTGCTGCTTAGTCTGTATGGAGCAGGTGTACGAGCCTTCATCATACACATCCACCTAACACATTAAAACAGAATATTAGTTATTAGTGTAAAACAACATTTAATTGGTTGCGACAATGCTACTGGGAGAATGTGTACATTTTAAATAGATGATATCTTTTTCCTAGTAGCAAACGCATACAGTAAATACATTAAGACAAAAGCAAAAAAGAAACATGGGTGGTAGATGTTAATTTAAATGAACAGATAAATATTGGATTGTTGTATGTTAACATGTTTGAATGTTTAAACTACAGTTGTCCATTTTCTAAAAAATATAAGTGTACTGCTACGTTTATTGGCCAGACACTGTCCACCTCCACTGAGCGGACAATGAAATGTTGGTAATGTTGGCATGACTGTTTTCAACTGAATATGCACCCATATATTTAAAGATTAAAGCTTTCATTTATCTTGCTCTGATTGCAGTTTATATACACCGTGGTTTAGCTACACAGTACATGTCGATACCATGCACCTGAAAAAATGCACGCTAGAAATCCCATTTCCCGAAGTATATTTATATTGTTCTTTATCTGACATTAAATGTACAATATACCCACTAACAACAGTAAACTTAGTCATACGTTAATGTGTCAAATGCTTCATGCCCTGGAGGACGGGGCTGTGGCCCCCCCACACCCTCTAGCGGATCATTACATGAAGGAACCTTTTAAAAACAAGCCCGCTCATGCTCACAGGTGTACACACGGGTGCTCACAGACACAAACTACACCCTTTTTGGCTCCTACCTCAAAGCACACTGTGCGCTGTTGATCTTATGTGCTGCACAATAATGTTTAATATTTAGTATTTACTGTTATATTCCCATATATCATCGTGATGTTGTTTATTCTATTGTTCTCGTTTTCTTCTGCTTGTTTTCTTTTTTCTTTCTCAACAGGTGATCCAGGTGATTGATATATGTATTTTTTTTGTCTCTTCTCCGCTGTTTTCCCCCCCCTCTTCCTTTCTCCCTTTTCTTTTCCTGATTCAAGTCTGTCCCATATCTAGCAAGTGAAAATAAAAAATAAATAAAATAAACAATAAAAGGTGAATCAAATAGACCATTACGGCAAGGCTGGGATGGTCCATTTGGTAAAGTAAATCTGTTGGGCATCTTTCTTTGCCCATCAGAACAACAATAATTCTGATGGCAAAAGAGCCAAACGGGACAGGCAAAAAAAAAAAAAAAAAGTGTCAAATGATATCAAATGATGATGTTCTAAACATCATAATTAGGAAACATCAAAATGTAGTAAATTAAATATTTACAAAATTAGATGTTACTGTTGTGAAATTAAAATGAGGAGATTCTTAAAAAGGTCTTATGTGCAAGAATGCTTGTAGGCAGTTACTAGGCAACTTGATGCTGTCATAATTGTTAGGGTACCTGGGATGTTGAGTCAGTGTTTTGTGTTTTTGGTTGTTTGAGTCTTGTTTATTCATACTTGTTTTCTCTGTGTGAATTGTTTCCTAGTTGCATTTCTGTATTTGTAGTTCAGATTGTCTAGTTAGTTATTAGGTTCCTTTTCATGCCCTGGTCTCGCCTGCATGTCCTGTTTGTCTTGGTCTTGCCTCTGTGTGTCCTCTGTCAGGTCAGTCTAGTCTTCATGTTTATCTGCCTGTTTCCCTGGTCATGTCTCTGTGTGTCCGTCTCGTTCCTTGCTCTCTCGCCCTCTCTCTCCTCACTTTGTTCCCAGTGTTTCATCTGTCTCATACTTCCTGTTTTAGTTTGACAGTCTCTTGTCCGGTGCGTGTCATGTTCAGCTGTGCTTCCCCTGTCTCGTTAGTTAGATTATGTTCCCCCATGTGGTTTGTTCCTTTGTTTGACCTTGTGTGTATGTCTGCGTCTGGCCCGATCTACCTCATTCTTGCAGGTTTAGGAACTAAACCTGCCTAGTTCCTAGTTTCTTCCAGTTTGCTTTCATGTATTTTGTAATCAGCAATAAAGCTGTGTTTTGAGTTAGTCCTGCCACTAAGAGTCTGCATTTTGGGTCCTCAATCCTGCCTGCTTCATGACACATAATATTTCATATCGATAAGAACCTTCAGGAGCCTAAGATGGACCTGTTTTAGTTGCTCAACTCCTGATCATGTAGAGAGAGTTCAAAGGCATGCACACAGCCTGATACAGACTTTATGACAATACAGCAAGATTCAAATGAAAAGAGATTACCAAGATAAATAGTTATCCGAGTATATATTAGCCCTGAGAATGAGAAACCATGATGTATGACTGGTATTTTTGTTGTATTTTGCTGTTCCCCACAAGGCTTGAGTTCCCTCCTTCCTTATCCTGCTACTGTAATTGTGGAGCAGTCTGTGTGTCTGACTAATCCTTACTCCAAATTCCCTCAATCCCATCCAAACTTAAATCAGGGGCAGCCCCGGATTTAAGTTTGGATGGGAATTAGGGATTGAGAGATTTTGCATGTGGTGATTGTTATTGTTGTCTTTTGTAATTTCTCCTAAAAACAAAAAAGCAAGTCACTTCCCATGTCACAAAAACGCTGAGTCATTTTAAACTGACATCCTCTTTAATCTGAATTACACTTCACTCAAAGAAAGTATTTATGAAAGACCAAGAACTGCACACTGATTAACCACTATCAGAATTTTCTCATCAAACCAATAAAAACCAAACAAATATTTGTCACATAACTATGAGATTCCTTTTATTCATTTCATTTTTCATATATTTTGTTTATATATATTGTTGCTTTTAGTGAAAGTAGAAAAGGTTCCTGAACGATCCCTTCACTGAATATTTTTCTGCCTCTTAAATATAATTTTTGCTTTGTCATTGCAAACTCTGAAGTACTTTGTTTCGGCTTATTCATACTTTAAGTCTGTTTAAATGTGGTTACCATGACTATTTCACTTACTTATTACATTACATTTTATATATTATATTACATATTAAATGTCAATGCTGTTAGGTGACTTGAAAGTTGAATCATTAAAACAGGACATGAAATAGTGTTTGTAAGCCCCATTAAAGAAATGGATCGAGGAAAGCACTTACAAACAGTTGTGATATTGAAATGACTAAATAATAGTTGGTTTTTTTGTTGTTTGTTTTGAATGAAGTACAAAATGCTGGCATTAAGAAACTGTGAAAAAGTTGACAGACCATCAGTTTTATTCTAAGCTGAAATTGTTGCGGGGAAGGCATATGAACTTTATTGTAGTTTAATGTGTGCTTTTTTTCTCCCTTCAGATTCTAAAAATGTCAGATTTATGGCCACACCGCCAGTCACCCCTATCCATGTCCCCATAAAATAGCAGAGCAACTCTGTCTCATGCAAATTACTTTTAGATATTAGGAATGCAAAACAGCAAATATGTTTGGAAATAAATGTATTGGAGCCTAGGTTATGTTTTCCATTAACATAATGAGGAAATGTTGTGAATTAATGGACTTGGCAAAGTCCAAAATGTTGATTTCCTGAGTAAATCAACAAAATGTGTTTTATCCTATTATAATGCAATCTCATCATAAAAAAAAATTGTGATTTTGATGTGTCCATGGTTATGCACACCATTGTTGTCTTGGCTAAGCGACTTGAAGAACAGGGCAGGATGTGTTTACCTCATTGTCATTCAAACAACATTGCTTTTGTTGCCTAAAGCGAACCACACTCGGGACTCAGAATGCAAATGCCCGTCACTTATGCCAAATCTTGCACTTTGTATAACCTCTGCAGTTGTATGTAGCTTTGCTTTGCTTGCTCTCTATAGCCTTTCCAAATTTTACATTTGAGACTATATACACTACATGTTATGTTCTGCCCTTCTGTCATGCTGACAGTAATAAGGTAAGTTTAAAATAAACATTTCTATAGTATCTCCAATATAGAGCTGAATAAGTTGATAGAATAAGTAGATTTTTAATGCTTAGCCCCTTTACTCTGTCTTTGTTTTATGCTAAAATAAAATGAATTCCGGCTCCAGTTTCATATTTAGCTGGCAACCAAGTTTCCCGATATGTCAAACTACTTCTTCAGCACTAATTTATGCTAGGAAAGATTTTTTTTGAAGGGGATGTGAAAACACTCCTGCCTTCCCATCCTGTCACTGCTTATGTTTATACTTGTAAAAGCATGCAGACAGTGAAAAATCAAAAATTAAGAATGTAGTTTAAAAAAAGTCCCTCTGACTGAACCTGCTGCATAAATAAATGAATAAATGAATAGATTAATATTTAACGACATCTGCTGCTAAAAAAAGAATAAATTTAAGTCAAAGTGTGTGTGTAATAAGGTTGTGTTTCATGACTTGTCGAATAACATCCCTGAAACTAAAAAAAAAGAAATTCTCTTCCACATCTAAATGCAAATGACAACCCAACTCAGCTCTGGTTGAATCAGTTTTGCACAATAATTCAGTTCAGCTTTTAAATCTCTATTGTCAACATTACCTTTTGTATGCGCAGGCTGTACTCCAGCTGTCCTTTAGTGACCAGATCTACTCTGGGGTCCAGGGACCACTTGTCCTGGCCGGCAAAGATGATGTTGGATCTATTGAGCCAAGCCACCTTGGAGACTTTGTCATCAACATAACACCTGCAGCGAGAACAAAAACAGGTTAGGTGAGAAATAGCAAGACCCGGTTCTTCATTACGAGGGGAAACAAATGGATGCAACTTTTTTCCATTTCATGATATGTAATCCTATTAGGCAAAATGAAGTGTGGAGTTTTGTAGATAGGGAAAGCAAACAAATCACAGCAATTATGCAATCCAGTGAGTAGGCGGGGGTGTATGGAAGTCAAAGGTGGTTTGAGTAAGGTTTATACAAACAGTTGTGCTGAAATAATAAGCCAAGCTGGTTATGTTTTAATATAGTTCAGCACTGCTATGTTTGATACCACTGACTAACAAAGACTGTTAAGTTAAGCAGACACCTAAGGCCTCTACTAATTCCAATGTCTTGGAGTAAAAACCAAAGTGAACGACCATTTTTTCTCTTCTCCTCCCACACACCCCCTTGGTACAGCCTCCTGAACCCTTCACCTTCTTTACCACCCTTTTTCTCTGATGAATACATCTCCTTTAACAGTATGTTATTCCTGCGGATAAGAAGGGACACCGGTATCCTCTTGTTTACTTCTTGTTGCATGCTGTCAGCGCATTACACCAAGTAAGCTCAAGCTAAGACATCTTGCACGGGAGCGAAGGGAGCCGAGCGTCTTCCTAATGAATAAATGTAAATGTGAGAAGAAGTCGGAATCAATGAGAATGGATATCAGCTGTAATGCAAGCCGACAGTGAATGCGCCTCACATGCAAATTCCGGCAACTCGCCGAGCCTTGGCTGCGCACACCACTTTGGATTGTGTTGAGCTACAAGAGAGTAGCTTAGTGAAGCAGTGGAGTGAGGCTGTCTTTGGCAGGTGACCTCGGGTGAAGCACAAAAGTGTTGGTGCAGTCACCCTAGTCTGCTTCACAGCGGGAGCTGGATGTCAGATTTGTTGAAGGTTTGTACTCGCAGCTTTAATCCCTACTGATGTTCCTTCCCTTTGTGTGGAACCAAGATAACTCACTGTGTTTACTGACTCGCTTTGACAGCTATCTTCCTATTGCGTCACTCTAAAGTGTTCCTCCAGTTTTGTTTCAAGAGTTTTCAGTGTTCTAATTAAAAGAAGCAATTCAAAAGCTCGCTATGCTAATTCAGATACATTTTTCTGTAATCAAAGAAAGTTCTATGAACTGCCCCTTTCCAAAGCTAGCTAGAAGCCAGAGGGAACAAGGGGTACAGAACAGACAGAGTCATATTCAAATGCATAAAATATAAATCGTTTCAGTCCATTAGCCTCTCAAAACAAACCATGAAGGATGTGACAGTGTGGAGCTGTGTGCATGCAGCTTATATGTTAACACCATCATAAGCTTATATATAAGTTTTGATCTTTGTGGTTCTATATGTCCTGGAAGTAGCAATCAGACGATGGTTACACTGTCATATAGGGAGGGACACACTCAGTAAAGGTACTGAGGTAGCAATGATCAGTTGGTACCAAGGGCCCCAAAATGTGCCAAGGAAATATCAACTGCACCATGACACCACCACTACCAGCCTGAGGTGTTGATACAAGGCAGGGTGGATCCATTCTTTCACGTTGTTTGGATTAAATGCTGACTCTGCCATCTGAATGTTGCAACAGAAATCGAGATTAATCAACCAATCAGTGGCAACTCAATGCATTTGGGCTAAAAAGCAGTTCAAAAGGTGTACCTAATAAATGGCCGTTCTGTGTACGTGTGCATGCAAGTGTGTCGTGACAGTGCAACATCGTTGTTCACGTGTGACACCCAAAAGAACTGATCCTTTTGAGAGCATATGACATGTCTGTGCCTGCTCCTCAAAGTGCTTTCATGCAGTTAAATAAAAGACCTATAGTTCACTCGCTACTCAATTTCCCATGAAAGTACCATTTCTTTCTGACCACAATCACATTAGTATTGATGAAACTGTTTTGAAAGCTTTGTAAACTACCATTCACCAACTGGCAACTCTTGGGTGCACAAAATTGAAGCTGCACACCTGCCAAAAGCTGTCAACTTGACGCTGGCTTGAAAAGTGAATCTGCATTCATAGGCTCCCACATTAATATGCCAAAAAAAATTACAGCAGAAATAAACATGCTTGTTACCCACTACAAAAAACCCTTTGGTCTCTGCTGCCATTTTTCTCCTTTATAGTGATTGTAGAGACTGAAGTTTTTCTTTTAACCTTCTAATTATACTAGGGAGAAAAGGGTGTGGTCATGTCCAATGACAGGAGAATATAGACGCTGCAGCTGTAGCCTCTAGCTGTCTGCTGGGCAACACTTGGCTTGGTTTTCAGCTACTACACTGGATCTCTGTTTCATGTCTCTGGTGTTGGTTGCTTTTGATGCATTTTTTAATGCAGTTATCTGACAAATAAACTTGACTTTCAGTGTGGTTAATTATACTAAAATAGTATAGAGTCTCTTGTTCAAACATTGTCACACACATTCCAACATCACCCTAACAAAGTACTGACCACAGTCCTAGACCCTGCAGATGATGTCCTATTGGTTACATCCAGGAACTAGTCCAGGTGGGGCGGGTATTCAATCAAACAGGTAGTAAAGTACTAGTTTAATCCTGTGTAGTTTACTATTCCCCAACACTAATAATCAAAACCTTCTGGTGCTGTTTTTGAACCACACAATCTGCTGCTCTAGACGTTAATCGTCTACAGCTCCTCCACATTAGTGCAAGCTATGGACACACACTGACAAATTGCTTGCAGTGAAGCAATAAACTGCCCTGGCTGACTGAATGCTTGCATCTTGTTTCCTTGTACTGCACTTGTTTCCTCTCCTTCCTCATTACTGCTTGTCGCCTACTGTGAACGAGGAGGTGGGAAAAGAAAACGAGATGAAAAAGACAACCACACGAATGGACATGATGCTCGTTTAGAGTTACGCTTTAATGTCGTTTTCTCGATCACATTAAAGCGTAGCCTGTTACTGAACCCGAACTTTTTTACTGAATGCAGCTGTTAACATCAACATATATTAAAATCTACTTTTTGCTGTAGCGCTGACAAATCCACATTTTGTGTTTTCCTGTTGAGAGGAAAACCATCCTGACTGATGCCATGTGACTGATAAAAACTCCGTTCTCAGACTGCCAAATTGGTACTCATAATGTAATTATTATGTAAATGTTAGATAATTGGTGGTTTTGACATATGATTAAAAATTCACAGTGTGGGTTAGGGCAGCTATTTTAACAGAAATTAGCATCATAAAAAAGAAATGGAACTTTCTAAAAAAAAAACACAGCAGTGAAGTTGATAGAAACAGCTTTGCAGATTATATAAACACATGCAAGCACATGTAACAGTGCTGATAACTGAGTGCGCATACTTTAATTTAATAGACTCTCTCCCCTGTGCATTATCCAATTGTATAACCACTGTTACTGAAATATTCAATGTAAAATTGTGCACACAGAGGCAGTATTACACAACACTGTGCATGAAGTTTTTGTGCATTATTAAATTTTAAATCGAAAAAGTTAATTTTATTACTTCTCTTAAAAAAATTAAAAATTCACCCTTCCCCACACAGCATTAAATTACTTTATTAATTAATTAGTTAATAAATTTGGTTTCAGGTCTTACAAAATGAGTTCAACCCCCTACAATTGCACGCTGTGTTATTAAATTACATCAAAATAGATAGATAATTGATGTTTATATAGTCTTTGCAAACACACATGCTAAATGGGATAATTTACATAACAGCAGATGATCAATTGCAGAATGCATTGAAGACATTAAATGAGTTTCTACCTCCTCAGCCTTCCCCACTGTTACTTGATGTCTGGGTTTCCTGTGATTAATAAAGTGATGTATTGGTATGATCCATGCAAAAATGTCATGTACTAAAAATACGAATATGAGAAAAATGCTTTTTCCCCACAATAAACTCAAGATTTCTTACAGTGACCTTTAAAATGTTGTATGTGCTGACGATCCAAAGACTGACTTTAATACCCGATGGCTCTTTATAATTCATACTTAGAACTTTACCTGCGATCCTGATACATGCTTATCACCCTGCTTTACTTCTGCTGCTTTCCTGCATACATATTCATTTATTAATGCTGAAATCTTTTGAAAAAGGCTTTTAGAGTGACATTCAACACAGAGTTATATATTCACTTATTTTATGATTGCTCCTGCCATCAACCTGAGCGCTGTGTCATCAGCATTCACCTAGACACAGAGTAGTGGCACTGGTTGGACTGGACGCTTCAGCCATTCAAAACAGGTCTCCAGTTTCCCCCCAGTCATCCAGAACATATCCAGTAGCTACTACATGCCTTATGAGGGCAATAGGACTTTATGTTATGTTATTAACATAACATAATTATCTTTATCTTATCAGGTTGTAGTGCAGAAGTTTGGAACATCTGAGACCTATTACAAATTAGCTTTCAACGTCAAGTTCTCAGCTAGGCTCAGAGTCAGGTGCTTTAATTTCTGTGAGAAGGCTTGCCTCCGGCTGAAGCTTCTTAACATTTGTTTTGTTTAGCTCTGGGTTTTCTAAGGAGGTATTCCCAGGTCATCACAGATGATGAATTCCTCCTTTACTGTCTAGTTTTGCTTAGCTCTAATTTTAAACAAGACAAAACGTGGGTATTCAAGTACTCTGTGCACCGATCAGCCACTGACAGGCAAAGTAAACAGCATCAGTCATCTTGTTACTATTTTAGACAGTACAGCATTTTCATGAATGAATGAAGTAAAACTAGTATTGCAACAGCAATACCAGTTTTAGCTTACATGCCAGCTTGTTAACTAGTGTGGGATGTGCATGCACCTGGAGCCATTTTGCCACAATTTTAATCTTTACTCGTTCACTTAAGGATTCTAGAGAAAAACAAGAACTCACTGTGGTGCTTAAATAAAACCAGCAGCTATTGCCAATACTTACATTAACTGGCTCTCTAGCATGATGTATGCGTTAGCGGTGATTTAATCTTTCAGTGCTTTAGAAATGAATACCTATTTAAACTAAGCTGCCTTGTATTTCCTTATTTAAAGAATTTATTAAAAAGTATCATAATTTTGGTACAACTACAGTAATAAGTCAGCATTGAGGAAGAAATCTTACCTGCACAAAAAAAGCCTGCATGTGAAGCTATCGAGTTAGCTAATCAACAACTTAACTACGCCCTCTGTTTCAGTTAGCAAAGCAAGTTTTACATTTCTGCTTTAATTAATGAGGTTCATACTGTGAGTGCGCTTCCTCTAAATTGAGCTCTTGGGTTACTATAGGTGACTATTAAACACTAGGGTTGCCAACTCCCTGAAAAATAAATAAGGGACACCTCGTGGCAACCCAGTTCACCCTTCCCAGTGTGGTGAATTTTGTAGCTCTTTTTTTTGTGTGTGAAATTATTTTTTAACCATTTGACTTGAATTTGATTTAAGCAGATGCATATTATTTGTGATATGACCATATGGGAAACAAATGATCATTAAGCCATTTATTTTTTAGCTCAAAATGACAATATTAACACAGTAAAACAGGTCTCTTTCTTAAACAGAAGCCTGTTATGCTTAACTTTTGAGAATATAAGTAAATCTTTCTTTAAAAGAACTCTGTCCTGCTTAACTTAAAATTATATAAATTAATAGAAAACAATAGAATGAAAAATATTCTTGTAACAGTGCACATATAGTGCATTTAGTACAATTGGCTTCAGTAGAGGCATTATTTTCTCCGTAAGCGACCTTTCCTCGACCAATGAGATGAGCGGTAATCTGAATTGTCATACTCGAATTGTCATAAGTGTGCTGTCAGCTCATTGGTCACAAAGCAGGAGAGGGGCTGGGAATTATGTTTTCAAACAAAGCGTTAATTCCATTAACATTTATAGACTACTTTTGATTCTCACTGTATTACGGGACAAAGTGCGTCCCTTATTAGCTCAATACGGGACGTGTACTTTTGTTTCTAAATACGGGACGATTCCGTTTTTTAAGGGACGGTTGGCAACCCTATTAAACACCCAAATCTGTAATACCTCGTTTATGTTAGCGCCCTCTATATGCTGTTCGATATGGGTCAAGGAAACAGAGCAGAAAGGAAACAGAGCAGAAAACTAAATCCATTACACTTGATGGAGTAAGTATCACAACAGTCAGACTTTAACTAGGGCCATATTCTGCTAATTCAACCATTCTCATCTTGAACAGATTGCAACAGAAAATAATAATAAAAAAAAATGCATTGACTTGCATACATATTGTACGGAGCCCCGCAGGGGACATGGGAGAAAAAAAAAATTAAGATGGACTTTTGCGAGATCTCGCAAAACTAACTCGGGATCTCGCAAAACTTTTAGCCGCATTCTTCGGACGCTGGCTCAAAGCCGGCCGGGAGGTCGAGGCACGATGTGCCGGGAAAGCGGTGTTCCTCCCGGCTGTAGTAGGTCTCGACCTCCCGTTAGCTCGAAGCTAACGGGAAGAATGCGGCTAAAACTTTTGCGAGATCCCGAGTTTGTTTTGCGAGATCCCGAGTTTGTTTTGCGAGATCCCGAGTTTGTTTTGCGAGATCTCGCAAAAGTCTGTCTTAATTTTTTTTTCTCCCATGTCCCCTGCGGGGCTCCGTAATATTGGGATTTTGCGCCACATCCTGCTTTTTGCCGTTCTTTAGAACTGCTCACACCTTCAGAGTGTGGTTCTGGTGCATGATCAGTAATACCTATTTTCTGTTCTCACTAATGAGTGAGAAACTGGAGGACTTCCTATTACTTGTCAGTGCGGTTGTCTGCCTGTAGCTCTCGCCTCTTTCTGGCAGAGAAACTGTCAAGGTATGTCTTTGCAGGGTCAGGTTTGTCTCGACTTCACTGGACCAGAAGAGAAGATCACAGCTGTCTTTGGTCGGTCTGCTTGGACTCGTTCAACAAGACGCTTGCAGGAAACTTGATTTAATTGGAAAAACTAGGTGCTTTTTAACGATTTGTAATGAAAATCTATCTTATTAACTGGCTGCAGTCCTCACAATGAAGCAGCACCTCATCTGTGTTATTTGACCAGTTTGACTTTAGTTATTTGAAACAAAAAGAATTCTTTCTCTAAAAGTGGATTTTGCAGAGTACAATAGTTGTTTACCAGTCCCTCCAGAGACTCGGTTTGGCCTATCCAGGGTCTGCATGTGATGGATGCCTAAGCTGCTGTCCTGTGCTGTTTTACCCCGAGGTTTGTTGATGGATGCTCTGCTGTGCTATATTACATTCCTTTTCTGCCCTGCTGTGCTGTGCCAATATGGACTGGCCAATAGACTATGGCTGAAGGTGGACTGTGTGGGCTGACAGATGCCTGGGCCTGAGCTGCGTTTGTGTTGACAGGAGGGCTGGGCTGGATGGATCCCTGCTCCAGGGCTAGCCGTGGGGGAGGACCAAAGAGCAGGACAGAGCCGGGGAGTGAAACTGTAATGAGAGGAACGATGTGCCAAGATTGACAGAACAGTCACACCACCCGCTATCTCCATCAATACCCAGTTCTCCTTATCTCACCTCATCTTTTCTTTCCATTTTTTCCACCTTTGACACTTCTCACCTCTTTCCAAACAGTATTTTTCCCCCACTTCCTCATTGTAGTGCTTCTGTCATGTTCTGCCCTCCACCCTTTTCAACCTTCTGCCTCCTACTCATTCTCTTCCTCTCACTTTTTCCCCCCCTTTCATCCTCGACTGGACAGGCTGTTTCACAAAGACATGGTAGTGTGCATGCACGTCTTTGTGACTAAGTTGCAACTAATAGTATACCTGCTACTTATGAAGAATCTCAATTATTTTCTCAAAAATGGCCAAACCCTTTGCTTCAGCAATCAGTAAAAAGTAAGAGTGGTGCACTAGCTATTTAGACCTGATCTGCCTAACTCTAGCCTGAAGGGCAAGAGGTGCTGCTAACTTCATACAGGTGTCAGGAGGCAGGCACAGGGACAAAAACAAAATAGATATCCAGTCAGAGTCAAATAGAAAAGATGCACCAGAGAATAAAAGTACTCAAAAATAAAAAGGTGCGAGGTGAGAGCACAGCTAAAGCCGGATATCAAATCAAACCAGGGCCTCCTTTATAGCCCTCAAAGCACTTTCTTGCCCCACATATTTTCTGAGTAGCAGGTTGAAAGTATTTCAGGTAAGGTCTAAGTTTTTCCCCTAGGACGAGGCTTAAGCAGAACAAAGCACTCACTGAAGCGCCTGCTACAACCCCGTTCTGCTGCAGAGTTCACCTTCCACTACTATCCTCTCCATTTGATTGGTACGAAGAAACTATCATTGAAGAACACAATTAACACTTTACAGAGAAACCAAGAAATAATTAATAATAGGTGTTAAATGATAGAACTGCAGAGTGCATTCTACTTGTGCATCTACATGTGCCCATGTATGTTACATGCTAATTGACAACTGACAGGTCAGATTTTCTCCAAGCCTTTGTAAACTAGTGTCGACATCACCTGCAAACAGGTCACGTTAATTGTTGTAATTAGAAAAGGCAGCAGCAGAGTGTCTGAAGCTCGTTTGCAAAATATTCTTTGGAGGTTTAAAAAGGCATTTAAAGCAAGGAATGATGAAGGTGATGTGCTGAGGGTAATAAACTGCCTGCTTTTATTAATAGTGATTTCAAACAAAGCTGCAGTCAACAGGAAGTAGCCCTCCCTTGACTCCCTCCCCTGTAAGAGGCCCAGGATTGCAAAAGTTCATCTATCTGTTGATGAGGCCACACCACGCCTGTCGCTCTCTACCTGTGCCTACAAGTGCAATTAGCAATTTTTTCACCTTTTAACTTCTTGATACAGAGCCAGTTTGTAGGGAACCCGTAGTGATCTAAATGCATGGGAATAGACTTAATATCTGTTGCTCCAGTAGATTTTTTTTCCTTACTTCAAAGCCCCTAGATAGCCACAAATCCTCATATAATTTTCATGAAGCCCCTCCATCTTTGGATGGCATGTATCAGTGCTTAGAGCAAGCCATTAATCAGGTCAAGAAATGATTGTTTTGAGACTTGGCCTGCCAAGCTAGCGGGGCGGGGGGAAATATTAATCAAAAACGGTTATAAACAAGTCAGGAATGTGCAGGTCTGCTTGATTCAAATTTGCTTGGTGCAGGTGTGATTTCACCTCGAAGGCTTTGCAAGCGCCAGAGCAGTTTAATTCCAGCGTGCGCGCTCTGTTTCTCAAAGTTTCTGAAGCTAATCCAAATGGATGTTGTGCTCGGGTTTGCTGTGCAAGATCGGAAGTCTCTCAAGCAACATTATCAGCCAGCAAAAAAGCTGATCTGATCAATGTTCTCACTCGATACTGTACGTCAGCGGTGCAGAAGCCTCTGACACTTCTCCTGCCAGTGGACCTATTCCTTCTCATTTTAAAGTCAGCACAACCCCAATCTGTGTCTGTGTTGTGCTTTTTAGTAGGGTTGGAGTGTGAGGGAGAAGTGACTGGATGTAACGAGCCTGTGACAGATGGTGCCTTACTGAGATGTAGGCAGTAGGATCTATAGTGAGGGCAGGATGCTGCTATTAAATCTCAGGAGATGTACTGTGCTTCCTTCCTCGGGCACATCTTCCGTACCCTCGTGTCACTCTCATTCTGCTTTCTTATCTTTATGCAGTTTTGTACCATCTCTGTTTGTTTTTGCTTCTCCCCTTCTGTTGTCCATATTTATGCTTGCCTCATAATTTCTGCTTTACTGCTCCCCATTTTAGCCCTTACCCCTTTCTTTCCCATTTCTCATTCTTCTTTTTCTTTACCCACTTATTACTCGCCTAAGCAGCTGGCCTGCCTGTACAGCAGTCAGTGTAAGTAAGAGATGAGCAAAGTAACAGCAACCTGTAATTTCGTCATACTGCCTGCAGCTGCATAGTGGTAATTAAACGGTCTTAAATTTTGACACAAATAAAAGTTACCATATGTTTGCTCCGCACGCAACACCTTGCAGCGCGTTGCATCAGAATTTTCTATCTGCCCTCATGCCTCTGTTTTTGCTGTTTTGTGTTGATGAGAGTTCACGAGCATAGGGCAGAAAGATATTGTTCCTAATGTAATCCACTTGCCTCTCACAGCTGCAAATTATGCTCATTACTCTGCATGTGCTGGCGGCAGAGGGCTGGCTTTTGCCCACCTTTTGCGTTCTTTAGGCCGCTTTTTCATTTCGACTCACAACTCGCTCTGATTGCTACGGGATGTCACATAAGGCCTTGTCTCAAAGTGTGACACTGTGGAACTATTACCTCATTTCTCTGCTCTCCACATTTACCTCTTATGCGATCCATCACTATGTTCTGCTTTGGTGGAGTACTGGCACAAAGAGGTGAATCAGTTGATGATGCAGCAGCACTGAATGAGAGCAGAGGCAACAGAGGGAAAAGAACAAAATGCTCTTGTAAGAGGTAAAATACTCCAGACCTGGCTGCCTCTATTTAGGCTGCGAAATGAAATGCGGCATCATAAATTCTGTCTGAAATGAAATAGGCTTATTTGAATTTGTTGGCCCGGCATGCTATGTGTGTTTCTTGGGAGAGCTTCTGATAGTGTACGAAGTACGACTACCAGGACCCCGCACTACATCAACGAGATTCCGCACACATCTTGGAGAGCTTTAGCAAAGCTCGGAAAATCATACAAACATAAGCCAAGAGCTTTGCTACCTCTTCTTACTCAGAGTCTGTTTTATCTCAAAGGTAACACAAGATGTGCTTTCAATAATTACGTATGAATCAGAGCTTGGGGTGCAGGTCGTTTCATCATCATTTCCTATGTGAGATACACTGTTGCCACACTAATCAGCGGTTCTCCCTTGTGGGCTCATTTTCAAAAGCACAGCCTGATTAAGCACCTTGTGGGGGATGCTGAGTTGACGCCGCATCTACGATGTTCAGCATTTGCAGGTCGACTTTAAAGGTTAGCCAGCGGGATTCGGAATGTCAAATGACTGACTGACGGGTGCCATGTCAAGCGAGAAGGTCAAAAAGCTCTGTGATTTGCTGCTAGGAATAAAAGAGCTTATTCACATGCCAGTGTTTGGGGAGGAGCATGACATGTTGACACCTGCCTATGCATCAGCTAATGGGGAAGCTACACATTTCCTTAAAATATATAAAAGATTAGTCTGAGTGATGTACTGCAGTCAATCAATACAGCAGGTTTGAAAAAAGCAAGTACTCTATTTGTTTTTTACACGGCTCAAATTATTTTTTACTTGGATTGTGATGACTTGCCTTAGGCCATAAGCGGCTTACTTTAAGGTTATTTTTTAAATTGTATTTTTTACTATAAATACCTTATAACATTGGCTTCAGATCTCAACTCTTATTTCTACTTTTCATTTTTATTTATGGCTACTTATAATAATCCTAATTTCTTTTTTACTGAGAATTGGTGTTTTCTGCGTTCCATTCCCACTTTAAGTCAACTTCCTTCTGATTGATTGCCCTGTGTAATAAAAGATCCTAACGTCAGGTGTTTTTTTCTTCTTCTTCAGATTGTGTGCCAGAGATGGGTTAATAAAGCATATCCACTCTCGAACAACAGGAGCACGAGTCATTCAAAGTAAAACAGCTGTTGAAACCTTTTACATGTGAGTCTTGTGTGATTCACCGTGGTTGTTAACATGAGTGAGTCCATTACATGTTCAGGGCAACAACTGAACTCAAGAACTATCCTTGGTGCTAAGGATAGAGCCAGATTTTTAAGCAGTCTGCACCAGCACGAAATCTTGTTTTGACACAAAAATACAGCATGTGTCTTGTTTGACAGGGTCTCAAGTTACTTTTTAGATTGAACGATGCCTTTGGAGGGTTCCTGTTTTTTGTGACTTTTTTGTCAGTCCACAGTGAAGACACCTGTGTGCACAGGGTTCTTTTGTACAGTTTTTATTTTCTTTACCTCCCTATATACCTATCTACTAGTACTCACTATATACTCTAATGAAATGTGTATCAAAATGCAGGTAATAAAGGGACTCTAAAGTGAGCTATATGAATGGCTGAGTCTTACAACATGTAATGTTGACTTTAATAAATACCCAAAGCCTGCTTTTGGCTCTGTAACAACCACATCATTAATACGGGCATGAGACAGGATCTGATGGTAAATGGTGTTCTTCTATACATCCTATAGGTCACATGTTACAGACATGTTTCATGTTTATATGGCAAACAGATGGCTGCACCTCCCTGAGCCTGGTTCTGCTGCAGGTTTCTTCCTGTTAAAAGGGAGTTTGTCCTTCCCACTGTCACAAAGTGCTTTCTCATAGTGGTGCTATGATTCTATTGCACAATCAAAGGGGGTAGTCGAGTTGTTGGGTTTTTTGCTCTATTATTGTCGAATCTTTACCTTACAATATAAAGCCCCTTGAGGTGAGTGTTGTTGTGGTGTGCTACTTTATAAATAAAACTGAACTGAATTAAACTGAATAATGTGAATGTAACAATGCAGCCCTCCTGGGCTCCATATGACTGCTGTCCAAACCTACAGCACCACACATGGTCCCAGGCAAATTGTTCATCAAAAACATATTGATTCTCCTTCAGCTGCCTCTCATTGATATGGAAAACACATGCAATACTTGCACCTACACCGTATAATTCTGGGTAGTACATTGCTCTCTCCCTTATCACAGCTGCTGATTTTGACCCAGTAATTTGTGCCGCTTAGTAAAACCGGCCCTAAATCCAGTCTCCTTTATCCGCATTATGGGGGTTACGATTTGGTCACATTTGACTGGCAGTTGAACGATGGCAAATCTCAAGAGCTGTAATGTCAAGACAGTGACAACTGTAACTGCACTAACAGTTGAAGTATGTCACTGTTATTGGCTTAGTGGATGCACGCATCCTAAAATATCAAGATGTCAACACATCTCTGAACACCTAAATTCATTTGATGCCTTCATAAGTAGCGTGGATGCTAGCTAAGCCTTGGAGCAGTTCTGGGGCTGTATGTGCACTTGTCACATTTTGAAGAGGGATTCACTGGTAAACATAGACCCTAAAGACTCACTGTAAAATCTGTGCTGCTTATAATCTGCATCTGTCACACAAATTTTTTTTGCGTGGAACAAGAGAGGACCACCAGCTCCTGCTGTTTAATTATAGCATCAACTGATGTAGCCATGGCAACAATAGAATACACTCACAACATGTGTTGCAACAGCTATAATATTTAGTGTTTTTCATGCCGTCTAATGATAAGTTTTTAGCAGGGCCATTTCAGACTGTGCTACATGCGCTCAGCATGAATCTCACTGTTTTCACAAAGGGTTTTCACAGCAGCTATCGCCAAGGATAGCTCCTCAGTTCAAGTGGTCTCCTGAGTCTGTGCAAGGCTAACTAATGTTAACAACCTCTGCAAGCCACAAAAGGCTCACATGTAAAAGGCTTTGACTCAGTACAAGGCTGATTTCTTAAAATGATCTTTAATTACTCACTATATGCTGAGTTGTCATCGGTCTTAAAGATCAAAGAACAAGGAAACCATGAGCCTAATACAGTCTGATGTGCCCACACTGACCTTGGTATCTATAGTGCTCTAACACAGCCCTTTATATTAGGTAGGCTTTACCACTGCGATGTCTTCCGAATCTCAAAGGGTGATGATTATGAAGTGTACATCTATGCAATTATTGATTTGGTTATTCATGTGGCAACACATGGCCCCTGAAGTGCTATTAGATCATATTTTAAAGCTCATTGCCACAAAATAATGATACTTTAAGACCATAATGGAGACACGACGGGGGGTTATAAATGAATGGAAAGAAATTATTATCTTATCATGGAGCTAAATTGCTGTTTAATTAGATAGCACAGTTTAAAAAATGATGAGAGGCTTGTCTTCTTAGCACACTGTGATTTATCGTTATCACAGACAGCTTTGTCAACGGGAATATTTGACACCTTGTTTGGTATGAAGTACTCGAGCACTTTTTTTATTGTAAGGCAAAGACCCTGGAGTAATATAGAACCCCAAAAACCCCAACAATGACCCCCTATGAACAAGCACTTGGCTACAGTGGGAAGAAAAAAACAGCCTTTTAGCAGGAAGAGGAGAAAACTGGGAGAACCAGGCTTGGGGAGGGACGGCCACCCCTCACAACATAAGAAAACCACTAGGTTTGTTTTATTACTGCTGAAATCTACTGGTATATAAAAATGAGCACATCGTCACTTATGAAGAGCGGGATTGATTTGTGGAGTAAATAAAGCTGTCAAAACAAATGTAGCAAATAATAAAATGGGTGAAAAAATATAATAATAATTTCATTATTGCTAATTGCATTCATCCGAGTACCTGCTTCTAAAAAACTTACAAAAGGTTACAGGAGAGAGCAAGCGAGAGAAAATTAGGAAATGGCAGACACAAAAGGCAGCAAAGATGTATCTAGATCTATTTATTTATATCTATCAGTTTTATATCTATCAATTCTAACACGTAGAACTTTGGCTGAGAATATAAGGACTCGTGTTCTCAACCCCTGTCATCTGTAGCGGTGTGTGTGACAACTCTGAAAGCCTCATCTGCAGAGCAAGAGAAGCTCAAGTAGAACGAAGATTCTGGGTAATGATCCCGCAACGCATTATCAGAGCAGTCCAGGAACCTTCTCTGCAATACCATAAACACAGACAATCACAAGATTCCCTTTTAATTGCTTTCTCTTCTGTGCAGGGCGAGGAGAAAGAAGGGGGGGAGGAGGACGGAGGGCGGGAGGAGACTTTCTTTCTTCCTCAGAGCACACTGTTCCAGCAGATAATGCCAAGTAGCCCTGACAGGGAAAGGGATGAGAGGGAGCAGGAAGAAGAATGTGTTTTTCTGAGCTTGAAATCATCCCTTCTTTTTTGCCTCCTTCTGCTTGTATCTCAGAGAAAGAGAGTAAAGGCTTGAAGCTAATAATCATGCTAAAATACTCAATAGACTCTAGACAATAAACAAGCAGAAGAATGTAATTTCATCACAGTGGTGGTTTAATAACAAAAGAGACTATGGCCCTGCCGTAAAACGCCAACTCTGTGCAGGGGGAAATTAGCCTCTGGCACAAACAAGGATTAGGAGGGTTTTTTGAACATTAAAACAAAATGCTACACACTGTTTGCTTTTTCACATAGTACTGCTTAATGCAACAGAACAGCATGTAGAAGTCACCAATAAGCACAATGAATACTTCAGATCCACAGTTTTTGCCAAAGGCATGGTTTACTAAACCTGTAAACAAGGTTAAATAGGCATCTTCATGTGTTCTGTTTGAGGGCGGTACATTTCTGAAAAATAAACTCCATCCTTCATCAGGTCTCAGCATCGGTCTGTTAAAAGGTACTCATGGAGAGAGGGAAGTAGATAATGAACCAAACTTTCAACAGCCTATAACATTGAATGGATCCGTTGGTAGTGTTGCCGCAATATAAGCGAAGGTAACCAGCAAGCCACTTGGCCGCCATTACTACTCGAAGCAATCCTAACTCCTGCTGATTTTGATTCCCCTCCAACGTTTGCTTTGGTGCTCTCGCTCACATCAGCTGAAAAACCCATTTTGCGGGGCCTCAGCCTGGCCAATTTCTATCTGTCACAGGTAGTGGGGAATTGACTGTGCGACATGTAGCATATCACTTCAAAGTGACAGTAAAATGGGAAATCACTTTGTGCCAGCCACATGCTCTTGTCGCCTTCCATAAGAACTTTGTTCAGTCAGAGGAAAAAAAAAAAGTCCTTAGGGCTAAACGGTTTGCTGGGGAAAGGTAGCGAATCAGTGCCAAGTTCAGTCTCCTTGCACCCACTAAGGACCCACAGAGAAAGAACTAACTAGGTTTTCCCAATCGTATACGCGAAACTGACAAACACACACAGGACATAAACTGAGACATTCAAACGCTTATAAAACAAACAAACAAACAAAAAAAATGCTTTCAGTAGGTAGATTCAGACTGAAAGACACACTAATGCACGTACAATGATCATAAACTACCTACACAGAGAGTTGGATTTAACAAGCTAAACTTTGAGGACACAGAGAGGTCTTTGCTATTTTGATCCCTGTTTACTCAACCTAATAAGCCTTTATGAACGCTTCTATGGCTACACAGTCATTCACAGTCTATCATCTGATTCAGAGAAGTGAGACAAAGTCTTTTCAAGTATAAGCAGTGCAACAAGATTCATGCGCGACCAAATACCAGCCAGGTGATTTCTTGGATTCTTAGCTTGTCATAGACAATCTAACAGCAAATGTAACCGCTGAGAAGTGGAATTCATACTGTGATCCGTGAAGACATTTTTATAACCACGATTATTTCATTATAGATAGTGGCTCCCTGAAACCAAACACTCCAAAACACTTAAATCAGTTGTTTTCTATTATCACTGATTTCTATGCTTTTTAAGTAATGGCAAAGGACAAAACAGTTACTGAATTTACTGGGATCATAACACAGGAAATGATGTTTATTTGGCTTATTTGCTTAAAAAAGGTTGTTGGCAAGCATTTTATAGGTTTGTATGTACGCGTTTATTAATGTATCTGTGTTCATTAACATGTATCTGTACAAGCTTTGATATCATTAGAGTATTCAATGATAATCTGCCCAACAGTCAGGGACACGGCCATGTAAAGGGAAACGTCTGATCTATCTGATAAAGAGTGAGCGTTAATCACTTGGACATTGCCCTGCTTCTGTTTTAATTCAGATAAAAATATCTAAGATGTTAGTTTATGGATTTACGTGTAGTTGTAAATGTTCTAGAGAAAGGGGAGATCAGAGCTACCTGGACAGAATAAACATTGGAGCAGCATTGTTTCACAAAAAATAAAATAAAATAAATCTCAGTGATGAAGTAGCTCTGTCTTAGATGTGAATAGAACTTCATGAAACAGATTTATGAGCTTTTTCCTGTAGCCAAATTTGCTTCAGGTAAAAGTAGCACAGTTCATGCCAAGTTTCAGAGTCAGATAAAAACTCTTTGGGGCCAAAAACTTTGTTTACTTTTTTCTATATATAGCTGAATCACTCTAATTTATGAATAGGCTTTGCTCACTAAAAGCTGTGGTTTATCCCTTCAAGAGCACACATTTTTGATAATTTTCTTTTACGCTACTGTGCTCCACAAGGGCCTGCTTGAGGTCTGACTTTTGTACAGTTCGACTGCTTCTTTTCTTTTTCTAATATTATGTGTTTACATAGTAGATTTTAAATCAAACAATCAAAATGGGATTAAAGTACAGACTTCGCGCTTAAATTCAAGGGCTTTCAAAAAATACTGCATTACTTGTTTAGCAATTAAAGTACATATACTACCCCATTTTCAGAGACTCAGAAGTCATTGGTAAAAGTATATAGATTGTTAGTAATACTTGGATGGAAATCCTTTGCTGTCAATGGCTGCCCGAAGGCTATAACCTATGGCTATTACCAAACACTCTCTATTCTGCCGTGAGAGGCTCTGCCAGGCTTTTACTATGACAATTTCAGTTACTGCTTGTTTTTGGCTCTTCTGTTTTCAGTATGCTTTCAGGAACTGAAAAGGATGCTATGCTCTGTTGGGCTAAGGGCAGGAGACTGACTTGGTCACTGAAGAATATCCTTGAGATTTTCTTTTTGCAGCAAGCCTGCTGCAAACATGTTGCTCTTAAATAACTTACCCAAACTCATAGAATCCGCTTATAGTATGCAACCAACATCTGATTTTCATGGTTTTTACTAATTTTATTTCAACTATGTAACAATCTTTAATGTAATATTAATTTGGGGATCTCTCAGTTATATTTTCAAACAGACAGGGATTTGCTATGTATTCTTTCATTTCTGCTAACTTCACAACCATCCAATTTTGTGTAACAACCACAGAAAATACAGAGGGAAACGAACTCTGTTAGAAATATATAAAAAACTAAAGCATGCACTGTTCATCAGTCTCTGTGTGTGTTAAGTTAGAGGTTATTACACTGGCTCTGACACTGGCTAGCACAATGTTTCTCCTAACTGCCTTGTTAGAGTGTATTTTTGGTCAAAGATGCAATATCTAAGATACAAGGTGAGTCAAACACGAATCTTTCTGTCTGGTGTGACTTGTAATTTGGACACAATAAACTGTTTGCACAGTGGCAGACAAACTCAAGGATTATGTGAAAAGAATTTCAAAGGGAATTCGCTGCAGTTGGTGCTGGCAGCAAAGTTATGGCCAAATGAGATCACTCAAGTCAGAAATCCCTCCAACGCCACAGGAAACAGTTGAGCAGGGCCAGAGACGAGGGCACATTCTCTGAACTGATATGTCAATACTCACCTGCACTGATAAACATCTAAATAAAATACACCTTATCTATAACTAATATAACTCCCCCTCCTTCTCTTCAGATAGCACTCAGCATTTTAATGAAGTCTAATTACAATTATGGAACAGAGTTTAAATGATTGATATGGCTTTTCAAATTGCCTGTTGTTTTTACAGTAATCAGGGTTTAAAAAAAGAAAGAAACACCACTGTTAATAAGACAGAACACATGAACAAGTAAGACATCAAAGTATCAGACTCTCAAAACAGCTGGACTGTATGGTTACATCTGGAAATGCCTCTGGCTGTTAGCTGCCCTCCTTCTGTCCACAAAGAGAATTTTATGAGGCTAGTCTTTTTTTTTGTGAATTTCTTTTTTCTTCCACATGAAGCACGTCAGTATTTGAAAGGGAGTTGCAGTTTTGGCTTCTGCTATGTTTCTCTCTGCACTCTTACAGAAATACATGAAGGCTTAGAAAGAGAAATTCTTTCGTTTTTTTTCTTCTCGGGGAACAGAACTTCCACCTTTGTAAAGTCTTTGTAATTAAAGTTACATGGCACTCAATTCATGTGGACTTTTGAAAATGTTACTATGCTGTCATCAGTGGTGTGATGGTTGTCATACATTGGTAAATAATTATTCTTACTAAAATATATAATTTAACAATCATTGGTTTCATCCTGAAACATCAAGCTAATATTTTTCTCCATCCATCCATCCATCCATCCATCCATGTGTTCTTTGCTTAACTTGACAACCATCATCATCCAATGCACATCACAATTAGTAGATCATTGCTGGGAACCACAGTTAATGGACTGGCAGTTTGCCTAGCACATGTGCGTGCTTTCTTTCCTGCCCTGCACTTAGTGGTGTTATGCCCCTGAAAGCCAGCTATTCTCCAGCTAGTGCAGGTGAAGCTAATAAAGGCTGCACTTATAGGATCTGGTGTAGCAATACGTAATCATCATTGCAATTAATACAGGCTTTGCCTTTTAAGTGCTGTCACTGTTGACATAAGGGCAAAGCTGGATGTGCCAAATTACCCACTGGAGACCGTAAGAAACCCCCCCTCCAAAAACACCAGTGTTCAAGCACCTTATGTGTCACACAATATAAAGTGAAACTGATGCCAAACTGCAATAAATATTGAGAAACACCCCAGTGTTTACCCGAGAGGGATTCTTGTGTGTGTGCGTGTATATGTGTATCTTTGGTTTCCTGTGACACATGAGCAATCACTCACTGATGTTATTTGGACCAGAAGTTCTTAAGAAAGCTGTAACCCAGAATTAGCCTGTTCTGTAAAGCCACTGTTTTGATTTGGGACAACAACAGACACTCTCTCTCTCTCTCTCTCTCTCTCACACACACACACACACACACACACACACACACACACACACACACACTCAGCAATTTATAGTTCACCTAACTTAATTTCTGCCTGCATCTGAAATCTTTACCCTACTATACACTACTGCTGAATGAATGCTGTGTTAGCGTACAAAATTATTGCCAGTGTAAACACAAGGGGTTTTTATTACATAAGCCATTTTATTGTACAGTAGAAGACATAAACCTTGGCATGATCCTAATCAATTTTGCAATGAACAACAAGGACAACAAGAACAAGGATAACTGGTAATATCGAGTACATCGAGATAATATGAAGTATGCTTATGGTGGCTGCAAAAAAAGAAACCTTTCATGATCATAGTTGTCAGCATAATGCTTAGCACTTACTTAAAAGATTATGAATTCAAAATTGTTTTAAAAATCATTTTTCTATAGTTCACGGGTAATGCTTGGATCAGGAATAATTCATTTCTTAGAGGGAATAGAAAAGAAAAAAATTGTGACATGAACTTCTAATGAGAGTCATGTCTGGCCACTTCTAATTTTCCATTTTTGGGGAAGATGCCACACTATGTTTGCTAACTGTGTTTGTCTGCTTGGAAAATGTTGCAAAATAGCAGTGAGAAATACTCTCCTTTAAAGCTTTGTAAAGCAGGGCGGAACTTCAGAGTAAACGAGGTCATTCTCTGTGGGTGACAATAAGTGACTACATTCAAATTACACATTAGTCATTTAATCCACTGCTGTTATGAAAGTACCAATTATATCTGTTGTCTTTTTATGGTTTATTTGTTGGATTTCTGATAGTTATCACTCTATAACATATGACAACTGCAAATGAATGAAATGTTAAATAACTACAAACCACTTGTGCCACTTTAATTAGGTGACATGTAAAACCCAGCAGAGGCATGGGAACATTCATCAGGTTTTGCTAAGGGATGATTATATACTGCTTAGTGTTCGCTCTCTCATGCGCACACACATGTAGCCATGATTACGTTTGGTGTTTCAGTGCATCTGGACTTTATGACTACGTCCACACGTACACGGGTATTTTTGAAAACAGAGATTTTCCGTTTTCATTTTAAAAAATAATCCCGTCCACAGGTAAAGGCAGAAATGAAGGAAAATGCTGCTAGGAACATGCCAAAGCAACAGGTGGCGATATATTCCTAACCGTGCAGAAATTTTGGCCAATCAGAAGTCTAGAAGCCTCGGTGGGAAAAGTAAACAAAGCTGGGGCATAGAAGCAGAACCGAGTAGTATGTGTGGAGGCGACAGTAACTGTGTGTGTATATGTAAGCATTTAAACACTGCAGACAGTACAATTAACAGTAATAGTATTGTAGAAATTAATTTCACCGAAACAATAACGTGGCGCACAGTGTGACGTTAAAAAATGCGCACACCTTTGACGCTGCGTTTTCTGCGTTTTTCTCGTCCACACCTAAATGCAAAAACGGAGTTTTCAAAAATATCCACCCTGGCCGGAGTTTTTAAAAATCTCCGTTTTCAGTGACCAAAAACGCCGTTTACGTGTGGACGAAAGGTGCAAACGCATAGAAAAATCTGTGTTTTCAAAAATACCCGGGTACGTGTGGACATAGCCTATGTCTCACCTCAGTGTGACAGAATGGGATAACATCATGGTCATATGGTGAATGCTATTTCTGTAGCTCGAGTCTGACTCCAGAGCTTATGCTTAAGTTGTTGAAAATCCATTCAGATATTTATTAAGCACAGTACGGATTTCTGATACTTTTCAGTCTGGTTTTCAGAAGCAGCACTACACAGAAACTGCTCTTTTAAAGGTGTATAATTAATGGCATCTGTTTCAGGAAATTGCTCTGTACTTGTGTTGCTGCCTTTGATACTGTTGACCATAATATTTTACTTAATAGGCTTAAGGTTTTGGCTGGTATTTCTGGCTCACCACATGAATGGCTTTCCTCCTATTTATCTGCAAGGACATTGTTTGACCTGTGAGGTCCCTCAGGGTTCTATCTTGGGTCCATTGTTATTCTCCTTTTACATGCTTACTTTAGCCGGGATCATTCAATCTTTCTCTGGCATTTTTTTAACCATTTTTATGCCAATGACATTCAACCGTACATGTCTTTTAAGCCTTACCAGCTGGATAGGCTGTCCGCCCTAGTTAACAGTTTATCCCAGATTAGTGACTGGCTCGCCAATAATTCCCTTGTTTTAAACTCTGACAAGACTGAAGCCATGATCATAGCTCCTCCTGATATACACTTAAGAACCAGTCAAGTGATTGCTTCTTTTTGCTCATCTGTAAAGACTAGAGTTCATAATCTTTTGTAGTATTTGATTGCTCCTTGACCTTGGACACACATATAAAATCAATCTCCCGTTCCGTTTTGTTTCATTTAAGGAACATTTCTAAATTGTGAGCTATAGTCTCCTCCTCTGAAATGGAGAAAATTGTTCATGGATTTTTATCATCGTGCTTAGATTATTGTAATGCTCTCTTTACGAGGATAAACAAATCATCTCCATCACACCTCCAAGCAATACAGAACGATGATGCCAGACTCCTGAGACACTCAGCAAAGCGAGCTGAGATTACCCCTATTTTAATTTCTTTACATTGGCTCATAGTTGATTTCAGAATTCTCACACTTACATAAAGAGCACTAAATGGACAAGCTCTAAACTATTTGTCTCAGCTTCTTGTCAGACGCACCGCTGCTCTATTAGTTATCCCTCGTACAAGACTGAAGACTGAAGGGACAGAGCTTCCACTTTGTGGAACGGAGAGTCTAGGACAGTTTACCACTCCACCACAACTGTTAATAACTTTCTGTTTAATCAGGCTCCAGGCTACAAATGTACTCTAGCAAAAAGTTCAGAGATTTTTTATAGTACATATCTGAGTTATATTTTTTCATTTCCAAATAGAAATATAACACAGTTCAGTAGACAACACCTAATATTGGAGAATAAAAACAAACTATCAATATCTATTGTGCTAGTGTAAATCCAATAACAATTCCAGCGGTGTTATCAATACTTTTGATATTCGGATCAATCAATGTCAGTAGGATTTAAGTCTGGACTTTGTCCACTCCAAAAGCCTTATTTTTATTTTTTTAGTAATTCAGAGGTTTAGTTGTTGATGTGAATCACTGTCATAACCCAAGTGATCTTAAGTCTCAAAGCACAAACAAGGCTGGGCATTCTCCTTCAGGATTTTCTGGAAGACAGTGGAATTCTTGGTTCCATCAATTACTTGGTTCCATCAATTACGGCTAGTGACCACCATCACAGGACCACCACTACCATGTTTGACTGGTCGGTCAGGTTTACCACAGATGTAACAGAACCTTCCAAAAAGTTCAATTTCTGTCTTGTCACTCCACAGAATATCTTCCCAAAAGTCTTGGGGATCATCAAGATGTTTTTAGGAAAAAGTGAGACGAGCCTTTTGTTCATTTTGGTCAGCTTTGGCACTCCCATGGATGCCTACTTCACACTGACAGATAGGTTCACACAGTTAATTCATGACTTAACAAGTGGGGGTTAAATAATTGTTTCACATGAGTCCAGGAAGGGAGAAAACACTTCTTCGCAGAACTGTATGTAATTAACTCTCTGCTTTTATGCATTCTTCTTATGGAATCACAAAACAACTGAAATGTCACTAACTCAGCAGGCTGGTTTAAGCATTCATCCTCTCTGCTCGTGCTCCGCTGCTGTTACATATGCCTCTCACATCACACCACCATAACAACTACAATTGATCTGTTATTTGCTCTTATTTGTGGCTCATTTAAAATTACGTTTCACAGGAAGTGATATGAAGCTGATTTTGGACAGCAAAGTACAATACAATTTTGCAGTGCCTGACTTGTCTCATAGAAATTGATTATTTGTTCGATTTCTACCTTACCTTAATGCTAACACAACAATTGTCCTGAATGAGCTACTTTCGTGCAGGCTTATGCTTGTCATAAAAGATTATATGAGAATATAAATTGTGTAAGTTAAAGCCATTGTCCTTTGCTACATCTGCCAACATGTTGACCTAAAGACAAACACACTTTTAAAAGCTTATCTTTACAGAAACAACACTAATAGTTTTCACATTACTCTCATTCTTAAACAGACAGTAATTGATCCCATTAAGAAGACACAGTATGTGCATGAAAACTGTACAGGTTTCTAGTGCTACTCTTTTAGACTTGCTCATCAATAATACTACACAAATATACATGTGATCTTTGCAGCACAACACACAACACAACATGCTCATGCTTAAAACATAGGCTAAACTCATGTAGGCTGACTGCTGTGTAGTTTATGGTGTATGTTTTTATGTTGGCCACGTCTCACAGCCTCATGATGTTTATCCTTTCTTTCAGAGCTGTCGGTCTGTCAGTAATTTCTGTGCACCGTTTGTTTTTTATCTTTACACCTCCACAAGTCCGTAGTGTCTTAGTGAAGTCGCAGAAATTCAATAAAATAGTGGAACATTGGATTTATCAGAGAAAAACTGCCAGCCCTTGTTAAAAACAAAACAAAACAGTAAATTCTGCAAAACTGCACCTGAGGATCAGCGGGATGCACATTTCTCCCTCACTAAAATAGCTCCAAACATTTAGCATCATATAATTCCAAAATCCACATGATTTCTGTCAAGGTTTGCCTTTTTATAATCAGACTATGGTAGCATATTAATACACAGATGAAAAATGAAGTTGATTTTTTGTTTTTTTTTAAATAGCAGATGGTTAAAGGGTATATTCACACGATTTTGCTCTTATATGGGGAGCATCGTTCTCACAATATACACTACTTGATGTCATATTTTAAGACATTGCCCCAACAGGCAGTTATGCTTGTTATTCTTTGCAGAGTGCACCAGGAAGTCATGGTCAACCGTTGCTACTGGACTGGAGGCAAGACTGTGTAAGCAGGTCAGCTGGTCAAACATTCTCTTTCGTTGTTGTCAGTTTTGCAGTATTTCTGTAGTGCTGAATACAATTGACAGAAACAAGCTGCAGACAGGAGAAGTTTGCCTTTCAACATCTGAAAATGTGAGGGTTTAGCCAAAACCCTGTTTTTTCCTCAAGCAGTTAAAAAATAAAAATAAAATAAAGACAGCAAATGTAAATTAAAAAAAAAAAAGTAAAACAAAAGTTTAAAAAAAATCACCAGCACCATTTTGTGGACATTTTGTGTCAGTTTATTTTAAGTGGACAGACTCTCAAGTGGACATAAAACACTACATGTATTAAAACAAATTTACACTATCGAGCTCTCCTCTAAAAACGCCTCTACAAATGTCCATGAGGCTCAATTTTAAGAAATAAATGTTTAAAGTTTACATTTTTAGATCATGTGTAGGGTCATCCACTCCATAACACAACCTTATGGACTGTGCACAGTCCATAAGGTTGTGTTGTTGGTCGCTGCTAATAGAATTACATTAGTTTATGTTAGTTAACTGGTGATAGAACTGATAATAAAGTGGAAAACAAGAAAACTGAAACTAAAAAAGCATCCTCAGGTGATCTAAGGAGCTTGGAAAGAAAAGCGTCTGGACTTCTTTAAGTTGCTTGAAGACGTTTTACCTCTCATCCGAGAAGCTTCTTCAGTTCCAGGGTCAAATGGTGGAGAGTCCCAGATTCTGGGCTCTGGGGATCAATGCAATCGGCTTGCAGAGCAGTAGTCCACAGGATCAGAGCTATTTTATGTAATATTAAGGTGTCATTTAACCCTCTGGTTTTAACTGGGGGTTACCTGTAGTAAACCCGAGAGTTTACTACATGCATATCATATAGGTTCTGACCGAAGCACGATCGTGAATCCTAACATCCATCAGCATTAAACTCGATGTTAAAGTGGTATCCATTGCAAATTGCATGGCTAGGTGTTTGACTTTATACAACTATGGCAATGGGACTGGTGGAAACACCTGAATTCAGTGACTACGAGGTGTGGCCAGACACTTATATATGTCTATATAGTGTTTATATATAGCTTTATTGTTGGTGTGTATTGGCGATATAGTCCATATATTAGTTTTTTGCTTTTACAATTTCATTCATACTTTCTGACGTAGTTTCATTGAGAACAGAGCGTCTGTAAGTGACATCATGCTTTTTTAATTATACATGGGAAATTAAATAACTGACCTCACTGATGCCCTCTGGAGTGTAAAGATAAAACTGAAAAATAGTGCTCAGGATTTTTCAAATAAACCTCATGTTATATTCAGCTATGGCTTTATCAGTATTTTGAGCAGAAGAACATTGAGGTGAGCAAACACTATGAGAGTCTCATTTCAAGTGCAGGGTTCAATCAATATGATGCGAGCTCAGGGTGTCGTTTTATGTAACTTTAGATGTGAAGGTTCAGCTTTAATGTTGTCTGGAGGTCTTCGGCTTCATGCCATCCTTCCAAGACATCACTGGGAATCACAAGCACTGTCCAACTGATGATTGTATTCTCCTCCCAGCACAGTGTCAGTTCCCTCCATTATTAAAGGGGAATTCCCCCAGTGTCACAATGTAGACTTGTAAGACTTGTATTTTTAGACATTCACAATTATATTATATAATTTGCAACAGTTTGCAACAACCCAACAACCATCACATCCTGACACCGGATAACTCTTTGAAGGGTGTAACCCACACATCCATGAAATCAGTCATTAGGAGCCTACAGTGATGATGCCAACATGGCAACATTTATGGATGATTTATGGCTATTATCTGAATTTCAGGAGCTGCCAGTCCCCTTCGAGGCCTTCTCCAAACCGCAGCACCAATACACGGTCCCTATCGTCGCTTATCGTAACAGAGGATGTGGTTCCAGCCAGAGATGGGCAGTAATGCGTTACAAGTAACGCATTACTGTAATCCGATTACTTTTTTCAAGTAACGAGTAAAGTAAGGGATTACTATTGCAAAAAAGGTAATTAGATTACTGTTACTTTCTCGTAAGCGTTACTGCATTACTAAAACCGTGGTTTTTTTGCGAGAGTGTCTCATGACAGTGACGTAAGCGAGTGCGATGTTCGTGGCAACAGCTGTGTGCAGATCAACAATGGATAATATATCGTGTGCGAGAGAAGGGGAAGTACTGACCTTACTTTGAGTTTGATTCTGTAAAAAGTGACAAAAACATTAGTGTCCGCTGTTCACTGCGTGGGAAGAAAACTTCGTTTTACAGCGAAAAAAAAACCCTTAACTTCCCAAGCAAGCACCGAGTGCGCTACCACGGAATGGGAAATTCACAGACAAACTCGCGGATTCTTCCACTGACCGCTGCGGCACACCTGCACCAGAGCAAACATCCGCCTGCTATACCGGTGAAAATAGAGCAACAGGACCATTAGTCTTTGATTTTATTTATTTTCTGCTTTGTTTTAGTTGCATTTATTTGAAAAACTGAGTGTAAACACAAAAAAACTATTTCTTTTATGTGCTGGAATGTGCAGAAAATAGGTTTAAATGTTAAACAAATTTCTTCTAGTCAGAATGTTGCATATAATTTCATTTTTGCTTGATGCATAAAGTTAAAAGATTAAAACTAATAAAACAAGTTTTAAAAAGAGACTTTTTCATTTGATTACATTTTGTATGATGAATTATGAAGAACAAGTAGAATTGGGCTGAAAGATCTATCGCTTTATCACCTCTTCAGGTTGTAAATCATGTTTTTTAAAAGTAACTAAGTAACTAAGTAATTAATTACTTTTGAAAATAAGTAATCAGTAAAGTACGGGATTACTTTTTTGGGGAAGTAATCAGTAATTAGCTACTTATTACTTTTTTCAAGTAACTTGACCAACACTGGTCCCAGCTAGTGAAATGACTGAATTTGTATTGAATTTGTGGCAACTATTGCAGCCCTCCCATGTCTAAGTTATCATTGGTAACAACCCCAACTCCAACCTTCCCCTATCCCTAACTATATGCCATCTTTGGGTTTATTTTTTATTTTATTGTTCTCTCTCATCTTGAAAATCAAGGAACAAAGAAAATAATCATTGTAAACCATCAAAAAACATTTCAAGAGTTTTAAAAGTCATTTTTGATTTTCTCCAAAATGCAGGGTTAGGAAATGATTAGGTTCATCACCGATGATGACATAGACCTCACGGTGCTAATTAAAAATCGAAACATCACTATGACCATTATATTATACAATCTTAAAGTTCCAAGGAACTGTATATTAAATCCACATCATGCCATGAAAATACACATAACAGATTAAATATCTCAGGAACTGTGTATGCTATCACCTGAGAAAAGGTATTGTTGTGAATAAATGCATTGAACTGGGAGAAACCCTGGGCCATTTCCGAGGAGCTGACAGATGAGTTGTGCCAGGTCAGTGAGTCAGACTACCCTCAGGAAGACTGAGCTGTGTGATGTCTCACTAATGCAGACAAAAGCTGCTTTGGGGCATGGCACAACTAATGTTTAGCAAAATACATGGAAAGCACAAAGACTTCATGGGAAAAAGAAAATAGTCATTTAAGTGTGTGTGTGTGTGTATGTGTGTGTGTGTGTGTATATTTTTTAAGTGAAAATAGCGCTCTACACACGCCGCAGACAGCTGCATGAGTAACTTGTGTTTCACCTTGGAAGCTGATCAGTAGTGAGGCTTTGACTTCAGGCACAAATACAAAGTTTTAAATGCACAGCTCAACCCTTACATATAGCTTTTAACAAAGAGTATATGAAAATACTTTGCAGCTATACACAAAATCAAAAAGCTCCTTAAAAAAAGGAAAAAGATATTAACTCAATATTTGTTCTGGCAGCCAAAAAAGTGATGCATAAGATTTACAGATTTATCTTAATATTATGAAGAAAAATATCACTTGTTTTTTTTAAAAAAAGAGGTTAATCTCCAAGAGTGTACAGTGGTGACACACAGTGGAGTGAAAGAACAAAGAAAGAAAGTGCATCTGAACTCCACAGGAGTCCTTACAAAGGACAACATTCTCCTGGCAGTGAAAAAGGGAGAGAGGTGAAAGGAGCCTGCCAATTATCCCTTGGGTGTCTCTCAAAGGTGAACGTCACAGGCAGCAGCGTGTAGACTGCCAGCGTGGAGACCATTCGCTGGCAGTTGATCTAGAGTTGGGAGTTTTGATGCCCCTGTCAGCTTTCCATGCTGGCATCTACTTTCCATCCACAAACCGAATTGCTAATGTTGTGTGCATGTACATATACTTTTGAGCATGACTGTGTAAGAAGTATCCTTTGAGAAAGGAACAGCAGAGCTTATTACACAGAGTGCACAGTAGCCAGGCATTTCTGGCATTCAGCTCCTTGGCTAATGAAGTGCCTTGTCACACTGTTTGCAGAGCGTGTGTGTTGTGTAGGGAGGAGTGTAGCGTGTCCCAGGGGTATCTCATTTGATAGTACATTTTAAAAGTCACTGGATTAGAAAGTGTATGTAGTCAAATGGAGAACATTTTCAGCAATGTGTTTTTAATACTAGCAAATAAGAAAAAAACGGCCTGTTGAGCATATTAGCTAAGCCGTTGTCCCAGACAATACTACTATAACAATTTCCTTCTTTTGTCGGAGTGTGTAATGCTTTTCCAAACTTTTTGATACTGGAAAGTCTTGTCAGGACTTTCTGTGTAGCTTTCAGGTAAGCAGTTAGTGGTCACATCAAGATGCTATGTGATTCTTCCTGAATTGTGTGCTGTTTCGTTTCTTTTCTCTCTTCCTTTTCCCTTCACACTTTATAACCACCCTCTGTTTTTCACCCCCAATTTGATTAAAAGCTTGCTCTCAAGGGATTCAATCGCAGGGTTCTGATCCATCATCTTGATCACAATATTCAACCTGAGACAATTATTGTTGTGAACTGAGTTTGTACAAATAAAACTAAACTGAGCTGTACTTGTAGAAAATGATTACATTTTTTGGAGGATTCTCATCTATATCCATCATGATAATGTCTTTCTAGTATAAGCTGGGCGATTCATTTCGCAAGGCCTCCAACTCTTTTTCTCTCAACAGACTGCAGCTTGGCTTAAACACTATCATCTTCGATTTTGGAATTTCGCTCTTCGTATCTTCCTTTATCCATCCTATTTTCTTTGACTTTGCCAACCTATGTGCTAGAATCCCCTAGCTCTTCTTCTTTGAAATTTGAAGATATCAGACTGGGCGCCTTTATTTTCCCCGTTCTCTTTATCTGAGTAACATTTTTGACAGCAAGAACTTTTATGTATTCGACTTGATTTTCTTACTGGAAATGACATTTAAAGCTTTTAGAAATGACGCCTCAGCGTGTATTTTATATATATATATATATATATATACACACAGGACTTTACTGAAGCTCAGCAGAGGTGAAGGAAACATGACTTTCAAGCACGTTCAAATCCTGGATCTTCACTTTTAAAATTGCGAGACACATAAGGATAAAAATGTTTCTTTGCTTTCATTAGGATTAGCTAACTCTCGCAAGGGTTTCTCAAGGAAGTAATATCAACATGTTTCCCCAGACAACTAAATGCTTCACTTTTGTCAACACCAAAGACACTGATAAATGACTGTAATCAGAAATGTCGTATTATCATACAGAACACCCACAACATTTTGAGGGATACTCAATTATTGAAGCAGCTGTTGAAACAAACTCTGTGAATAGGTGACAGCGTAATTTCCATGCTGTCTCATGATTGCAGTATAGTTACATCACTGAATTTGTATTAAGCCATATTTGTCCTCCTGTCAAACCCACACTAGGCACAATTTCAGTTCGAACCGTTGAGGTACCTGTCTGTTCTGCAGGAGTAGTTGCACGTCTTTGCCAAAAAAAAGAAAAATACTCTCTCCTGTTTTTTCTTTTCAGAAGCAAACTCCCATCTAGAGCTTAAACGCCTAAATAGATATCCAGGGGCAATAAGATATGTAAGACCTTCCACCTACCCAACATGCAACGCATGAAATAATATTTATTTTCACCAGTTTGCTCTTCCACCTGGGAAGCAAGTTAAGCAGGGGTGGTCTCCAAAATGAATGACTTGCCCAAGGGCTGCTCCTAGATAGCAGTGATCCTCAGCACACGGGCTGTGCCACTACAAATGTGTGTACTTGTGCATGTCTCTGTGTCTGTGTGCTGCTGAGAAGTATTTTAGTGCTTCAGGGCTTGTTATTCTGTCAGCACAGACAAGAACTCGAAAATGTCAGGATTTTTCCCCGAAGAAGAAAAACAAATACATGCTTGTGATTTTCTCGCAATTGTATTCGTGTAGGAAAAGCCTGAATGGGAAATGTTGACATGCGTAGTGTATTTTATGAAGCTTCAAGAGGCTTGTTGGTACAAACAGAAAGCATGGTGGCCACAATGTCTGGTTTAATTTGATGCAGCAACTTTTATGACGCTATAGCTGCCGGATATTGACTAGGGAACTGAATAGACCAGTTTGAAAGACCTGATGGTTGTTTGTGTCAATGGAAGAACAGATGGATGGGTAGACAAACATATGACAGACAGATTCACACTGAGAGGAATGATGGGCAGATGATGGATGGATATTTTTTCTGTGTTATGTTCTTACTGAAAAGATACTGACAGACTATGACGCGACACTAGCTGGCTACACCTGGCGTACGTTCTGCACCAACAGCTGTTTGTTCATCCATCATCTGCATCTGACAAGATACATGAGCTCCTGCTCACCCCTCCTAATCCCAAATGTTCATTTAAAGTTGTGGTCAAAAGTTTACATACAGTCATCATGGGCATAAATATCATGGTAATTTGGGGCTTTTACAGTTTTTTCTGATTGCTTAAGCACATTTTTTGTAACTATTGGCTAATTTTGCAAAACTCTACACACAAATAAAAAAACCTGTCACCCAATTATCAAAACATCTTAGTTCTCTTGCAAAAGCGAACACAGCTAGATTAACCCTTCACACCTTTGTAAAAATGGTGTTTTCGTATCAAACAGTACACACAAGCCATCATCTACTAAGCACACAATGCACCAACTGCACACTGATGGTATGAATACAAAACACATCTGGCTTTTGCTTTCTCTGTGCACGAGGTAGGCTATGTCAGTTTGAGCTCATACTTCTGTCATAGATCCATAAGCATAGAGGGATCCAAACTTCAAGTACTGGTGTTTATTCAAACACATCAAAACAAACACAAGTGTTCATTTCCAAGTATAGGATTATTTGCAATCGCCATAATGACTATATGGGTTACTTGGTCTGCAGTGAACATGCTTCCTCTGCCCCAGCATCTGGTCATCTAGCAATTCTGTAAAGTAACAATTTCAGTATTTTTACATCAATGGTATTGGTGTGTTTCTCATTGGCATATGGCAGTGCTACAAATCTTTGTGCGAAGTGACTGTACTAACCGATTCTCATTTCAAGATGTCCTTATGGTACTTGCTACAGTGTAGCGGCTCGAGTTAGGCTGGACCCGTTGGCCAGCTACCCTCAGGGTCATTCCACGGTTGATTATATGGTCCAGTATTGTAGCTCTGATGTCATCAGCAATTCTATTTCTTACTCTTCCTACCCTTCCTCTCCCCCCTCCTCATCTTCCTCTCCCCCCTCCTCGTCTTCCTCTTGCTCCTCCTTGTCCTTGTCGTCCTCTTCATCCTACTTCTTCACCTCCACGTCCTCTTCCTCGGCCTCCTCTACTTCTCACTCTTTCTGCTCCCTCCATTGTACTCCGCACACACAGCTTACCTGTATTATAGTGCTTAGGCTGATTGCAAAGTGAACTAATTATCTAAAAAAGTTTTCACATGTGAAAGTGTGCCAGACAGTTGGCAAATTAGTGTTAATGATAGCCATACATGTGTATACTTTTGCTAGGAGTGTGTTGGAAATTTGGTAATTGAGTGTTGTGCAGTGAATTGTGCCTACAGTTTTGCAAAGTGTGTGTTACAAAATTGCAAACTGAGTGCAAAGCAGTTTTTGTGCTTTTAGTTTTGCAAACTCAGTGAGTGGTTTTGCTATAAGCATTTAGCGATAGTGGGAAGGAAAAACTCCCTTTAAAAAGGAAGAAACCTTCGACAGAACCAGGCTCAGGAAGGGACAGTCATCTGCCGCGACTGGTTGGGGTGGTGGGAGTGAAAATTTAAAAAAAAAGAAAAAGCCAAAGTGGTCATTATTGGAGCAGCTTAATTAATTTTTCCAGTGTAATTTGCTGTTAATATCCTTTTCCAAACCCAGTTTGTGTTTTTATCACTTTTGTCCAGGGTGGAAGATGCCATGCTGGAGATTGACTCTGTATGGTTTTTCATTGTCGATACATGGGAACCTGTTAGAGAGGCCAGAGCTGAAAAAGGGATGGCGGAGAACCTCTGAGGGTGTTATCCGCTGGTTTGCATCCAAGGCCAACATGTCTTTAATTAGTCTGACAAATAAGCTTTGGCCATCTTCTGGTCCTCGTCTAAAGATCATTATTTGTTTGAGGTCATCCAGACGCGTCAGTTTTATGTATCTTGTCTCCAGGAACTCATATCCTGTCTCATACTGAAATTGTTGGTCAGTCTTGAATGTCCAGCGCTGTTGGTTGTCGTTGTCTTCAATGAAATATTCTTCAGTGTACACGCCATAGTCTAGAACATGATCTGGTGGCTGACCCTGAGTCTCTATGATGAATTTCAAAACATCATAGTCTTCATTTCCAGGGTAGAGTGGCACCCCTGTACCAAGCTCAACAGCCACCAGCTCCAGAGACCACATGTCACTTGCTTCGTTATAAGGAAGGCCAAGCATAACCTCAGGTGCACTATAACCAACTGTCCCCACACGGTCACCAGGCATCACTGCAGATGCAGGACATGCGAGGCCAAAGTCTATAAGTCTGACTTTGACTGGAGACTCATAGCGGTTTACAACCATGATGTTTCCAGGTTTGAGGTCAGCGTGCACTATTCCCAAAGAACCCAGGTGGGACAGAGCATTTGTTAGTTGACCTAAAATTGGCCTGACTTTGCTTATGGGGAGACGCTGGTTATTTGGGTCCTGTATGTAGTCCCACAGGCATTGGTCTAGCAGTTCAAACTTTAGGCAAACCCGCTCTCTGTCAAGGAAAAAGCCGTTCCATTTAACAATGTTGGCGGCATCTGGATCCAACCTTCGCAGCTGCTCCAGGATGAAAATTTCCTTTTTTGCCTGTTGCAGAATATCAGAGCGGTTCTTGTTTACTTTAATAGCCACAGCTCGGTTGGTCTCGGTATCACGGCATTTGGCTACAATACCAAAGCCCCCTTCTCCGAGGAAAGCCTCTACCTTGTAGTGGTTTCCCAAAATGCTCCCTTCAACTATTTCAAGCTCATCTGAGCTGAAGGATGGGCTGGCTGACGTGTGGATGAATACTTGCTGAGAAAATTCAACCGAGTTTTGGAAACTGCAGTTGATTTTCTGTGATTTCTTGCATTTCAAGTTTGAAGGTTGCTGAAAGACCACCGGGTTTTGTGATCTTTCAGCACTCATGTCAATGCAAAGAGAACTCTTCGGGTTGAAAAAGGGATGCCGGAGAACCTCAGAGGGTGTTATGCGCTTTTGTCCATCCAAGGCCAACATTTGTTTAATTAAGCTGACAAACAAACATTGGCCATTTTCAGGTCCTCGTCTAAAGATCATTAGTTGTTCGAGGTCATCCAGACGCGTCGGTTTTATGTATCTTGTCTCCAGGGACTCATATCCTGTCTCATACTGAAATTGTTGGTCAGTCTTGAATGTCCAGCGCTGTTGGTTGTCGTTGTCTTCAATGAAATATTCTTCAGTGTACACGCCAGAGTCTAGAACATGATCTGGTGGCTGACCCTGAGTCTCTATGATGAATTTCAAAACATCATAGTCTTCATTTCCAGGGTAGAGTGGCACCCCTGTAACAAGCTCCACAGCCACCAGCTCCAGAGACCACATGTCAATTGCTTCGTTATAAGGAAGGCCAAGCATAACCTCAGGTGCACTATAACCAACTGTCCCCACACGGTCACCAGGCATCACTGCAGACGCAGGACATGCGAGGCCAAAGTCTATAAGTTTGACTTTGATGGGAGACTCATGGCGGTTCACAACCATGATGTTTCCAGGTTTGAGGTCAGCGTGCACTATTCCCAAAGAACCCAGGTGGGACAGAGCATTTGTTAGTTGACCTAAAATTGGCCTGACTTTGCTTATGGGGAGACCCTGGTTTTTCCGGTCCCGTATGTAGTCCCACAGGCATTGATCTAGAAGTTCGAACTTTAGGCAAACCCGCTCTCCGTCGTGGAAAAAGCCGTTCCATTTAACAATGTTGGCGGCATCTGGATCCAACCTTCGCAGCTGCTCCAGGATGAAAATTTCCAGTTTCGCCTGTTGCAGAATATCAGGGCGGCTCTTGTTCACTTTAATAGCCACAGCTCGGTTGGTCTTGGTATCACGACATTTGGCTACAATACCAAAGCCCCCGTCTCCGAGGAAAGCCTCTACCTTGTAGTGGTTTCCCAAAATGCTCCCTTTAACTATTTCAAGCTCATTTGAGCTGAAGGATGGGTTAGCTGACATGGTGAAATGTGTCGGCTTGGTCAGTGAATTGCTAAGTAACGCGAAATTCTCTCAAAACTCTCCAAAAGGGTTTGCATACTGTCAGGTCAAGGTCCGTTGAGCAGCAAAGTTTAACAGAGCAAAGCTCTACTTAAGGGTTTTTTCTCTCAGCAAGATGATGACATAACAAAGGATCAAAGGCATTCTCTTTTGGATCAAAAGGATTCTATTTTTTCAGTTGAAACACTGAAAAAAACAATGTTTCAACAGGGCAGGCTGTATTTTCTGCTGCAACATCCCAACAGGAAATAATAAGATAAAGACCAGGAAGACTGGTGATCTATTCATATCAGTAACATCGGCAGGTTTCTAGTAGAGATGGCACGATACCACTTTTTTATGTCCGATACCGATATCATAAATTTGGATATCTGCCGATACCGATATGAATCCGATATAGTGTGTTTTTTAATCAATAAAATGTTTTTTTTAATATCTTGCTGCATTTTGTATAAGTTCATACTCAAGTTTAAATAAACAACAACACTAAAGCTATTCTGTTACACCTGTATGTAAAAAATACACTGCGCCCAAAATATTTCATAGTTCAGCAATACTGATCAATCTAATAAACTTAAACCTGCTCCATCCTCCCTACTCTGGTATTTTAAAGAGTACTTAGCAGAAATATTAAGCAACCTAACTAATAGGGTTGCAAACTCCCAGCAAAAGAAATAGGGAACCACCCTCCACCTCATGATGCTTAATCGATGTAATCAACTTTAATTTGATGCAGTGTGGAAAAATGCACAGAAATAAATTATTTTTCAAGAATAATTAAATAGACATCAACATCTTTCTTCAACAGAATTGCAGAATTCACAGATGGTACCTTCCCAAAGGAAAAAGTAGTATGGCTTACTAGGGTATATTAGACTTAACAGTTACTATATACAGTAATGGACTTCTATATATTTTATATCAGATTAAAACTTTGGGTGTAAGAGTCAGATAATTATTTATTAAAAGCTCGACATTTAAAATGAGAATAAGAAAGAAAAGTATGTCTTTGTGCCCCCTTTTCCCTGTTCATGCCCTATCGGCCCCCCTGGCTAAACTTTGCTAGATCCGCCCCTGCACAATTACCAACCGTCAGCTGCCTAGAAAAAGATCCTGGTGTAGAAAGTAATATTAAATAAATTCTAACAACAGCTTATCAAGCTTAAACCTGCTGCTGTTGTTCAGCCGCTGGTTTCCTCTTTCTGGCGCGAAGTGGGCCAAAAACAAAGAAGAGAGACGGACTCACGACAGAAAAGCCGATCAGCTGATCATTAAGCAGTTTCACGATTGAAGTAGCAGCAAGAAGACGGAGGGAGAGAGAAGAGGCAGTCGCTCCATATATCAGTTGTTAAGCTTAACGTGGGAATGCTTTACAAACATTCAGAGATGAACTTACACACTTGCTTTACTTCTCTCTGGGATCACTTCCTCGGAGATGAAATGCTGGTGAGGCTACAAATACACACAGCCGCTCTATCACGTGATGCATACTGCTCCCACGTGCTACGGTTATGAGCCGAGTTACGCTGTGTAGCAAGTTTTGCGAGGTGCTTTTTTGATATTTGATGGATCGGATTTTTTATTTCTCTCCGATATCCGATCCAGTAATTTGGGTCAGTATCGGACCGATACCAATACGTAATATCGGATCGGTCCATCTCTAGTTTCTAGTGCAGGAAGTAATAAATTCAGCCCTCGTGTTTGCACTACAGGTTGCTTTCATGAGTATTTCTGTTTTTGTGGTGGGGGAATTTTTCCTCGTTCCGCGTTTCCTCGTGTAAACATTCATTCATTCATTGTGCGTTCTACAATGACTAGTAATCTTTTTGTCCTACTGTTCATTTACAGTACAGGAAAGGTTTTGTTTGGTTATGATTGTTTTGCAAGAAATACTTCGATCACAGTGGGGTAGTCTTGATTAAAATGTTATATTAGAACTGTGGCACCATGTGTGACCAGATATTGGCATGCCCTCCTGGGGCAAGGGTACCTAGACCCGGGGCTTTTTTGTGTCTGGGGATGGGCGTCCGGGTACCCGTCGGCTCACTCCTTGGTGGCTGCTTATCAGGGCCTGGAGCCTAGGGCTCGCTCGGGCCACTTTGGGGGTGGGGTGCCCTCGGCCTCTCGGCCTGGGGCTCGGTCACTCTGGCACAGCTGGCTGCCGGCGGAGCTCACGGGCACGTCACTGCAACTCCCCCTGGCTTCTGCTCCGCGGCTGCTGAGTGAGCCCTCATCTGGGACTCTCCTCAGCTCTTTCTGGGACAGTGGCGCGGCTGCCCCTCTGTTGGTCTTCCTTGGTCTCTTGTGTTCTGGGGGCCTCTGGATGTCTGGAGTCTTGATCTCCTCCATACCTGCTTCATGCCCTGGAGGACGGGGCTGTGGCCCCCCCACACCCTCTAGCAGATCATTACATGAAGTAACCTTTTAAATACAAGCACGCTCATGGTCACAGCTGTATACACGGGTGCTCACACACACAAACTACACCCTTTTTGGCTCCTAGCTCAAAGCACACTGTGCGCTGTCGATCTTACGTGCTGCACAATAATATTCAATATTTAGTATTTACTGTTATATTCACATAGATCATCATGATGTTGTTTATTATATTGCTCTCTTTTTTTGCTTGTTTTCTCTTTTTTGTTTCTCAACAGGTGATCCAGTCAAGTCTGTCCCGTATTTAGCAAGTGAAAATAAAATAAAATAAAATAAACAATAAAAGCAAAGGTGAATCAAATAGACCAATACGGCAAGGCCGGGATGGTCCATTTGGTAAAGTAAATCCGTTGGTAGGGCTGTGCAATATGACCATAATCTCATATCCCGATATTAAGACATCTATCATCCCGATAACGATATAAATCACAAAAATTTTACATTTTCTGAAAATTCTGTGAATCTCGGGCAGCTCGACTTTTGTGAAGTGTTTCCAGCTGGGCGTCGTGTACCTGGAGTGTTTTAACCAATGCATGAAATGATACATATTTAGACATAAGTTGTAACGGCCGCCGTTTTCTTTGTGAGTATTTATTACACAGTGTGCTGCGGCGAAAAGCCTGTTCTAACGTTTGGGTCTAAGGTTTACTTTTTAGCACCTGCCGGTCTTTTTTGCTTCTCATCCGTAAATACTCTGCATACTCTTTCACGTGATTCAGTTTATTTTGAAAAGTCTCAACAGGATCTTGAGCTTTAATGTGAAAGGTTTATGTGGAAAATAAACAAGCGGACACGCGATGGTTTTACCGTGTTGCTAACGACAACGCATAAAAACAGGCGCTTGTCCGTCAGTAGTGTGGTTATATAAAATATAAGAGAAAGAGAGAACTTTAAGAAATTAATATAGCCACTACAGTGACCATCAAAATGATGAAAAAATATTGCCGTAAACAGTTTATTTTGCGACACCACGAAACAAACGATAGCGTAAAATGAAACGATAGACGTTTTTATATCGTCATCCGATATCGTTATATCGAACAGCCCTATCTGTTGGGCATCTTTCTTTGCCTTTAGACAATAATTCTGATGGCAAAAGAACCAAACGGGACAGGCGAAAAAAAAATTATTAGACCTCTTCTTTTTCTGGGATAAAACAACTGTCCAGCATACACATGTTCAAAGGCTTTAAAAAACAAGAATTGGGTGCACAAGTTTGAATTTATTTTAGACTTTAGCTACACAGAGTCAAAAGTACACACATAGGTTCACACTATATTGTTTTGATAGAGAGTCAAGTCATTATTGGATCACTTCAATTATCCTATGAGCAATTGTGATTTTATGAAGCACACAATGGGTGCTGGAGGTGTGCAGCTTGTTGTCTGCGGTTCTTTCTTTACCAGCACACTGTGGCCACTCTTTCTTCTTCTGATTTGCTGTGTAGCCCTAACTCATTGACATAAAGTGATTTAAAGTATGTTTTTGGCATCACTGTAAAAAACAAACATTCAATATGTCTATGAATGAATCACACCCCCGCACTTCCTCTAGTCTTTGATTTCAGCTTTGGCCAATCATAAATCTTCTGAGACCAGCCAAGGAAAATATTTCATTCATTCACCTGTCCATGTTTTTAACTGCTTATCCAATTTAGGTTTGCAAGGATGCTGGACCCTATCCCAGCCTTTTGCCCTGTCATAAGGCAACAGGCTTGGTACAGTACACCCTGAACAGGTTGCTTTATTCACATCTACAGGCAATTTAGAGTCCCCAGTTAACCTAATATGCATGTCTTTGGAATGTGTGAGGAAGCCCAAATATCCCGAGAGTACTCTGGAGAGAACAATCAAGCTCCACATGACTGTGCACTTTGGATGGTAGACAGTAAAATGTTTACTACTTTACTACTACAAACTCTGAGCCAAGAATATTACAATAGAAAATCCAGTATTTCTGTGGGAAGCAAAAATAAAGCAAAAGTGCAAATCATAAACTCGAGTAGTGTCAGCTCAGGGATGCGCAAGAAAAACACAAAGTTGGCTGAGCGTCATTTAATGTGAATTTTAATCAAATTTGAGACAATTTTAATTCCAAAGTAAACTGAGTAAAGCGCAGGCATGTCTTCAAGAGCTTCAGCAGCTAATTATGATGCAGATAGAATCACTGAAACACTCTGTCAATGCAAATGTTACAAACAAATTTGGTCTTCCAGTTTCTTATCTGCACTGTTTTAAACATCACCTGCTGAGGAATTTATCATTCAACTCTCTAATTAGCTGCTTATACCAAAAAGAGAAAAAAGACACTATGTAGATATTTAGACAGCTAAAACATCACTAACTATAAATATAGCAGACGAACAATTGCTTTACATATATTGTAATTGAAGTGTGGAAAATTCAAATAGGCCAGACCAGTGAAATCCCTCTTTCTGTCAGTGAAACGAAGTTTAGCTAATCACTGAGACATCTCATTATATAAAAAAGAAGCGCAATTTCAACAGTATGTCTTCAACACTGTATTTCCCCATGATAAAGAAATGCTGCTGTAGTAAATGAAATACATTTTTAGCATGGCTCTTTGGGCTTAAAATGTAAGAAATGTGTAAAAAAAATTACAGAACACAATTTCTGGTAGTGTTACGGTCCTGGATCGGTCAGTGTTTTGATTTTTGTATTATTATTAAGCTTTGATTTCATCATGGTTTATCATTACTAGTCTTTTTGTTTATAGTTCTGTGATTCTAGTCCTTAGGTTTTGTCTCCTTGTTCTCTCTGGTTCAAAGTCACTTATGTCTCTGTGTGAAGCTGTGTCTTTGAGTTGTGTCTTTAAGTGTAGTTGGTGTGTTTCCTGTTTTACTTTGAAAGTCCGGGTCTTATGTCAGTGTATTCAGTTTTGCTTTCCTTGTCTCGTCTTACCTAATTAGTCCCTGCTGTGTTTCCCTTCTGTCTCCTGTTTCCTAATTATTCCACCTTGAATTCTAGTCCTCTGTCATCCCCTGCTTGTCGTTGCGTTGTACCCTCATTTTACTCTGTCCTCTTGTCGTATCCCGGTTTTTCCCTAGTGTGAGTTTTCTTAGTTTCTAGGTTCCTGTTCTCAGTCTAGTTCTATTTCTGTATTTGAGGTTTTGGTTTCTTTTTGTAATGGTTATTGTTTTAAGAGTTTTCCAGCAATAAAGTTGCGCCCAAGTTACTCCCTGTTTCTGAGTCCTGCATTTTGGGTCCTTCCTCTTGCCTGGCACACAGCACTAGCCATGACAGCCCATTGAGTTTCATAATTACAGGACCATCTGGGCAAAGTTTCTGTTCAAATTAAATTGTTTATGTATTAATTAAATACTTTGATGCACTATGAATAGAGATGGGGAGTCTTTATGTGAAGGAGAGGCTGCAAAACTTGTAAAATATATTTAAAAGTAAAAACAAGTTTTTGGACCCCCCTGTTCTAATACCTCCAATGCTATCAGTCTGAATTTTGTTAGCTGTCTCGCTGCTGTCTTTTTCATTGCTTAGATATACAACCTGAGTCATTGTGTCATAGTCTCATGCATAATAAAAAAACATTTATATCAGGCTATATTACCATAAAGCTGTCCACTCATGGACAATAAAACTGACTCATCTGGATGGGCTGATGTGGATTCAGACAGCCATGGTGGTTTTTCCCTTCTGCTGGCCTGAAAACAGCCAGCTGTGGATAGGAGGGTTTCAAGTATACATATGAGGATATTAAAACAACACTGAAAACCTCTCTGTCATTCCTCATTGCCATCTCCATCATGTCTTTCCCCAGCATAGTCGTCCTCGCCTAATAATCTCCCCCATTCTCTTCAGCTTCTTAACACCCCCTTTGTTGTCTTCATCATGACTCTTCTCTTGTGAATTCCTCTCCAACTCCCTCTTCCGCTTCTGGTAATGTTGAGGCTGTAGCCCGTGGACACCGCTGGAAACACAACATCCTTCTATCTATCTTGCCACAGGCCATTCCCTTATCCACATTAGACAGGATTTAGGGGAAAGATGCCGCCAACAAACAAATGTTCCACCCGCCTACAGATGCCACAACACATCTGTGTGGACACACACGCACATAACACAAACACAAACAGGCATTGAAAACACATTGACGGATATGATACTAAACTTTTTAACCCAGTGCCTGAGGACAAGCAAAGTTTTCTTTTTTTAACTCTTGTATGTACGTATGTAATATAAAGCTCATTTTATGGGCATGATTCATCTGATAATCTCCTGGTGCTCTCATTCGGGTAATTTGTTTGTTTGTCACATATGGTTTCACTGTACTGTGGTCTTTAATGAGCCAACTGCATTAGTTATCCCTTTGGATTCAATTTGAGGATGCAATGAGCTGTAGTTAAACCCAATAAGTGTACTTTTTAATGTGTATTTGCATTGTTCTAACGATATTGTCATCATAGTTTACTTTACTCTTTGAAGTATGTCTTTATGGAGTCAGCAGTTCACACTTTTATCGAGTTCACTTTATGCTTGAATTCCATTTAACTTGCCAATAACTATAATACAAAGAGTCTATGCAAAAAATAATAAAGGGCTGTGTAGACGGGCATATATTCAGGCGCCACACATCACCTTCTAGGAATGACAGCGTCAGCCTTTGTTTTATTCGTTAGTTTTTCTTCTGCTGGCTGTGCATTTAACATCATTGCAAGGAAAGCAGTTTGGCGAGAGAGCAGAACTTTCCTTTGATTTTTTACAGTGGGTTCTATCCAACTACCCTAATATTTTATTTTACGCACACATCTATAGCAGGATGACAAGAGAATAAGTTCTAACCATCAACCATCATAGTGAAGCGAGTTGAAATATAGCTTAAAAGCAGTCTTTTATTTCAGGTTATACCATTCCATGTCAACGCTCTGTGATTCTCCCATGCCTTCCTTGTCCGTCCTGCACACCTGTAGGGTGTAACTTCTTTGCTTCAAGCATAGCACAAGGACCTGTGATGTCTAGATGATGAGGTGACAGAAGGAGTGTGAGTGCAGGGTTCTGGGTGGGGGGTAGTGTTTCGGTGTCAATCTGTCACTCAGCCTTCAGGCAGGATAAATGATGGAGAAAAAAGTGGGATTGAAATGTGGCGGTCTTGGAAAAAAAAATAGAAAGCAAAAGTGAGAACTACAGATGGCAGAAAAAAGTGCCAAAGAATGAGATGTAGACGAAAAGAATCTGGGGACTAGAAATCGAGCCCCTTTCCGGCGTGCGCTCCTTTTTACGCTACTTCTTTCTGACAGCATCTGAACATGTGGGTTCATGTGTTAATGAATACTCTGATAACTCTTCCTTATAAGTCAGACAGGCGAAGACAAGGCTGGAGCAGTACTTACTGCACAAAGTTGCATTAAAGGATAGGCACACTGAAGATTAAAACTCCACATCTGTTTTGTTTGGAAGAACTCCTGCATTCTCCTGGATAGGTATATGGTACTACAACTCGAAATGAAATGGGGTGTAGTACTGATATATAAAATACTGTAGAGCCACTATATTATAAATAATACCATCTATACAGCAGGTATACTTTATAATGGATCAATAATCAGCTGCCTCTCCAGCAGGGTCCTCATTTAATAGATAGATTTCAACTACAAGTTGCAGTAGTAGACTGTAGTAGATTTGAGGCAGATTTTTTTTATGCAGGCTACAAACCCGGGAGGTCTCTTCAAGTATGGCCAGTTTTTATTGTATTTGATATTTTTTAACATAAATCCTCACACGGTCTGTCTCCCACACTGCAGCCCATCCATTCAGGCAAACGGACACAAACGCAGACCCTGCTGTTGTGACAAATGCAGAGATAAAAAAAGTCCCGGCACAAGAGAAACAAATCTTTTGAATGCACGACAAAGCCTGCATGCATACCATGGCTGTCTTTGTCACTTTCGATCAACTCTTTCACCCCCCACCGCCCCAGAAAATGGTGAACAAACAAACACTGAACAAACCTACTTCTGTGTGGGTGGGGAAGTGCAGGTTTGGGGGCTTCATAAAAGGGCATTAGTGAACTGACGGTGCTACAATAACACAAAGTATTCAAACTGTTTTTCCCCCAAACTCTGTTTACTGAGTCAGTTTCCTAGATTGAAAACATTACTCACCATTTACGACACCATGCTATATTTTCAGCAAACAGATGGGAAACTGCGTTCGGGAAAAGGCATAGTATGGCCACAAGCCACAGTGGACACACACACAGCTCCCTTGTGTGTGGAACTGTACAGATCTAGTTAGGCTGAAAAATGCTAAGGCATAATCAGTTGTTCCAAAACATGGACCGGGGATGGGATTTTGTTACCACATGGAAAGCTGTAATCAGAGGAAAATAGGAAGAGAGAGAAAGAGAAAGAGAGGAGGAAGATGAATACAGTAACCTCCTTTCTCCAGCTCCATCATTGCACCGATCAGCCACGCCAAGAGCTGAACTAAGATCAGAGCCTCTTTTCCATCTGGTATCAGATCCCATCTGGTGTCACCACATTACTGCAGCACAGAAATCCAAAAACAGACTAGACATATTGGAGTAAAAGCTGTTATTTGACACTAGAGACAACAAGATGGGCTGTACCCTTATAATCGAATCTACATACCTGTTAAGCAGTTTGGCTTGTATGAATTTCTCTTGGTGAAGTTACCCTGGTGAAGCACACTTGCTACTTTTACATTTGGCATTTGATAAATCCCATAGTCAAGTCAAGTCATCTTTATTTATTTATATTTCTTTCACTGCAGTTCTTGTATTGTTTTGAAAGCCATTTATGCCTATAGTGATTTCACAGAGAAGCTGCAGCTCTCTGTTTACCTAATTTGCTTGACGTGGTAATAAACAAAACAATAGCAAAATAAATAAGAAAACTAATAGCAAATGTTTCATTAAGAATTTTAAATTACACATATAGCAAAGAAAAAAATAACAAAAAAAGAAAAAGTGTAAGGAAATAATGCAAGTATTTAAAACTGCTGCCGAACGAGCATGCTGTAAGCAGGATAATCTAAAGTGTGCATAAAAGGATTTCAGAGCACTCTGATTTGTGCTGGGTGGTTCCTTCCCCTCTGTGTCGACTGTTAAATGCTGTGGCAGATTATCTCATACATGTCAATCAGCTATTAAAAAAAAGAGTAAAACCTTCCGACTATATAGAAAATCCATCTGAAAATCCGTTTTTCTATATAGTCTGAAAGTTTTACTGTTCTGTTTACTGTGTCGGTGGATATTTCTATACTGCATGCAAGGAAGGAGGATCAGAGAAATTGACTTGCCTCAGTGAGAAGGTAGCCTTACTTGAAGTATGAAGCTAAACAAATGAAGTGGGGGAAATAATTATTTGAAATTTGAAAATGGAAGAAAAATAAAATGACCATCAATCGCTCCATGCAAAAACGTACACAGGGAATAGAATAATTGTTTCCCCCACTTCATCTGTACATCCACCCTCAAACTGTATTCCCAGCTGTAGCACCTTCTCTTTCTATATTTAAAGTCCACTACAGGTTCAAGCCATTTCTTTAAGGTGACTCCTTCAAAGTTAAATGTTCTATGACCTATTACATCACCAGTAAATGACAGAAAAAATGTGTTTTCGTCTGTGCGTCCCATATTGACACCAAATGGCAAGAAAATGTTTCTTAGTACAAATGTTACAACAAACTAAATTGGCAAGGGAACTAAAGACTGACTTTAGATATCTTTGTGTCATTCAGCTCAACAGATGGTGGTCTTCCTAATACAATTTCAGGGACTTGTTAATGCCTATCCATCTCTGCTTGGCTGGAATCAAACAGTGAGGCTCAGGGTGCCCCGCAGTACCTCCAGAAATGTGCATCCAAGAGAGAGCTTCCAGCCTCTTTGCTGAGTTAATTGCAGACATAAATTAAGTCCTGAAAAACACAGAGCAGGTTCCAGCTGATGCTAACTTCGTCTTTGTGGTTGCTCTGCTGCACAAGCCAGTGGCAGGTTTTTGTATGTGTGGGTATGAGTGTGCGCGCGTGTGCCTGTACACAGCACTCTCGGCAAGCGCAGACATTATTAAATGATGGTGCCATTAAAGGCACGTCAGCTAGGCGATGGAAAACAGCTGTTCAATTTCACACTTCCTCTCACGCGCCCTGTACATACACTCTCTTTAGTTTGCATTCCCCTCTCTCCTGCCACCACCTCCATCTCTGTCCAAGCCTAATGCTCCTCTTTCCCCGCTGAATATACACTATTGCCTTTTAGACAGAAGCCTCTTAGGTTTTTTCCACATACACCAGGGTGGCACACATATACACACACATAAGCTCAACTACAGCTTGTTCTGACCCAGACCACTGGGCTGAGTCAACATTTCAATTATTTATTGCAACTCCCCAACAACACAAAGGGCTGGTCCAGCAGGGGATTGGGCAACCTGTCGCCACAATAACATCAGCATTGAGCTGCTCAGCGTTTTTCTACTAATATAACAAAATACACTTCCAGTAGTAGAAAAATCATTACTTGTCATCATTCAGTAAAGCTACTTCCCCTCTCTTTCCTCATGTTCCTCTATCGTTTCTTCCCCTGTCACACACAGAGCAGGGTGTAGTTATAGTTTCTCAAGTTCAGGCAAATGATGGAGCGGTGCACATTTTTCAGTGGGATCTGGAACAAACGCACACAAACACCTCATGTAGCGCAGACAGAAACAAATGTGTATTTTTTTATTTTGTATTTTTTAGGCAGGTTTTCAATTTTGATATTTGAAAACTCTGGGAGTATTGCAAAGTTTTCACACAGGGCTGAGATGCAGTTATGAAGCAACACCTGACAAAATGCATTAGAAACAGAGATGAAAAAAAAAATACAGAACAGATGCAGATAAAGCTCTGCTAGAGAGATGAAAAACTGAAAAACAGCATCATATGAAAAATAAAACTGTGTGCAGAGGGATGAGGAAACCAAAACATTTAACAACTGAACACATGAAGCAAGTTTTTTAAAGGATTGTTTTCCACCTTTTGAAGCCTGGAGTAGTGCACTTTTAATTACAGCTAATTGCTTTCAACTGTGCTGCCTTTTTTAAAATCTAATTATATTTTCAAGTGCTTCAGTGGCACCTTGGTGTCACCTACTGTTTATCTTGATGAATCAACTCCCGAAATTCTTTTAATTGCAGTGGATGGAAAGATGTACTAACTAGCTTTTTTTCTAAAAATGTAATTAAAATTAGAGCCACATTTGTTACACTTCTCAGCTTGATAAATCAATACACCCACAAACAATGGTTAATTGTTTTTTTTTGTGTGAAAACCTCAGTTTCTTACACACAAAACCCACACATGCACACTTTTACATGATCTTCTCTACTCAGTTTATTGTATTTTCCTATTTTAAAATACCAAAAACTGAAAAAAAGCAGATTATTGTGCAGCCACATGAAAATGATCCCATTTACCTCAGTGTAACCTGCCTTTAATTGCTGCTCTTAGCGCTTGAGTCAACCGATAAGCAACAACACCCACATATTGATTCATAAAAACAGAGACAGATGCACACTAATGGTCAGGCACAAACTGAATCGAGTTAATCTCAGTCGGTTTACAGAAGAGTTTTAGCTCAGAGAGGAAGGCAGTAAGTTCAACCTGCTCAGAAAGGTACCGATGTAAGAGAGTGTATCCCACAGTAATATAAGGAAGACCCCTACGAGCAAGCACTTGGTGACAGTGAGAAAAAAAAGCTCCCTTTTAACAGGAAGAAACCTCCAGCAGAAGCAGGTTCTGGGTGACCTTTAAGCTGAAAACCTCCTTTTCTACTTTAAATTACTGTAGGAACCACAAACAAACCAGCAGTCTGAGAGCAAAGTGTTCTGCCGGGGTGATATGGCACTATAAGATCTTTCAGATATGATGGGACTTGTTTATTTTAGACCTTGTATGCATGTAGAAGGATTTTAAATTTGACTCTGGCTTTAACAGGGTGTCAAAGAAGAGAAACCAATATGAGAGAAATGTGCTACATTTATACAGATAAACAGAGACTGTGCTGCTGTCATTTCCTGTTCTTCTCTTACATTGTCATGTATGTATTTTGATTACGAGTAAACCCTTTTTCCAAAATAGCACGATAGCTCATGTTTCGTATCAAACTTTCAGTTTGCCACGAGAAAATAAAAACTGCAGGATACCGAAAGAGATGGAATGCCCGACTGTTTCTACAGATCTACTGACAGAGGCTCCGTTTAGTCTTAGCTTCAAAATCTCATCATGCGATTGGGCTTGATTACAGTGGCACCAACCAGCACTGTTTATTACACAGTCTCCAAAAACACATTAAAAGATTTTAAGGTTATTGTTTTTTTACTCCAATAATAGTGTATACAAGGTCTTCTAATATTAGAATCATGATTGAGATTTACAGTGTTTGGCCATAAAAGCAGGAAATGAGTCAGCACTCTTTAACTGTGGGTTCAAGTTTACTTGTCCCCTGACGGGGGCCTCGTATTAGTAATAATAATAAAAAAATGAATTTAGTGGTTTATACGCAACTTTTTTCTGAAATGAAATATGATAACACATAAAGTGCATTTGTGATTATTGCCTTCCAATATAAAAGTGTTGGCAACTAGTGTCTCCAGGACGTTTAATTCCACCCAAAGGACATACCGTTTGTCCTTGATGACTCCGTATATGCTGGACACATTTAGGATTCCTCTTAGGACATCTTAACTGAATTGAACTCTTCACTATAAAACAACAATTTCACAGGAATGATGACAATGCATTGTCGCTGACTGCTGGTTTAAAACATCCAATTATGATTCTTTTTCCTTTTAATCCTGAAAAAGTGAGCTGAGGATGAAGTACAGATAAACTTGGTTAGTGCCATATTAACTTTACACCTTCTCCCTTCATGCATGTGTGTCATTGTTCCCCTGCTAACTGAAATAGTTCCATTTATTCCAGGTGATCGCGCCACTCAGGTGCCAACCAGACAGCACGGTCACACCTCGTGTTATTTTCAAGATATATTCCGAGACACCGTGTCACACACAGACCCAAACTCGAGCTTCCCCAAGAGAGGGGTTAAAAATATGCCAACCATGACAGCAGTCTTACATCAGCTGAGGATCTCTTTATTATATCACTGGTACAGAGACCGGCTGCTCTTTTCCTTATGATTTATTCACTTTTATCTTTTTTGAGAAATGCACAGATCTAGCAGCGAATAATGCGCCAACTTACCCTGCACAACAAAAATGAGGATAATCCAAGTATATAACTTTAAACAGTGATTTCGCTGTAAACCCCCCCTTTAAAAAATTCCTTCATACGTTCTCTCTGCAAAGCTTGATCTCTCAACCAGGATCCATAGCAGCTATCACAACAAAAGAAAGTCAGGGCTTTGATGGTGATTGTTGTTGCTTTTAAGGGCTATGGTTCAGCTTCTGGTTCATGTTGTTTAGCGATAAGGAAAATGTTCAATCTGAAACAAACATTAACAGGTTTTTAGTTTTGAAATGAGATGAAATAGAAGCTCTTCCTCTGTTTCTTAATGTTTACGTTCCTATTTAAGCAGGGCCAGAACAGCTTCAAAATGAAAAGAGCCTGCTATTAATTTTCAGTTGCAACTTTAGGAAATACAGATGTCATTGTTTAATTCACCGCAGCGCATTACCTTAACTGAGTAAGATTTCTCTTGGTACTTTAAATTAAATTTGACTTAATAAGCAAACAGCAGTTTGAATGGAAAAAAGATATCAATAACTATTGCATTAACATATACAAAAGGACTAGCGGTTGTCTACTGTAGCATTTGAAATTCAGTTTTTTGTTTTTTTTTACCACTACAACAAATCTACACAATGCCAGTTTTACATTGATTTTAATGTAAAAACATAGCAAATATAACAAATCTCATAACATATCTGTACATCATGTAATTGAAGATTTCAAGGGATTTAACAAAAGTATTGTATTACCAATGAATTATGGCCAGTTTTCTATATGATCCCCCATTTTCAGAGGCTCAAAATTAATAGGCTTCCAGTTAACTTCTAAGGATTGTATTTAATACTTTGAAGAAAAGATTTTGCAGTCATTCACTGCCTAAAGTGTGGAAAACATTTGCATCACCAAATGCTTCCTCCCTTGAAATACTCTGCTAGGCCTTAGTGCAGGTGTGTACAGTTGCTGCTCATTTGTGGGTCATGTGACTGACTTGGTCATTGAAGAATCTTCCACTTATTTGCCTTGAAAAACTCTTGGATGGCTTTCGAATTATGCGATTTTGTTATGCTTCCAATCATCAGCTGTTTCTCTCCTTTTCTGTACCTTCCTCTTTCCATCATTCTGGTCATTGGCGTAACTTTGTGCTGAACACTGGGAGGGGGGGGTCAAGATCTCTGTCTAAATAAATAAATAAATCTGGGTAAATTCAAAGATGATTAAACATGCAACTATTTTGCTGGTAATATCTGAAATGAGTAAAGAAAATCAACAGCCTATTAATGCAAGATAATTCATAATTTTATTGGGGGGAGGGGGGTTATATTGGTTGGGTCTGATTATTGGGGGGGTCATAACCCCCCTAACCCCCCTGGAAATTATGCCCCTGATTCAAGGTCATGCTGGTTTCATCTGTCCAAATATTTGTTTTTAAAACTGTGGCGGGTCTTTTAGATACTTCCAGCGAGAGTCTTAGTTTTTTGAGTGGAACCAGTGGTTTGTGCCTTGTTTACATCCTCTGTATGAAGTTTTCTCATGAATGCATCTCGAATTGTATAGTAACACTCTAAAAAATAAATGAAACATTTGCACAAATGCATAGGCTACACAAAACGTGTCATATTGGAATTATACAAATAATCCCTTTTTTAAATCCCCAAGTTTCCCCATGACTCACTGCTGGTTTTTGTAATTGAAATTAAACTACACAGTAGAATTTTGAAGGAAAATTGTTCCTGGTGTACCTGGACAGTTGGTTATTCTTTGGTTAGGCATTCTTTCTTAAGAAGTCAGATAAAACACTCAACTAGTAACTTCCTAAATAAGCCAGATAACCAATATGGAATACGTATTAATAAAAATCTATTAATACACTCTTAATCATTATATACAAATATAAATGTGCCTGTAACTATCTTGTTAATCACTTATTCAGCCTTTATAAATGATTCTGTGAACATGTTATATATGAGCTTAATAATCAACATAAAACATTTATATTTGTGTTGATAAATTACAGACTAAGGAGGAACAATGTTTTATAGATGATGAATTAAGCACTTGCTAATACCTTACTAATACTTTATATACATACATACATTATAATGAAGTGTTACCCATTTCTTTATATTTTGCTTCCAAGGAACCAGACTTCATATCAATTTTAAAGTGGTCTTGCTTTCTGAAGAGAGTTCAGGCTGTGTTGGAGAATAAATGTGGTCATACCAAATATTGACTTTCAAGAACGTTAGAATTGTACAAGCTCTGGTTTTGTCACATTTTCTCTATGTCTATGTATGTGTGTACATGTTTCAATAAATGACTGCACACATTTCCCATTTTCATAGCCAAATATAAAGAACTGAGAGGCTTGGCAGTACTGTGTATGTATTACACATTCTTCTTCTTCTTTTGGCTGCTCCCTCTATCTCACCCTATGGCCTACTGCATGTTTATTACATTATATTTCTGTTACAGTGTCATCATTCTGCACTGTCTTTACTGGACTTGGACATATTCAGCTGCCCCTATCATTAGGGATGGGTACCGGTTCTGACATAAACGGTAGTAACCAGACTGAAAAGCAGCACACATTTCGGTGCTTTATTTCGGTGCTTTATTTCGGTGCTTTTTTTCCTGAGATGTCATACACTTCAGATTCTAGCCAATCATTTTACGTTTCCGAGGATAGTAGGCGGGTCCAGGTACGTACGTTCTTTTAGAGCAGAGCTACAGATTAAAAATGACCAAGGCGAAGCGGTCAAAAGTCTGGCTGTATTTCACAGCAAAAGATGCAAACTCAGCAGCCTGCAACAAGTGTTTTAAGCTGATACTGTGATACTGTCAAAGGAGGTAACACCTCAAATCCGATGAAACACGTGGCGACGCATAGCGTTTTTTTTAAAAGCCGACTAATGCGCCGTATTTGATAGCTTGCTGCGAGACCTCACACCGGGCACATCTACTGCGGGTTTGGTGCCTGTTATCGGACCCAGAGTTAGCAACATCCCCCAAAAACCCGAAGAGGAGAGTCCTGGCCCCTAGCCCTGCCAGTGTAGCAGAAATGATGACGGATGATGATGGCAGCAGCAGCCGTTCTTCTCTGCGTGAGTAGCTTAATGTTGTTCGTGTGTAATTTACGTTGAGTAGGCTAACCACGTTATTACATTAATGCATGTAAGGTGAACTAGCAAACATCATCATAGCTACATGCGGCTGTCTTCTTGTTTGATGGCAGATACTCCCTTCACCCTGGCCAAAAAGGCTAAAATGACCAAAGAAAAAGAGGGAAACAGCTAAACATGAGAGGTTTTTGGACAAAGTTTGTGTTTTTTCCATTGTTTAAGCACTGCTTCCAGCCAAGAGTGATACCATATATGCCCCATAGCTGCAGAAAAGGCTAACATTGTTATCATTTTACAAAAAAAACAGCTGAACATGAGAGGTTTATGGACCAATTTTGTGTTCTCCATTCTTTAAGCACCGGTTTGAGCACCGTTTAAGCACCGGCACCGTTTCAAAAGTACCGGTTTGGCACCGGTATCGGATAAAACCTAAACGATACCCATCCCTACCTATCATCCATAGCCTTAATTGGTAGAAGTATTTCTTTTAAAAATACTTAATAAATATCGGTGGATGAAGCTCAAATTGGAGAGTTTTAAAATACTCCATTAAAAACAAGGAAGTGTTTACTGAAGTTGTGCTGATATTATTTTAAAATTATTCTTGGATCCCTTTTCATTTAAAAAAAAAAAAAAAAACTTGCGAGGTGTGGGACATGAACTTTATGCCTGTTGAAATGGGGCATACCACACAAAGTTGCAGTGTTAGCCCACATTACTATTATCAATAAGGGCTGTGTTATGCTAGAGAATTGAGCTTGTTTGTAGGACGTGGTGTGACCACATCAGAGGAAAAGACACAACTGTTCCTAACAGACCCACTCGAGGAGGGGTGAGAAATCTAGCGTATCATAAAAGGGGCCCATGAGGAGAAAAATATTTGAATATGGATATGGCTGTGAAAATTGTTTTTACATTAACTCCTGAAAAACATTAATGGTGTTGCATATGGGTGTTAACTTGAAAGTGAAAGAGCAAACACAGTGAGACTTGTACTTAATTTTGTTGTTGGACGATTTTAGAAGATACGCAACAAGTTCTTAGAGACTGCATACAAAGAAGCCAGAGGAGGTACATAATTTACTATTACCAAAAGTCATGAATGTAAATTGTGGCACATAAAGAACATGGCAACATCAAAGACTGAAAACATCAAAGAGCCAGAGTCATCCATTACCCCGGGCGTGCTGCATCTAACAGAAGAGAAACAACGATAGCATAGTGTTGCTGGAACTTTCTGAACTGGTACCACAATGACATTATGCAAAGGGCATGACACTTGCACACTGATTCTGTCTGGTTTAGTATGTTCCTCAAAGATGAAAACAATGTTTTATTTTGTTTATTAGAACAAAACAGTCTTTTATTCAATGCATCATAATGAATAAATGTGCTCTGCCATTATGTTTTTGTTTTTGGCTGTCTAATGATCTGAAGGAAAGCTAAATGTATCCGGGTCCCCGGGTCGTTGACCCAGAGTTTAGATGTTTTGTGGGTTTATGTGAGTTCCTGAGATGGTTAATGCTGTTTTGTGCTTCCATTTGTTCACGAGTTTTATTGTTATTTTGACTTCTGGTATTGGCTTCCTATGGTTTAATTATTTGTGCTTTTAATTTTAGTTTAGCTAATAATAATCTTTGTTTTATTAGTCCTCTTTGCACTATTTTCCTAAATTTTTTCAGTCTCGTCTCCATGTCTTTCTGTGTGACATTTATATGTTTGAGTGCTTGTCTCTTTGTTCAATACTTTGTTTGTTTTACTTTGGTAATACCTGTCCTGTTTGTTTAGTGTGTTTTACTTTCCCCAGTCTCATTTTTCCTCTTATGTGTGTTTATAGCCCCGTAGCCTGGTGTTGTGTCTGTGCTGGGTTTCCTAGTGTTGCTGCATTCTTTCATGGATTATTATTCATCTTCAATAAAAGGTTCTTTTAAGTTTAAAGCCTGCCTTTGTGTGTGCACTGTGGTCCTAGCTCTTCCTTACCTATAATAAAATGATACTAAAACAATATTGTTTCCTAAATATAATAAAAAAAAATATCCTTGGACTCCATCTGACTTTTTTATCTGCTGCTTCTTTATCTTTTAAAATAAATTTAATTAGGTGTAAATTTGTTGATTGCAGCATGACTGCACACCTTTAAAATGTGTTCAGAAAAGTATGGCTTGCATTTAATAAGATGATATTTTACCATATTTTACAAAAAATAACCTTTAGCCTCTTCTTGCATGTGGTAGTGGCAACTGAGTGTTCATCCCAGGGACTGAATTGCCCTCAACAAACCAAATTGTTTCAGACGTTTTAGACATGAATGCCACCATTGTGCTGTTTGTTATTATCACCCTCACCCTGAAGGCACAAACATCAAGTAGCTCCATCAGCTATGCACAAAGGCATGTCAGGCTGGCATGCACATACCTGCACATCTGTTGGCTCAAAGTTCAATATTGGACTACAGTTTTGCTGATTTATTCTGGCCAATCAGTGGGCATGTGAATAAACACAATATAGATGCACACAATAACTTATATCTCTATCTGTGGCCCTCTACCTATCATTCTTAAAATGACAGAAAACACATTATCAGATTTTAGCTGTCTTCACCACTCGGGCGATTGTATTGTTGCTTGCTTCTTAATAGAAGCCATATGGACAAGAGTGCTTGGGGCTGGGAACTCTTGGCCAGACACAGCTGTCCCCTGGCAGCATCCCCTGGCAGGCTGGTAGGCCACCATCATTAAAAGACCTAGTTGATGTAAGGGGAGGATCTCTCCAACCCTGGGGTGAGCAGTCTGTAATGTTCATGACCTGGTAAAAATATCATATTGAGGCAAGAAGAGAAAGCAGATAGAGACACAGAAATATCCTATTATCACAGGAGGAGAAAAGTGCAAAATGTCAGCCTTTGTGTATGTTCGCACACATACAAAAATCACAGACGAGTGTGATTTTAGCTATTTAAGCTAACCCTTATGTTTCAGCTTTAAACTAAACTGGTCTTCGAATGAGTAATACTAGTTAAATGATTTGTTTTCAAGGCAGGAAAATAAACACTTCCATTAGCTATAAATGTGCACTGGTGAATTTGATTGCTCTCAGTATTCAGCTGGTGGTCCAAGCATATTTTGTTTTTTCAACATGAAGGCTATTAGTAGAAAAAGATACCAGAGCCTACATTGCATTGACACTCACATTAGTTCCACATTTTTGGTCCTGACTACAACACAGGCATGAATTACTGAGGATCTTTTTAATGGAATCCTTATTCTAGTCAGCTATGAATCCCCATAATGATTATTTGGACCATTATCTTCACTTCAGTCCTCATTCAGGCTATAATGGTGGATGCACTGGTGATACTATTATCTCTATCAAATATGTTCTGTTTTAAACACAATGGCTTTTCTGATAATATTCACAGTTTTGCTTCCTTATTTGAATGCTAACCTGAATCAGATATGAACAAACCAGTCTGAACAACCAACTAACCAGCCAGGGCGTGTTTGTTCGGGAAGGTTTTTGCTATTTGTTAAGTTGTTTATATTGATTAGTAATAAGGATGTCATGTTTCCTAACATGCACAATGTGATGTTTGGTCAGCTTTACTCTTACAGAGATTATTTTGGACATCAGTTAAGTAATGATTGCTTGACTGGTGACATATTTTGGTTCATTTCCCTGCAACACCCTGGTCAGAGGAGAGCAACACCCCATTCCAGCAACTGTTGGATTGGGCAGATGAAAAAGCATCCCAGTATAGGCTATACTCAAGTTATGCACTTGATATTTGACCTCATACTGTCAGAGTCAAAGGCAGATGGGCATCGCTTTACCATTAACTTTTGATTCAGCTTTAACCAGACTTTTTATTAACCTTTAAATTTCATTCAAGAATAATAAGCTGCATGCTACTCAACCATTCATTTCATGATATGCATGCAGCACAACCACTCAGCAGAACACAATGTGAGGTAAGCCTAACAAAAGAAACATAATAATAGTGCAAGGAAGCCTCCACTGTTTACTTTATGAAGAAATTGATATATTTTATTTGGCAACTAAAACACTTAAAAGTTGTACAACTAGTATTTTAAAAAGCTGCAACCTTTACAGAAAGTTACCACCTAAAAATAAATAAATAAATAAATGCATTTAAAATATACAGATGATGATCATGATTTTGCTCTACCTGTCTTTTATTGTTGAATATATCCTGACAGTCTCATGCACCTTGCAGAACTCTACAGGGGATCCTTTGCCACTTCCTCCTGGTTGATGAATTGTCAACTGTTATTCTTTCTATAATTTCTATAGTTATATACATATAATATATAATATATTTTCATTAGCTGATAGTGAAGAGTCAGGTCTGGGTTTTTTTTCTATTTTTTAGATCTGTTTAGTAAAGCTAGCAATACTAAACTATGAAAACACTTAATTATACATAAACTGTGTTATTGGCATAGTTTACTTAAAATTGGAAAAGTAAAAGTAATCACTCTGCAGAAATGTTCCCCAGCAGTGTTTTTATGATATCAATATAATTTTTGCACATGTTCAAGGTTGAGCTCATTTGAAATTTTACAGTCTTTTTATTGTACTGTAATGTATCAGTATATTCTATAAAATCATATGGTTCTAATGTGTCTGTGTGTGGGGACCAAAACAAACAAACAAAAAAGTCACAGCTGAATTTTTAAGGCTTGAGTGCTGTGACAGTGTTAACAAGATCTGCAGCATAAAAAAAATCTTAATGTAAAATGAAGGTGCCATATTAGAAAAACAGCACGTTAAACTTCATTTATTCCATTAAGTGGTTTCTCACAGATCTAATCTGAAAATGCTGGTAATAATTGATGTGCCCTCTCCATCATAGCTTTTATTGCTAATGTGCTAAATGCTTATCCATAATGTGCTTGTGCAAATAACCAGAAAAAGCTGTAGGCCTCTCAGCGTGACAAGCTGAATCCTTTGTTAATGGGAAACGGACACACCCAAGAAAACAACAAATTAAGATTCCGATGGCTTGGAGTCATGCTAGGTTCCAAGGATAATAGTCAAGTATTAGCACAATGGACACAAACCGGCAATGTGAGATCTTTTACAAGACTGAATGCTGTTTAAAATGTACAAAAGAGGGCTCATGTTTATTTTTGTATGTTTTAATTTTTAGATTTCACTGGGCAAGCACTGCCTACCTTGCTTGCCCTGATGGAACACCACAGCTCCAAATTATTTGATAAATGTTAAAGACAGAAACAGAACGACAGTATAACATTGAAATATTTAAAACAGGAATGTTATGGATTTCTAGTAATTGTATTGCATATTATACAACAATTACTGTCTGCTGATGTATCTGATGTATATTTTTCATGTTTCAAGTAGCATTGGGGAACAATTTTACTATGCAGATGTAGAGACCAAAATATCTTTGGGTTAAAAATCTACACAGCAGCAGGTATTGTATTGTCAATCCAACAAAGCAACAACAAAGATAAAAAACCTTGAGATGGGACATTTCTACCCACAGCTGTTTTGATAACCAGATAAAGAACATAGTTACATTACTATGGAAACACAACACCAAAGGAAAACCAATGAAAATGCAAAGTCAAACTGGGTAAATAAAATTAGAATCGTAAAATGAATAGGAATTGAAACTTTACTCGCATTGCCACTCTCAACCCCCCCCCCCCCCCCCCCCCCCCCCCCCCCCCCCCCCCCCCCCCCCCCACAAAAAAATATTACTTTTGCAGGCAAAGAGATAAACATGTATTCAATTTTGCATTAAAACCTCTCTTAATAAACTTCCACATGTTTTAGCTGCACCGTAAAAACAGTAGACAATAAATCTGAGATTAAGCTGGAAGGTGGCGATTGTTTTCCAACAGGCGTTGTTGGGGAGACAATAGTGGTGAGCCAGAAATGGTAGGAGAGAAGTAAAGAAGTGGAGGGTAGCATTGAAATTTTACAATCATTCATAGTTAATTTGGAAAACTCACAGGCAGATTTAATCCCTCCACCAACACAGCCACAGATGCATTCACAGATTCACTTAAGGTCTGATTCTACCAGGTGCTGTAAATCCCTCAGTTTCTTCTGCAGCAGTTAGAGGTGATTCAACCCTCATGTAGGCTGGCAGTGGACATTATTACTGCAGAATGGCCACAAATGTCCCAAAGTTACATATGCTCCTATGTTTGTAAATGTGAATTTGAACAAAAACATTTTCATATAATCAACCTCCTAGGACCTGGTGTCCACATGTGTGGACATCACATTTTGGGTTATTTAGACCAAAATACTCAATTTTGCTCTACAGGGGCCTGATATGCAGTTACGAGGACATTATACTGCTACTGTTCGATCGAAATTTTATACGAATATCCTCATATATGTGCTCTCATTTTTCATATTCATCAGGTCCCAATCAGCCCAAATATCAAAGAGAAATTAAAATTGCATGCCATGAAAGAGTTGGGGTCTTAGGAGGTTAAGCAGACTAAACAGAGCAATTGCTGCACTGGAGCATTGTTTTACTTGATAATCGTTAATAGTTTTTGAGCTCTGAATCCATCTATTATGGCCAAACAGGAAGCGTGTTAAATAATATGTATTTGTATATGGCTGGGAATGATTAGGAGAAAAGGTTGTGTTTGTTTATGAATTTTACATATTAATTATAAATATTGTCTTCGCCTTCAAGATGGCAGTACTCCATTGTTGCTCTTTTATTTCTATCTGCTAATCTCTTGAGCCTTTTTGTTTCAGTGAGGATAGAATAAATAGGGCTTTGCCATAATTATAACTCCAAATTAGCCAAAGTTTGGAGAGAGGCCTGTCTTGTGCTGATTCTCCATCTATTTACCGCTGTGACAGGTTGACAGGGTCAGCCATCTTTTCTCGGGCTAATTTAAAATGTGAGAATGCAACAGGTATGTGTGGGTGTTTATAGCAGATTGATGAATCTGGCTGTGAGATGATGTGTTCAAGAAAATGTACAATTTTCCAGCAGTTTTAATATGGTGGAAAAATGAAAAAATACACACAGACATACTTGCACACGCACACAGCGGTGAAGCATCCATCCAAATCATTCCAATCAACAAGAACAGCAAAAAAGGCTTCCCTCACTCACAAATAAACAAGATTGCTCTCTTGTCCCTTCTTTCGCTCATTATTTGTGTGTCGATACTGGTGTGTGTGTGTTTTCATGCTTGTGTACAAATGTTGCAAAACCCTAACAATCAATCTTTCATTCAGGAAACAAGTGATAAATTCAGTTACTTTTAATAACATTACAGTGCTGTTAGCTGATAATCCCATTGACGAAACTATCTGTCTGAGGCTTACAAGTTTATGTCAATATCTTATAAAATCACGCCTCCGTATATTCTATGGAAACCAAAAGACAAAGTCGTGGCACGGTGTCTGACTGACGGGGCAGCTGAACGACATTCTGTCAGTTTGAGCGATTGACTGGCTGACTGCACCAGTAAAGAGCGAGCAAACACGACCGACAGTTTAATTGACTGATATGCTGACTTGACTGACCGACTAACCGGTCGCTGACACAGAGCTGATTGGCAGATGTCACCTCAGTTGGTGGGTGGCCCCAGCAAGTGGTTGGGAAATTGATGTTAATGCGTGGGTAGAAGGCTAATACAGTCCTGCTCATGATGCTGAACACAGCAAGAAAGAAAAAGACGGAGGAGGCGGAGAGTTAGAGAGCACCATGCTTTCCACTGAGACAAAAAGAATTCCTGAATTTTGTGTGTTTTTGTCTGGGACCCAGGCATCCTGGGCAGACAGGCAGCTAAAATAACCTCTGACTGTCAGCATGACACTGCGAGCTGTAGAGGTATGCCAGCAGGCACAAGTGAACTGTTTGTGTGGGGGTGAATGAGCACCCACAGACAGTCCACTATAGTTATAGACTCCTGTGCAAGCTTTGAGATTATAAGAGCATTTTCGTGAACTTAATTTGTAGATCTTTAACAGAGCACACCTTTCTGAGCAGCTCCAGCTGAACGATCACAGCTTCAGCACTCACGGCAGACCCAGCGGCACTGTGTGCCAGATACTGGGGTATGTGTGACAGAAGCAAACTGGGCTCAGCTGGCCCTAACTGGCAGTTTGATGGCCAGACCATCTAAACAGAAAAAAATTGCACCAGTTTGGCATGTGTAAAAATAGCGTCATTTCGTTTCCTGTGATACCTCTGGCAGTTTGTGCCCAGCCAGTTAAATCTCTGCAAGCTCACCTCAGGTGTACTGGGAATTAAAATGATATTCTGTTTTACTGGCAGTGGTGGCGTGAAGTGTCAGAGAAGTTCATCCTGGGAAAACTGGAGGAAGAATACATGTCAAACTTTTTACCCAGTGTTACCATATGTGACGACATTCAGGGTTATTTTGTTGAGGTTGGCACATTTTCAAACTGGAAGTATCAGATAAAAAGAAGAGATGAATGTGACAGTACTCAAGAAAGAGGAAGTATTTCAGTTCATCTTTAGCAATTTAATTAATTGCTTTGCATTTCGACACGGGTTGCATCAAATTCATATTGCATCACATTACAAAGTAGTATATTGCATTTCATTCAGTTGTCCTGCAAGTGCAGCACAGACTGAGAACTTATTAGTGTTCATGAGTTAATGAAAACGATTTTTTATTATTTTCTTTTATTTCAAAATGCATGATCAATTCCAATCTCTTTCTGGGAGAGTACCACAGGCACTGCTGACATGAGCTGAAGGCAGATAAGATTAATGATTATCTGCAGTTTTAAGGGATGTATTCTCCTTTGGGAACTGATAAGACTGAAATGAGGACTTTTTGGATGGAATTAACATTATGTCAGGAGGTGGAGTGTGACAAGTCGCTCTTAAGAAATCTGACTCATCATTCTGGATGACATATGTACACTGATATTAAATTACAGGATATCATCTGTATGAGTCATGGACGTTCTGTTGAGCCAAAAGACAAAGTGAAAAGCCATCTGGGGAGCAGGAGAATTGAAGGGAAATAGTGATAAAATGAAATACTTATAATTGGGAGTGGGAGTCATAACTCAAAAAGCTATACTGCGACCACAGTAATATTATCAAAAGAAATATTCATTATTTCATTATTTTAAGTCAAATCAAATGCCAAATTGAGCCAAATCAGTCACCTCAAGGTGCTTTATAATGTCAGGTAAAGACCCTACAAACATAGAGAGCAAACTCCAGCACCCCAATAATGCGGTGGTTAACAAATTTGCTTGGCAACTTGCTTGGTTAACAAATTTGCTTGGCAACTGAAAGCTCAATGGTTCGGTTCCAGCTGTAGACACAAATCCCCTCTGTGTGTCAGGAAGGGCATCTGGTGAAAAACTCTGCCAAATCAACTGTGGTGACCCCTTCTAGCAAAGTGGCAGCTGAAAGTAGCTCTGTCTATAAACTCTGCAGATGCAAATGCTAGTAGATTAGTCGTTTCTAAAATATTCAGAGCAGACTATCTGGTGCCAAGAACCATGCCATGTTCAAAGTCACTCAAATTACCATTCAAACGTCAGGTTTAAACTTCAGCAGTTAAAAGGTGTACGTGAAGGAAATGGGTTAAAAAAAACAACTACTTTCTCCACAGTCTTTTCAAATTAAGATGAAACTATTCGGTCTTTTAGTATTAGCCTGCAGATGAAAGAGTCCTCTGTGAAGTGGCATGAGACAAACCAGAGACAAACAAACATTAGCCTTTTGGTGTTAACTAAGAAAGTAAGAAAGAAAAAAGAAAATATCTACTGTTGTCTTGCACTTTTTCTCTGTAGTATAGTGAAGCAACTGTAGCTTTCCTCCTCATTTTTGACCACCTTCAAAAACTTAGCCAGATAATATTAGTATTTAACCTTGTGGATGCAAATTCCAGGCACTGTAGCCCTGCCACACTCTTGTACGTATATGAACATCCAATTAACAACAGCAAAGAGGGACTAAGATCATCTGAGATTCTTTGCAATGGCACAAGAAATGCAGCAGAGAGACTAAATTTACCTTTGCTATATATCAATTTAACTTCAACTAGCAATTTGTTGCAGGTCTGTTTCATTGTGAAAACTTAATGAAAACCATCCATCTCCTTAGAAGCATTTGCCTGATCACTGTTGCAGTCTATAGATCCTTGTGGCAGCTAATTTTATAGGTTCCCTGCAAAAAAAAAAAAAAAAGGAAAAAAAGTGGTAACACGCAGACTTGAAATAGACGTGACAATTTTTTATCAAGGAAAAATATTATATGAACTGAAAAAAGGAGTTTAGGGAAAGCATTCAGCAAAAACTCATGTGCGTTCATTGAGTTATTGTCACGGAGGAGTTTTTTCTTCACATGCTTTAGGCTGCCTCCATATGGTACTGGATTGTCTTTCACATTTCGTACTCCACACATCTTCCTTGGTCTTTGTGTAATGGCTCTTTGGGAGCAAATCTGTGCTAATGATAATCTTACCAGATGGCATTAGCAGTAAAAGAGTGGCAGCAGTTTCTCGCCTTGATTTAAATATCACTTTCTCAATAGAGAGAAAGTAGCTTTGAACTGGAGCATCTTGGCAAAAATGTCCAGCGTAAGTCGGAGCCTCAGCCTGAGCCATTTCTTCCTGTTGTGTTGTGCATTTTAATAGAAACAAATGCCCATCCACCATTTAAACTTCCTTGTTCAGACTAGAGACTAATGGTGAGAAAAAGGACATCAGTGTTTTATTCTTGAATACTCATTTCACACGAGATGCTTGTTCTCTTGTTTAGAAAGAGACAGGTCAAAAAGACTTGCCCAAAGATGGAAGAATCAATATGTCTCTGGGATAAAAACCATCAGTGAGCAAATTATTCACAAGGGCATCTCTTCATAAGTAATCCCATCACATTTACATACCGAAAAACCACGCAGAATATTGTATCAGGAAAATGAAAACTGGCACAAAAGAAATTAAGATAAGAACCATGCACTTAGCAGGAGGGCCTAAATTTAATTGACAACAATTTGCTAGTCAAAAAGAAATTTATAAGCCAACACTTGATTTCAATTATTCTTTCGTCTCAAAACGTGGCGCACTTAAATTGAAAGTGTTCCTACCCTTCTTCAAGAGCTGCACAGCCTAAAGGGATTCGTCAACTCTTTATGAAAAATTATCCTTAAAAATATCAAGAGGTCAGACGCTAACACTCTGGCACAACATTACTCCTGTACAAGAATAGCGATAACTTAGTTTGTTGCCATGGAAATACAGCATGCCATGGCAACTCGTATTTTGGCTACAGTCTCTGACAGTGGACAAAAAAAAAGCACATTTGTGTAGCCTGGCACAAAGCAAAAAGGATTAAATGCAGCTTTAATTTCTGAGAATCACAGCAAAGACTGTTTTTCTACATAACAAAGGCAAATGTGACAAATGTGATGTGACAATAAAAGTGATTTGATTTGATTTTGATTTGAAATACAACAGAGTTATTGACACATTCACTGCGTCACTCCCTGAAGAAAAGTTTAAGTCTTTTACCACACACCATACCACACCATACTCCCCTAAACAAACAAACAAACAAACAAACACACAGACACACACGCACACACACTGAACCCCGCTTTCCTTATAGAAATCACTCATTAGAAGAGAAGAAAAAACAAGCACAGTTCCATCTGTCTCTTAGTCAACTAGTTTAATGAGCTTTTGTATGCTTCAACAATTGTAAGGCAGGGTAATATAATGAATTTATTGCAACATCATCCCCACAGGACAATCTACTTCCATATCCTTGCAAAGAAACACGTGTCAACTTATTTGTGTTTAATATGATGTGTTGGTAAGTTTCTTGGTAAATTAGAAGAAAGATGCATTTGAGACCCAGTATGAAATCTTCCATCACAGGCAGTTCTTTTTCTTTTTTGGAGTCTAGCCAGTGCCGCTAGTCCACTATTCATAAATTGGACTTGGCAATTACTTATAGGGATCACATTGCTCCTATTACAATATCTCCACAGTACATGCGCCCTTGAGGTCTAAAATGGGCATCAGTGCTTGGGTTTATCTTAAGGGAAAACTTCACGAGGTGAAAAATGAAACCAAGTCCAGTTCGTCTTGATACTATCTAAGAAAAGTCTGTAAAATCCCATGTTAAAATGTCGGACTCTACATAATTAATGAACATGTTTCATTTTTGTGTTTGTGCCAGTTCCATGTCAAAAATGTTAACAACATGCATCCTGTTAAAGCCTGCGTTAATGCAGGATGCAGGGCTAACACAGAGAGACAGACAGTCATTCACACCCCGATTTACACCTACACTTTCTAAAGTCTAAAAATAACTGGAGCACTGGAAGCACTTCCTAACTATGAGAAGACAATTTTCAAGGTTTTATTTTACTTTATTTTATTTTATAATAGATTCTTCAGTATACAAAAGGACTAAGGATGCCACTGAATGTCATTCTCCGCCTCGTCATCTCCAGCTATGCTGCTATTTGCAGTACCTGCCAGAGCTGTCGTTAACAAAATCAAAATCCAAGGCGGTCAGGACTGCCAGCAAGCTGTAAGCAAAGGCAATAAACCCACAAATTCAAGTTCATTTAAAAATCAATCAGGTCATCACCTCAGCAACTTTCTCACAACGCTCCATCTCACTCTCTCTCGCTTCACCACATCGCTGGCTCACCCCAAATGAGCGGATTCGCTGAGCCGTGTGAGCGTTGAAGTGAAATAGGGAGGTGAGAAATGCATGAAATAAGTAAACGTATGAAAAAATTTCAGGTGTTTATGTTTCAGCGAGCAAAGGAGATGGCACTGAGACGTGAGTGTTATTTCCTTCTGTTGGTAGAAATGACATGAAATACAGTCTATTTCACAAGCCACTGGGTGGAGTGGAGCCAAAAGCAGCACATGCTCACTCTCAATTAAACACTTCACTTTGCAATAGAACGGCAGGTGATGAACCCACGCTCAATGTCACCACACCGTGTAATGGTCGCAGTTATCAGGAGTTCATTCTGGGGGTGCTGCTTATGTGTGTCAATGATGGAATTCATTCTCAGCGTACGTATGGGGGGCTAACGCTATGGTCGATAGTTGTGTACGGGAACAGTGTGTGTGCTGTTGCGTGTATATGCAAATGTGAGTTACCGCAGATGCTTGCTTGTATTCTGCTGACTGTACATTGGACAAGCAAAATCTTCAAGCAAAGGTAAAAATCTGCTGCAAAGTAGTATCAGAGTTTTGTTATCAGCTTCACACAGATCTGAACTTCATCTCATACTATATACTCTGATTTGTGCTCAGCAGTTTCATTTGAATTGAATATGCTTTGAGTCTCGCTCTGTGTGAGCAACACTATCAGTCATTACACTGAATAAATACAGAGGAAACTAAGAAGTTAGAAATTATTCATAAAATCAACACCCAAAATAACACATAATTTAATTATTTTGACACTAGAATGCGTAATTTCTGCAGTCTAAGTCATCCATTAAGTTTGATCTCCAATGACAGAAACTACAATTTATTTTCAGGCTTTAAATGGAACTATACCTTTGTTTTAAATGAGTCAGCCGTGAGCTAATAATCACTATTCTGTGGATTAAAGATGTTCTCTCTCATCTACCATTCATGGTCATTCAGTGGGACACTGCCTGAGACTTCCTTACAGGTACTCATTGCTTGTCCTGTATTATATTCCTAACCTGAATAAAATAGTCCTGTGATGGCTCCAACAGTGAATGAAAACATCCTGTCAGCACTGAGCAGCTCCCTCTGCTGATACTGAAGTCATGGTTGATGCATTGCTATATTGATTAAGTACTGTAACAGCCCACTAGGCAAGTAGGGCCCCTACAGGGACCTGCCAGTCAGCATCGTTCTTTTAGTGTGAGAAGTGGAAACATTCCCTATCAGGCACACAGGATGGAAATGAACTGTGGAAGTGCACTGCTGACTCTCTTGTTTGGTAAAATATGAATTTTACTTTAAATGAAATTGGGGACTCGGTGAAGGAATTCATTGGTTTGCAAATGACTTTCAGTGCATATGTGGATAGATATCCTTGTGCACACACATGCACAGTCAAAATAAGTAATCATTACATACAAAGATGCATGCGAACAATCTTAAGGTCTGAGAGAGAAAGGACAGCTGTAGTCTATCCCAGCTACCATAGGTCGAGAGGCAAGGTACACCCTGGACAATTTGCTAGTCTTTTGCAAGGCTAACACAGAAAGACAGATAGCCAATCACAACTTTGGGTAATTTAAAATCTCCAATTAACCTAGTACCAGCAACTGAATGTGTTTGGACTGAATGTGTTTGTATGTATGTATGTATGTATATATATATATATATATATATATATATAAAAAAAAACACCCAGCACGCCCCTGTGGGCGGTTTATCCTTCAAGCTCGGGTCCTCTACCAGAGGCCTGGGAGCTTGAGGGTCCTGCGCAGTATCTTAGCTGTTCCCAGGACTGCGCTCTTCTGGACAGAGATCTCCGATGTTATTCCCGGGATCTGCTGGAGCCACTCGCCTAGCTTGGGAGTCACTGCACCTAGTGCTCCGATTACCACGGGGACCACCGTTACCTTCACCCTCCACATCCTCTCGAGCTCTTCTCTGAGCCCTTGGTATTTCTCCAGCTTCTCGTGTTCCTTCTTCCTGATATTGCTGTCATTCGGAACCGCTACATCGATCACTACGGCCGTCTTCTTCTGTTTGTCTACCACCACTATGTCCGGTTGGTTAGCCACCACCATTTTGTCCGTCTGTATCTGGAAGTCCCACAGGATCTTAGCTTGGTCATTCTCCACCACCCTTGGGGGCATCTCCCATTTTGACCTCGGGACTTCCAGGTTATACTCGGCACAGATGTTCCTGTACACTATGCCGGCCACTTGGTTATGGCGTTCCATGTATGCCTTGCCTGCTAGCATCTTGCACCCTGCTGTTATGTGCTGGATTGTCTCTGGGGCATCTTTACACAGCCTGCACCTGGGGTCTTGCCTGGTGTGATAGACTCCAGCCTCTATGGATCTTGTACTCAGAGCTTGTTCTTGTGCTGCCATGATTAGTGCCTCTGTGCTGTCTTTCAGTCCAGCTTTGTCCAGCCACTGGTAGGATTTCTGGATATCAGCCACCTCCTCTATCTGCCGGTGGTACATACCGTGCAGGGGCCTGTCCTTCCATGATGGTTCCTCGTCTCCCTCCTCTTTCTTGGGTTTCTGCTGCCTGAGGTATTCACTGAGCACTCGGTCAGTTGGGGCCATCTTCCCAATGTATTCTTGGATGTTCGTTGTCTCATCCTGGACTGTGGTGCTGACACTCACCAGTCCCCGGCCCCCTTCCTTCCGCTTAGCATACAGCCTCAGGGTGCTGGACTTGGGGTGAAACCCTCCATGCATGGTAAGGAGCTTTCTTGTCTTTATGTCAGTGGCTTCTATCTCCTCCTTTGGCCAGCCTATTACCCCAGCAGGGTACCTGATCACGGGCAGGGCGTACGTGTTGATGGCCCGGATCTTGTTCTTACCATTCAGCTGACTCCTCAGGACTTGCCTGACCCTCTGCAGGTACTTGGTGGTTGCAGCTTTTCTAGTGGCCTCTTCATGGTTCCCATTTGCCTGCGGGATCCCCAGGTACTTGTAACTGTCCTCTATGTCTGCAATGTTGCCTTCTGGTAGTTCAATCCCCTCAGTTCTGACTACCTTCCCTCTCTTTGTTACCATCCGACTACACTTCTCCAGTCCGAACGACATTCCAATGTCATTGCTGTATAGCCTGGTAGTGTGGATCAGTGAATCGATGTCTCGTTCACTCTTGGCATACAGCTTGATGTCATCCATGTACAGGAGGTGGCTGACAACTGCTCCGTTCCGTAGTCGGTATCCGTAGCCAGTCTTGTTAATGATCTCACTGAGGGGGTTCAGGCCTATGCAGAACAGCAGTGGGGACAGAGCATCTCCTTGGTAGATCCCGCACTTGATGGTGACTTGTGCTATGGGCTTGGAGTTGGCCTCTAGTGTTGTACGCCACATCCCCATTGAGTTCCTGATGAAGGCTCTTAGGGTCCCATTGATCTTGTACAATTCTAGGCATTCCAGTATCCAGCTGTGGGGCATTGAGTCATAGGCCTTCTTGTAATCAATCCAGGCAGTGCACAGGTTGGTCAGTCTGGTCTTGCAGTCTCGGCTGACTGTTCTGTCTACCAGTAGCTGGTGTTTTGCGCCTCTGGTATTCTTGCCAATTCCTTTCTGTGTCCCACTCATGTATTGACCCATGTGCCTGTTCATCTTAGCCGATATGATGCCTGACAGGAGCTTCCATGTAGTACTGAGGCAGGTTATTGGTCGGCAGTTGGAGGGGACCGGTCCCTTCTTGGGGTCCTTGGGGATCAGGACCGTCCGACCTTCGGTTAGCCATTCCGGGTGTCTCTCGTTAACTAGCAGCTGGTTCATTTGTGCTGCCAGACGCTCGTGGAGTGCAGTCAGCTTCTTTAGCCAGTAGGCGTGAACCATGTCGGGCCCTGGTGCTGTCCAACTCTTCATACTGGAGACCCTTTCTTGGATATCTGCCACTGTGATGGTTACTGGACCCTGTTCAGGGAGGTCGCTGTGGTCTGCCCTCAGATCCACTAGCCACTGAGCATTGCCGTTATGGGTTGCGTCCTTCTCCCATATGCTCTTCCAGTATTGCTCCGTCTCCAGCCTTGGTGGTGCTATTCTCTCTTTATTATTGTTCCCTTGCCACTGAGAGTACACCTTTGCTGGTTCTGTGGAGAACAGCTGGTTTATTCTCCTGCCTTCTATCTCTCTGGTGTACCTCCTCAAGCGGCTGGCCAAGGCTGTGAGTCTTTGCTTGGCAGTTTCCAAGGCCTCAGGTATGGACAGCTTGCTGTATTTCTTATGCACCTTCTTTGTCGCACCTTTCTGCAACTCCGTTAGTTGGCTAACCTCCCTCCGTGCTACTTTGATCTTGCCCTCTAGCCTCCTTCTCCATGGAGGGTACTGCCCCTTGTGGCTGTTCAACTTGTAGCCAAGCATCTCACTGATCACTGCTGCCGTATTGTAGATCAGCTTGTTAGTGTCGGTAATCGTGGTTGTAGGTATTGTCCGTAGTGCTGCATTAACATCATCTAGCAGACCTTCTGAGGGTACTTCACGTAATCTTGGTAACCGGCTACGGGGGATCCAGGTTTCAAGCTTGGCCATTATCCTATTTTTCAGGTCAGTTCCTCTCGCACTCAACGATCCTTCTCCTATCGCACTTGGGGCTATGTACCCAATCTCGGGTGGGGGTGATGATATCTCCCCCCTGAGCTGGCGTCCTGACTCCTCCTTGCCGTAGCATTTATGTTGTACCTCGTCAATCTCTAGCTGTGAGAGCAGTCCTTTCTTTCGAATGTTGGAACACTGAGCTACTAGTTGTTTCGCCGTCATTGTGGATGTTGGGTATCGAAGAATCCATAGATCCGTCATCCTATTCATGTAGCCCCTTCCGCCGGGGTTACTTGCGTAGTAGCATTCCAACAACGCCCTGTTTTCGTCTCTTGCCCACCGATGCCTATATATATATATATATATATATATATATATATGTCTATGCTTTTGTCTAAGGCTACGTTCACGCTGCAGGTTTTAATGCTCAATTCAGATTTTTTGATCAAATCTGATTTTTTGGTCTGCTTGTTCACACTACAAATAAAATGTGACAGCAAACACGTTCTAGTGTGAATGCTCAAAGCGGCCCGCATGCGCAAAAGAAGACGTCACACACACCAGCTCTGTTTAGACCCAGACCGAACAGCATTGTTTGACTGATGGCCCTTAATATAAAGACTTGTTTCGGACTTTACGTTTTGCAGTTTTGTATTAAGTTATAAAGCTATTGTGTTATTTACATATGGCCTAATAATGATCCTTATTGCTGTTTTAGAGAGAAGCGGTGCTTCAAAGGATAGTTGCAGATTTCTGTCAGAATCTGCAGATTATACAGTACAAATAAAATGTTCACGTTTCTCCAACGTCCAACAGTTTCACTGACATCTACACTGGATGGCCAGGAAGCGTTCACGATGTCTTCTCGGGCGCTGTTAATTGGTGTCTGTCTTGTGTCAGTGATGTAAAAGACAGATTTAATGCGACATGACCATTCAAACAGCAGTCTCTTTCTAAAACATCAGATATGTATTGGACTCAGTACCACATACGAAAGTGACCCAGGTCGGATTTGGAAATATTGGATTTGTGCTGTTCAGTGTCATAGCATGATCGGATATGGGTCGCATAGGGTCAAAAAATTGGATGCGCTTTCGCCTGCAGTGTGAATATAGCCTGGTTCCTGACAATTCATTTAACATTTCTTTTAGATTTTAAGTTTAGCCAATTAGATGAATCCGGATATGGACAGAATCAAGCATTGCTATAACTGACTGTTTCAGCTAGCTTAACCCAGTTTTATTTTTGTTTGTGTTTGCTAGCTTGATGGCTAGGCTAATTATTTGACTGACTTTTTTAGAAAGCAATCACTTACGTCCCTGCCTGGGTGTACAAGCCGCCTCTGTATCAAACAAACAAAATTGCAGAACTGAACAAAGGATCTAAACCCTCTACCAGATTAAAGAAGATGAACAGCTCCTTCACTCTCTAGTAACGTTTAGCCCTACTAATTGCTATGCAACCAGAGAAGAGCTTGATTCTACCAGAACAATGACTAGCCCAATCCCGATTTCAGATCCCTGGATGCCTTTAGATGCCAAACCAAAGGCTCCAGTGGAGTCTACTCTCAGCAAACAGACCTCTGGACCACAGCACCAAAGAGCAAGCACTAGAGAAACGGTCCTAATTTCCTAATTTCATCCTCTCCCAGGATGCTTAGGCTGCCCAAAAATTTAGCTTCCTGGATGAACAGGACTCTCCTCGTCTAAGGAATTTTACTGGCTGTCACCCTGACTCCACAAGGAAAAAAAAAAAAAACCCTCAGAGAAAAAACCCCTCCACAGCTTCCTGCATCACCTTGCATCTGTTCCATGACACAGCAGCCAATCGCACCTTGGTTCTCATGCCATCTTTTACAGCTGTAATTAAAAGTGAAAATATACGGTTTTCCTGTCGATTGAGTTCTGGAATTAGCGAGCTAAATGAAAGAGATTATATGGGAATATCCACGTGGCCACAAATGATATCTGATATCAACAGTCTGAACTGCTTTAACAAGACTTTCTCCATCTGTTTAAAGTTCTGGACTCTTTGAACTGCCATGCTTTCATCTCAGGTCAATTTTCCTACTCTCAGTCGCAGTGTGGATCTCTTCAGTTGCCTGCTGAGCTTACATACCTGCTATGATCAGTCTGTAGTGAGTGTGAGGTGACTTTTATGGATAACTTTAACTTGTTTGGGAAGCACAGAGGAAAACAGGAACATACTGGAGGTTTATCTTCATTACGGTAAGCAGGCTGACAAAGTACATACAAACATACTTTGAATTTCTTAAAAAAATCACATTTTAACCAAAAAAAATGGTACATAGCCTTCCCACAGAGGTATCATTAAGTACAGCAATGTTAAAAACTGCTGTTATTTATTTAAATTGTTATTATTTTTATGAACAGACCCAAATAATTTCCTCTGAATCATCAGCATGTCTATTAGACACTGTTTCTGTGATATTGTTGAAAGAAAGAAGCTTTACTTTTACGATACGAATACGATGAATTTTACGGTGATGTAGCAACAGTGATGAGAATAACGGCGTTACAAGTAACGGCGTTACTAACTCAGTTACTTTTTTGAAGAAGTAACTAGTAACTATAATTAATTACTTGCCCAACACTGTGTACCACAGGCTTTGAAGGTGGCTATAATTAAACTGCTACTTAAAAAGCCTTTACTTCATCCAGCTGTCTTAGCTAATTATAGACCAATCTCCAACTTTTTCAGAAATTCTTGAAAGAGGAGTTGTAAAAGAGCTAACTGATCATTTCCAGAGGAATGGTCTATTTGAAGAGTTTCAGAGTGGATTATAACACAGAAGCAACATTACTGAGGGTAAGGACGATCTCTTTATGGTTTATGACAGTGGGACTCATTTCTATGCTTGTCCTGCTAGACCTCAGTGCAGCATTTGATACCACTGATCATTTTGCTGTGGAGATTAGATCCCACTGTTGGTATGAAAGGTACTGTGCTGCCATGGTTTGAACCATATCTTTCTACAGACTCTTACTTGTGCATATAAATTGTGAGCTTTCTTTACACATGAAAGTCAGAACTCCACAGGATTCTGTGTGGGGACCAATGCTTTTTACATTTTTACATTATACATGTTTCCTTAGGCGATATTATTAGAAAACACTGCATACATACTCACTGCTATGTAAATGATATCCAGTGATATTTATCTATGAAGCCAGTTGACACAAATCAGTTACTCATGAAGACCTGAAAGTCCTGTAATTTTCTTCTTCTAAATTCAGACAAAACTGAGGTGATCATATCTGACCCTAAAAATATGACCTCTAACCAATTTGGGATTACCTTGGCCTCCAGTAACACAATGAGAAATCTGATATGTCCTGTATTATTCACATTAAACAAACTGTGCATGGGACTGCTTTCTTTTATCTGCAAATGATCTTTAAAATGAGAAACATCCTGTCTCAAAGTGATCCTAGTTGATTCAGATAATGAGAGAAACCACATATTTCCCATATAAGCTTCTCCTCACTGGCTTTCTGTTAAAACCACAATTCAGTTTAAAATCCTCACATGCAAAGCATGAAATGCTTAGGCTCCATCATATCTTAAAGGCCTCATAATATCCCAACAAAGCACTTTGCTCCCAGACTGCTGGCTTATTTCTGTTTCCTAGAGTTTCTAAAAGTAGAATAGGAGGCAGCCTAGGAGAAGCCTTCAGCTTCTAGGAGCCTATTGTCTGTGGAACAGCTCCAAGTTTCGATTTTGGGAGACAGACTCCCTCTCAACTCTTTTAAGTTTAGGCTTAAAACTTTCCTTTTTAATAAAGCATATAGAAAGGGCTGGATGAGGTGACTCTGAACACTCCTTTGGTTAAACTGTTATAGGCTCAGACTGCTGCAGGACCTCATGTGATGCACTGAGAACTTTTCCTCCACTCACCTCTTATCAGTCCCTGCACCACTGCAACATATCATTAAATTTTTATCTTCTCTCTCCTTTGGCTGTGTTTTTTTCCCCATCTTCCTACTCTTCCCTTTCTTTTTCCTCTTTCTTCTTTTCTCTTCCCTCTCACTCCCCAACAGATTGTAGCAAAAAGCCCCCCTTTCTGAGCCTGGTTCTGCTGGATGTTTCTTCCTGTTAAAAGGAGATTTTTTCCTTCCCACTATCACCATGGTTGTTTTATTGTTGGAGTTTTTCCAGAATACTGTAGAGTCCTTACCTTACGGTATAAAGTGCCTTGGGGAGACTGTTGTTGTAATTTGGCATTATATAATAAACCTGGATTGAATTGAATAATTACACACACAGAGACAGAAATTGTCACTTTTGTAAAATTGAATTTAAAATCCTTCTCAGAGTCGGTGCAACACATCCATTAGATCACATTAGGTAAAGTACATCAATCAGAGATTGTCAGACGTTTTCTCTGTATTTCTTTCACATAATGCACAACCAAAGAGAAACTCAAAAAGCAGAGGAGGTAAAGGCACTATTTAAATAATGCTAAGCACCTCACAAAGTTAAGAGTTTTAAATTAGTATTTAATATGTGCAAGATTCAGGTCAGCTGCCCTCCTGACCTCTTAATAGAAACAGCAAAATTGCTATAAAAATTAGTTAATGTATTCATATTCTGCTGCTACAAATTAAGAAATGGCCAAAAGATATGGGGGAATCAATCACGGGCTATGGACTGATAACTTGTTAGATCCAGTGCAGAGCAAGTTAATTTAATTGCAAAGGGAAATACCTTTTGAGCAAGAATAGCTTCGAAATTGATGGACCGTGATTTACAGAGTTTGATTAAGTTACAGCACAGTTTGAGTTTTGAATCATTAGAACTGACTGTGCATAAAAAAACACAATATTCTCACACAACTCTTTGGAAGATTGTTCATACATGTACCTGCGATGATGATGAAGTCCAAATCAAACATGTATGTGACATACAGTCTATGCATGGCATATTTCCATACGAAATTTAGCCATAAACTATTAGCTAAGCACAGGTTCATGCTGTCATCTCGATGTAACAAAGCTTCCTTTGTTACACTGAGATGAGACTGTCATGTCTTGTCAAATCCTGCCAGTCTCCAGTTTCTAAAGCTGTTGTGTGAAATGTCTACCGTGCTCTCTCTAAACTCATAGCAGCTTAAGGCAAAATATGAAGTACGCCTTCAAACTCTGCATATTACAGCTATTTTAGATATGCCTTCAGCTGTGGTCAGGTGCACTCAGGAGTCATTTCCCCCTCAGATTTTTCTGTGGGGGCTTTAGTGAATTCCTATTTACTCTACAGCTCCTTAGAAACTAAAAATAAACATCTTCCCCAAACCTCAATTGCCTTAAGGATCTCACACCGGGTTTCCTGTGCATGTACCAAGTCAGAGAGGATGACTGTGTATGAGCCGAGGGGTTTCTGTTTGTTTACCAGACTCTCTTAAGTGCTACCAGCCCACGCTAAGGTGTCTCCTTGAAGAACAACAGAGTGGCACCGTAGGCCCTCTCTGTTCTGCGATTCCATCTCTGTGTGATAAGTCTCTCGCCATCTTCTTCTCTTGGCTTCCACCCTTTCCAGCTCATTCATAAAACATGGCGCATGTCCTCGCTCACCCGTCTCAACCAGATGGATGCGGATGCAAAATTCACGCATTTTACATTTGAGCCGGTGACTTGGAGCGAATAGGTGCGCGGTCGTCCCTCCCCGCCTCTTCCCTCCGTATTACCAAAGGTGTTCCACGCTTCAGTATGTGCGATAAAACAAGTGCATGGCAAAGTGGAAGTTGAGGCAAAGTACGCTTTTATTTGTTTTACCGCGGAGCTTGGGATGCGTTTGATTGGTTAAAAACATAGTTTTCAACATGACGCTTTGCCTCTGGCCTAAATTTCCCAGTAACCCAAGCAGAATGAACGATTTCATGTTTATGCATCATGCAGGCATGGAGAGTGCCGAAGGCATTATGAATTTTCAAGGGTCACACTGACGTCCCAGAGGAAGTAATGTGGCTCCTGTATGTAAGCGGGCTTTCGAGTGCTTGAAAGAGCACCCTTTACAGTAATTATGTTAGCAGTACATTTCCATCACACACAGTGGGTTTGAAGAAATGTACTTCTTGACGTATCACTATTTGACAAATATCCACGTGGACATAAAAGGTAAAGGGGTTAGAGGAGAACAGCAGGCAACAGAGCTGCTTTTGTTGCAGGAAATGGGTCAAGTGTCTCGCCTTGGGCAAGTTATGAAAGGTGGACTCTGACAGTGACCCTCTGGGTCCGCCTACCAGGCAGGCTGTCACAGTGACTTTAACAATTTCTTATTTTTTACGATTTTACTGCAAAGAACAAAAACATTTCCAACATCACCCATCCAAACGTTTCACACGGCTTAGCTTTGAATTTGAGTCTAAACACTTCATAACCGTTTAATACTTTCCTGCATGAGCTATGAAGGCAAAGCTTCCAATCCATTTTACAACACGCCTTCGGTTGACGATAAAAGGAATATGACAAAACATTAGGGAAAACACGTTTCTCACCACAAGCCGCGGCGTCTTCTCTTCGTACTGCCTGATGTGAAGATGAAGACGCATAAAAACACAGCACTATTAATGTCAAAATAATTGCCCATGCTAACTTTCATGTAGCGTCATCAGTCAAGTAGCAGCGAATAATTAATTCCATCTGTCCGCTATCGAAACTGGTTTACATATTTGATATGCGCGTTTCAGGAGTGGAGCTGAGGCCCAGGAGAGAGTCGGCCTCGACAAGCCCCGGCTCCACATGGTTGCATTTAATTAGGAGGGATGCTGGAGAGGATGTGGGGGTGGCTCTTATGTTAACTGATTTCCCTCTTTAATCAGTGTTAATCTCCAGTCATTTTCACAGCACAATGCCGGCTCATTCATGAAGTCAAATTAATAAGTGAGGAATACAGTGCTGGCTGGCTTGGCCCGACTTCGTATGATGCTGGAGTCCTATCTCTTCCTGACTCTCTTTTCTCAGTTATTTTATCTGCAACTTTGGATGGGGAGTGTGTGTGAGTGTGAGAGACGGAGTGTGTGTGAGTGTGAAAGCGAGAGAATTTGTTGCTTTCACTGGTACTGGAAATTGCATCGTTGGAGTATAATCATGTGTACCTGATGTCCTGTCTTGAGAGACTATCATAGCAGGCTCTGTTGATGGGATTTATCAGCGTTTGAAATTAAGATTGAATTTTGTGCTGGACAGACAAAATGCAAGAACAAAGTCTTCTTTTTTCTACATATTTTTGTTAAAGAATTAGTCAAACTACTGTCATCACAGGAAGCGATGATTTCATTTCATTATAGTTTCATTGCACCTTCCCTTTCAGTCCTGCAGAGGCAGGAAAGGCTGAAGTTTCCCCAATAAAACTGCAGTTTCAGCCTATAACAGAAGAATAGTGCCTTCAGCCTTGAGATCGTGTATAATAAAATAAATAAAACTACTGTTGCTTAAGTTCAGGGAGCAAACAAAGACCTTAGAGGAAAGTAATGTGGCCAAGAGACTGAGAGGCTCTCAGCTGGAACCAGATTTGCAGATTTGGATGTAGGAGGGAGAGACAAATGGCTGTGGAAATGTGTGGAAATCATGTGTGAAAGAGGGAGACAGAGACGGAGAAAGTAGAGGTGGCCATCTGCAGAATTGTTACAGGGAGCTCTGCCAGGTTAAATGAGGCAGAAGGTGGGGACATTTGGTGGCGGATCTTAGGTAACAGTGTGTGGGTGGGGTGGGGGTGCGGTGAGGAAATGCATATATCTACACACACACACACAAACTCATTCATGAGTACTACCTAATTTTCTGTGGACGGTAACCTTTCAGCCCCATAATGCAACGCTCACTTTCAGTCCTCGCACCTGAACGGTTTTTTGCTAGCCTCTAAGAGTCTGCTCTCTACATACTGTAAGATAACAGCGTGCAAGATGGTCTCATTTTATCATTTCCAACTCCCCATTTTATTCCTATGCTCTACTGGACCACCTTTGCATGAGTTACAAAGTAAAATAATGACCATTTAGGTTTTATGTTTTTGCCAGGCACTTATACCATAATTGCCTCTGTCTGCTATTCCTGCAGTCATATGTTTATGAACTTTAGTATCTTTTTATTGCCGTATCTTCGATACACAGTTAAAACCATGCAAATATGCGCATATTCTCCTTTTCAACTCACAAATCACAATAGTGTTATAGCTTGCAGTATAAAATGTGCAAAATGTAAAAGGACCATAAACGAAACTGATGGTTTGAAGTCCATCTATTCCAGTCTGCATGTCGAAATACCCTTGGGCAAGATACTACTTTATATTACAATAAGAGATTAGAGTATAAAGTCTAGGCTAGGAGCAGCTTCACATACAGTTTGTACAACCATGACTGCATATTTTTCTTTGTCTTTCTTTTAATGATGGCACATTAAGGTTGCAAATATCAAACATCAGTTATTGTCTTGCTGTCTGTCTGCACCTTTGGTCCAGAGCACTATTTGTCAAACATTAGTGTAGAAACTGCATGATGCATGATAGTGATATTTTTTCTAATTGCTGGGGTATTAATTTGTCGATTAGTTTTCCATGAAGTTTATATCTACGTTGTTCAGACGATCATTCTTAATCAATCATTGAAGTCCCAGTCTTTGCTCTGATGTAATATCAGTGCATAATTAAAAAATATAATCTATAAGCAGAGAGCCACAACATGCTCTGTGCTTGTATAGTGTGAAAATACACATTTACTATTGCACAGTCATAGCTGGGCACTCATGAGCTGCAGATAAATACATAAATAAAGTAAATAAATACAAAAATGCACCAAAGTTATCTAATGTAACACAAATTGAGACTTCTGACCTTTATGTGTGCAATATCTACACTATATCTAAAAAAGAAATATGAACAAACATGAAGCTATCATTTTGATAAAAATGCAACTAAAACACATGAAATCAATTTGTTATTTATTCAAATAATTAATAATTAAGGACATATAAAAATGCACTAATTTTATACTGGTATAAACTGAATAAACTGGTATAAAGCATTAAATTGCCATTAAATGTAACATTTACATTGTACTTATGAAACAAAATTACATAATAAAATTTACATGCAATTAAATTACAGTCAACCTTCTCTGCATGACTATTGTTTAGTATAAGGGCCTAAAGGGAAAAACAAATAAACTTTCTTCTTCTTGAATGGATTTTGTTTAGTAACCTTGCTGCTGTTAAAGTAGCTGTAAGTAATGCCTAATGAGGCCAATACATCCAAAATAAGTAATTTAACAACACAAATCTGGTACAGCTTGCAAAAAAGGAAAAAAAAAAATGTAACCTTGAGTTTTGCCTAAGCAGTGAAGTAACTATTAATAGGCAAATCTTTAGGTTTTCTTTTTCTTAATACTAATCTAAGTTTGGTGCCAACTTGAAGTCAGAACTGAGCATATGTGAGGGTGAATCTGTGGCTTCTTTGCTGCTGACTCAAAGAAGCCACCGAGACCAACACCACAGACTCTCTCTGATCTCACATGGTACACTCTGAATGAATGAATAAGCATGTAATGCAATATCCACGCACAGCATGCGCCTGTGTGTGTCAGCCTGTGTATGTAGTGTGTTTGCTGAAGGTCAGTTATGCTTACCCAACCTCCTAAATCCCCCTGGCACTTCTCACCAATAAACACCATTACACACACACAGACCAGTACATATCTCTCTCTCCTTATTGCCAAGACTGTGTCTATGTTGAGGCTGACAACACAACAGGCCTTAATCCCTCTACCTGTGACTTTTTACAAACAGGATTAGTCCCAGTTTTTCCCACTAAATTCCTCCTGAAATACCAGCGAATCCAGGGCTGCTGGCTGATCTACAGGCCGTGGCCCTAACCCTCTGTTTCACGTCCCAAATGCGCTCCTGCTCTTATCTAAATGAACAGCTCTGCTCTCGATGTGAAACGTCGCCTCAACCGCTCATGCCCTCTTCAGCACGCTACCAAGCGGACAGAGAAGCAGAGCTGAATGAATGCACGACGCCGCCGCTCACACCATTCAGTGTCCATCCCTGCGACGCAGATAAACGAGCAAAACCAGTCCTTTTTCAGATACACCGAAACACACCAACACACTCCCGGACACTGACGCACAAAATCATCTACAATGCAGCAACGGGCGCCTACCACAGAATGACAACCAGTATACGTCAGCTTGACTTGTTGAACATCAATTTTGGGAGATAGCAAGAGAGAGGGAACACCAACAATGATTTACTTATGAGGCTGAGCAAGTTATATATCTTAACACTGTGAAGAAGCACATTTACAATTTATGAGCAGAGTATTCAGTATAGCCAGACTTACAAATGCAATCAGGAGTTTGAGGGCTGCGCGTCATGCCATTGTGGGAGAGACAAATGTCTACAGCGCCGCTGTGCTGGGCTGACATCTTTTCTCATCGTCTCTTTTTTAAATAAATGAGTCTGCACTTATTTATTTAAATATATATTTTGGGGTATATAATTACTCATGGTGATAATAACAGAAAACTAATGGCCCTTATACAACCACTCATCACATTTATGATTAGACGCTCGCGCTAGGTAAGACGTCATTGATGCTGGCACAATAAGAGTGTGTTTACTTAAAGCTTTCTTGACTGCTGCACTGCTGCAATTCAGAGCAACACTGAAGCGGGAAACATGACTCAATCTGTATAATGTTAAAGCAAACCACTGCGAAAAGGTTAAAGTGATGCAACAAAAGATCAATATGGAACATTATAACCAACTTTTCCTCACAATTATTAAATCTACAAATGCAGAGAGTCTACAGCCCACATGGCCCGAGGGTCAGAACTGACCCATGGATCACCTCAATCCATCCTCCAGTGTCCACAAACAAGATCTTACTAAGTATATAAATAAATACATGAATCAGTAGAAGCTCGTCAAAGTCAGTGGAGGTTAATTCAGTCAAGAAGACATGAGCCTATTGAGAGAAATAGGAGTCAGGAAATGAAAGGAAGGGTGCTAGGAGACTGAAATTTCAAAATAAAAGTTCAGAGATCAGCCAACAGTAAACAGAAAAATAACAAAATTTCATTAAATATAAATATGTGGTGGCCAGTAAAACTCACCCAAGTAAATAGTATATGTAGGAAAACATATATAAATACAAAATGTGTTGAGGAGCGACCGTGGCTCAGGGGGTTGGGAAGCGTATCTGTAACCGGAACGTCACCGGTTCGATTCCCGGGCTCTCTGTCCTTGTCGTTGTGTCCTTCACCTACCGCCTACTGGTGATGGCCAGAGGGGCTGATGCTGCGATATGGCAGCCTCGCTTCTGTCAGTCTGCCCCGGGGCAGCTGTGGCTACAACCTTAGCTTGCCTCCACCAGTGTGTGAATGCGAGAGTGAATGAATAGTGGCATTGAAAAGCGCTATATAAATTCAATCCATTATTATTAAATCATAAATATTAGCTTAGCTATTACTCACTCAGTGATACTCTGTGTACACAGGTCAGAACAGCAAAGGAGTTCATCCAGATAAATGAGTGTACAGTCAATATACAATATACACACACAGAGAATGCATGTGTGATGTGGAAAATTTATGAGAGCAGATGTCTTTCCTAACATGACATCCCAGCGTCTTACAAATGTAGTTATGGTTGTGAGTGTGCCACTTAAGTAGGTTTGTTGTATTTTGGTTTTATGCTGTTTTATTACTAATAAACTGACAGTATTATAGTATTTAATTGCCACAGTATATATTTAGTTGCCTTAACCTGCGCAAAAAGTTGTAAATGAATTTCATGGCAATCCATTCAGTAACCTTGAGACGCTCACTGTCAACCAGACTGCAATGACACTCTCATTTGTTGCTGCAAATTTTGTCACATCCTCATAAAACTTTTACATAAGTGGCCTCAAACGTAGTACACGGTGACATGTCACTATAAATATTGTAAAAAGAAGATGACAGAACGACTGCTCTCTCACATCAGTAACAAAATCTGCTACATGTCATCGATTCACTACTTTATCCATTTTTCCCTTCCTTTCACTCCATTGATTTTTTTGTCTTGTTATTTCTACATTCCTAATCCTTATTTCTACTCTTTTCCACAAACTCTGTTTCATCCTTGTAAACTAACCAGTTTTATTGCAGGTCCACTAACTTCTCAGACATTTATAATTGTCAAAGAACAAAGAGAAGACTCCTATATTTTGCTGCTGTCATGCATATTTCCTAACATTAAAAAGGAAGCGACAAGACTTCCAACACAACTTGCTAGGAGAGAAGAAATTACAGCAGCAGAAGTGGTGAGAGACAGCTTCTAATCTTTTCCACTTTCCCCAAGTTTTCTACTCCGACTATTGGTTTTGGGAGATAAACACTTTCGCTGCTTTTAAGAATCCCTCAGTCACATCTGAGAGTGAGTTGGGGGAAGTATTTGGATGGATGCTGCATGACACTTCAAGCTTGTAGCTGTCCACTGGGTTTATTAGGTCTGCCCCTTAGAAGAGAGATTAGAGAGGAGTGCAACTGAAGTGATAGTGTGTGACACATCAAGCAACAAACCCTTGACTGGGTTTTTCTTAAAACTGTCCATTGGTCTAAAGGAGACATCAGCAATATGAAGTGTATATAGTATGTGCCCATGTGTCAGTGTATGTGTATGCGAGTGCTTTTCTGTCTTTGTGAGGGTGAAGAAGGCATGACAGCAGGCAGCACTGATTACACTGCCTTCAAGAGCTAAAATTGCTCTGTGATTCACAGGCTGTGACAGCAATCTCTTTTTCAAACTCAGAGACTTGTTTTCGGCACCATATGAATATTCAATGAGATCCAGGGGTGCACGCACTGATTATGCAAATGCAGGTTCACATTCGGTCTTTGGCTTTATCTTCGCGTCAATGGTGCAAACTTTGATTTGAATTATGGATCATAACTAGTAAATGATCCTGGAGGCCTCCTTTTATTATATAAAAGGAATAAAAAGGAGACATCTTTTCTTACCTGTAGTGCATGGCACATGGTTCATTCAGGTGGATGATGGAGACACATGACATCCCCAGGAAATCATAGAAGGAAAGAAAAAGACAAATAAAGGCTTTGTTAGCCAGAATAATTTTATGTTGGTGACAGTTCTACACAAACACATACACCTTAGTTGGTACACATGTGACAGAGAAAGCTCAAATCATACTGCACTGTCTTACGTAACTTTTACCTGTACAATGAATGTGCGTAGAATAGCAGGATACAAATGGCAAGTCAAACTAAATCCAAGAGGAAGCTATGAAGTCTTGTGTTTCTTAACAATAGAAGATATTTCAAGAACGAGATTGATTATAGGACCTGACCAGCTAATATTTTTGACCAATAATATTCCCCGATTTGCTACTAATAGCAAATATTTGAAAAAATAGATTTTTTGTTTTCATTTTCATTGTTAAGCTGCTAAATGAAAATTAACAATGCAAGGAGGAGATGGTAGAAACACCCTTCAGCCATGCATACTGATGAATATTACACAGTTTATCCACCAGAGGGCACTCTGTAGCTTTCTGGAGAGGGTGAACAAACTAACCAGCGGATCCGAGCTTAGTCAGGCAGATCGTAATTGACATCTTGTGACAAAAAAACAAGTTTATTTTTACTTGCTACTCTTAGTAAGTAAATAAATGACTTTTATAATTGTTAGGGAAATCTTTTATGTGGCTGAAAGAAATATCGGCCAATATCAGATTTTTAAATCACATCAAATATTGACATTCAATCTTAAAAATCCCGTATTGCTCAGGCTATAAATTATTATATAGAATAAAAAAAATACAAATAAATTTTCTTAAGGAATTCCCACAGAAGTCCCATCACAGCAGAAAAAGTATCTGCACTGTTACGCCCCTAGCCTAGGCGTGTAGAGACGCACATAAGATTTGAGGAGAGAGAAGCAAGTACCCGCCCTGGTTCCCAAACCAAACATCCAAAACCGGTTATGAGTAAAAAAGGTGATTTTATTTAGTGTCAGGAAGCATAGCTCAGGCCCAGGCCAAAATAATAAACAAAACCAACTAAGTCCCGCCAGAGAAAACTAACTAAACCCTAAGAAAGAAACAAAACAAACAAATGACAATACTATCCCTCACTTCCTAGCCCAGAAAAAGGAGAAAAACAGTTCAAAAGAAAAGGCGGCTCACCCCTTCAGCTTCAGCCTATGCACGCATAAGCACTGAATTTATACACACCAGTAGCGGCTCTCACAGAGCACGCTTACACATACACAAAGTAACACAAAAAATTGGAAACCAGGGCCAGTTCTGCTGTCTAAACTCCTCGCTCGCTTCTCTCTCTCCTGTCAGAGCGGCTTTTTGAACGCAGTCACGTGCTCCATGGTCCAATCAGGAGCTCACTACTCTTCATTAGGGGAAGAACCTGCAGAGAGTCTTAAGACACAGTAAAGAGACACAGAAACACAGCAGCTCACACGGACTTCTTATGGCCACAGGCCGTAACAGCACCACCTACACCACCATCAGCATCACAGCCACTATTAGCAAAACCACTAAACTCAGCAAAACAACTTCCCCAAGACTATAATCATTATCAGTCCTCAAATCCTAAAGCCTCTTGTGGCAGAAATCAGCCCGGTGTACAAAACTTATTTTAGATTAAGCTGGGCGAAGTACTCTGTGTACTTTAAAGCCTTATCCAAGAATTCTAAGGTGCTTTCTCCCTTTTCAAGACTGACAAAGGTTATGTATGAATAAAGCTGCCTGTGTGGGTTGTATTTCTGTGAGGACACACACGCACGACCACAGTGGCATTCTCTAATAAACTAGTTGTGTCAGTAGTGCGTGTAAAGCTTTCCCTGCTCACAGGCACTTCCTCCCTGAACTACGCATAGAGTAACATGAGAAGTTATTTCACACCTTTTGCTGTAAAGTCATTTTTAAAGCTTCGAGAAATTTAGCTAGGAAGAAAGTTGAAGCAATTCCCAATGCCTGAACTATATCTGACAAGCTACCTCATGATGAACAACCTGCCAGATGGAGATGGCTCCATTTCCTGTTCAGGTTGGATCCCAAATCCCTGTCTAGTCTGTTCTCTCAAAGGGTGTAACCTTTCAACTTCCCCCACTTCTCATTGCAGCTCCCCCGTGGGGGTCTTACAAAGGAATGGAGAATGGTTATAAATGGCAGCGCCGTTTCTCTGCTCCTGGTGGTGATTTCATGTTTCAATGAGGAAAGGTCTGTGACAGATCTCTACCGTTCCAGCGACAGGTGCTGAGTTGTGGAGGGGGCCAAGCCTGCGCTGTGGAGGTAAAATGGCAGAGTATTGATTGGAAAGTCAGAAGACTTAAGAGCCTGAGAAGGCGTGTCCTTGTGCAAGGTCGCATACCCTTTGTTCAGCCATTATGAACAAGTGGATGTCAACACATGTGCTGTATACATGTTGACAAGTGTGAATATATTAGGATTTGAAGCATGTACACACACACACACACACACACACACACACACACACACACACAGCATTATAAAGAATTACTGGTGACCACCCCAGGCTTTTTTCTACTAATAACATTCTCTTAACAATAACCTAATAAAATGGCAAGATGAGATTCTCCGTGACGACCTGTAATCTGTTTGGTTCCCCTGGGTTATACGTATAATAGGAAAACGGCTGTGAGTCCACAGTTTCAATTGATTGTTGATTTGATCATAAAGCGTGTGCAGTTGCCTCTCAGACATGAATTCATTCTGCGTTACTAACAGCACGGCGTTGCAAAATTAATGATGTGAATTCAGCCAGCAAAGGTAACAATGAAAGCCGGCTATAATTAAAAGTGACCAACTTTAATAAAAGGCCGGCTGGTCACGTACGTTAAGCATCCTTTTTCCCCTCAATGCACGACCTCAATGCGCGGTTGACTCCTTCGGTAAGCTGACGTGGCTCGACGTAAGCTAGCTGGCCTGTGTGTTTTAGTGAGGCAGTTAAAAATCAGGCCATGATAATATTATTCAGGCAGACTATACAATCATAAAAGAATAATAAATGCATTGCGATGGGAAAAGTGCTTTTCAGAAAACAGGGTCTCAGCCCCACGAGTGAGCCGTGAAAAGGTTACTTCCTCTGACATATTGAATGGGGAAGGTTAATGAGCAGGCCAGAGAGAAGCTGTGACACATAGCTGGCATTTAATTAACTGTGCATTCATATTGAGAGTTATGGACATCTAAAAGGTCCATTGCTGTGATATAGGCAGGCAGGTTTTGATCTTGAGTTTAAAGGCAAAAATCTGAACTGCCTGTTTAGGGCTGAAAAACGTATGATACATTTAATGGAGTCACACAAAAGTACATGACTGTCTGGATATGAACAAAAGAAAAACAAAGCAAAACTTGTTGAAAATGACACAATTTTCCCTTTTATCATTGTTCACGGATTGTTTCTGCTCAGTGTCCCTGGAGATAGTGAACAATTTTAAAATTGAAGGTCAATCTTTCAAAAGTTTGATCTCTGTTTTCATCTTTGTCTGGTCAGGGAGATTGATTCTATTTCTTCTACTTCTTTGCTCCCAACAGTGTAGATTTCAATTATATTTTTTCCAATACTGAAATAACTGAAACCACCTTTTGGTCAGGAAACAAAAGAAGCAACAACTGTGGTCTCATTGTCTTTTCAGCTTCAAAATTATAAAGCTGATATCAAGCTCTTTCTCACCAAAACGATATTAAACCCCGATTCTTTTGTCCCCATGATAGAACAGAGAAAACCCGACTCATAGTGGTCAAAACATTTTATATTTCTTTTTATTCAATCATCTTCCGGAAGAGAGAGACCCCTGCACAGCCCAAACGCCAGTTGCAGGATCTCTAACATTCGAATCTCAACATGTGTCTTATATGGTGTTATTTCGGTACTTTACACGTCACACAGTTTCGATGCCAACATTCCTTATATGGCAAAGTTCCTCTTTTCTGTGTCTTATTAATTAATATGCCTGTGCACTAAAACTTCCTGTGCAGCTTGCAAGAACCTCCCCTTTCTAAGGTCTGTTGCCAGGGCAACCTGTCTAAACTTAGTCTCACTCTGTCTGTTCCCCATATTCTGCAAAAACATGCAGTTTCTGGTCAGCCTGTGACCTAGTCAAGTCTGGGCCTCTCATAAAACAATCTAACGAGCAGATACGCATTAAAAAATATCTCTCTATTTCTTAACAACAACTTAACAGAAGTTTTTGATTTCTTTCAGCTCTGGTTATGACATATATAAGCAAGGTGAGACTCAGCAGGGAACAAATGTCTTTCCATTTAAAACCATTTCTAAGATATGCTTCAGCTGCTTATGTCTTCTTATATCGGCCTCCTAACATTCATCTCAGTGTCACAGCATTTCAGTCGAGTCCTGGGGATTGAAAAGACTTTTTTTTTTACCATTTGCTGGTGCTCTCAGATGGTTTTCTCACAGAAACACAACCTTTCTTTGTATGAAATGGATTGCGGTACAGGCAGAAATGAGTCCAGAGTGAAACAGTGTTGGAGAGAAGCTGCTTTGGTTTGAGGTTCAGGGGCCATTAAGCTGTTGCACGTTGGGATTTCAGAAATGCACTTTCAGCAAAATAATGTCAGTGACTGAGCAGAAATAGACATTTCAATCTTTTTTTCCTTTTCCCCCAAGATAGCTTTAGTTTGCATTCAAAAAACAAACTGCAACGTTTCAGCTAAACAACACATGGTCCTGCTACAATAGCCGATCTACAGTACTTCATCAGGAACTGTCCTAAAGCTTTGTTTGTGCCTTTGAACACCGTGTTTGATTTCTATCAGCGAATGTCCCTCTCGGGCGGGAGTCGGATGACAATTGGTGTTTGCGTTCCGTCTACAGTATGTGTGTTTGATTTTGCCATTGATTGTTTGTGGCATTTTGTTCAACGGTCCGAAGGGGAGGACAAGTGTTCGAATTGCACATTTCATTCAACATGAAACGATGACGAAGAGTGATCCGCGGCCGGTGCCGGCACAAAAGCACACAAACCACACTATCCCAATCAATCTGTCTGACATCCTCTGCTAGGCATTATTGGAGAGAGGGGGAAAAAAAGCGAAGAGAAAATCAATAGGCCAGTGGCCACCCTGAAAGAGCTGCTGCTACACCGACACATGCCGTTTCCACATGTGCGCCACTTTTCTTAAACATAAAGGTGGGAAGAAACAGGAGGGAATACAAAGAAGGAGGTTGGAAAGCCAGGGAAAGGCCTGTCTTGCCACTAGAAGTCACAACAAACGTCTTGTGCAATGATTTAGTGCTTCATTCACATGTGTGATTGCATGTTTTTCAAATTGCTGGAAATATGACTCAAAAATAGAAATGAGCCTTTCTCCACTCAACTGAGCTTGAATAGGAGGTGTGAAGTTAGCAATTACTGTACGCGGGCCTCTTAAGGCCAAACGCCCACTTGTAGATGTTTTGTCTGAAGCCATGTCCTATTTGCTGAGGGTATTTTCTACACCAGTGCCAGAACAGTGGGCACAGGAAGAGCATTTTAGGGCAGCCCAATTTAAGATGCAGTCTGCTTGCAGATACAGAATGCTCGAAAAATATTTAAACACCTTTAAATACATTTGCTTTTCGTACAGATTACAATAACCAGCTGATTTCTAACATATCTGTACCCTAAGGCAGTAAAAAGAAATAAAAAAACCCAAAACAAAACAAACTGACATTCTACAGTATCTTTGTCTAAAAAAGGCAATATTAAAACTGAATACAGGTTAGGGTTATGGTTAGGATTCTGCAACTAGCCTTAAACCTAAATAATATTTTCTGATTTACAAACTGTATATAGATGAGTCAGCCACAACATTAACAGGTAACAAGATGATAAGAAGCCAGCCTCCCTTTCTACCTGTTCACATTTCTAAAGCAGAAGCACTGTGGCGATTGCTTTCTTGTGCTGGTTTTCATTTTTGCTTTGTGCGTCCAGCTTCGTATTCTACTAAGAGAAAGATCTTAGTAGAATACAAACATCTCATTAGGATTTGTGTTGGTGTGTGGGGTTGTAGACTCAAGTAATAATTGTTAAATGGTGATTATGAAACAGTGTGTTTCAGCTATTTTACATGAAACATGAGTAACATGAAAGTAATGTAATGAGTTTTATAATGAATGACTTTTTCCCAGAAGTTAAGGAAAGTACTGCATTACTTTTGCTTATTTCATGCAATATGTGTAACAATGACTTTTTTGAGTAATGACTCCAACACTGATCACAACAATGAGGGGAAATACCTCAACAAATATGCTCAAACATGTGATCCACAGCATGCAATTTAATTTGCATGAATATAATGTCTTTATTTCTGCTTAACAATGGTGGTGACTCTCAAAACGGAGCCAATGAGATCCCAATGATTGGGATTGATAAGGAATCAAATCAATAAGTTATATTGATAATGGAATTAGAATCGCTAAATTCTTATCAATTCCCATCCCTAGTCATGACTGGACCAGCTGATTGGCTCTCTAACATGCAACCCCCTCTTAACCCCTATTCCCAGATTGTAAGATAGGGAGAATAGTTTTAAGGGTACAAACGTACAAAAGAAAAGTGGAGAGATTTTTGAAATGGGCACTGTAGGAAATGAACACAAATGCATGGAATGCTTCACAATATTTGGTTTTTAAACTGTTTGACAACAAACAGCACACAATCTCTACAAGATTCAGCATGGTTACTACTGCTGGGTCTCAGTGGGTGTGTGTGTCTGTGTTTGTGTGTGCTTTTCCTCTGGAGCCAAAGAGGAGTGTGGGTGAATGAAGAGGAAGAAAGCGAGTAGAAGTTCATGGACGCATGTAGCGTTATCTCACTTCCTGGACTAGAGGGAAGACGAGTGAAAGGGTTGAAGATGAGGAATGAGGGATAGAGAGACATCAGGGATTCATAGATCCCACGGGGGTCTACGGGATCTCAAACACTGGAAGATGTAGGAGGAGGAAATGAGAGGTGAGAAGGAGAGCGTGAAGGCGTGTCTGCTCTAACCAACTTATCAGCTTTCCTCAGGGGAGGCGGGGAAGTGGGAGGACAAGGGTGAGAAAGAAAGAGTAAAGAGAGACTGCAGGAAAGAAGCACTGAGGTTGAGTGAAAAAGCAGGAGGCGACAAGGTTGTGCAGTGCAAAAATGCAAAGAGCGGGATGAGTACATGCACAAGAAGCACATGTCAGCATTGTGAGTTAATTGCTTGTAAAGGAGGACTATAACAGAAACAGAAAAGCTGTGAGCTGGATTCAATGAGTGTGAAAAAAATGGATAAAAAAAGAAAGCAAGAAGTGAGGAGGTGATGAGCACTGATTAAAGGGATGAATGGAAGCAGGAAGAAGCAGCAAAAGCAGCAAAAGGCCAACTGAAAGAGGCTTTACCAACAGTGAGGGGCAACAGCCTCTCTGACACTCCCTTCTTTGCCCTCACCTCTGTTTAATAAAACATCAACCTGCAGCAATCAATACACGCCTACACACTGAGACACAATGCACAATGCACGGCTTGGACCCACTTTGCATTCTGCACCATCTCTGGCTTGAATGCCTGAGGAGAAATGTGGGAAAATGTGTCATCTATCCATCCATTCATCTGCGCTTACACTCTTCACTCCTCCCTCCCAGCCCTTTGCCTTTCATTATGAAAAAAAAAATCAATCTTTCAATTTAGAATTACATGTGCGGAGATATCACACACGCTACTACCGATTATTCTCGCAGAAACTCTCATGCGTAGGGGATTTAGACTGTTTCACTGGCCAATTTACAAGCCCTGACTGCAGTATGACTTATTCTATCCGCCCACACATATGGAGGTCAGATGGAAAGCAGATTGTCATTTTAGCTCTACAAACATTTTTGGGAGGTAAATCTTTTGTTTGAAATCAAGATGCATTTCAATGGAAATATCCTAGAAAAAGAAATTTGATTTTTTGACTTTCTTTTCTTTAGCTGGGTATGTGAGACTGTTGCCTGTCCTGGCTCTACCCTGGGGCCTCCTCATGGTAGGACATGCCTGGAACACCTCCCCGGGAGGTGCCCAGGAGGCATCTGAGTCAGATGCTTGGACCACCTTAACTGACTCCTCTCAGTCTGGAGGAGCAGCGGCTCTACTCAGATCCTCTTTCAAGTGACTGAACTCTTCATTTTATCACCAAGGAACAGGCCAGCCACCCTATGGAGAAAATCACTTATATCCACCATTTGTATCTGCAATGTCCTTCTTTCGGCCAGAGCTTGTGACCACAGGTGAAGGTAGTGACTTAGATCAACCGGTAAATCAAGAGCTTTGCTCTTACACTCAGCCTTCTCTTCACCAGAACGAACAGCCACGACTAGGGATGGGTATTGATAAGATTTTCACGATTCCGATTCCATTTTCGATTCTGTTTAACGATTCGATTCTTTATCGATTCTCTTATCGATTCTTTTTTAAAAAGGAGAACACTAAAGTCGATTAGCTTTGAACTTTGTTTTATATCTTCTCTTTGAACAAGATAGACATTTAGGAGTAACATGGCCTTACAAACCCAACAGTGAGATCTTAAGAGATCCACAGCCTACGGCTCTTCAATGGGGTGTCACAGGGTCCCCGGGAAAAAATTGTAAATGTAAAATAATAAAATAAATATTCTTCTGTAGCAATAACAAAGTATAACATAAATTATTCTGTAGCAATTACACAAGAATATCCAGTAATGTCCCTGCCTACAATTAAACACATTCACTTACCGAAAATCGGGGCATCTGCTGTGGCAAATGGGTGCAAGCCTTTGACCACAAACTGAGTCACTGCTCGGTGACATTCGTCTATCCTGGCCTGAAAGGAGACGCTACCAGTAGACTGCAGCGAGAAATGCCAGCATCTGAGCCAGACTCTGTCTGTCTCTCTCATCATGGTCACCTAAATGCGACGCACAGTAATGGCAGGTTTTGTAATAAGGCAGATCGCGCTAACATAATATGCACTGTTAGTTGATTATTTACCTGCCGCATTAACGGGAGAGGACGTGCAAATGTTACCGCTGCTGCTGGGTTGAGATTCATGAGTCCAGAGCAGAATTAAAAACACGACATTCATTTAAGGTCATCGCGTGTTTTGTGAGCAAATGCTTTTGCATATTCGTAGTGTTTCCTCCCTTAAATGAAATATCTACTTTGCAAGTATTGCAAGTTGCCCTGTTGTCATCCGTTCTCGTAAAGTATAACCACACTTTTGAGCATTTGAGCCGCCATGTTTCCTGCCAGGTAAATGACGCTCCGCAACGTGGTGACGTCATTCAGGGCGACTGGAATCGATAAGGGAATTGTTTGCATAAATGGCAAACAATTCCAAGGAATTGAAACAGTGGGAACCGGTTCTCAACAAGAACCGGTTTTCGATACCCATCCCTAGCCACGACCCAATCCATCTCTCAGTCTCCTTCTCCCATGAACTAGACCCTGATATTCAAATTAACCAACCTAAATGTTAAAAGTTTAATAAACTGGCAGGATACTTATTCAAATATCTAACAGTGTTAATTAAAATGGTGACAAACTGAAATTTCACTATTGCTGGTTTTAAGGAATTCTCTTTAACTGGATTTACTGAACAAATGATTTTTTTAAGTACTTAAGTCATTTTTATTTCAACAAAATCCTGTGCAATCAACTTTTACATCTGCTATAAAGTCATGTCAAGTGGTTGTCTCCAGGCAAACATCCTGAAAGTCTATTCAGTCATCATAAAGCAGACTTTGAAGAACAACTTTTAAGAGCAACTACATTCTAAATGATTTAATTTTCTCAATAAGATAACACTATTGTGTCACTAATGAAAAGTATTGCAGTGGCTTTAAATTGGTTTAAATCGGTCAAATCCTGAGAGTTGATTTGTGTTACTTAGGACACTTGCTCAAGTCTAATGTTCCCTTCACTTGACTTGTGCTTTAATAGATTCCCAGCCTAAAAGTCATTTAGAAAATCCTCTATAGAGATAACCCCAATTACTGCCTCTAAAGACACACATGCAATACACTGTGTGATGTACTCAGGAACTGTGAGCTCAGAGTTTGCAAGATGATGACAATGAGAAGATAAAGACCGAGAGGGACAGAGACGCACTCAGACGGGAAGCGAGGAGTGTTCCACTTGAATTAAAGTGAGGTCAAAGGTCAGAGCACAGGGAAAAGCTGATGATGGCACAGGAGGCCTGAACTTGAGCACGACCTGTGTCTACTCCTCTTCTGTGGAATTTATGTGTATGTGTGTGTGTGGATGTGTGTCAGCATTTACTTAACACTTCTCAATCCCTCGATTTATCGCTCTCTTCCTGCCTTCTACTTTAAAACATCGCACACAATAGTCAAACTGTCCTCTCCTTGTTCTACCTATCGCTGTGTAAATACCCTCAATATTTAAAAGACTAATTGAAGTTGTTTATGTACAAGATTTCACCAACAGAGGTCCATTTAAAACTATGTCTGTGGAAGTGACACCAGATCTGTATCTGTACAAAGCTCAGTTGTGGTAAAAATCATATGAAATCCAGTCACACAGCAAAGCATATAATCTCAAATCCACAGATTATCTGAGCTGTAGCTTCTTTAAAAGGCTAAATAACCTGTATTGTTCAACTTTAAGTCAATATGTTTCTGTGTGTGTGTGTGTGTGTGTGTGCGTGTGTGTGTGTGTGTGTGTGCGCGTGCGTGCGTGGAGAAAGGGTTGCAAAATGCTGAGAAAACAACTGCACACGGCAGTTTATTGTCTCGATAGATTAACAGCTGGACGCCCCTCCCGTTAAACAACACCGTGACAACACGGTGATATGTAGCAGATTACGGACCATAAGTTTTAGGGATGCAACAGCTCGGTACGTTGTATTTGCAGTATGTGTTCTCATGGTCACTCACAAACAACTAGAGAGATTGCTGTAAAGTTAAGTGCAGGCATTCTTCACCTCTAGTGTCCTAATTTGGCAACAATTTCCATTTCCTGTGTCATTTGTTCAAAATGAATGACGTCACTTTGAGCTGTACCATGTGTTTAGTGTTTATTTCATGGGGCTAATACTGTAATATAAAAAGGGCATTATAGCATGTGAAGAATACATCTAATTTGCTTCAAGAACATGTAAGCATTGAGAGTACATCTAGCATTTAGCTCAAACCACTGCTGTGTCTAAATGCACCTGTACAGATCAAAAAACCTACTGTGGTTCCTTTGGCAAATATAAGCATCTATTTTTTCATCGTACCTTCAGTCTAAAGGTTAAACTGTCTGTTTGCTAAAGCAAGATGGGACTCGTGGTAATAGCTACAATTATTTCAGTGTAGTACTGAGGATGCTGTACAGTGGATCTGAGAGATCGCTTTGATTGAGCAGATATACATGAATGTGTGCTTGTGCTCATTTATTCTCTCTCTACCTGTGATAACCAACTCGCACTCACATTCACTGAGTGAATGGGTTAAATGCAGAGAGTAATTTCCCTCTGCATTACTCTCTTCCTTCCCTACTGGATGACCGAGAACCTTCACAGACTTAAGAACTTGTCCCATGCCAGATTACATCTACCCAAATTTTATGAGTTTATGAGTCCTGTGACAGTTGATGACAGCATATTTTGTCCACCAATAGACAAAACAACTGAAAATACAACACTTTGGGCTGTTATTACCTTTGACAGTTTGAGAAGGGATTTGTCAGTTCCCCAAGTTTTGTTGAAACTTTGGGAACTCATCTCATCTAAATTAACGAATCCCATCTGTGACCAGTCGTATTAGGTTGTCGTAAATGGATGCAAAATGTTTTGCATGTGCTTATAAATAGTTTCTATTTTCTCCTTTTGTACTAGTTAAAAAATCAATCACATCTTTTAATACGACAAGTACAACAAACTACCTCTCCCTCCAAAGTAGAAAGGAGCTCTGCTGGCTTCAAGCCATGTCAACAAACCAAAGTGTTAACCGATGAACTGTGCTAGTCGGCTCTGAAATGATTGGTACAGCCTACTGTATATACATGTAGTGATTTGTTTTCATGACAGTACAAAAATTGTAGTTTCTTAACTTATCAAAAGACAGTTTTTTTTTGTTTCTCCAAGCCTTGGGAAGTGTTAATTGCACGGCAGGATAAAAATGCAGAGACAATTTCTTTAGTACAACTAATGGGAAAAGACCATCAACGATTTGAAACCTCCTCTGCAGCTGCCGCCAGACCCCAAGGCTAGTGGGTGCTTCCTGACAAACTGGCCTGTCTTTATTGATGACAGTGATTGATCACAGCCTCTGGGATGCTATGAGCAATAGTTATTTTTATTTAAAAGCTCTTAAGGAGGCATAGAATACATGCACACACACACACACACACACACACACACACACACACACACACACACACACACATCTATACAAACACACATTTGTAGTCCTCCTGTGAAACTGGTTATTCACCAGCAAAGCAGTTGCACTAGTCATTTGTTTTCCTCTCCATGTTAGCAGCTAGGTGTATTTGCAGGGACTGGAACAAACCTGCAAGGCTTTCAACCCAATGACTGGGGTTCAAGTCTAGTACAAGACCATATTAAGGCACCAAAACTAATTGGTTGGGAGAAGGACTATAAAGATCTTCTTAAGGTCATCCAAACAAGACATACATTACATCACGAGGATGATGTCCGTCTTTCAATATATTGAAAAATATTTTTCAACCATGCTTAGTGAAGCTGTTCACACCAAATTGGACCACTGCACTTGTACTTGTAAGTGTGCTTGCAGCTCAAAATACACACTAGTACTTAATATACAATGATATGCAAATAGTAAAATGATACTATTTTACCTGAGACACACAGCTAGATGCTGTTCTGGGGCAATCAGTTCTCTGAAATGATTTCTCTGCCTCTTCAGATATGGGCCCAAATCTGCCAACAAGAGCTCAATCTCCCCCCTGACATCCTGAAATATGTACTAAAGCAGCCGTGATATAGCTTCAAGTCGTGGATCTAACCTTGAAATTCTCCCCGTTGCTGTTTTCTCATGAGAATAGGATGAACCCAGAATCTGTGTTTCTTCCTTTTCTTGTTTAGCAGCATCAGGAGGAATTTATTATCACTTTATTTTCCCTTAATTTTTTGGAGGATGATTTTTTTTTTTTTTTTTGCAAAATTGCAGTGTATTCAGTATGTACGCGTTACATGACAAGTTTGGATCAGCAAAATGTGGAATTTTGAGTTGTTTTTCTGCGCTGCGTCACGTGCGTAATGGCATTCATTACCACTACAGGATAGTTAATCCTAAAAGCCAACTTTGATTTAAAATGATATGTTTGCGAAAATGATTTATGGCATTACTCTAAACCGTCTTTTAAAAGGAACGATACTCAGACTGCACAGTTGTGTGCATATCAAGCCAGACACACACACACAGACACACACACGCACACACACACAGAACCCAGCTAGGGGACTTGCTGACATAATCAATAAGCAGAGGGGAGCATAGTGGATGCACAGCCTTGTCTAGCCAGGCCTCCCTTGTGTGACAAGACCAACATACCAGATAGAATCTGTCCACAAATCCACAATGCACCCTTGCTTTGTTGCTTTAATTCTATTTTTCTGTGCTGTATCCTCTGTTTACACATTTTTCCCCCTCTCGCCAGCTGTGACCCTCTCCCTCTTCCACTGTTTCTCTATCTTGTTTTGTTTCCACCTAAAGGACAAACCTTGCTTTCTGTCTTCTCCATTTCAGTGGATGTTTTTACTCATCATCGCGAGCCACCACCCTCCACCCTCTGCATCTGCATTTTTCCCAACTGCTCCGTATCCCTCCATTCATATTGAATGTATGTGTGCAAGTGTGCTGTATGGGTTTAGCTATTAATTAATCCCACAGTGTGTGGACCTCTGTGGTTCTGGGAGTGGGGAGCAAATACTCCCATAAAAAGCCTTAAGGGGTAAGGAAGCTGCAAGCTAATAGCTCAAACATTTTAATCACAAAGCAGCAACTGATGTAATATACTAAACCACAGTGTGCACGTGTGTGTTAGCATGTATGTAAATACACAGGTATAGTATGCTGAGACAGAAACTGCAGAAAGTGCAAGCAGATAATAAGAGTGTGCATTACAATTATGCACAACACGCTTTTTGGAAGATAATGAGTACACACACAAACACACACACACACACACACACACACACACGTAGGCTTACACTCCGAGAGGTGGATTTATTTCCCCTTACAAAATAAATCCACCTCTCGGGGTGCTTCTCTAGTCAGTAGAAACTGTATATCTCTGGCTGCTTGACAGTAGATCAAACTCTGGCCCATTAAGAACACCTTCAGCCACTGGTTTCTAGTGTGTGTGTGTGTGAGAGTGAGGGAAAAACAGAGAGAGAGACAGAAAGAAAAAGAGTGAAAGAGAGAGAGCTCATGGTGCAGCCCACAGCCAACTCAGTCTAAATGGCTCCTTAGAGAATCACTAAAGCGGAACAATCGATTTCAACAATGGATGGCTTAAAGAATGAAAAAAAGGACCATGGTGTCCTTTCCTCTAACTTCAGTGATTTCCTTGTAAACTATTAACTGATTCCCCTCTCTTATTAACCGATTCCCTTACTAAAGGGGAAGATAATGAGCGAGGCGTCCTATTGGAGCAGTAATGGCTTCTCAAGAAGCACTGCCTTACTGCTACGTTTTCACCAGCCACCGTGACAATGACTGGATTAATCTTTGATACCCAATTAAAGTAGTTAGATGAAGTGAATCGTGAGCCCAGATGCTTACATGTAATTAGAATACACATTCTTAGTTATGTCTCTTGATTTTCAGACGAATTGAGAGCCTTTAAAGTCATACCAACAAACGTGTGAAAATGCTGCACATCAGAGGAGGACTCTGGATGTGTGGGGTGTAATCCAAATTAAATTGCAATTAAGCTTTTGTACCAGTGTTCAAGCTTTCTCTGGCATCACAAGCCTTCGTTGTAAGAGTAGATGTAGTGCAGTTGCATCACTGCCATGTCTCCATCTGGCGTCTTGATAAAATGTGCTGAGGTTTCTCATCTGTGTCGAGCTTTCACACCTGAAGGGAAGCCCACACCGACGGAACTAAAATACTGTCACGGCTTACGATGGTCTGGTTAGCCACCACCATCTGTCTCTTTTATATAGAGTGCTTAACAAAATTAATTAGATCACCACCCAATGTAAGTTTTATGCCACAGTTGCCTAAATTTACGGGATTGGTAATGACCAAAATCATTTTTTATGTTTCTTTAATGGTTAATAAGTGTTGTCCATGAATGTTTAAATTCACTGTTTTACAGAAAAGCAGAAAAAAGAGTAAAGGAGTTACACAATTATACTTATTTACTTGCATTTCTGAGCTTCATTAATTTGGGACTTGTCAGTGAAGTCCAGCATGCCAGCTCAAATTTTGAGTATAAAAACGTGAATTTGGATTCTTATTTGCCTAATAAATAACAATATAACCTTTGATTTTAATAAAATGTGTCTTTTTTTGTTTTTATGAAAGGTGGTCTGTTAAGCACTTTTCCCCAATTCTTCGACTACCACATCCATGATGCCACACTATCAGCTTTGATCAGAATACAGGATAAGGTTGATGCTTTTTTCTTTCCTGTAATCTACACTGAACAAAAATATAAACGCAACACTTTTGCTTTTGCTCCCATTTTTCATGAGCTGAACTTAAAGATCTGAAACATTTTCTACATACACAAAGGACCCATTACTATCAAATATTGTTCACAAATCTGTCTAAATCTGTGTTGGTGAGAACTTCTCCTTTGCTGAGATAATCCATCCCACCTCACTGGTGTGGCATGTCAAGGTGCAGATTAGACAGCATGAATATCTCACAGGTGTGCCTTAGACTGCCCACAATAAAAGGCCACTCTAAAATATGCAGTTTGATCACACAGCACAATGCTACACATGTTGCAAAACCAGTCAGTATCTGGTGTGGCCACCCTTTGCCTTACGCAGTGCAACACATCTCCATTGCATAGAGCTGATCAGGTTGTTGATTGTGGGCTGTGGAATGCTGGTCCACTCCTCTTCAATACTTGTGCAAAGTTGCTGAATATTGGCAGGAACTGGAACGTGCTGTCATATACGGCAAGCCGAGCATCCCAAACATGCTCAATGGGTGACATGTCTGCTGCCATGCAAGAACTGGGATGTTTTCAGCTTCCAGGAATTATGTATAGATTCTTGCAATATGAGGCCGTGCGTTATCATGCTGTAACATGAGGTTATGGTCATGGATAAATGGCACAACAATGGTCCTCAGGATCTCAACACGGTATCTCTGTGCATTCAAAATGCCAACAATAAAATGCACATGTGTTCATTGTCCATAACCCACCATGGGCCACTCAATCCACAACGTTGACGTCAGCAAACCACACGACGCGACACAAGCTGTCTGCCATCTGCCCTGAACAGTAAAAACATCTGTCAACGTGCCAGACACCATCGAATGTGAGCATTTGCCCACTCAAGTTGGTTACGACAACAAACCGCAGTCAGGTCCAGACCCCGAGTAGGATGCCGAGCATGCAGATGAACCTCCCTGACACGGTTTCTGACAGTCTTTGCAGAAATTCTTTGGTTATGCAAACCGATTGTTGCTGCAGCTGTCCGGGTGGCTGGTCTCCACCTGGTCGACCATCCTGGAGGTGAACATGCTGATGTGGAGATCCTGGGCTGGTGTGGTTACACGTGGTCTGCGATTGTGAGGCCGGTTGGATGTACAGCCAAATTCTCTAAAATGCCTTTGAAGACAGCTTATGGCAGAGAAATGAACATTCATTTCACAGGCAACAGTTCTGGTAGACATTCCTGCAGTCAGCATGCCAACTGCACGCTCCCTCAAAAGCTGCGACATGTGTAGCATTGTGCTGTGTGATCAAACTGCATATTTCAGAGTGGCCTTTTATTGTGGGCAGTCTAAGGCACACCTGTGAGATATTCATGCTGTCTAATCAGCACCTTGACATGCCACACCTGTGAGGTGGGATTATCTCGGCAAAGGAGAAGTTCTCACCAACACAGATTTAGACAGATTTGTGAAAAATATTTGATAGTAATGGGTCCTTTGTGTATGTAGAAAATGTTTCAGATCTTTAAGTTCAGCTCATGAAAAATGGGAGCAAAAACAAAAGTGTTGCGTTTATATTTTTGTTCAGTGTATATTTAGCATAATTGAATGAAGCTACTATGAATGCAAGATTAGAAGCACATTTTCCTTAAAATAACGAACTAATCTTAAAGTCAGACTTACCAGACTGACTGAGTTCTTATCAAAACATTATTTCCTTTATACACCAAAAGCACACATCACATCAGCAAATCAGTCTCCAACGCGAGTCACAACTTTGGACTCCTCTCATGCACAAGGTCACTCCTGGTCAATTATATAGTTATTTCTGCTTGGTCAAGCAATTTGGATTTTAATCTCATGGCTGTTATCTCAAAATCCACTTTATAAAGTATATAGCGAGCCAGCCAGCAGAACACATCTTCCTCGTTTGCAGATGTTCTTCAGTGAACAGGCTTGGATCACCTCACAGGCAATAACAGTGCAGGATTAAGGGAGGACAGGGTAGATAATTCTATTATAATATGACCACAGGGGAAAAAAATAAATAAATAAACAAACTCATGACAAAACGTGGCAGAATGTCAACAGTCAGCTCAATGCCTCTGCCTCCTTCGCCTCCTCCCTTCACCATAACAGACCTCATTACGGAGTGCTTTGGAGATTGTCTAAGAGGCCGCTGCTTAAGATGAAAGAACAATTAGTGTTGAAAGCATCACTCTGTGCAGTCTCTGACGCTCCACGAGGGCTATTATCACATCGGTTTACTGTGAATGGATGTACAACGAAGATCTGGTCCTGTAAACATTGTTGAGGCACACAAACGGAGCACGGCATGGGGTGTCGTTCTCACCTATCCCTGTTTGGGAGTCTTCGTGATGACTGGATCGATAAGCATGCTTTTGTTTGCATATGATTTCCCTCCATGTTATTAAGCTTAAAACGATGATCAAAATCAAGTCTGTGCACACAGGAATGTATGAGGGGAAAACGTCCTTGAAGTGTACTTGCCACACACAATCTGCAGCCCGCCTTCTACTTTCAAACATGGTCACATTTTTGAGGAGCAAGTCAAACCCTCCAAATACAGGACGCGAGGAAGTGCACTAACACTAACAGGCCCATTAAACATTAACAGTACTTGTATTGATTTGAAAGGGTAACTGTGTAAAAGTTTCTACAGCAGAGTCTCAGGGGAAGCAAGAAGATCAGGAATTCGATGGCTACCGTTGGTTCTGGTGATCATTAGTGCTAATAAACTGGAGACATCACAGCATGCCCTTTCTTGAATTCACATTTCATTTGATAGCCATTTTTGGGGGGATATACTACCTTTCAGGCCACTGAAGATAATTTAGACAGTTTATTTAGAGGAATCTTCTTTTTAATCAATTCAATTTCAGCAGTAAAGAATGATGAATTATACAAGAAAAAGAGAAGATGCTTTAAACTCTGTGGATGATCATTTGGCATTCTGTTTGTTGCCTTTCCGTGTTTTGCCATGCTGAGTTTCTCTTCATGCAGGAGAGCAGATGGATCAAAGGGTTTTTCACTGAAAGGCCAGCGCAGACCTGCAGTAGATGTGTAAGTGGAGTATTGTGTGAGAACTGCCTGTGACATACTGTCAAGTCTACCTCCAGTCCCAAAGGTCTAGTATGTAAATGATTGCTGGAGGTGCTTTTCTTGTAGTAGCTGTAATTAGGATCATTTCTGGCCAAGGTAGCCAACATTTGGTAAATGAGAAAGCTGCTTATGAAGAGTTACTTTAGGTGAAGGCTTTATCTCCTATGTCGTGTCCAGCATAAAACGGCATGGCATTTTGGCTTGCCAGTTTTTTTCTGTCATGTTTTGCTTTTCTTTTCCTCAGGGTTTGTGCAAATTCCCTGTTCTCTGCAGTCCTTGTCAGTGCCACGTCCACTGCTGACCTGATGTGTACCAGGGGAAGCCATGTGTTTTCTGTGATACACAAGTTTCAGCATGTGCTGAGACCTAGAGTCTTTCAAGCCCTCTATTACTTGCAGACAAGTACAAATCTCTGTTGCAATAGCAAGGTCACGATCACTCACTAACTTTCTACATGCAATCCCCCATCAGCCACACCAGCTGTACTAATAAAAGACTTTAAAATCAGCTGAATCTGATTGGCTGTTCTGGTCTCCAACCAGCTCGAAATGACGAAATGCAATATCCCAGAATCCATTTCGTCCAAAACTCAAATGAGGCAGTGGTGGAGGAACACAGAGTGGCAGAGTTTGAAATATTACTCTTTCTGGGTCACAAAATAAACTTTTAAGATATTTTCATGCGAGAATGCAGCTGTGTAAACTTCTAATACCTGCTCGATTCATCAAGACATCACATATTTGCATAAGTGCTCTAACGTTTTTGGAGATTCTTTCGGATTCTGGGATATTGCATTTCGTCATTTCGAGCTGATTGGAGACCAGAACAGCCAATCAGATTTTTTTGCATCCAAGTCTGTGATTGGCTGGTTTTGTGGCACAAATATAACGGTGTAGAGAAAGAGTTGTGTGCGCACGGGCAGAAATGTTGAGAGCGCGAGCAAAACACATTGTGAGTGAGCGCAAATGCATTAACTGAGCGAGAGGGGCTGCTATTGTGTGTGTGTGGATAATAGCAAACACTGAAATACATTTTTTGCACTCAGGAATGAATTTTGTTCACCCAAATTCAGCTTTTCTTCGCTCAAAATAAATTTGTCCTCAAATTGCAACACTTGCACCTGCAAACTTTTTTCTACGTGCGCTCAGAATAGTGGCACAAAAATAACGCCATAGAACAGCTGACTGACATGAGCCTAATGACAGGACAGGGGAAGTGAAACTAAATACAATGAACAAAGAACACACGACTCCTTCAAAGTAAAACAGGAAACACTGAAACTAGACATGACAACACAAGCTTAACAGACCTAACATGTGATGAACGATACAAGAACCCAAACACAAACCAAGGAAACAATAAATAATGACTGCCTTTAACCTCAACTAAAAGCTAAATAAGAATGAGACATGAACTAATCACAAATCTAAAATGAGACAAATACAAAATGTACTCAGAGCGCTGGGTCACAGACCCAGCCTGTGACAGAGTAAATGTAGAGATTGCCAATTGAAATCAAGAACCAAAATAATGGGTATAATAAACATAAAGACACGATCAGACAACAAGGTGTATGGCTGTCTGATGTCATATATGTGCATCTTCTTCTTCTCCTGTTCCTTTTAAGGCTCACCACAGTGAATCATCCTCCTCCATCGCACCCTATCTCTTGTATTGCATATCCCTGTCATATCAACTCTATATGCAAGTTAATGTGATATATAAGTCAAATCAGAGAACACTTTAGATGCACTTGAGCAGCTCTATATATACATAGTATATATCTTTTACTACTGTGTGTTTCTGTGCGTATTTACCATGTTTAGCTACAACTGCAGTGGTTTCATCAAGCTGAAGGATCGCTTCCTGCTTTCATCCGTTTGGAGCCCAATAAAAATGTTCTTAGAGAAATGCCCGCTGGCCTGTTAGAAAGCTGTTGATGGTAACTACCCACAGTGCAACAGTGCAGCAAGATGTTTGAGCACATGAGCATAAACTAAATTAAAAGAAGCAGGAATCTTAAATCACTTCTGCCAGTAAGAATCCTCAGATGGGGTAGATGTTTGCTTAGTTGACAGACAATGGAACAATGCATCTATTTTATACATGAGGCTATCATATTTCTTTACCTCTGAACATGCCATTCTATCAAGTTCATCGCTGGCTTTCTAATTTTTTTCCTGTAGTCTCAACAAGAAGCCTTAGGTATCTCTGCGTAATCATCGATACAGTAGTGAAATCACACATGCGACTGCAAATGGAGTAGGCGCCCATCCACAGTGCTGAGTAGGAAGTGCTGACACTGACGTCTGCTGCTGTCTTAGATTTCATTTGATGTGTTGATAGCCAATAGCAACAGCAGCACATTCTTTCTGCTGATACAGTAGTGTCTGTATACCAAAACAAAAGCAACACTGTTTCTGCAGCTAGCAGAAGAAATTAGGCGGCGGCGTCTTTCAAGTATACAACACTGAGCAAAATAATAGCTTCTTTCACAGCCCGGGGAATGTGTTTTGTAAAGACTCAACTGAGTGGATGTCGTCCAGTAGAACAAAGATGGACATTGATAAAGCCATTGTCCCTGCTTCCTGTGAGGAGGAGAAAAGAAACGCTCTACTGTGTAGCCCAGAGAGAAAAAACGATTGTTCTGTGTCTTTGTATTAAGTGCATTGTGATTAGGTTTGTTTGTATGTGAGTATTTATCTACAATTGAGACAAAAAGGAGAAGAAATAATTACATGCATGCTTAAAAGAAACCGATAACTCCTTATTCCTGTCCAAAATCTCCCGTTGAATCAATTCCCTCACAGTCTCCTTACTTTATTAGTGCTGAACTGATTTATAACCACTCGAATGACTAGGAGAATAATGCTGACGTGATAACTGTAACTGTAAAACCCAGTAAAGCCTTTGACTTAGATTATGTTATTACAGTGTTCATGTGCAACCTTGAAAAACTGACTTTGACTTCCATTTTTCCACTTCCTTTTTACAGTTTCCAGCACTAAAATGAAAGGAAAGAAGCTCTTATTAATATATATTTTTTTAATTATTACTTTTGATGAAACATTTATCCCGATGACAGCCTTGTGCCTAAAATTACAAAAGTTCCTACCTTGAGGGATGACGGCATCTTGTTAACCTTCGGTGCACATTTTAATCACAACACAAACGGAGCCGTGAGCTCAAAGTGAATAAACAAGGATGTGAGGACATAACAGTTTGATAACTGTGATATTCTGTTTGATCATATTATTTGGGACTAGGCTGATTAAAGGCTTATCTGTTTTTCCACATTATGTTTGGAGTCAAAATTATCATGGGGTTTACTGATGATCTCTTTTAAGAATATGCTATAAACTGCAAAGCTAATCAAATTCTAACCCGAAGTCAACTTCCAACTTGTATGCTCATTATAGTCAATTCACAATTTGCATCGTTTAGTTTAAGAGTGAAGAAAGCCTTTCAGTTCTCTGTTTTTGTGCATCGGTTTCTACTTCAAACAGAGGCATTCTTTGTGTCTTTTGGGCCTCTTAGCTTTGGCCCCTCTTCAACACACACCCAGCGAATGAGCCACTGCTATTCCTTCCTAGCCTTGCGCAGGGAGGACATTGCACTCCTTGCATATTAATTGGTGCATTCATCCTGCAACGAAGCTTCCACAGTAAAGCCAACAATTAGTCCCTTCCTTTCCCTGCTCCTCCCCCTCGCCTTCCCGGAGGAGAGGAACCCTAGCCTGGTTCGAGCAACCTATAATAAGCCGGCCACTAATTATGGAGCAGAACCCTGCGCTGACAGCAGAGGCTAAAGACTCAAAGTGTTGGGTGTGTGGAGTTAGAGAGATTATTTTCAAGGTTGGCACTGATAGGCAGCAATTTCATCTTTGCACTCCTGCCATCTAAACTGCTTGCCTCTTAAGTTATTCACTCAAATATTGAGAATGACACTCAAGGTTGAGAATGGAGCTATCATTCAGCAGTAATATAATAGAGGGGACTTGGCTGGGGACTGTAGATTGAGGCATCAGTTGGGTGACTGCTTTGAGAGGTAGAGGAGATTATTGTTGTTTTTCTTGGTTAGGAGCCATCTTCCTCTCAGCAGCAAGTGGAGGTAAGAACAGAGAACCAATGATACAGCTGCAATAAATTTGATTTAACACATACCCAGATTTTCCCTCAGTGATATGACCTTTTATTTCACAGCTGGGACAAGAGACTTTAATGACTTGGGTAGAGGCCAGCATGGCACTAAGATGGGCAGGCAGTAGGACTGTGTGGCACCACTTAGCCTCCGTCAGTAATGGCTTAAACACCTCCTTCCCTCTGCTCCATCACAGTGGTACAGCTCTGCCATCCCTCATGCTGTCCGTTTCTGTCTCAGCTTCTCTCTCTCACACAGAAAACACAAACACACAACAGACCGAAGGTCCACAGCAGACTGAAAAGGCGGGCGCAGAGAGGAGGAGAATAGGGCGAAAGGGTAAGTGGAGAGAAAATAGAGAGGTACATTTATAGAGAGGGAGGACATTGAGGGTGCCATCAAAGAAGTTGAAAGTCTTGTGAAAAGAGGCAAAGACTGAAAAGGAACTCATGGCCCCACGTGAGCTTGACTCGCCGTATCTTTTCACTGAGGAAGGAGACAAACAACTATTCTTGTCCGAGGGAATGCCTTGGCCAAATGGCATGAGGTGGATTGAAACTTTGACTCATCATAACAGCTCAGGGATAATGCCTGCGCCAGTGAAAACATCCCTGTCAAATGTTCACTAGCAAAAATAATTAAGAAAAAAGTTGTCCCTTTAATGACTGAGTCCTTCAGCTTTCTTATCTCCACCAGCAGCTGGTCTGGACTAGGTTTCGCTCATGTGTCCATGCTGTTCACAGGCAGCGCCATTTTTATGTTATTTTGTGTAATATTCACACTGGCATAAAAGGCTTCCTAAATATTAGGCAGTAAAATAAGCATCCACTGGGCTCATATTGTGAAGAGACTCCAGTCAGCTTAGAAGAGGGTAAGATCTGTCACTTTGAAGGACAAGCTCCAGCCACACACTGCTGTCTCTCAACATTTGCTCTGAGAACATTCACTGTTCATAACTTTTTCCTTTATCCTTTTTTTAATGCAACTAGACTCCTAAAATTTATTCTGCCTTTCTCTTCCTCTACTTCTTTATCTGTATGTAATCAAAAACTAAGTCACATGACTGCACTTCTCAGGCAAAGTCAACAGTGAGTCAAAAGCAGCAATGGTGAAAAAGCTAAATAAATCAAAGAAGCACTGGAACCTGGCAACCTGGCTGGGAGTACGTACAAAGAAAAGAACTTTGATGGACTTGATGTTTAACTTTATGTGTGTTATGATTGTATTATGGTTGCTAAAATCTACCTTTACAAACCTTCATCTCTGCTCTGTATTTGGTTATCAGATATAATGCCAGTTGTGTGCTGGTGACAGAGATATAATTCCAATTAGTTAGTTAGGTCAGCGTATGAAATGACCCCAATGCACCAGCCAATCAGCTAGCCAGATTTTGGTCTACTTCAGCTAATAATAGAACTGTCTAATCAATAATAGCCTCACTGAGTGTTACTCTGCTCCTCACACAGATACATACGCAAACACGCACATACACAAAATATCTCTCTTCCTCATTGTCCTAATTCAGAAGCCTGCAGGTCAGCAATTTGTCTCTCATCATAGATGCCTGGTATAATATCCAGAAAGCCCTGTTTTAGTCATAATAACAAAGTGAACAGTCAATATGGTGCCTTACACGTGCAACTGGTACTTCACTTCAGACATTTCCAATCTCCCCCATATTAGCTAACAGTAAACAGCCACACACACACACACACACTGAGGGAAGTCAGTTCTCTGGTATTCTTGTCCTTAATGAGCCTGGGAGAAAATCAGGAGAGACAGCATAAAGCACATCAGCGCAGGCCAGGAAACAAGTCCAGGAATCTGCCACTTTAATGCCTTGCCAATGAAGTCTCATCTCGTCTTTATTACCTGTCATAAGGCTCCAGTGTTCATGCATGTGTTCAGTTTAATTAAACCTAATCCACATGGAAAGAAAATAACAACAACCAGGTACGCTGACTGCGTTATTTTTTCAACCCTCTCTGGGTTTGCATGCTCAACAAGGGCACTGCAGTAATTAATTGGAGCCTGGAGGTTGGAAGGTCCAAGCCTATCGCATCAGGTCAATACGGTGGCAAGGGCCATGGCTGTCCTGTAATAAGCTGACATAGTTAGGGCCGTAATTGGCTGGCGCAGTCGAGCGACAAGGGCAGGCAGGATGAAAGCGCTGACCGTGGAAAATTAGAGAGGATGGTTTAAGATTGATCACCGAAAACCTCTCCACCAGGCTCCTTCGCTCATAATAACCCACAAGGATTATAGAGCGGCAGGCAGACTAATCTGAGAAAAGGAGTATAATTGCAGAGGCCATATCTCAGAGAGTGTTAGCTTTTTAAGCCTAGTCATCCTTTTGTGAAAGATGATGCCTTGTTAAAAAAAATTAAAAAAGCAGTAGACAAAGAACAAAGAAAAGTTCATCTTGCAGAACTGCTAATTTATCCCTTTGTCCAACAGTCTCTTGGATACTTATACGCTAACTGGATGTCTCTCCGGGTATTGTCCTTGATAGGAGAGTGCTCAGTGAATATAGCTTCAATCATTCCCGGGCTCAACGAGGCAGGTAAAAAAGATGTCAGGAGCCATGGTGACTGCGGTAAATGAAGACATAAAGCTGAGCGCGCTCCATCACAGGACTCTGCCGGGATGACAGTATTGACAGTCACGACTGTTTGCTGTTTAGCCTAATTGCAATACTGATTTCCATATAAACAAGCCACAAATTGTTACTGATGTTGTGTTAAGTCAGAGCACACAACGGAAGGCACATGGACTAGCAGTGAAATCCAGATTGCTCTCAGTGAGCTAAGGGGATGAGGAAAAGTCCTAATTAGAGAGAAAGGGACATGAGGATGGTTGAATGGTGGTTGGGGGAGTGACTGCAGGATGCGCAAATTTCAGAAGGAAGGGTAGATGGAACCTAACACTAATCTATGTCTTGTTTTTCTTGCTTCCCAAAGCTAGCAATGGTTGGCTGTGCCATGCTTGAACACGTGCACACAGCTGATGTGGAACTCAATTCATTTGAAGAGCTGCCAAAACACATATATTCATTTTGCTTTCTCACCAACGTGACAAATGAAATGCTCCGAAGAGCCAAGAATATGCCCTCCAAATACAAGTAATTAGCAGTTTTTACTGGCTGAAAAGATCTGAAATAATACACTATATGCAAAAGTTAGAAACACACATTGCTATAATACATACTTGCATTTTAAGGACCATTTCCCATAACCACCTGCAGTCACACATCATCATGAGGACAGATGACATTCATGCCAAGGCACTGGTTGACATATAAAATTCATGATCTGAAGAGATATAAAGACTTTGCGACATACACCTTGACAAATAGTTGGAACCCCTGGTATACTGGGTGCAGCATATATTTTCCAAGACTGTGACAAATATAGATAGAGATATAGAGATCCAGATATACTGCTGCAAAGGTTACCAGTACGGCAGCGCGAATCCTCCAACACTTTGTTTTTCCACTAATAGCTCTATTTTTCTCTTGCCATATATCAAATTAATTTAGTGCCTGATATGCAGTCCCAGGCTATTCTGATTTAAATAACTAATGAACCGTTTCTTGCTGCCAAGCAGGAGCATCTGCTCTAAAAGACGCAGAGTCAATTTTCATAAATTTGAAACACCCTCTAGGGAATCAGAGAGAGTCAGAGAGGAACTAGAAGGAATGTGGGGGATTGGTACAAACAAGGTTAATCTTTACATGAATGCATAGCTTTATACAGATGTTGTGCCATAGTATAACCCAACACTAAGTATAGGCCAATTGTTTTGCATGTGATAAGTTTTGGTGTATTTTTTCATTAGTCTGCACTATGTACTTAAAACATGGTGTGTTAAATCCAACACACTACGCAAGTACCAGAAATGAGTTTCACAGCATTTGACCACAGCAGTTGTTGTGCAAGCAGACATATTTTCAGAATATCTGTATTAAATGGGACTCTCTGCAGGCTAGCATAAACACCGTCAGTGTTGCTGGTACATATTCTTCGGCTAATGGTGGAAAACTGGTTAATGGTCCTATCTTTTTTGCTACTTACCCAATGCTGCGACCACTGAAGACGTACAGCATTCTGCACTCTCTTTTTAGGATTATGAGTACTCATGAGTGCACATTTCATAGCCATACTCGTCAGTGTTAATGCACTTATACATTCAAAGGAGTGAGTCGTACATATGTACTGTATCCTGTGCTATTTTGAGGCGTTAGTCTAAATCCATGCAACTGCACACGTGATTATAATGATGGAAACATCAGGGATTACTCCTACATATCTCCTATTTGTTGTCTGCAACATGACATATAGCCTGGAGTTGATAAGAATGACAAACACACATACATATATATGTGTGTGTGTGTGTGTGTGTGTCTTTGTCATGTCTTCATTCATCAAGTCATAATTTGGTAAAAACAAAACAAAATAACAACAAAATGTCAGCTTATAAGAAAAAAACTAAAACATATTTTTTCAAATTTCCTGAAAAATAAAGCAATTCCAGATGCAGGTATGTTTGTATTGGCATGCCACTGATCACTGAATAGCAGAAAATTGGATAAAAAAAATTAGCCACCAAGTGGTGCAAAGCCACGTGAAGCTACATTAATTCAGGGCGACAAGGCAAACATATAAATATATCGCAACATCCTGAAATACCGAACATAAATTATTAGTTTAGCTGTTCTCTCTTTGGATGCCTGTGTTGAAGGTTACATTGATGTTGCAATTATCATCTTTGCTTTTTCACGCACTGCCAATCACTACTGTTGCTCCCAAATCAAACCAGCTTCTTTGCCTTTGCAGTGCCTGTAAGACAATTGTCAGCGGATGAATGTCGACACAAAACATTTTTAAAGTTGCTCACATTAAAAATTTACAGCATTACAGACATCGCAGTGAACGATGAAATTAATTCCAACAATTTTTTTCTTTTGCTCATTTGTTGTTGTTGTTTTTAAATAAATCTTAGGTTGACTTCTATTAATTAGACATGAGCAATTAATTAAAGATATGTTTGCAAGATAATACGTTTTAAAGACATATTACCTGCCAAAAAGCTTTAAAAAAGTCTTTGCCAGTAGTTTTAAAGAGTGACTCAGCAGATAGATGGCAAATACATCACATCCAGTCACTGAAAAACTAAACCGTATATGATGTTTCTTTAATGACCCCTATTTGTAGACTTACATATAAAGTCAACAGTTCATTTTCACTGTTTCATTCATTCATAGCTTGCAACAAAATTGTTGGTTTATCGCTGGGAAAATACAAGGGTTGAAGATGAGTTACACCGATATACCATATAAAACAACATTAGCTGCAATTTTCTTCGTTACCAGGGTGACATATTGTTCAGTGCGCAAATTGCACGCATTAAAAGTCATTTAATTTTAAAATGTGAGCAGATCATAAAAAGGATGGCTGAAAGTGTTCCTCATCTAAACCTGATCTGCACTTAACTAACACACTGTTGCAATCCCTGGTTTGAATCCTTATTCCTCTGCTGACTATTTTAAACTGCTGGCCAGATGTGCAAACAAGGCAGACAAATAAACCGCTACCTTGAAAAAGTTCCATCTCACAGAGCAGTATAACTGTGGCCTGAGGTTAGACATTTTAACACGACTCCACAATCTGCTGCACGCACGGTGCATTAGCGAAAAGCACATCATGGCACATTACAGGAGCGCATGTTATGAAGCAATAAAATGTGGATCAATAACTTCACATTTCCCCCTATACACAAGAAAAATACAAGGGCATGCAGCACAGAGGACAGAAAGCATGGACGCCAAAAAAACTGCTGGCTTTACTAGTGGGCACACAACTGGTTGCAAAGTAAAGAGACTTTAAATGTGTTAACTCTGGATTTTTGTTTTAAACACACAAAGCCCCATTTATGGCTCGCTGTTGTGACAGGTTCAGCAGAACTTTTCAGTTTTGACAGTGAAAAGAGTGGATATCAAATCAGACAGCGTGGCAGAAATGATAAGGAAAGTGAAAAAAAAAAAAACCCCACACCATCCTCTCTCTGTCATCACAAACTCTGATACTTCTAACGTCTGTTCAGCCGCCTAAGTCAGTGTCAGAACATCTTAAGGCTTGATCATAACTTGACCCTGATACTTGGATTCAGTGTATTTCTATATCCACATGCACAAATACAACTTTCACACTGGGAAATGCCACATTTCTTTTTTCAAAGTTGAATAGTTAAACCTAAAAGCCAATGAAGGATGTGTATATGTGATTGTGTATGTGCGAGAATGTACCCAATCAGCTCAATGAAGCCAAGATATTGAAATGACACCATTAGATGTGTCGCAAACCAATTTATCTTCCATCTCCCGCAAGTCGTTTCATTACGGCAGTCACCCTCAGAGTTCGCACACACTTCATGAACCACTCACGTCTCCATTGATTAGATGTGTTGCATCTTGAGTAGTGAATCATTTTCTTGGGACACCGAACAAAATAAATATATCAAACGCAGAGTAGTCGGAGAAGCCCCTAAAAATGAGAAGGAGAATGTGCTTACTGCATATAAAGGTGAATTTATGTCTTCAGAAGCATAATGAGGATAAAATCAGTAACTGAAGTAGCTGCAAGTCTGTTTGCAATACTAATACAAGGCCAGTGTGACACATGCTTCACATACTAAGCAGATATTTAAGTTAAGAATATTTAACAACCAGTTTTTTTTGCAAAGGTATCATTACTTAGCTTACAAGAACAACTTGGCAGCATTTTCTTGAAATCCTCTGTTGATTTTTCTTCACAGTAATTATGACAGTGACAATTATACATTGTTCGACGCTGCCAATTACAGCTTTGCTGAACTGAGTGAAATAAAGAAGGACATGAAGCTAAAAACTTCTTCCAGAATGATCGTTTTTCTCATGCCTTTCTTTATCTGTAAACCATAATCCACCTGAGATAAGACTTGAGTGGTTCAGTGGAGCAGTACACATGCAGTAAGATGGCAAAATTAGTGTTTTAACACCTGTGCTTATCTTTGGAGGAAGACGGGAAGCATTATGCTGTAGCTTTTCTTTTTTCTTTCTTTGCAAATCTTCCATTTCTTCTCTCCCCATACATTCTCTGAAACACTGAACTCCAGCAAGATATTCGCATATTGTTTCTCCCCAAGATCAACTCCAGCTACATCACACGCAATGCCACAGTCAAAGACGAACTATGTAAGGCGCAGCGGGAATGAAAGGGGGGACGTGAACGTTTACAACGGCAGCTAATTAGGATTTCTCTGAGAACGCATGTATCATTCTTTCACTCAGCAGGAGGTGATGATGTTCAAAGGTTAAGAGAGGCACCGCAGTAAAAAAAAAAAAAAAAAAAAAAGGATCATCAGAAGCGATTTGTCTCCTAACTGGCCCTTTATGTTAAAGTTCGAGACGTGATGCATTTTTTATTATCGCTATGTGGAAGTTATTGCAAAGTAATGAGGTGATTTATCTCTTCTTCAAAGCATCTCCTAAGCTCTGCTGATATAAAAAAGTACATATGGGGGCCTCTTCACTCTGCTTCAGAGAGGAAGTTTGCACAGTAATTACTAGAGGTATGGGGTTAGAGTTTAAAGCTTTATTTTTCAAACCTTATACGTGTACATGTGTGTAATGTTTCCGTTTGAGAATTCTTAAGAAACCCGAAGTTGAAAATTCATGTTCTTTTGCATGCGTGTCGATGTACATTAAATCGGTGTCTGTGGAGTAAAATCTACACTGGTGCGTTCCCCTGGTGCCGTGCAAAACTAGAAAAGGGAAATTTTCCTTAATTACTGTTTATTTTTAAACTTGAATCAAAGCAACAAAAATGCACACCGATAACAAGTTACATCAGACTTTGGTAGAAAGTAGAAAGCTTCTTGCACAATCTGCAACAAGGAGGCTCTGCAGGTGAAGTAAATATCATCTAGGCTGCTCTCATCTGCGCATATATGTCCCACCCTTAGAAAGAATTAGCAACCACTGACTAATGAGCTCATTAGAAAGTCTTTCAGCACCTGAGTATTTAAAGTTCCCCTTCCATCTATGAACTTCAAGCTATACAATGTATCAGTACTGTTTTTTCATGTGTGTGGTTAAAGAACAAAAGCTCACCTGGTCAAGCGTGTGGCCCATACACCAAGTTAGCCTTTATTCTCTGTCCTGTCCAGACAATAGAGGCTTATATGCTTAAACTTCTTTAAAACCTACACAAAATCTATTCTCCATTCATTTGCTTGATATGTGTATTCATGGGGGTGTATCCCCATCTTCGTGTAGGGTGCAGATGTGTAAGCCTCCTAGTTCCCTAATCCTCTTATTAAGTTGACCTTTACAAAGAAATTAGTGTTGAGACCGAAACCATCATCTGTTTTCAATGCGTGGCACATCCCGAGACAATTAAGGCCGCACAGAAACAAAAGAGGTGGCACTCCACGAAAATAAATAAATAAAGGAAATAATCTTTGCTGATTTACACATCCAAAAGGACTTTTAAAGAAAAACAATGTGTGAAGAAACGCAAAATGGAAATGCCACATTAGCTTCTAATATGAAAATGACAACAGGGGATAACAAGGTTAGGCGCTCCATAATAAAGACAAATCTTCTGGTGACTGACAAAAACGGAGTAGTCAAAAAATCTGAAAGAATTACTCTATTTCATTGGACATGCTGTATTGTATGTTAAACTATTCACTGTACTGTAATTTGCTTTTAAAATCAGATAATCAGGTATACCTGCTTTGCATTCTCATTTGCATGTTTATTACCTGTCAAAGAGTTACAGTATTGCATGCTTGTATGTTAAAAGGTTAAATCAATAATGTTCAAGCCTGCTGGGTTTCTGGTCCCAACCTTATCATACTAAAGAAAGTATGACCAGATTAGAAATGGAGATATAATGATTATTATCATTATTATTATTATTATTATTATTATTATTGTTATTTTATATTCAGTACACTGTGAAACCTCACCAGCAACGACTGTGCTTAAGGTTTACGTATGCCAAAGTGACATTAAATTTAATATACTGAGAGAAATGTTAAATCAGTGCTAACATAGCTCACACACAGTAAAGAATGCTCTAGCCTAGTGTTCTGAAATGAGTGCATCCATATGTCCACTACCAAGTTACTTTGTGCCGTTATGTATACTCGGTCATTTCTTCCACATTAAGTCTTTTCTTATTGTTAGGTTGAAATTGTTAAATGTTGCCATTATTGTACTTAAATTTGTAAGCCTTGGTTCAAACTGTATGATCAAAGACATTCTTCTGTTTCTGTCCTCCTCCCCGGCCGACAACTATGTGGGGGAGATAACTGGCTGTAGTGTTTAACTGTAGGGACATCCTATGTGAAGATTCTCTGTCCTTATTTAGTGAGGATGTTTCACTTCCTGCCCTTTATTTACCTGTGCTTGTGTATGGTGAGACTGTTAAAAAGGGGAGGAGCCATATACAGGGTAAGGAGAGATGACCCTTTGTGATCAGCAGGAAGTCACACAAAAACACACACATCCACACACACTCACTCACGTGCACGTGCACGTGCACACGCACACACACACACACAAACACACATGATCGCACATGCATACACGCACACTTAGTGCCTTAGGTTTATCGCAACATAGGAGGGTTTAACAATGAATGTTTGTGAAACTGTGTGTCACAGAATAAAAGGCTGCAGGGGGGTGCTGGTCTTTGGAGTCGTTTGAGAGCGAGGGCAGAGATGCCGCCAAGGGCTTCCCTTGCTAGCAAGTAAAACTGGTTAAACTGTTCGTCTTGCTTTCTTCATGGGTTATGAGTCTCTGAACTAGCAGGCCTGCCCAACACTTATGTGCCTTAATATTGCTATGTCAATAAATGACCATGACTTTATTTTATGTTCAAGCCTCCTCAAAAATCAGTGATTACTGTAAAATGAAATAATTTTTATGGTAGAGAAGGGCTGGTAGTGTAAGCCAAGACTTCAAAATTAAGTATTGGTGAATTAGTATACAAAATGCACTATATTCCATCATGCGGTTCTTACTGTAAATGGCACCTAATATTAGGAATGGCCCCAGTCAACACCCTCAGTAGACTCAGGCTTCCCACCACAACCCAAAAACAGGTCTCTGTGTAACTGTTCTGTGATGGACTGGCAATCTAACTGAGCATTACACTGCCTCTTGCCCTATGACAGATACGATATATAGGCTCTGTCTCCTGTGACCCTGAATTGAATAAATGCTGGTTAATAAAACAGTTTTCTGTGGTGTGACAAAACCTGAATTCATACACTAGACAGAAGTTTACACAGATATAACATTTCAAACCACAAGATTTGCATCCAGCACCTTTCTGCCACATGTCACATTTCAAAAGGCAAAGCAAAAAGCAAAGCTGTGATTTCTGAATAATTTGAGTTTCAAATGACGTTGGTGTCTGCAAAGCAACTACCAAATCAAAGCAAAGACGAGAAAGCCGTCAGCAGAGATGTAGGGTGAATAGCTGGAAAAATAGAAATAGCCAACAATTAAACTGGTATCTGACATATTGGGATGTCTGAGAAATAAAATAATAAAAGACAGTAGAGGCAGAGTAGAGGTTTGTGGCTATGCCTAATGTGCATAGAGTCTGAAGGGTTCAGACTGCCCGCGGCACTTGTTGGACATAGAACAACCTTATTGAAAGGCTCATGGCCTTTATTAGGGTCATGAACCTGAGGAATGAAGACACTAACAGTCAAAATCTCACTAACCCTGACAAACACCAGTGAGAGTTGGCGTTTGACAGCACACTACTTCCATCATAGATTTTCTCTTTATCACTGCATCTGCAAGCAGCTCGCTCCATCCCTCTTAAGTGCAACATTTTCCTATGCAATTCAATTTATCACGCAGGCATACAGACAAGCAATCTGTAAGGCAACCACAAAACAATTAAAGCTCACAGAAAACAACATTTGGAGTGTGAAGAGACCCAGCAATTCGGTGTAGCAGCAGCAGACCATTAGCCTTTCAGTACAGCAAAACAGCACAGAGCTGGAGGGAAAAAACATGTCTAATTGTACTGCAGTATGTCAGCGCAATACAATTGCAAAGACAAAGTATGTCAGGCAAAGTGTGGTATGGTAAATACGGGTTGTGCTGTTGTTGCTTATGTGATGTCTGTCTGTGAAGAAGCTAGCTAAAAAGTTATATAAGAATGACCAGTAGATCAGATATTTTGACTTTACATGTTTTTGGATGGGGATGGATTTAGAGCTTAACAGCATGCAGAATATCAGAGGAAAGTGAATGTGAGTATCTAGGGCAGCTGTAATGAGTTTTCAGTGACTGTAAAACCAGCGACACTCTATGGCTACACTACAACTGGAGCTTGCTTTTTTCATCTCACACAATGTGCGATGTTTGTACATGTGTGCGAATCGACGCACAAGTGGCTGAATAAAGAAGTGCTCACAACATGGCAGAAATCCAGATTAGCAGAGGATGTTTAGAAAGCCATCACTGAGTTAGTTTATTATATTTTAGAGGGAATCTCATTTTAAAAACTGAGTGAGTTGTATATTTTTTTTTTTTACAATTTTGCTGATTGGCTACAGCTAGCTTTACAGGGCAGCATGGAGACAGTGCTAAATTAGCAGAAAGATTCACAACAGTACATGCACAGGCTACCAGGCTAATATGCCCCCAATCAATCTCATCTCTTTGCACACATATAAGCGCATACATACACACACTCACAATGCTTATGGGCATGGAGTTGATTAGCAGCAACCTAGTTCAATAATATCCACCACATGTAGGTCACTGTAATCTAGGACCCATGCAGTGGTGGTTATGGTGGCAGTGGTGTGTGTGTGTGTGCGCATGTTTGTGTGAGAAGTATCAAATCCTGCAGTAAATCAGATGCAGTTGACCCTGTAAAGCCTGGACTATGAAATAGATTCCAGAAAGATCAAATTTCTGAAATTTGTTTGGATTTGGATTTTAATTTTTGGATTTGTTATTTACTTCTTTGAAAGTATAAGTTCATTGTTTTTTAGTTTCTGAACATGTCACTTTCCAGTGTCTCTGAGTTTGCATTTATAGTTCTGGGTTTCTGAAATATTCTAGTCATTCTGTCATGTGTTTCATGTCTGTCCTAGTGTGAACCTCACGTATCCTTGTCTGGGTTTAGGTGTACTTGCCACTTCCTGTTTTATTTTGACAGTCCCTCGTCTCATTTGCATTATGTTCAGTTTTGCTTCCTTTGTTTCATTCGTCTGGATTAGTGTCAGCTGTGTTCCCACCTCTGTCGTGTTCCCTCGTTATCCTCGTTATATGTAGGGGTTGTGTGGTTGTGTCTTCCCTTGCAGTACGGTTTCCTCCTTGGGTCAATGGTTTGGTCTAATTTTGTTATTTTATACTTTAGTGTAGTTTATTAAACCACTTATTAGTTTATTCCCTGTGTTCAGAGTCCTGTGTTTGAGTCCTCGCTCTGCCAGCCACACAGATATTGGTGCAAGTAGAAGATCCAGGAGTCTGGATTGAAAACCTCATGTCAACACACACTTACAATTACAATCCGTGAGTAAACTTCAACATGACCATGTGGACCATGACCATTCTTGACAGATGCCTGTTACATGATAGTGTATGAATCAAAATAAGAAAAAAAAAAAACACCATTAGTTTATTTGATGCTGCATGCAGGCCAGTGGGTTGGATTGAAAACCGCCATTTTCAATCCAAAATGGCAGACTTCCTGTTGGCTTAACATTTATGGGTCCCGACCTTTTTTGTTCATCGTCTTAAATTACACATGTGGACAAAATTTCATACATGTAGCTCAAACTATGTCCCTGTAGTGCTGCTTAATATCCTGCAGAGGTGGCGCTCTAGAGCCATTTTGAAACACTCATGTATGAAGCTATTACAATACGTAAAAAGACGATTCATTTGCCTGAATGAAAATAATAAACAGTGCTGATAAAAAAGGGTCTTCGCACTTCTAGTGCTTGGTCCCTAACAAGTCCTGGAAGGCATTAGTTGGCCCTGCAGTTAAAACATGTGCTGTGCTCAGGGCATCATCTTCATCACAAAGTTCAGCTAAGGTGGTTTTCTTTCTCCTTTTAAAATAATCATAAAGAGTTTAATTTCCTCAGTTCCCCCATGGTCCTAGTTGGAGGGTAGATTGTGCACTCAATTTGTTTCTGCTATATCCTGAGTTGCCTTCTGTTCAGTGAGGCGGCATCTCTCAATTAAGGTAAGGAGTGATAGCAAGGGAACTGATTTAAAAAAATAATAGCAAATAAAGAAAAACTGAAAAAAACTTGGTGAATTTCCACCCCCACCCGGCCTTTAGCGGTAAGTGCTAGCAGAGCCACATAGGAAAAGATGAAAGGACAACTTGTACCCAAACATAGACGTGCTTAGAAATATGAACCGCTATAATGAGATTGTCTAAAAATTATCCCCCAGGGCAGGATAAAGATGAAAATCTGTTCTCCTATTGGAATCAATTAGACCAAAGAGGATTTCTGGCCAGAACACTGATTTTAAAAAAAAGTTTTTATGATGTGCACACTCTTAAAAGACTACAAATGTAATCACGGGGAGAGTTAAAAACACAGGCCAAAGGTTACAATCAGGCCTGAACATTTCTATATTTTTCAGTTAATATAAAAAGCGTCGCACGCACTTGCAGAAATACACCCAACCTGAAAACCACTCTACACTGTGGTGCTATCTTTCGTACAGCGGCATGACGCCTGTATTAAGATGTGAAACAATGGCACATCGGTAATAATAAAAACACATGTACACTAGCATTCACAGCTGGCATTACGAAAATAGCCAAACTTTTCTATTCTGTATTTTCTAGTCTGCAGACAGACTTAAATTGAAAAAACAAACAAACCCAACAACAACATATCTTATCTTCAGTGTGAATGGGCCGGAAAAGGTGGATGTTGAGGGCATCCCACTCCTGTGATGATACAACAGCATCTCCGGCACATAGCTCCTCAACTGGGAGAGAAACAGGAAATCCTTTGCTTAAGCCAGTTGTTCTTTTTTTTTTTTTTCTTTTTTTTTGGCGGGGGGAGCACTGATGACAACATTTCTTCTTTCTCTCACAATTACTACTAAAAAATAACTAATAAAGAATAGGAAGCAGCCAAGAGAGTTGTATGTAAATATTTAAATAAGTATGTAATAATTGCTACAAATGTTTCACTGAATTTGCCAATACAGTCATATAATTAAGTGGAGATATCATCTGAATTTCAGGAGCGGGACCACTCCTCCTTCACGCCCCCCTTCTCCAATACCTGCTGTTCTCATTTTCATGCCCCACCCTCATTTTCCCTCTCTTCTCCTCTCTTCCTTTCCTTCATTCATTTCTCGTTACTACATGGGGATCTGCCCAGCCCGGGAGCCCTCTCCAGTCCCCTTCGAGGCCTTCCCCAACCCGCTTCACCAGTTCACACTTCCTCATCCCTCATCGCCCATCGTTACCGAGGATGTGGTCCCAGCTAGTGAAGTGTCAGATTAGTCCTCCAACTAATCTCAAATTACTCAGTTGCACCTATTTTGAATCCCTTGTTTTGCTCATGGTTGTGTCATATAGGTCAGTTGAATTTTGTGTGGTGAGTGAATTATTGCAAGATAGGTCACACCAACAAGGTGAAGTCATATAGTAATAATAATAATAATGGATTGCATTTATATAGCGCTTTTCAAGACCCTCAAAGCGCTTTACAATTCCACTATTCATTCACTCTCACACTGGTGAAGGCAAGCTACAGATGTAGCCACAGCTGCCCTGAGGCAGACTGACAGAAGCGAGGCTGCCATATCGCGCCATCGGCCCCTCTGGCCAACATCAGTAGGTGAAGTGTCTTGCCCAAGGACACAACGACAAAGGCAGACAGAGCTGGGGATCGAACCGGCAACTTTCCGGTTACAAGATGAGCTTCTCAGTCAGTCAGTGTGCCCCAGGGCAGCTGTGGCTACAATGTAGCTTGCCATTGCCAGTGTGTGAATGTGTGTGTGAATGGGTGAATGACTGAATGTAGTATAAAGTGCTTTGGGGTCCTTCGAGACTGAGTAAAGCGCTATACAAATGCAGGCCATTTACCATTCCCAACCCCCTGAACCACGGTCACGGTCACAGCAACTCTACCCAACAGTTTTACCAACATTAAAAAAAAAAAAAAAAAAATTCATATCTTTCAGAGAGTGCTATAATACGGGTTCCAGCGCATCATCCGTTGAAAGATGGAAGGTAGTGAGCACAGTTTGTAAAAAGGGAGTTGTTAGAGATTGGATCTAATCCACTTGGATCCAATATCAGCCCTAACCTGGGTCAAAAAGCTGGATGGGGTATGGAAAGAAGATAGAAACTAATTTCACTGTAAAAACCAGTGGCATATTAAGGAGTGATAGCAAGGGAACAGTGGCATACAGATACCTAATTACTCAGTTTGAGATGACACTGTGGCGAGAATAAGGCACGGCGGGACCACGGAGTATCATTTAGAGCCATCTTTATTCACATCTTATCACAACACAACACACACACCTGAGTCCCCGTGTTTTAACCTGGCGGGCGTGATTACGGATGCCGTGCAGGTGCGTCCGCCCTCCCTGCACGCCACCGCAGACCACGCCCCACCACACACCCCCATCGCCCGATTGAGGCTGGGGAGTCATCCAGCCAAACCTACTCCCCCACCCCACCGGTTCCCAACCGGAGGCCGCCCACACATGAAATGCCGGCGAGGCCGGTCCGGGGCCGGGGGTCGGCCCCGCCTCCAGCAGCAGTGGCGAAACTGGCAAGCCCGCCAGCCCGGTAGTTCAATTACACCATCTGACGCTCTGGGGCAGCTCGATCCTCGACCTCGGGCCCAGGTCGAGCAGGCTCCCCTGGCACGGGGACCGCCATCTCCCCTCCCGGTTTCTCCACCTCTCGGCTCGTCCACCGCTGGCGGGAGCGGCTCCAGCAGCCCCTCGCGCGGCTCCTCTTCCTCCAGCCGGCGCAGACCCTCACTCCGGTTGGAGCGGCTCCTCCACCACTCCCGGCAGGAGCAGCCCTTCATCCGGCTGCCCCCCCTCCTCTGGCAGGCGCAGATCCCCACGCGCCTCGTCTGCCACGTCCGGCTGCTGAGGTGCCTCACGCGGCTCCTCCACCGCTTCACTGTCCTCGGGACACACCTGTGGGGGTGGCGCCCAGGCCCAGAGCAGCGCCACCTGCTCCCCAATCCGTTCCAGGTGGCGCTCGGACTGGTCCCGCTGCTCTGCCTGCTGGCGACGCACCTCCGCTGCCTGCTCCCGCTGGGCGGCCGCCATTTTGGCCACCCTCTGGGCCAGCTCCTCCCTTTCCTGGCTCCGATAAGGACCCGCCGAGCGGCGGGACCATGGAGTATCATTTAGAGCCATCTTTATTCACATCTCACCACAACACACACACACACCTGAGTCCCCGTGTTTTAACCCGGCGGGCGTGATTACGGATGCCGTGCAGGTGCGTCCGCCCTCCCTTCACGCCACCGCAGACCACGCCCCACCACAGACACTAACAATAACACTGGTTGAATTGAATCTGTACTCAGTATTGGCAGACATCCAGATCTGTATCACAGGAAAAATGGGAAAGGCTGGATGCCTAGTTGCTGGTGCCAAATGTTCTCCCTCAATCAGCTCATGATGTTAGAGTAGGAGCGTTTACAGTCTGACCTGAGAGTGCACAACCCTGTGGTGTTGCACAGTGAGCATGCTCATGTTTGTAGTCAGACTCCTGACTTAAGTGCCTGTGAACTCTGACAACTGTTTTGTCACTGGGTTGATGCCAGGTTCTCATCACCTGTGATCACCCTGACTACAAAAGTCAGATCCTTTTAAACAAAGGTCAGAACAAACTACTTTGCAACAAGCTAAAAACAGCCTCTCCACTGGATGTGTTCAAGGGATCCATAGGAACTGGACCTTAAAGGGGGCATGACTCAAACTGAAATCAAGCATGGTTTTTGCTTATTATGCTAGGAGTCACAATTTTTAGTCGCCTCAACCCTGCACTATGATAGATATCTAGGTGTGAGTAGGCGTTGCAAGTTGAGCTGATGTCATATTTGGTGTCCTGAGGCAAACTCCTACACACCAATAAGCCAATAAGAAGAAGGAGCCTCAAAGAATGTATAATGTCTGGACAAAACAACAGGAGTTGAAGTTTCTTTGTTGCTTGTAACAGTTTACCCAACAAAGTTTATTTTAGCTATAGCAGGCAAAGGTATCTTGCTGAATCGTTTCCCTCATTCTTCCTAAAATCCTGAGGTCGTGCACAGATGCTTTTTTTTCATAATGAAAACACATGCACATTTATTAATAGTATGCATGCAAACGCAATACCCTTTGTTAAATGTTTAAAAAGCTGAACATTAAATCAGTGAGGGTCATGGTCAGAACCCACACATTCTAGGGAGAAATATCACTGCACAAATACAGCGATTCAGTGTGTGGACAGAGATTAATCAGATTAGGAGGATTGTCATAGGGGCCAGTGCATCTGGCACAAAGCTTGGCCTGCAGGCACGCACTGATCCCACAGTAGAAAATGCATAAGTAGGTTTTGTTTGCAACCTGCCAGCTCTGTAATCAAAAAGGAGACTAGAAAGAAATTCTTGCATAATAGCTTTGTTTTATGCAACATGGATTCCGGCTTTTACTAAACAATAACTAATCAGAAAAGAGGGAAGCACAATTTTGTAATTTTATTGTCAAATATGGGAAAACTAGTGCCTGTGTGTATGACAGAGAAGAAGACTTAAGCACTGCTAAGGAACACTGCAAGTACCAATTTGGTGTTGATGTGAAATGATGGACAATATATGCATTCTGTGTCAGTGATACAACACACACTTGATCAAAGCTCTTAGACCCATCCTGTGCACAATGCAGACTTTACTGAAGGCTAACCCCAGGGCTTAGCTGCTGTCCACCGAGTCTAAACGGCATGAATATCCTATCAACAAACAAGCCTGAGTGGAGAATAAACATCAAGTTTCCAGCTGTGCTTGCTGCGTGCTGTATATGTGTACCTGTCTGATTGTTGGCTGCAGCCCAGAGGATCCCCCTCTCAACAATGCCACTGAGCTAAGCGTATCATGTTCTGAATTTAGAAGGATATTGGAGAGGACAAGTGAGCCAAGAGGATGAGAGGAAGGATGTTGCTGGAGATGAAAGGGAAGGACTTGTAAAAAAAAGAATTCTTATTAGATATTTAGCTGTGCTATTGAATAAAGTATATCAGTATAGTATGGATAGTGGATTTGAACCCTGGACCTACTTCCTGTGATGTGATAGCTAAAAACCATGCCACTGTTTTATGATTATACACCAATCAGGCATAACATTATGGCGACCTGCCTAATATTGTGTTGGTGCCAAAGCAGCCCTGACCCATCAAGGCACGGACTCCACTAGACCAGTGAAGGTGTGCTTTGGTGAGATCTGGAGAATTTGGAGTCCAAGTCAACACTTTACACTCGTTGTTGTTGTCCTCAAACCATTGCTGAGCCATTCCTGCTTTGTTGCAGGGCTCATTATCCCAGGAAAGAGGCCACAGCCATCAGGGAATGGCTTCCATGAAAGGGTGTGCATGGTCTGCAAAAATGCTTAGGTAGGTGGTATGCTTCAAAGTAACATCCACACGGCAGGACCCAAGGTTTCCCAGCAGGACATTGCCGAAAACATCAGTTTCATCCTCTGCCTACTTGCTTTTTTCCCATAGTGCATGCTGGTGCCAGGTGTTCTCCAGTCCCATATGCAACAAACTTCCCTCCCTGTTATTCCTACACCTTTCTACCAGAACCAGTATTAAAGTTTTTGGTACTTTGAGCTACAGAGGCTCATTTGTTGGATCGGATCACACAGGCCAGCATTGGCTCCCAACATGCATCAATGAGCCTTGGCAACTCTGTCACGGGTTCACCAAAGTCCCTTCCTTGGGCCACTTTTTATAGATGCTGACCACTGCAGACGGAGAAGACCCCACAAGAGCTGCAGTTTTGGAGATGCTCTGACTCAGTCGTCTGGCCATTACATTACTTCTCACCAGTGTTGGTCAAGTTACTTGAAAAGAGTAATCAGTAATTAGTTACTGATTCCCCCCCAAAAAGTAATCCCGTTACTTTACTGATTACTTAATTTCAAAAGTAATTAGTTACTTAGTTACTTTTTAAAACATGATTTAAATAGGTGATAAAGCGATAGCTCTTTCAGCCCAATTCTACTTTTTCTGCATAATCCATCATATAAAATGTAATCAAATGAAAAAGTCTATTTTTAAAACTTTTATTAGTTTTAATCTTTTAACTTTGTGCAGCAAGCAAACATTAAATTATATGCAACATTCTCTGACTGGAAGAAGTTTGTTTAACATTTAAACCTATTTTCTGCACATTCCAGCACATAAAATAAAATAGGTTTTTGTGTTTACACTCACTCTTTCAAATAGATGCAAGTAAAACACAGCAGAAAATAAATAAAATCAAAGACTCAGCGGTCCTGTTGCTCTGTTTTCACCTGTATAGCAGGAGTGAGGCAGGTGGAGGTTTGCCCTGGTGCAGGTGTGTCGCAGCGGTCAGTGGAAGGATACGGCAGTTTCTCCGTGAATTTCACATTCCAGTGGCAGCGTATTGGTGCTTGCTCAGAAGTTTAGGGGTTTTTTCACTATAAAAAGAAGGTTTCCTCCCACGCAGTGAGCAGCGGACACTAATTTTTTTGTCACTTTATATGGAATCAAACTCAAAGTAAGGTCAGTACTTCCACGCTTTAAACGCTGCACACTCATACTCTCTCCCGCACTCGATATATTATCCATTGTTGATCTGCACACAGCTGTTGCCACGAATGTCGCACTCGCTTCCGTCACTGTCATGAGACACGCTCGCAAAAAAATCACGGTTTTAGTAACGCAGTGTGCTTACGGGAAAGTAACAGTAATCTAATTACCTTTTTTGCAATAGTAATCCCTTACTTTACTTGTTACTTAAAAAAGTAATCGGATTACGATAGCATTTCTGCCCATCTCTGCTTCTCACACATCAAATTTGAGGAGAACAATCACTTGCTCCCTAATATATCCCACCCACTAACTGGTGCCATGATGAAGAGATATCAGTGTTATTCACTTCGCCTGTCAGTGGTCATAACGTTATGACTGATATATAATATAGATCAGATGGTTAAAAAAAATAAACTAAACTAAACTAAGATGGGAAATCTGTCTGTTTTGCTTCTGTGGGCGATACAAAAAGGGAGGAAATAATATGAGGGAGAGTGTGGAACAGAAACATAAAGCCAGACAGACACACTGGAGTTGTTTGCTAGGTGAGGTCTGAGAAAGCATTAGACACAAGTGTGAGAAAGAGCACAAATGACGGCTTCACAAGTGGAAAATGCATAGCCTGGAGCACAATGCCATTTCCACCCCCTCGTTGATCAATCTCTTTCTTTCCTCAAACTCATTCCCTCTCTGCTTCTCTCCTCACTCTGGCTCTCGTCACTCTGTCGTTGCCAAATCATATGAGGCCGATTTCCTTTCAAGTGTCAGCTCGTGTGTCATAGCCAAAACTGGCATCCCGTCTCATTGTTTTCCGTAATGAGGCAGAACAGAGGTTAAGTGTGTACATGATGGGTGGGAAGAGATGGGGTGTATCAGTTTCTCCACCAGCAACTACAGTGCAAAAACTTGAACACACTCTCACAAACATCTGGTGTAGTTGAACACACACTTCCTATTAAATCGCACCACCCGAGGAGGCAGCAGGCACGCCCACAGAAACACATCCCTCAGCTTGTGCCTCTTTTATCTTAGCTGTGATAGCGCGCCTTGTTTCTTGTATCCTTGTGATCTCTCCCTCTGTTTCTCCTCGCAGCATACACACACCACATTTATCAGTCTCTCACTGCAGTCCATATGCTGGATTAACCAGCCCTGAATCAGAGATAAGTCAGGCAGGGTGGGAGCTGCTGATCTCGCACCATGTCAAACTGCTTTTAGACTCACAGAATCAATAGACTTTCCCACGACAGAAGAGTTTGCTCTTTTTTTTTGTTTAACCAGTCTGGATGAGAAAAGCCAACTTCTTCAGTCACGGCATGCAATGATGTTACGAATCATATTGTTGTGTTTTTGACTGTCCAACAGTGTGAAGGTGGGGAACCAAAGTGTGAAGGTTGAATTACCTCATAAAAACACTTTCCAATTCTCCAATCAATGGAATGTACAGAAACTTTATTTCATTCTTAAATTTTCTTTTTTTTTTTGCTTTAAAATTTGGTATCTCTGATCAGATTTAGTTTCTTTGCAAACCTTGTAAATCCATCCCAAATTGTGTCGCCACAGTTACTTGCATGTTCTTAATAAAGCCGAAAACTTGATTACATTGCTATATGTAGTGGCAGCAGTTGACACACAAGTAGCAGAGCTAAAAAGATAACCAATGTTGTTTGACAAATGATAAAAAATGTGGTTCCTCTGGCTCGAGATGCCCTCATTTACAGCAGAAATAAACATGTTAGAGCTGTGTAAAATAAACAAATAATTAGTTCTTGGTCTATATAGCCAGCGTAACCATTCATAACAAATGGAGATATCTGAAGGTCTGGAGTTGGAGCACATTCGAGTCATAGTACATGTTCTTGTTTCTGTGCTCCATCCTGTCTCCCCTTTTCTCTCTGTCTCTGTCAGCCTCTCTTACAGCTACCTAGGTTGTTGCTTCATTATTAAAAAAACAATCGGCATTCCCATTTAGTTTGTTTAAATAGATTTAATTCTCATTAAGCTTTTCTTACTTTATTATGTGTATATGCACTTTTTGGTGTTAGCTGTAGTTACTAGCTGTCTGCTAGGCCCTACCTCAGCTGTCAGTGAACTGGACCTGTGGGCTGTTTGTGGGGTTTTTGGTGCATTTCTAATGCAATTAAATCTGACAAATAATCTAATTGGCTTACTTGGTAATTAACTGTTCAGGAAGTCTGTGCTTCTCATATTTCGAATTCTATTTTTATTCTTTTCGTATATTAAAGCTAATTCTCTTCTAAAGGTTATGGTTGTAAATTCCTAATTAAGCTTTAAAAATATTAGGTAGTAACTCAGCACTTGAGCCTGTTATCCACATATGGTCACCGTGACTGCATACTTCATTTATAAACTTATCTGTGGACATTTCTCAAATATTGCTGAAATTTTTTGGAACGACTGCCCAACAGCGTTTGGTACCGATGCATTCCTTTCTGTTTGCTCATTGTGTTGCTGATTCATGCTGACTTGTAGGTATAAAGCAGTTTAGTGCTACCATATTTACTTCTGTGAGAGACGCTGAGCCAAAACAGAAATAGACCAGGCTGAAAACAACAATATTTATATTCATCTAACTGCAGTGAAACAAAAGAGAAAAAAAGTAACTCCCACCTTCTAATATATGTGCTACTTTCAGCTTCTTAAATCCCCCCAAAACAGCCAGTGTGCAGATGAGTTTTTAATAAATGGATAATTTCTGTAAGTTATCATCAAGGCTTTAGATGACATCCCTGAACTGGGATTTGTTTCTGTCCCTTTTAATAACTTAAACGGATATTAAAATGATCTTTAAGGTGATAAATGATGGCAAAAAAAATATTTTCATCAACTTTGTTCTAATCCCCCCAAAATGATGTAAGTACATCACAATCAATCATAAATGACATTAATGAAAGCGTCCCACTGATAATGATAATTGGAAAGTTCAGTACCATAATAAAAAATGTGAATATTATCTGGGATGACAATTTCTTAGCATAAGCACTAGTCCCACTCATACTCATGCATAAGATCATTATCTTCATTAATGTCTTGTGCACTGCTTCACGAGCCTGATCCTGTGTCCTTTGCTGTTTCACATTTACTGTGTTAAAGCCTTGGGAAGTGCAAGTTTCAACCTACAAAGAAAAAAAAAGGTTGCATGCGGCGGCGTGGATTGGTCTACCATACACCTTCAGGATGAAAAGAGAACTAGCGTCATTTTTCTGAAGCAACCACGGCATTAAAAAAGGAAAAAGAGAAGAGAAAACTTTCCATCAGAGGTACCTCATGATAAATGCATGACAGAAGGTATCTGGGGAGAAAGCAGCAGAAACTCCTGGAACTTCTGGGTTGCATCTTCAACTTTTCATCACTATCTGTCTTTGTGCTGTGTGACATAATTCTGGAGAACCCCCTTTTAATGGTTTCCTCAAATCAAATCTCTTTACGATGTGTCTAAGAAATGACACAGATGTGGTGCAGCGGGCCAGAACTGCAACTAAGAGCCAGGACAAAAAAAAAAAAGCAAAGAAAAGAGAGCGAAGAATGAAAGAGAATAAAACACACTGCTGCTCTGTAAATGACCTGAAAATATCCCAACCTCTGCATCACTCCTAAAGATATCAGAGCTGTTTTTACCCAGCTCTTCAATGTGAATTAAGGCAAATGGGTAAAGCCACACTGAACACATGTTAAAAAAAAATAGCAAAGCAAATTTTTTAATAACTGTACAAAAGTGTCTTATTTGATTATCAATAAGCTGATAGTTTCATGGAGTCGCTCAAAAGAGCAGAGCAGATTTTAGATTTTAAATACAGCTTCTTTTTTGTGACAAGTGGGACATCAAGTGAAACTGACAGGAGGGGAAAGCGGCAAAGACGAGACGAATTATGAACCGGGTAAGAGTTGAAGTGGAATGCGCATCCAGCAGAGCACAGCACAGTGGGGTGCGTCAGAGAACTGCAGGGACATACTGGAAATGCTCACTGTCAGCATCAGAGCAGCACTAAGAATGTTGTTGTATTAACGGGCGATCGTGGCTCAAGAGTTGGGCGTTCGTCTTGTAATCGGAAGGTTGCCAGTTCGAGCCCCATCTCCGACAGTCTCGGTCGTTGTGTCCTTGGGCAAGACGCTGCACCTATCGCCTACTGGTGGTGGCCAGAGGGGCCGATGGCACGATATAGCAGCCTCGCTTCTGTCAGTCTGCTGTAAGGGATGGGTGCATATATTCTGCTTTAATTGTTTGATGAATGGTTTTATTTTATTTTGCGAGAGACAGAAAAAAAACACATTAAATAAAAGTCACAAGTATTTCATCTCCAAACAAAAAAATGACTTCATACTTGGTGGATAATCCCTTGTTGGCAAGCACAGCAGAGTGATATGCTGTGAGCGCACACAAACATAATTGGACAGGTACATATATGGAAACAATAGCTAATAAACTGAGTTACTAGCACACACACAATCCAGCTCCCAGTCCTGTCCTTGAATGGTAGACATGGGAGTTTGACAAAACCAGTCAATTAAGGAGAAGTACTGGCTTCCTCTGGAGGAAGCAGAGAGAAGGATATTGGAGAGGAGAAGTGAGCCAAGAGGAGGAGAGGAAGAAAAATGTAATGTGGAGAGGATGTTGCTGGGGATGAAAGGAAAGGACCAGCAACATATCTGGAAAAGCAAGGTTCTTATTACCCTCATACTTTCATTTATTTGGAGGCAATTGTACTTCCAAATATAGTTCTCTATATAAAAGATAAAATACAGTAGGGGAAGTTATTATTTGATCTGCTTGTAAGTTCATATGTGTGCCATATTTCTGTGTTGATCAAATAGAGCTGCAAGGTAGACAGTGACTGTTTCTGTTAATGATGAGCAGGACTGATGATATTTGCTGCCTAGCTTCAACATTAAGATTATAATTTTAATATTAACCATAGCATTAGCTGCAACCTTGTAATTTAATGACTGTTTTTGGTATATTTTAGTCGTACCATATAAACCAGCCTGCTACGTCCATCTTTTATTTTGCCTGTGGATCAGACCAGCTTAATGTGTGTGACATCTGCTTAAGACTCAAATGTAGAAACTGGAGCATTACTGACTTGTTTAAAGTCCTCATAAAGCAACAGTATGTATATCAACAGTGCTGTCTTCACCTCCTACAGCTGATATATTAATCTACAGAGCAGTGCTGCAGATAGTCACACACAGCCCCAGCAGCAGCTTAAGTAGTTGACACTGACAGCTCTGAGCAACACTTTATGTCACAGAGGAGGCAATTAACCAATAAGCTTATAAAGAGATGAATATAATAATGAGCAAAACTGATTCCAGCTTATTGGTGTGCAACAGTCCCAGTTTCTTATGTGGAAAATTAATTGCCTGCCCCGTGACATACAGAGCTGTCTGTGTCAGCTCACTGTTAACTATCGTGAGGGGAGGGGCTTTGTGTCTGCGACTGCAGCACTCCTGTGTGAATTTGTGTGTCAACTGTAAATGACAAGTAAAAAATTGTTCTCCTTACTTTCCTTCAAACATGCCAAACATATCACCAGATTCACAACACCATTTGTTCCTGTATGATTTATTTTTGACAGGTTCTGTCGTAGGACTGAATGGAAATACCCTCAAGAAATAAAACAGACAATATTTTTGAAAAAGTGGCTGAGCGGTTTCCTTTTTTTGTTTGAAGACACAAAGGAAGTGTGTTACTGCCATCTCTGCAAGGGACTGTATTTGTGCTTGGCCACCTGTTCTAAGTCTTTGGACAGAATGTTTATTTCAGGCATACCATATCGTGTTATGTCCTTTAGCATCACAAGACAAAGCGATGCAAATATCTGTTAAGTAAACTGAAAACTTAACATGTTTTAAGGAACTTTAGACTCATCGCAGTGCTTCATTTGCATATAAAACGGGTCAAACTATGAATGCAAAAAAGAAGACGTGTGGACGAGTATTAAGACACAATTATATAAATAAGGTCTTGCACAGAGCATAAGTGAAAAGTACACTAAAGATAGGAAAAACATAAATGGACTCTGCCCACATACACTGCTTATACATTCTCTTCTGCTTGTCCTTGTCGGAGCCACGGATGGGGTTGGGGTATGCAGGAGCCTAACCCAGCTGCCATAGGGCGAGAGGCAAATTCCCACTCATACATGTGAAGAGAAAAAAAACCCCCACACTTGTATACCATTTATTTAGGTCAGGACCTGTAATGTGTATATATAGTCAAGATTTACCTGGGATGTTGCAGGTGGGAGACTCTAAATTTGGGTGGAGCAGTGCAGCATCGAGAAAACAACACAATAATATGCTGCTGCTACTTTCACTGGTCTTTGTGGGTTTACCCATCTGAATTCAGGAAAATATAAGCAGATGTTATTTGAGCTATACGTGTACCTACTATAAACCTATTAATAAAAAAGTAGATATAAATTAGTGTCTGCTATACTTGATGTAACCTAGTAAAGGCACCTTAGAATAAATGAGGACATTACATGCAAGATTCAAATTGACACTTTATAACTTGCTGTAACACTTGCTCAGCAGTACTTACCTTTGAAAATGATCTCTCATCTTCATCTTGTTTCCTCTTTCTTGCATCTTTCTCTATCTATCGGTGTCGCATATTAACTTTTTTCCCCCTCTCCCAGTGAAACACAAAAACCGTACATTTAGCTCAGAGACACATTTTGTGTCAAGCTGTACATTTGACATCACTTTGTGTTTGCTGATATCTCTCTGTAAAGTTTCATTTGCAATTACGTGCCACTTAAAATGTTACACGCTGAAATACCATGACCAAAAACTTTATCTACATCTTCACCATGAAAGTGTCACATGCCTATCAGATTTAATGGCTCATTAACTGAAGGTGTCAGGATGCTGTTCCAGATGGTTCTGGTCCACTTTAATCCATTCATACAGCACAATTTACATACATATTAAATATGTGTCTGATATGTCTGTTATGTTGTGTATATTAAGGTAAAAAATCATTCTTATAAGTGAACATGAATTAGATAGGTCAAGTTGCAGCAATTCATCATTTCCATGGTAATATTTTACGTCTCAACTTATCAGAAAGTATAAGGCTAAGGGCTCAGATGACGATATAATAACTGCAGCTAATATATTGTTAAATGGCCTCTTTGTGGTGTTTTCACATTTACCACAGGTGGCAAAAATAGAATAGTAAAATACATTTCTTTAATCTACATTAAATATCTGCGCAGTTGCACAAAAAGATAAATTTATTGTATTGTACTTTGTGGAAACACTATGTTAGGGTTACTTCACTGATATTCAGTTAGACAAGTGCTCTCAAGTCAAATGCCATCGCTTCTCAAGTCCTTGATGAGAGAGCCTTTGTATGCAAACAGCCATTTAAATGTGAGTGCCCTGCAGTGCTTTATCTAATGCAGTTTAAGTGCTGAACATTAGCTAATAATGAATTAGCCAACCCTGCATTGTATTCTTGGGTCCAACACAAGCCAATAGGTGGGAGCTGACAAGGACTTGGTGAGGTTCAATGGTACTTTTTTAAACCACAGTTAGAGGACAGTTTATGAATGTTGGTGTGATGGCTGCATGCAACCACACAACTCAAATACTCGGGTTCATGTTTACCTTCCTGTCTTATTTTTACATTGTTCAGTGAATATAAGTTAATTTGGAGTTAGTAGTTTGTAATACATGACAGCAGTAAGCTGTAGACCAAATGATGGCACAGAATCTGTTTTGTATTGTTTGTTACGGTAATATGGATATGTGCTTTGTTAATTATTTTCTGTTCCTTTTGAGTTACCTGGCTGCCGCTCCAATCCTTCCTGGTTTGGGTGAAAGAGGAGGCTGAGGGTGGAGCTGGTTTAAATGTAGAGGCCAATAAAATGGACTTAACCATCTGTTATGACCACACAGGGGAGAATAGGGTTCTTCTTGTATTATGATTAGCGATTATCTCTGTGGTTTTGGTGTATACAATGGGGCATTCGATAGCTATATAACTGGAGCTGTCTCTCATTTGAGCAGGAAAGTTTGCCGAGTTATGGTTTGTTAAGTGGTTTTTGAGTCGAATTTTGTTAACCTGGCCTTTAGTTTATGTGCCAACGTGGTTGGTAAAATAGTTTGTTTTTGTCATTTAGAAGTTTTGTAATAATTTTGTCCTTTTTGGGGTATAATACAACCCATTTTTTGAAGATTACACATGTGCCTGTATGCTCTTGGCTGCTTGGTCCCTGATAGCTGGGCTAACAGAATCAACATCCAAACTGTTCACTTGGGGACCTGATTTAATTGTAGGCAATTGTGTAACACACAGAAACAGAAGCAATGTTCTTGTAGTCAAAAACAATGCTGATCCACAGGGTAGAGGATTAAACTGAACTGGAAAGGATTAAATGAGACAAGCAATGCTGACTTATTTGTTATTTTCTTTATGTTAATGTGAATGCTTGAATGTCAATGTGCTATATAAAGTAGAAAAGTGCTTCAGTTAAACTTTTTTTTTAACATCTGACACATTTATGCTCTACAAGTCAGATGGGATAGTAAAAGCAAGTAGGCGATGGCATCAGCCCCATTTCCATTTCCAAATGCCAAATGCTCAAGAGAGAAACTCTAATTAATCTCCCACACCTTTACCACTGTGGCTTTTCAGATCATTTTCTTTTGAAATGGAAAGTAAGACTCAGTGGGATAATGCAGATCAAAACATGTTGCCATTAAGGCCATTTAGAGCATGCCTTTGAAACAAATGCACAGTTTCCCCAGGGGTCAACGCGATGTTGCGTGCAGGTTATGAATATACAGCCGAAAACATAATTTAACACACTGATCCAGAACAACAAAGAATACTTTTCTAATACAAATTCAAATTTATCTCAGAAGTATCTTGTTGATGCTTGAATATAAAAAAACAAAACAAAAACAGGAAACTTCAAAGCGTGGCCTATCAACTCGAGCAGTGAAAGGAGATACTGAGTGCATGAAATGCCCTTTTAGGAGATATCAAAATTCAGAGTTCCTGCATAACTTGTATGATAATGCTGCAAACCACAGATAAATAAGCTCCTCGGTAGTAAGTCCATCTTAGGAGCGGCTGTCGCAGCCAAAACGTTGGCTTTTTCTCTAGTTTGTTCACTTCCAGTAATTTGTACAAGAAACATAAAAACAACTCATTTTATCAACTATTATGATCACTTTTATCTTTCCTTTTAAATCCAGAACAGTTTGTTTTTCCAACAAAGCGTGCTTTATTTGCTGCTCTGTCTTTTTTAATACCATATAATTAGAGAAGTCCATAAATAAATACGCATTTGGCTTGCAACTGCAGCATTCACTTACAGAATGAACAACAAGTCAAAGAACCATCAATCAAAGACCATCTTGCTATATTATGACACAAAACTAGTTTCTTCATAACAGAAAATTAGACAACTCTTGGTATGTTTAATATTAATTTAGCTAAACAACACTTATTATCAGTACCATTGCCTATATTTGGCATCTTGCAGCCATCGAGTTCACTGCAGCAAAGACCATCTAACACAACATAACACAAAGGGAAATTCTGACACAATTTTTGTTACCAAAAAGTTTTTGTGTACCAAAATATATAAAGGTTTGGGTTATATAATAAATTTGGGCTTAAAGTGCAGATTTTGAAATATATTGTGTTAACCACAAATGAATTACAGGAATTTTTATACACATTTTCAGAGACTGAACTGTAAATACACAATAATGAATAAAAATCTTTATTGTCAGGAACGAGTACAAGCTCACTTATACTGTATAAGTCACAGTGACAAAGTGCAGCTATGTAACTATGGATCATTGCATACCACTGTTGTAATAACCAAGAAAGGCCTCCATTGACTTTAAATGTCAGTGGCACATATCTAAGCTTCCCATACTGCAGAGCACTACGGTTTTCTACATATTTTATCTTTTGTTTATTGCAGTATAAATTTTAGTTAATCGGCTTCCACACTGCAAGACTGTGGCTGTGCATGGGGCTGTTAAATAAATGCATGGGTTTTATTTCTCCCACCCATACACACTTTATGCTGCCAGTTGGTACTCAAAATAAGCAATATAACAAAAAGTGTTTTGCGGTTGTATTTTTCAAATTTCACGTTTCACATTCATCTGACATGTAAAACAGCTGTAACATTTCATAAAGTCCTTCCAACCAAATCAAAATTATTCAGAATTGTTGCCACTGATTACTTGTAGTTATTTTAAAAATAGTGTCAAGCACAGATTTACAGACTAGGCATCTTCCGTACATCTTGTGGGAGTGCTTCAGCTTTTATTCTGGGTAAAAACTGCAACCTTTTTTAGATTATCCTTCAGCTTGTGGAAGCAAGGACACTTCCTTCTTTTTCTCCAGTTCCAAAAGCTTTGAACGTACCTCACTCTTAACTTAACCATGTCCCAGCTCCGTTACCACCAAGTTGCTGTGATATTAGGCCAACTACACACACTTCTGTATCACTGTAGTCTGAAAAGAAATTGTAAGAGCGAGATAAACTTACCTACAAGGTTAAACTAGAAATGACATAACTGCTCTCTAAAATAATGTTCTGTTTTTTAAAGTAAAATAATAAATGAAAATACCAAACCATTGAATAGGTTTGCTACTGACTCAAGACAAATACAAATAAAGAACAGTGTAAGCAAAATAACTCATTAGTCCCAGAAAACTCTATACACATAAGGACCGGGCAGGCTTGAAAGATGCTTGGAGTATTAGCTTTTTAATTAACTGGAAACCAAGTAGTTATAAATTAAGTAGTTATAAATCCATATAATTGCACACGAAGGTCCAAGTTATGAGTCACAAAAAGCATGAACAGCTCAATTTAATTCTAGCCTAATTAAAAATAATATTCAATTAACCTGCCTAAAGTGCCAATTAAATCACCCACCCCAAACCACTGCACTCCGAGGCCTAAAGAGACACATAATGTTTAATTAGGGACAAAACATGCACAATGATGAGAGCTGAAACTGGAACTAAAAACATATTGAAATCATCATCAAACATGGGAGCTAGTTTTCTCACAACAAACACACATCTTGCAACACTGGCTAATGTGATACCTGCAGTTAAAAGGAAGAAGAAGAAAACTATTTTTTCGTACCCGTTATCAAAGCAGACACACTAGGTTCAGCATAATGAAAAGGCTTGCATGCTCTGTGTGTCATGAATAAATGAGCAATAGACATTCCGCTTACTGCTGACGACATATAGGCCACTTGCACAAAGTATCTGTCAATGAGTCAGTTTTTTGCTGATTTGGAAAAATTTGGAAGTAAACAATGAGTGCGCTCATCCAGGACTATACTTACCGCATGCCTCTAATCTGCTTTAAAGCCATGTGGATTTACAGCTGCAGAGACAGCTCAAACCCACATGTTTCAGCTTTAATTCACTCTGACTGATGGAAAGATTTAAATGTATTTAACCTGCTTCCATGGTTCAGCTAAGCGCAGCTCATGCACTTTATTCATTTGTCTACTTCATGTCAAGATTCCTTGCAAAGTTTTTAAATGTGAATCCAAAGTCCTGCTTTGTTCTTTCATATTTTTGTCAAAAACGCTGACTTGCATGAAATTGTAAGAAGGGAAAAAAATGTGTTTGCTTTTAAAAGAGATGCACCGATTTGGTCATTAATCAAGATGGCTAACAAACCACTCAGAGATGAAAGTTTCATTACAGTGACAAAGCCTGGGTGAACTTTAGATACAATCATCCAGTAAAGTGGGAAAGACACATGCATGGTACTGCTATATACCACATACCATATGGACGACTGGTAATTACTTCAAACATACCCTTTGAGTCAGTTCTGTCTTTTAATAGTACATCTACTGCAGCTATGTAGCACTATGACATTTTGAGGTTCTCAGAGTGTAATAACAATACTCTTCCACTCCACTTCCACCGCTTTCACCCATAGGCAGCCAGAGGCAGTGAGAAATTGCTGAGTAGTTTAAATATGCACTTAGAGACAGCCTGGCCTGTCCAACAATAGTCTATGTGAAGATGGGAATGGAGTGGAATTGCTTTTAGAGAGAAGCACTGCTTTAGTATTCAGCTGCCCCACCACCCAACACCCCCCCAAAAAAGAATCTGAATTCCCTGGTTGAGATATTCACAAAACATGTTGCAACCACATAATAAAGAGCTCAGCATGTCCTGGTATGTTTTTTGAGGATGAAGCAGCAAAATCCAACTACAACCATCTGGTTGGGGATTTCTGACAGTGGCTCAGACAGCACACTGAACTGGACTGGACTGTGAGCTCGAGATGACAGCGTAAACACTCTGTTCATCTGCCATGCCAAAAGACTTCGCACCGTCTCTGCAGGCCATCGTTCAGATCCTTCTGACCAAGATGAAAGCATCTGGAACTTGTGACGCTTCGGAGCTGTTCCAAAGGGCTTCGTGAAACTTTACACAGTTGGCAAAAACATCAACCAAAACCCAGTCTCTTTTTCTCTCACCTCTGCACAGTCCCAGGCCAAAACGGGGACAAGACGATAATGACCCAACTGGCAGCCGGTCAGCTGTCCCACTGTAGCGTGATGAGTGAAAATGAAATTGATTTGAAAATCCTACCCCAGCCCAGGCTGGAACAGAAGGGATTATTGTGCTGATTGTACTAATACTGCATCCCTCCCCTCCCCCTCCTTCCTATACTAATTCTACTCATCTTACTCCTTTTTCTCTCTCTGTTTGTGACTCTTCCTTGGTCAGAGCTCTTTAGTTACCAGTCTTACCCTTTCCAGGGCTTTCCTTTAAGATCCTTGTGAAGAAACTCATCTATGAGTTTCATCTCATCTGACTTCATGTTCCCTCTGTGAATCAGGTTAAGACTACACAGCTGGACAATTTAATGTTGGCAGGGAGAGGAGAAAAGGACAATGGGTGGGTGGTGAAGAGCAAAGAGGGACTGAGAGAGATGCCTAGGGAGGTTCTAAACTCTAAAGAGTGAGAGAGCGCAAGAGAGAGTGAGAATGAGACAGTGAGAGAGAGAGAGAGAGAGAAAGCAGCTCACCAATCTAATGAGCTGCAGAGAGAAAAGTAAAACCCCCTGGGTACTGGATATCCCAAATGATGTTCCATTGCTGCCCCTCTGTCAGGAAATCCAGAAATTGATCTGTTTTTGCTCGATTTTCCTCCCACCACTGTCTAGACTACATACTGCGCTATATAAATTTCAGCTTATGAAAGCATTTGTCAAAGTTTTGACGTTGCATCTTCATTGTAAATTACTGTGACAGAAATTTTGATGATAGGTCAGTTTTGTGGAGCTGTGGTGGAACTTGATGCTATGCATGGGACCATTAAATAGTCATCACTGTAGCATCAGCTTTCACCACCAGTCCATGCTTGAAAATTAATTTAATGCAGCTCTGACAGCTCTAATGTACCCGACTCTCTCTCTTTCTACCGGCCAATTACCTGTCTCTCCATGACATGGAAGTAGGCACATCACAAGGACAGATCAGAACACAACTGGAAATAACAAATAACACCAGAGGGACAAAGCACCCACTCCTGGTTATTAAAGCGGTACACTGGACACCAGGACTCTCAGGCCAGGCAGACCTAAAATGGTAAAAAAAAGAATGCTTGGACACTTCCAAAAGTTGATTCTGTGCATCTGGACATAGCGTTTTCAATGGGAGAAACGTTTCGTCACTCATCCAAGTGACTTCTTCAGTCTCAGCTGACTGCAGGTTTCCCCAACCTTATAAATGCTTGGACTCTGCTAGCATAATGGACAGGTTTTTGACGGGGCTCCCACACAAACGCAAAGCAGAGGATGAGGCGTTGCCAAATATCTTTCCAAACCATATTTCTTGTTAAACAAAGGGGGGCCTACCAAAAAAAGTTTGGGAACCACTGTCCAAATCGAAGGTGTGAAGTTGCCAGAAAAGCTGAAGAGCAGATATATAGGACAGCCACGGGTACCTGGGTGTCCCACAGGACAATAGGAACCATGATAAAGATGCACAAAGATCAGACATAGTCAAATATCTCAACAAGGTTTGTCAGGTGCTAAGAAACTAGCTGAATGCTAGGAATGAAATCAAAGCCATCAATACATAATCCCTACAGATACCCAACTGGAATAATAAGATGACCACAGGAGGAGATAGATGCCACTAATGTAATGACATAAAAACTCCTCACAACTCCTGAAAACTCTTGAGGCTCTATGAGCACGAGAAAGAGAAAGGGCAAGAACCAGACTGTCAGAGCCACAGCCGAAGATATAACAGAGCATTCACGAAGACATCAGGAAGACTGCACCCAAGATGAGCTGCTCCATGAATGCCTCAGGCAGCTGAAGACAGAGAGTGAAGAGGAACAGGAGGAGGAACTATCGTGGACAACCAAATCCCTGCTATCAATAGACAGAGCAAGTGGAACACATCAAGAAATACTATCAGCAGCCAGAAAAGGCCAGCCTAAAGCATAGCACACAGGCTCTGTTGATCATGAAGTACACAAGACCAGGCCCTAAGCACCAGATCCATAGAGGCTGGAGTCTACCACAACCAAGCGGACACAGGTTACAGACTATGCAAAGGTCTAGGATGTAGGATCCAAGCTGCATTTTAAATAGAGTGACACAACTAAGTGTCCAGGAAGGTGTACAAGAACATCTGTACCAAATACTGACTATAAGTCCCCAAGTCCCGATAGGTGGTTGAGAACAACAGGGCTAAGGTCCCGTGGGACTCTGAGTTCCAGACAGATGAGCAGCTCCTAGCCAACATGCAAGACATAGAGGAGGTGGAAAAGAAACAGAAGACTTCAGTTGTGTTGGATGTAGCAATCCCAGCAGACTGCAACATCAGGAAGACAAAAACAGAGATATATCAGGGGCTGAAGGAGCAACTGGAGTAGACATGGAAGGTAAAGTTCAAACTGCTCCCAGTGGTAATATGAGCACGAAGAGCTGGAACTCCAAAACTGGAAGAGTAGCGCCATCAGATTCCAGGCATAACATCAGAGGTCTCTGTCGAGAAAAGTGTAGTCATAGGAACAGTTAAGATACTGCCCAGAACTGTCCCGGGACCACACGTGACAAAAACACACACACACACACACAGATACAGTGGTGTTTTTGTATGTTTGTCACACTTAAATGTTTCAGATCATCAAGGCAATTTAAATATTAGCCAAAGATAACACAAGGAAACACAAAATGCAGTTTCTAAATGAAGGTGATTAATATTAAGGGGAAAAATTCCAAACCTACATGAGATATAAAAAATAGGAAATCAGGGACACTTTTTTAACCCTTTAAAACCGGTCAGAGCGGGCACGCTCCATTTTGCGCAACTATTTTTAAATCCCTGTAGAACTGCAACCACATAAGCTAGCGCAATAATTTTTTTTGCATATGCCATCAGCTTATCCTAGGTCACAGTTTCCTTCCACATATAGCTTTTCAAAAACTGCATAAAAAGCACTTGCAGCAACAAAAACACAATATCCCAGAAACACGCTTTACCGATCCGATCAGCTGTTCATAACACTTCCTACGTTGGAATAGACGTCAGCGCGAAATGTAGTTTTTTTACCGTCAGGGCCTCATAAGCCTATACTTGTGTTTTAAAAAGTTATGTTTGAGTTTATGACTTTCTGTGTCGTTTCTGGGATGCTTAGAACTCATATTGCACTGCTGGAAATAGTTTATTTTGATGCATATGCTGCTTTTTTGCAAATTTGCAGTATAATATTTATTTTCGTTTTTCCTGCAGTATATAAAAAATGGTGTATTTCAAAAATACAACTATGAAGACACTCAAAATAAATTTCCTGTTGTTGTAAACTATTTTGTGCAACTTTTTTGCATTTACAGTTTTGAGGGATAAGCCTCTTAAATTTCTCTAACTAGAAATATATGTTAAAAAAACAAAAATGATTTTAAATTTTTTTGTAGTTTATTGCACTTTTTTGCAATTTATGTAATTACTATGCACTTTATGCATACATATTATTATAATTTGGGCTATAATGGTTGTATTGATGTATAGCAACTTGAAATGCTCCCAAAAATGGCTCCACAGCATGTAAAAATATAATATAAGCTCTGGTGGACTTGGTTCTATGGTAGGTCTTAAAGGGTTAACACCACTGTATACAGAGAGGAGAGCTGCATATTTAAATATATATCAAACGAAATAAACATTATGCAGTCAATTTGGCTAAAAGTGGAAGTTTTAATCATGCAAATTAAAAAAAAAATTAATAATATTAAATAGAAATTGAAATTTAAAAAAAAAAAAAACCTGCATTCACTATTTTCCAGAACTGTGAATCTGTTAGACTAACATCATGTTGTAGTTGTGTCACAGCCCGATTTGACCAACTCTGACTAAAATTAAAGGAAAATTTCTGGAAAAGAAGATCCTTTGAGGCAAAAGCACAAATACAGAACCATCGTCCCTGGAAGTAACAAGGAAGCACAATGAGTTGTTAACATGCAGATTTCTGACCCAGAGGAGCGCAATCACAGGCACTGCACTATCAGTGGTTTAATAAGCAATTGTCAATTATAAAGGCTTCGCCTGAGACTGAAACCTCTTCCTTAAGGCCGCTGCATAGAGAAGGACAAAAAAATAAATTAAAAAGTAAACTGTTGTGACACAGAGAAACTGCTTCAAGAAATGTGGTGAAACTTATCTTTTTCCTCTCAGATTTATTTCTTGTGCTTTGCTAAGGATGAGAACAGTTTGATTTCACTTGTTGGCATCATCCTTGTAAAAACAGGCTAAGGCTAAGTCACCATGGAAGCAAGCGCTGAAATATGGGGTGCTTTTCAGCGACCTAAATCTTATAGGTTTGCAACATCACTGCTGGGATACAGGCTTGGATTTAATATGCTTGGACTTATGTTCGTGTTTTCCAGAGGCAAATGTCACTTCAAGCAGTTGCAGATTTAAATAAAAAGACCTCCTTTAGAGCAAGAAGACAGCTTAGGGACAGATATAAGAGTCAAAGAGTTTGTAATCTTTGAACAGTACACAGCGGCACAAGATCATTAAGATAGCAGCAAACTTAGGATGGAATTTTCTTGCTTCTGAGATAACCAAAGAAACTATGTTACAAAACCTCAGTATTCACATAGTTTGAATTAACAGATTTTAAGTCTACTGAACATCAGATGATTCTGATTTACTTCACACTACAACCGATGGTGTAAACATATTTATCTGAGCCATTGATATTCTTCAGATATAGACTTAAATGTGGTTAAGAGTGTAGATTATTCCTTTTATATAGTGCTGGAAAACAGACTGCTAAAATTTCTGCCTTGTGATATAGAAGCCATGCAAGTAAAGATCAATGTAGATTCTCTGCTGTTCTGTACAACACAGGTTGTTAGAAATATGTGTCAATATCTAGCCTACATTCACTTTTGATCCAGAATGAATGAGATTCTGTGAGCAAAGCACTGTGTCAGGCTCAGGCTAGAGTATATGCGCTTGTCACATCAAGTATTAGTTGGTCGGTAGGCATAGGGTTATCTAATTTTAACCCTAGCCTAGCTACATATAACTTACTATTCAAATCTTGTAATAATAAATCAGTCAGCTATAACTCGACTGAGTGTCCACTGTGATTTCCAGTGCAGATTGTTGCTTTATGACTGTGGTATTGATAAAAATATAGAGCAGAGAGCTGATGCAATCCTTTATATTATTCTCATGACATCGATGAATCTGCAGCCTCGCGGAGCTTAAATAAACACTCATGATGCAGTGTTTCATTGTGACTCACAACGGTGCTACAAATCTGAAAGTTTTGCGCATGAGGAGAAAGAGTTTAGTTTGCTTATTTACTCAGCATGACACACTTCTGCCCCTGGTAAAAATAAATTTCCTTTCTCATTTCAGTAGCGAGGCCCTGCTGCTGTGTGCTCTGTCACAGCGGCTGTTTGGCCACATACTGTTTCTCTACTCCTGCATCGCTCCTCTCGTGTCACGACTGCAGCCACAGGCTCAGCTAAAGGAGCGCAGGCCTTATTACGCCCCCGGGTCAACAATAACCCCTCAGCCTTCACAACCCCCCCCCCCCTTTAGGGAATCAGCAACACTGTGTAACACGACAAATTACTAGCCAACGGCCTCCCACGCCTGCTCAAACTTTGTACGTTTTAGCCTTAGTGGTCCTGCAACTACCTCCCACCCAACCCCCTCTCGATCCTATTTGTCAGGTGGAAACTGGGTGTGAAAAATGGTTGTGTTTTTCAGCAGAGCCATGGGGCTCTGAGCCAGAGCTTATCGCTGTCTACCTTACGATAAATAAGACTGATCATCAGTCCCAACAAGATGCATTGCAAACATCAAATTAATTATGACACTCACTGAGCGATTACCACAGATTATTCAAACATCGTTTGGCAGATATAAAGGTGAAATAGTGGACTGGGGATACAGTTTTCCCAGAAAGTGGAATCTAATTGGGCAGGTGAGCGCAGAGCCTGCCACGTTACCTCACCTTTAAAGAATAGAGAGTGACTAGGGTGGGGGCAAATGGCTGATTACAGCAACGAGGCAGTCAACTGGATGTGGAAAGTGAAACAAATAGCTGTGACCCCCGCTGAGTTCAACAGTAACTGAGTCAGATGACTAACTTGATCAGCAGATACCTAAATGGATGGCACCTGTGCACCAGAAGGAATCCATTAAAGGGATTTATTCTTGGTGTGTGTGTGTGTGTTTGGGCATACAGCTTTTGTGTGTATGCAAGCTCAGGGCACATGTGAGGAAATGCGGAAATGTGTGTGCTTGCATTTTTTTTTTCTCTTATATGGGGCTGGGGAAGCGGTGTCCATGCCTGCAGGCTTTGTTGACCGGCTGTGCTAAAAGTCCAGCATATAACCGCAGTTTGTTCTCTCACAGCCTAGTGGCACTGTAAACCTACACAGGTTGTCATGTTTTTTATCATATGTGTTAAGCATTTTGAATTTGCATGTAATGAACACATGAAATATAAAGAAAATTGCCATTGCCACAGTCACTATGTGGTGAACTAATTGATTTGGAGTACATTTAAAGGATTGGGGAGAGTGGGTGAGAGGGGCTGCTGAGGAAAAGCCCTGTGCACAAAACATATGAATAAACAAATAAATAAACAAAACAATCCAAATCCTCTTTCTGCATTTATAGCCTGTCAAAAACACATGGCTGTCATCACGTGTTCACCCAGACGTGCTGAGCAGTATCACAATAAGACAGTTGTCAGCTTCCATTGTTTACGAAGTGATTACATGGGATGTCTTAACATATGTGCTGAATAAATAAATAAATAAAAATGTAAAAAGCAAAAAACCCGCGTAAAGAGAGAATCTTTAAATTTGCGGGGCCACAAACAAAGCTGCAAAAGCAAAAAACCCTCAAACGAGCTCTCAGCTGCACTGCTGCTACTTCATCTTCTTGCCCCCCTGCAGACTGCTGGCAGTTAATCTTTTCCTAACATCTAATGGAGGATTCGTCACACGTCGTCTTTTGCAACATGTTATTCCTGTCTGCAATCAGTAATCAGTCTTTGTCGTTAACCCTCCCACCACCACACCATCATGATTGCCACGGTCACGGTGACGCACTTTGCCTTTTATCAAGAGCATCTTGATCTTAAGTTCTATAAAGCGGTGTGACCACCGCCGCAGCGTCCTGTGTCACAAAGATTCTCACAAAGGTTGTGACACAAAAGTTAGAAACGCAAGCGGAGAACATGCAATCGCTCAACATTTCCGTCACTTCTCTGTACTGAACAAACGAGAAAAAAGTTCGTAAAGAAACGACAACAACAAAAATAAATGAATGCATAAAACAAGCTGCAATCTTTCGCTCGGAGGATCCTGCTGCTGCTGCTGCTCAGCATCCAGAGAGAGGCGGGGGTGTGGGGAAGCAGCAGAGGAAAGTTGGAAGCAGAGTCTTACCTTATAATCGCCGTGTCGCCCTGTCGGATAGTGATGTTGTCGGTGGCCCTCTGCATATCCACACTCCGGACGGGGAATCCTGTGGGGATAAGACAAAGCAGTCTGAAAAACGAAGCCTGTAACTGCCTCCAGCACGACTTGCGTCCGACTTGCATTTTTGAAAGCACAGGAGCGCGCGCGCGTTTCTGCAGTTATAAATCCAAGGGTGAAAAAGGGGGTAGGGGGAAACAGTCGTAGTTGTCCACACTTCTGGTAAACGCGGGAATGTTTTTAGGTCCAAAGCAGTTCGGAATGAATGGGTGACACGAGGTTCCGAAAATACTTTTTTGGAGGGGGAGGGGGGCCAAAATCCTCCTTCTGTACTCCAGTGACGCACAAAGCTCTCCGCGTAAAGACACGGCACAGCGACGATGGAGAGAGGCAAGCTTCTGTTTAGAGTCTGGGAGAATCACCCCCCACCACCACCCCCTACCTCTCTCTCTCTCTCTCTCTCTCTCTCAGATTATCCAGCCGTCTGACTCCGATGCTCCCCTTATTGGTTGTCAGGACAACAGCACCACCTGAGGTCCCTTTCGGTGAGACACAACCGAACGAGGACCGAGGAACACCGTGGAATAAGTTTATTTTTGTTTTTATTTTTAGAGAATAAAAAAAAAACAAAAATATTCAACAGAAGAAAAGAATCGAGTTGTGTATCTGAATATCCATGAAGGCTATTACGTGTCTTGAATATCAGAACAGGTTTTGGACACAAACAGAGAAAAAAATAAATAAAAACAACCCAAACTTCCAGTTTTAAATAGGTCTAGAAAACTTTCCTTCCTTGAGGTGAAGCCATGCAGAAAGACGCTTTCCCTCTGAGGATCACTTCAGTACCATTACTCTTCAAACAAGCTCATTTATCTACAGCAGGTATCCACTCATTTACACCATTAGCTCCCATAGCATTTCCATGCCTAGCAGATTTGCAGTGGACCATGAGATCTCCAGTGGATACTTTTTGTGCCTAATTATGATTTAGGTGGAGAGCCTGTTGTTTGCATTATACAATTCCATTTAACATGTTCCATTAAATGTTAGACATGAAATTAAACCAAAGGACATTTTTGGAAGCATTCTCTATATATAATAGAAAAAAATAAACATTTTTATACTTATTTTTACCATTTTGAGGATGATACGGAGCCGTGAATAGCTTAACCAGACATAATCACCTCTTGTCAAGACTAGCATTGACTGTTGTGATGCCATAGTTTGATAAGTAATTACATCCACTTTCAGCATAAGCAAGGACACAAGTTTGTGAGGTGCACGCCTCGCAATTATGCAGACATGTGAATGCAGCACGAGCTTGTAATTTCACCACTTGCCAATCAAACGCTGGCTTAATAGGCCCTGATCTAATGCTCACTTGACGATGTGCTTAATGAAGTGCAGTGTAACAATTTAGGCAGTGCATTTAGCATTATTTGATTCTGCAAATACATTAATACTAATGCGAATCATTGTCATTCGCTGCATAGTGCACTCCCATTTTTTTTTTTTTTTTTGTCTCTGGGGGTATGCAGTTAATAATTCAGAATCACACTTTAATTCTTTAATTGTAGTGCTCTAAACTAGTCACACTGATACAAGCACAGCACTTGCTGAGGTCATGACCTGAACGTAGAATAATTACATATGTTCTTAACATTGCAATTACTCCAGCTAGCTTAAAAACACAATCAGACACAATCAGTTGCCTGTTTTACGGCAGCCTCTCGAAGCATCTTTACCCTCCTTTTTTTTATGCAGACTTTTTGGATGCATTAGAAAAATTGAAGAGCACATGAGAGTAAAACTGATAAGGACCACTGGGGTAATTTATGTCAGTAAATGTATGGAGGTGCTTATGTTAGTGCATTAGTTGAGAAGTGTTAAACTGTTTACAACGAGGGACGCTTGAAAAGCTGCTCCCTACTTGGTGCTTAATAAATAGTGCTTGTTACAGTTTTCCTCATCTCCTAGAGGTTTAAGCTATCTTGGTGATTTCACTTTATGAAAGAGCATATGCATTAAGACCACTTTAAAAGGTTTACTGGGTTCACAAGAGGAGAGAAGAGGGTCTCTGTGAAATACAGATTTATGTAGGGATGACTCCTACATGCCTTTTTGCTTTATTTATAGTTATAAATTCTCAAAAGTACGCTGGTGATCCAAGAGACTTTATATGTGTAATAAGTTGAATTCTTGCTTTTATGGCAGCGAGATGGCAGAGTGGAGGCCAACAAAACAGCTGCTTTAACCGGGTCTTATCAGAAGTCCACTGACGCCTGGAGGCCTTCCCTGTACTAAAGGCTCACAAACACTCACACAGAGACAAACTGAATGCAGGGAAACACAGCAGTTATTATTGTGTTGGTGCTATGCTGGTGTTGGAGTTTGAATAGCAGACGTGGTCATGGATTCTCCTTTTGTGCACGGAAAATAAACTGTACATAACATATTGTACGTTATCCAGAATATGACATGTAGAACAATGTGATGCATTGTTTGCTGTTTACATTACAAAATAAAATAAGATCCCCTCAGTCTGCAGACAGCTGGGAGCCAAAAGGACACAACAGAAGAGGCAAAAGTCCTTTTTATTTGCTAGTTCATGCTGGCATACATTCTACACAGCTGGGGTCAGAAGTTTACATAAACCATTCATGGATGAATGTCATTGTAATTTTGGGCTTTTCATGATTTCTTTCAACTGTTCTTTTTCCAGAGTGGGATGTTTGTACATTATACATACTGCATACAGTTTTCTCTAATCCACACAAGTTCAAAAGTATACATACAGGTTCAAATATTTACATATACCTTCACTAATATTTGGCACTATATTTAAATGTGCCTTAGAAACTTTTGTTAGCCAAGCTTATAGCAGAATCCTGGCTGGATATTTAACTCTTCTTGGCAGAAAATGGTACAGTTAATTCAAATTAGTTGGTTTCTGGCACATAGATGGCTATTAAACATAGTCCACAAATTTTCAATAAGGTTAAAGTCGGGGCTTTGGGAAGTTCAATCCAGAAGATTAATGGGCCATTTCTAAACAAGTGCAGAAAAAGTTTAATGTTATTCAAATGTGTCACGACTTTATCAAAATCTGGAAGAAACCCCAAACTGTCAGCTTCAGATGAGAGGAAATTGGTTAGGATCTTTAACAACAACCCAGCATCCTCCAGCATTCAAGACTAAAATGAACTGGGAGCTGCTTGAACACTGGTGTCACTGTCCACAGTGAAGTGAGGTTTACGTCACCAGGGACCGCGAGGGTACCAAGAAAAGAGCCACTGCTCCAAAATCAGCTCTTTTAAGTTAGTCCACATGGAAGAGTCAAATGCCTTCTGGAGAAAAGTCAGACAAGACAAAGATTGAGTCCTTGGTGGTCGACACAGCTGAGTGTTCCAACAGGACAAATTATCACAAACACAAATCTAAACTGGTTTTGGAATCGATAAAGCAGGCTAACATTAAGCTTTGGAAGACTACAACCCTACTGAAGATTTGTGAATGCTATCAATTCTGCCAAGGAGAATGCTCAAATATCCAGCCAGAATTATTCCAGGAGCTTGTTAGTGGCTACCAAACCATCTGGTCGAGGTCCAACACTGCTAAGGGACTGTTATGGCCCTTAGCAGGGCCTCCCTTGATTGTGTCCCTGTAGGGTGTGTCCTGCCAGGTCTCCTGCCTTAGGTGCCACCCTATTTGTACAGCTGACCCAGAGACCTATATCTCTATATCAATTCTGTATCTATTTTATATCTCTATAGGAGAAATGTCTTAATATTTAGAATACATTGTCCCCCTCCAATAAAAGCATGAAAGAAGCAGGGGAGTTACTAAGAAAAAAACAAACACTATGCACAATAACAATGCCTCACACACAGATGAGTCGTTTTCTTCAACAATAGGTCTTTTTCCCTCCCAAAGATATGAATATGAATTATGAGTTCATACAACCACAGAATGTTTTGTGGTAAATATAATTAAGCCTGCAACACAAAAACGCGCACATACAGTGTTTTGATATCAACAAAAAAGCTGCACATCCTCTCATGTTTTCCTCTGGCTGTGTGTATGCAAGCAGCCTGATAGGAATGGAGGAGAGAGAAAGAAAAAGGACATTTTTTCCCAAAAATGTCTGAAAAACAATATAGCTGGAAGCCAGTTTTGGATTCTTTTTTTTAACTTTAGATGTGCTGTTGCCTGGGTCTGTTTTCAGTCAGGCTCAATAACATAGTTGAGGCATGCATGAATGTGCAGAATGCTTTGGACATGAACAGAAATCTTTTTGTTAAAGTTAACACTTTTAGTGAGCAGGTAAGAAACAAAAAAGTAGCCCGATATCAGGGAAACTTGTCACACACTGACTCTCCAATCTGGAAGACAAAAACATCATAGAGCCAAGAACCTGGCTGCGTTATATTCTTGTAGATTTTGAATCGTCTTTGCTTTGATTTTCTTTTTCTTTTTCGTTTTTGCTCTTTTCTTTTTTAGTTAAATTTACTTCCATAATAAATGTATGCACAAAGTACTAAAATTTGCATCAAAATTTACCAGATTGCTCAAATGAACCCATACTGATGCTTTCTTTAAAATAGGAATTTGACACAGGGGATGAAACTGTGTTTTCTGCAAATCAATATATAACAATTTCTATCATCTTAAAACACTGCGCTCCTACAACACGGCACCCAAGAGAAGTATTCAGTACAATGGAAGCGCTAATGCGTGGTACAGTGAGGGGAAATACATAGTAATTGGTATTTTCTGTGATAAGTGGCAGAGCCTGTGCCTGATAAATGATCAAACAATGGCAGCATAAGGGGAATTAACTTCTTTGAGGGGAAAGCAACATACAGTATGATCTATCATTCAACTCTGTATTTCAGCTTAAAAAAGTGGCAGCAAGAAAAAATTCTAGGAAGTGATGTTATTGAAATATAACAGTTACTAATGTAACTACAAATCATGGGTCTACTTAATCATAATCAAACTGAAACCCAGAAAATGTTTGTAAGCAGCACATCCCCTGGCATTTGTATTTTTTTTTAACACAAGGTCTGCATCACAGGGCAGGGGCTGTAGAATGATTTTCATAATGCACATTATGAAGTGCTTTAAGCACTCCTCCCCATTTCATTGAGTCATAATGATTCAGTCAGAGCGACCCAGCTTTGATCAAAAGAGCTGAAAACAGAAGGGATAAACATGTAGTACACTGTAGATGTATAACTCTGATTTAAGAACAGAGAAACAGCTTTTAATACTGAGTTTGTTTGTGTTTGTATGTGTCACTCTTATGACAGCCGATTCAACGTTTCCAAGAAAAAAACTGGACTTAAGTCAGTGAGTAGTTTGCTCCGTTATACTCAGTTCTTTATTTTGTATTGTAAAGGCGAAACTTAGACTAGACATCCTGAGTTTGAATCCACCGTCTAGTCTGGATCTTTCTGTAGGAAGTTTGTATGTTCTCTATGTGTAGGTAGTGAGGTTAGGTTAACTGGTCATTCTAAACTGTCCGTAGGTGTGAATGTGAGTGTGTACCCACCCTTTTGCCCTATGCTACTTGGGCTAGACTCTAACTCCCATGTGACCCTGAACTGACGACTGAGCAAAAGACAATGAATGGATGGGTACACCAGTTACAAAAAGTCACAGTTAGACTTTCACAGGAGTAAAATGTCATGACAGAAACAAATAATTACACCAAGATAAGATCAATACTGTACACTTTTTAGAAAGGACAAGCTAGAATCGTTTTTTCTTGTTCAAACTGCTAATAATTTAAAAGTAATGATTGCATACGTGAGTTAAAATGAATTTTGCCATCAGCTTCACTTGAGCAACAGGAAACACATCCTGCATATTTATCTTCACTATTAAATGCTTCATTTTGCCACACAAACTCAGTCCTAAGCAGTTAAGATTCAACAAAGTGTTGTATTACAGGTGGAGTTGTGCCTTTTGTTCTTGTTCTTAAAACCATTCTATAACATTATGTAGGGTTCACCACTATTACTACTCTTGCTTCTTCTGACATCCCATTCTCACAGAGCCTTGTGTCCTCAGGTAATAGAAGAGGCTATGTTTCGGCGCCTTGTATGGAACAGGAATACAGTAAGAGAACCTTTCTTCATTATCCACGTGAGTATTTAAAAACCCGCAGTTTGTCCTTTTAAATGAAGCAACTGTGAAACAGTTCAGTGGTTCTGGAGGAATTTTGTCAAGCTAGTGAAAAGAACTTTGATATTAAAATGAGTAGTGCTGTAACAGGCTTGGAGTTGTTTTGTTTTTTTTTCTTATCTTTTTTAAGTATGGGAATGTTAACAATATAGAGAAGGGTTTAGAGTAAAGACACTGTCAAGTTGCATTAGGGGAAGTCTGTGCTTTTGAAGCATGACCTATATTAAAAACCACAAGCCAGAACACTTCAGCCTCAGCTCCTTTGAGTATTCTTTTTTTAGTCTACATTTCACATCGCCCACCATTCGGAAGGTGTATTGCTGAAACACTACTGTACCCTTCTCTTTTTGTTTAGTGCATCTTGGGAAAAAAGTCACAAAACTTAGGAGGACACAGTTTGTGCAAAAATATGGCATTTCACAAGGACTGTTAAACTGCTGTTACACTGTCAAATATCCCACTGAGTGCAAAAAGCAGTCTCCTCAGCTAATAGTGCCCACAGATGGAAGCCACAGTGGGATGACACAAACTGGAGGAGAAGTTGTTACCGGCACGCTCTAATTGTGCACGAGCGTCCAAAAGAAGTTGCAACTGCTCCTGCAAGTAACTGTGCATAATGTGGGATAATGAGCGATGAGGCTGTGCAAAAGCTGTAACATCCCTGGGTTGCCAATAAACACACGTGGCTGCATTCAAAGCCAAATGTTTGGCTTAATTTTGGCCTTGAACCTAATGCTGTTGTTGGTGGGAACATGCAGGATTTTGCAGGATTTGATTTCAACAAATGCACCAGTGGGGTTAACAGGAAACTTCACAGCAACAAAAGAAAAGTGGAGCAAACATTTCCACCTCAGTCATTAATGTCCGAGACCGCAGCGTGACTCTCCACCTCAATTTTTCCAGTCAGCTACTTTGACTGAGTGAGTTTTTTGGGTGTTTCATGTTTAAATGCTGTGCATTACTGTGGAACAAACCCCCACTTACGGGTGTATCGTATTCCAAAACATTCTCCATCTTTAGTCCCCCAATCAATACTGGCTTATGAAGCCCAAACACCCCACCGCTTTTAACAAGAGAGCAGGATCTATAATGGGATTCTGATTCTTCACCCACCTTCATTGTGCACTATCTAACCTCTGTGTGAAAACAAATGACAGTCGGCTCCATTGTGAGCCAAAGTCTCCCCTCCAATCTCTCTTTTTTAGTTGTTTCTTAAGCAAAATGCACTCTGTGTCAGTCTAGACTAGGCTGCACTGGGAACACATGCTCCCCAGCAGAAATGTACTCCAGGTGTGTGTAAGGGACACAACGACTAAGATTCCTGATAAAAACAAAACAAGTTTCTTCTCTTCATAAGAAAGAGTGTATGCATAATTCACCCTGGCATTCCGATCAAAACCAGACTCTTGGCAGCAAAATGCATGATATGCTGGAAAAGCAATACCCAGAAACATACTCAGCAATATGCTGTATCTCACACACACTCTGACACACAAATGCAGCACAACGCACCCTGGCCTGAAGCCTCTTGCTCTCCATCCCTGTATCTCTGTGTCAGCAGAAATACAAAATAAGGCAAAACTTTGCCAAAAAGCTTGCTGTATTGTGGACGACATGCTAAAAAAAGGAGGTCTAAGTTGGAAAATTACACTTCGAAGACTTTAGCATATATTTTTTGTATTCATTTAACACAACTGTTAAATATACTAAAAGCACCCACTTTCCCGTACAATATCTAATAAAATAGTGACTGAACCTTTATTCAGCAACATAAGGTTATACTCTGTATGTAAGGCCTGCTTTGGCAAGATTACCATCTGAGTTTTGCATTACCAAAAGGTGCCTGCCTACACTGGCATAGCGCCTGCTTGCAAAGATTGCCAGAACCTCTTTACATAACACAAAACACACTTCAAAGAACACATTACGCATCAGAACATATCCCAAAAGCCTGGTTAAAAGCCAAAAATGTAACCTTGACAAAGATTCATCTGGCATGTGTGTTGTTATGCGAGTGAGCAGATGTTGAGCAGCAGCAGCTGTAATGCTGTATTCTATGGGAATTAAAAATGGATGGCTAGCTAATGAAGGGCGTTTTCTTTGATAAAGTTTGCAGACATTACACTGGCACATCACCTAGGAGTTTCCTATGATATGAACGTGTGAATTGAAGAGTAACCAGTTTCAGTGTATAATTTTATTTTTACAATGTAATATCAATAAAAATTTGGAGAGTGCAAGCTAAAACTTTACCATGCATACCAAACAGTATGAGAGCGATTATAAAGGATGTTGTGATGCCAAATTAACTGTTAGCAATAAAAACTAAAATTTGCATTTATTACACATATAACAAAACATTAAAAAGCATTAAAAGCCTTCCCCTTTAAAGTTCAGTATGTTGCTGTGTTTCTATATATATTCCATTAAATATAGGAAACCGCCGCCCTCTGTTTTTATTCAACTTTAATGGCATCTATAACTTTTTCATAACGGAGTTTTGGATATTCTCCTTCTGCTTGAATGCTGTTGAATTTCAGGGTTTTTTTTGAGTGAGTGTATTTTCTTTGCATTATATCACAATCAAAAATGTATTTCAGTTATTTATTAGGTTTTCCTTTTCGCTTCAGACTTCTCAGCAATATGTGCCAAATGCTGTTATACTCCCAAGGTACACTTCACACACTTCATGGTGCCTCACAAACAGAAAAGTAGCTAAAACCACAGATATTTTTTCTATAACAATGTAATTTTCCTCCTGTGGATTATAATTTTTTTGTCATGCAGGCTTTTTGTGCAAAAAAAAAAGTGGACTGAGTGCAAATATGACCTGAACCAAAAGTATAAAGTGCACATATTCCCAACCAGCACTATTGTTCCGAGTTATATTATGCAGCATGGTGCTGCTTGCATTGTTTCTGGCTCATTCGCACTGAGCAATCGCTTCTGACTTTGAGCTGGTTCATTTCATTCAAAGCTCCAATACAAAGTGTGCTGGTCAGCAAAAATCTCAGGTTAAAAAATTCAAAGTTAAGGCTGAGTCCTACATAAACATGCAGTGGATGTGAACCAAAGCACATTTGCATTATTAGAATTCTTGAAATATACCCCGTGGTTTGTTTCAGCAACTATCTCAGACTATTTTTGTGTCATCCCTCCTCTCTTCCAATTCCACATCTGTGCATCAAGTTTGACCTCAGCTTTCAGTACATTATCCATCTCATCTACTGGAGGTGATCACACACACACACACACATACACACACACACATAGACGTGCACACATGCGCATACACACAGCATCTCTTCAATCTTCTTGCAAAAGAATTGGTCTGAGTTGGCCCCTGAGGGTCATCCCTTCTCTCACTATTTAGTTCTATTAGAGAGTTCAGGCACACAGAGAGACCTTGCTGGAGAGGATTGGTTTAGCTGCAGATGTAATGTTCAAGGTGAAAGCCTACCGGGTAACAAGATGAATTCTTAGCAGACCTGCAAGGATGTCCACTTTGATGGATCGAATAGGCTTGTCCTTGCAAACACAAAGCAACTCTATGAGTGTGGAACCATCCTGCAACTACGCTTCTCTCGTGATGTTGTTTCTTTATACATTTCATCCTCTCAGTTATGGGAAGCATTTAAAAAAAAGATGGCTGACTAATTGTGACTTTCTAAGTTTGCACTGTTCCACACACCAATTGTCTTTCAGCACTATCTACATGAATTCAATTCACTGGTGTTAAATTGCCACATTTAGATAAAGTTTTTTTTAATTGAATTTTTTAAACTGTAGGGAAATGCCAGACATCATGACAGAAAGCTAGTTTGACTTATTAAGTTCTCGTGATATTGAAGTTCCATCCGTTAAACCAAAACTTTTTTCGTTTTTAAAAAAATATAATTCATTTCATTGTTCAGTGTTTCCAAACAATTAATACAGGACAGAGATATCGGTCCATATTCCACAGAGGTAACTCTTTGTTTGACAAGCCTGTAAGTTTGTCTACATTCATTTTAATAAAACATTACTTAACAAACTAAAACAAAGACCTGGTGGTAGCCACACAGATATATTGTGCAAAACACTTTTTCAGTTCATCCACAGTGAAGGTCGGGCATGTAGTGGAAAGGTTAAAGTATATGAAAATAAATCCATACTTAGAAATTACTTAGAAATGACAAAACAATTCAAAAGTTCTCTCTATTGACTTGTAAAATGTTAGTGTCCATGAATTTGTTGAAAACTTAGCATCTATAGAAAAATAATTGTGAAAAATAAAAGTGACTAATGAACAAAGGTTCAGAATGCATCCGTCCAATGTTTATGGTTTATCCAGTTTAGAGACACAGGGCTGGAAAAGGTGGGCTACACCCTGGAGAGGATGACAGCGTGTTGGGTTTAGAATCATAACTTGATTTGATCAAATGATTAAATTAAACTTCAGCTGCATCAAAATAGCTTCAATAAAAAGCACCACAGGTTCTCGTTTAATGAGGCAACAGCTTTGTTTTTTCTATGCATCAGTAATAAACTCACAGTTAAATAAACAGGCTTGAGAACAAAAACCCCCCGTATAGACATTTTGATCTGTTACGTGTCAAAGCTTTGGTCTTTTTTCACCGTCCATCTGAACCAAAATGAAATTATGCTCAATGAGTATAATTTAACATGGCGGTAGGCAGATTTACCATGAGTGTTTTTGCAGTTTATTGCGCAACTTTTCCGGTAAACAATGTTTTTTTCCCCCCAGACATTCCTTGTAAACTTCATGTGCACTAATTTGCAGGGTGGATCCCAGTACATTCGACTTTCCTCTTCCAGGAACCCCCCGCTAAGATTAATGCATCTATCATCCCCACAATAACCAGAGGCGCATTTTTGACAGAGCAACTGATAGGACTCCGAGAGCTTCATTTAAAAGTACTGAAGGCTAAGAGGAACATCTAACGAGTAAGTTAAACACCTGCCAGACACAAGATCCTACTGATGTGTTCATGCTTTGATGGATAATGATTTCTATGGCCTAAAATGTATTCATTTCAAATTAACAACATCTGCTGTAAAGCCAAGAGATACACATCTGATGTGAGGAATCTGCTTTTTTTGTTTTTATTAACGCCTTGTAGAAGCGAGCGCGTTCTTCCAGTCCTGTTATTTTTACTCCAAGCTGTCAGAGCAGAGAAGAACCATTAAAAGCTAAAAGGCTTGGTAAATTGCATGCGATTGGTAGCTGGACAGGCTGAGAGTCTGTGCTGCTGAGAAGGGTTTGATCCATGGGTAAGTATGTAAAATAGCAAAAAAACAAACAAAAATCCCCCCCAAACCCCCCTCTCATTAGGATTTACCCAGAAGCCTTAGCTAAACAACAACTGGATAAACAAAGAAAGCATGGGCCCAAAATCATACATGCAGATTTTAAACACCATATTTTATCGCTTCACTCCCACTCCTGTTTTACTCCATCCTTTTCCCTCGCTGCCTTGCCACGTCTTACTTCCGGAGATGAATAATGTAGACTCCCTCACTGCTTTGTATGAACACAGCAATTCCCTGGATGAGGTTCTCCCCAAGGACTAGAGAGCCACAGGCCTGTCTCCAGGCCCACCCCTCTAATCTGCATTCTCCCTCTGTTCTCTTAATTAGCAGGTTATGGACAAGAAGGCACAGTAATTTCACCCAGCTGTTGCAGATTTCTCATTTTGCCCCTCCCCTGTGGCAAACCCTCGTCTTCTTTTCCCGACGTTCTTTTCCTCCACGAGTTACATTTCTTTTTGTCTTTTCATCTTCGTCAACGTCGCCATTTTCCCTTCCAAGCTTATCGTCTTCTTCATCAACACAGAAGTTTTAATCTGCATGGTTCGTAATGAGGCACAGGCAACGGCAAGAGGCTGAAGGGCAGAGTAAATTATTAAAGGAGAAAGAAATGTCACAAGCTACAGAAGTCAGTAACAGCCCGACATAAAAACCGTGAATGACTTAGTTCTTATTAGGTGTTAAAGGGAAACAGGGATAACAGCCTCATTTCATACCTAATAATATAGATGAAATTAGAATCTCCTTCTAAACCTGTATTGACAGAAATTAATCTCTCTGTAGCTCTCTTTGTGTGTGTCTGTGTGTGTCTGTGTGTGCGTGTGTGTCTCTCTCCACAGTGAATTGCAGGGTAAATGGAATGACAAACCTGGGCCCTCTGGGTACAATATACCATACAGCACCCAAGGGCTCTTCATCGTTTCAATATATCAGCTTATGATGCAAGAAGCTTAATGTACAAGGGAGTCCTGTTTTACATAGAGGCCTCAGGGAACGTTAGGTTAATGTTCTCACAGAAACCAATTTACTATAAAATCTTTCTAGCACTGCGTGCCTCTGTGATCATGTTCAGACAGTCTATAGCACCGCATTAAATAAGTCCCTTCAGAGCCTTTGAATTGACATAGTCCAAGTCTTGACATCAGTGTGACAGCGGTGACAAGTTTAGAGATTTGTTTAATGCTGTTTTGCGATATTCTCCCTTGCAAACTTTGCCAAATCAATAAAGTATTCTGATTCTGATTCAAATATGACAAAGATTTTAGATCTGCAAAAAAACATGCAAACAAGAGAAGATTACTAAAAGTGACAGTCAGGCCATAAAGGAAAAAAAAAGAAGAAGGAATAATAAAAATGCTGAAGAAGATCTATTCATGTTTCATGTAATGATTTGTGAGTATTTAAGTCATGTGAATCATGCAAGTCATGATTTGTTCAGGAAGCCTGTTTAATTTAAATTTTTTTGACACAACACAATTTTGTTTCTTGCAAAAACAAACACCCGCTCACACTGCCACGTCTGTCTTTGTATTGTTAACTGTCTTCAAACATGGCTGTAGTTTCTTCCGTGTTGTAAACTATCCCCACGAGATCCTTCTCTTGTTAAACTTATAAACTAATAGCTGCAATAAAATAAGATCTATATCATCACACGGGCCATTATTAAAGCTTTTCCAATAAACAGGTGTATATTATATTAAGTAGCATTAAAGCACATTATGTTCAGCTGTTAATTTACTCCTTCTCTCTGCTGGCCTTGGCGTAGCACAAAGTGTCATTTTTCTCTTCCAACAGATCGGCGCTCCGTTCCAGTTCACAGTCTGCATTACTTCAAAGTTCACACAAAATGAAATATGTCCTGATGTAATGACAAAACACTTCCACTCTTTCCCACGGAGCATAATAATGTAATCATAATTGGTGTACCGCGGTGAACTTTCTCCCAAAGATTTATTCTGCGCACATCTCACTCAAGTGTAGTCTACCCAGGAGTTGATGCTTTTAAATATCAGGGCTCTGCAGGCTTCAAAGGCCGACCCAGAGGAGCTGAATTCATGTCGGTTACAAGGGAACGCAGTCAAAAAGATCCAAGAAACGACAAAATTAATGCACTATTCAACTTTTCAACAATTTGCTAAAATAATATCCAATCACAGTTGCTAAAAAAAAGGATATGATGTATGCTGCTTTTAGTTTTGGCAGCTTGAGTCACTTGACTATAAAGCAAAGAAGTATTGTTATGTACTGTACAGTGAATTGGACAGTCTTCGCCTTGCTGTGGTAAGAACATCACACTGTTTGCAATATATTCATGTGTAGCTGGTGCAACTCAGTCACACGTAAACAAACCAAACAATGGATACAGAAATACCCACCAGAGTGACACACTATATACCCCGGACAAATCTGAATGCAAACCATAATGGAACAGTGCTTTTTCTTAACAGCAGCTTTAATTGTTTTTTTGGTCATTTTTTTGCTTTTCTTTATTTTATTTTCTCTTTGAACTGTATGTATGCTTGTGTCATAAAAAAAACGAATCTAATATTTCAACCAGAGCACTGAAGGCAGCAGGCTGCTCACTTGTGAGGTTCATATTTTTGCAAATTTATACAGAACACTGTCAGCTCAGCATTCAGCGTGAAAAGCAGAACGTACCAAAGTAAAAATGACAGGAGAGGAGGGACAGGATGTGACAAATTGGTGACCCCATTTGAGTACACACACACATATAGACTCGCAAGGGAACGAGCAAAGTTTCCAGTCTCAAGCAGAAATTACAAAGGAGTATGAATCCATTTTTTCTCTACATTTGATATCAGTGCTAACCATCCAATGGGCCAGTCAGTCCCTGGTGTCTGACTGAGCCATGTGCGTGTTCCTGCTGTTTTTCTCTTCCAGTAAATATATATAATATATATAATTGGCTAAAATAAAATTTCACATGGTTTATTTTTTATGCACCTTCTCAGCCCAGTATGTGTTACATTATATAACAAAAATCTGAAGATGACCCACACTCCACTCAGTGATCTGCACACTCATAATCATCATCCCAGCTGCCTGACTGAAACATCTCTCCCCACAAAAACAGGGATTGTGTCTGACATATGCAATTCTCTGAAAAATGAAGTGCTTCCACAAGAAGAGGTTAAGTAGCAGCTAGGTGCTGATGATCAAATGTACTTTATGAATTGATAATGCGAGTGTGAGCAGCTCTTTAAAAGCAGTGGTTTTGGCAGTTTGCTGGACTTGTCCATTGAGCTGTGTGCTAACAAAATGCCACAAACTTCCCATGAATGGACGTCCCAGGAAATCCACTCTAAGCTCAGAACATGCAACGCTCACAGAAATTTAATTTCACTAGCTGGGCCCAGGGGACTGGCGATGGCTCCCGGGCCTGGCAGATCCCCATGTACTAAATAGAAGTGAAGAAGTTGAAGAATGGAGAAGAAGGAGGGACGGAGGGTGGGGCACGTAAATGAGAATGATCGGCTTGCAGAACTAGGGGAACCTATATAGATGTCAGCGGGAAGGAGCGTGTTTGGAGGCGTGGTCCTGCTCCTGAAATTTCGATACATAATCTCCAATTAAGTTGCATCTGAACAAAAACACAAGACTTTTTGAGCAATGTTCTTTGGACAGATGAGAAGTAAAGATGTGTAGTTCCAATGTACAGCAGCACGTTTGCAGAAGACCAAACACAGTGAATCAGCACAAATAACTTGGACCAGCTTGGGAATGAACAGATGATGACAAAAGTACTGATACTTGTGTTAAATAGTTTGATAAAAGTACTTATTAAAGGTCTTTACTCAAGTAAAAATAAAAACGATGAGTCTTTTGCGGTCTAAGACTGCCTGAAGTCTAGAACTCTTGCTTCTTAGTGTGTCTCTTTGCCTTCAGTTTCACCCCTACAGTAACTGAAAAACATGCGCTGTTTAACTGGTATCAGGTGATAGACTTGGCTGTTGAAGAATATCCCATTCTTTGACTTGACAAACTCCTGGGTGGCTTTTGCAGTAAACTTCTGGTTGTTATTAATTTATTTGAACTGTTTCTTCCCTCCCCATACTTTTCGTTCGTGTTCCTCTTGGTTTAATTGCAGACCTGAGCAGAGTCTTTTAGATGTCTTTTGGAAAAAGAACTAGTAAGACAATGTAATGCTCAAGTGACTATACATCTTGCTTATGTTGCAGCTTTCCAGCATTTCTGACTATTGTTAAGTAAATCACTTAAGATGAGCAAAACTGTATAACATGCAATAACAGAAGTCGTTGACCTCCAAAGTGGTTTCATTTACTGATTCCTGTAGTTCAAGTTATCGTCCCAGAGGGCAGTGACCTGCATTCATATCCGCCAATAGAGCAAAACAAAAGCAGATTAAGATAAACAGTGTGAAAAAGAAGTTCACACTCACAGCCTCGGTGCACACTGCTGATCACAGAAGACAAAGCTGAACAATAAAAGGCCTTCTGCAGTCTAACTTGCATACAGACAAAGACTAAAACAGGAAAAACCAGCTTCCAGGGTCATCTACAAATGGGACAGTGAGGCTGAGGAGGTCCTACAGGACTGCTTTGACAGCAGTTGATGGCAACATCAATGAACTCACAGACTCTGTCATTGGTTATATTGGAAAGTGCATGGATGATACCATCACAAAAACCACTGTCCGCATATATCCAAATCAGAAACCCTGGGTAAATAAAGACGTTCGCGCCAAGCCTTTAACTCCGGGGACGCTGATGCATATAAAGCAGCCAGGTATGACCTCCGAAAGTCCATAAAAAAGACCAGAAAGGACTACAGGGACAAAATGGAGTCCAGCTACCACAGCTTTGACACCAGGCGACTGTGGAATGGACTGCGCTGCATCACTGACTACAAGAAGGACAACACAGGCAGTGTTCAGCCCACTGCATCTCTCGCAGACAAGCTCAACAACTTCTATGCTCGCTTTGATGCAGACAACAGAGAGCAGATCCTCTACCCTCAGGAGGACAGTGAGGCTGTAACTTTAACTCTGAAAACAGAAGCTGTGAGATGGACTTTTAAAAAGGTCAATCCTCACAAAGCTCCAGGACCGGACGGCATCCCAGGCCGGCTTCTCAGAGTGTGTGCAGACGAGCTGGCCAAGGTGTTCACCAACATCTTCAACCTCTCCCTGAGGCAGTCAGTGGTCCCCACATCCCTCAGAGCATCCACCATCATTCCTGTTCCCAAAAAATCAGTTGTCTCCTGTCTGAATGACTACCGTCCTGTTGCACTGACATCTGTCATCATGAAGTGCCTGGAGCGGCTGGTCAAAGGTCACATCTGCTCCTCACTCCCTGACACACTGGACCCTCTTCAGCTTACCTATCGGACAAACAGAGCCACAGAGGATGCCATCGCCCTGGCAACACACACCACCCTCACTCACCTGGAAAAAGGGAATACATATGCAAGGGTCCTCTTCATCGACTACAGCTCAGCATTTAACACCATCATCCCCTCAAAACTTGCCACGAAGCTCGTCGACCTTGGGCTGGGAACACCGATCTGCAGATGGATTCTAAACTTCCTCACAAACAGGCCCCAGGTGGTGAGAGTTGGTAAGCACACCTCCTCACCACTCACCCTAAACACAGGTACGCCACAGGGTTGTGTGCTTAGCCCCCTCCTATATTCCCTGTTCACACACGACTGTGTTGCTAAACACAAGTCCAACATCATCATCAAGTTAGCAGATGACACAACCATCATAGGCCTCATCACAGGCAATGATGAGATGGCCTGTAGAGAGGAGGTGATGGCGCTGTACGAGTGGTGTCTGGAAAATAACCTGACTCTCAACATCAGCAAAACTAGAGAGATGATAGTGGACTACCAGAAACGACCAGTCAGGGAACACCATCCCATCCACATCAACGGTGTCAAGGTCGAAAAGGTCAGCAGCTTCAAATTCCTTGGAATCAACATCACCGAGGACTTCTCCTGAACCCTTCACACAGACACTGCTACCAGGAAAGCTCGCCAGCGGCTTTACTTCCTGAAGAGGCTGAGGAAGTTTGGCATGAACGCCAACATCACCTCAAATTTATATAGGTGTGCAATCGAGAGCTTGCTGACGAGCTGCATTACAGTTTGGTACGGAAGCTGCTCTGCCAGCAGCCGTAAATCACTACAGAGGGTAGTGAAGGCAGCAGAGCACATCACTGGCATGAGGCTTCCTGCCATTCAGGACATTTATCTTCAGCGATGCCTCCGTAAAGCACACAGCATCATCAAGGACCACAGCCACCCAGCACATCAGCTGTTCTCCTTGTTACCATCTGGCAGACGTTACAGGAGTCTGTCTGCTCGGACTACAAGACTTAAAAACAGTTTCTACCATCAAGCCATACGACACCTCAACCACAACACTTAAACACACACACACACACACACACTCCACAGGACGCACTCAGAAGCTACCCTGCAGCTTCACAAGTACTCTGTATAATCTGCACTGGTCACTCCCCTTTATTGATATTTATATTTATAAAAAAAAGTGCAATACTGTAACATCTGCCACAAAAAACAAAAACTTTTGTACTGTTTAGTTTGTACTGCTGCTCATTCCTGTGCAATATCCCATCTGATTTATTCAGCATATATTCAAATGTGTGCTGTGTGTGGATTCCTGACTTTAAAAGCGTTGTGGCTTCTCATGCTGTGATAATAACCTTTTTCAGAGATCTACTGCTGAGAAGGAGGTGAAGAAGCGACAGAAAGGGAGGAGAAATGAGGTTTAGAGGAAACTGAGGAAAGTCAGGAGGGACTGGAGGTGACCTGATTCACACAGACAAATATGTACACACACACCAGCTTTGACACCAACTATAATCCATCACTGCATTACTTGTCATTCCTCTACCTGCCATAATGACCCAGAGCCGTCTGTTATGGTTTGGAGCCAGAGGTGAGTCCCAGGGTGGAAACACACATAGACAAATGGAACAGATGCACAGGTCTGGTGCAGAAGAGTAGCAGTGCAGTGTAACACTCAAGTTAGGCAGTTAGCAAAGGGCATGGATCGCACAGTCCTGTGTGCTCATGTTGACGCACTAGTCTGCACATTTATCTGCAGGAAGCATCGCCTACATTTCAGCAGCTTCTAATAAAAGAGAAAGAAACATATACTGTACAGGCATGTGAACACTCACATCACCATAGTAAACCATGTATATCACAGGTAAGTGATAGATTACACTGATTTGTAAGCTAAAACTTGGCATTTCATACTGCCAGGTCAGTGTTCAATTTGCAACACGTTCTCACTCCCAAAGTGTCAATTTGACATTTTGTTAATGGCAGTCCCAGAAGCTACGTCTCCCTGCAATTGACAGGTGCTCCAGCAAAGAGGTTTGTACTGAAGTACACTCATATTAGACTAAATCACAAAGCGATGTAGGAGACTTCAGGTCCCAATCATCTCACAGTGAGAGTAAGCAGATGTGCTCTGTGTGGCTGAATCAATTTGTTGTGTCAGGGGAATTCATTGGCCACACTGCGCTGGCTGAAACAAGCAGTGCTTTTTGTGGACAAGGATGAACTTAGCAGCTGAAGTATTTCCTAGTTTAGGTCCGACCAGTGTGAAGACATGTGACGAGCTGCTCATCACTCACACTAAACAGGACGCAGGTTTTAGTCAGTGTCAGAACCAGTGGTAAGTATTCATTTTTATTACTGGACTAAAATGGGTAAATAATAATGAGCTTTAAGCACCAGTTTCAGCTTGTCCAGAGGTGTTCCTTTCCATACTAGCAGAATAGGGTAGATCATGAATACCCACCAAGAATCATATCTGGTAATGTTTGGCATACACTAACGGTAGCGATTTTAAGGGTAGTGCGAGTTTAAGTGTATGCATGAGATGACATCTGGAAAAGAATGTTCTAATTTCTGAAGATTCGTTTAAAATGTGGCTTTGTGAAGTATTTATAGATGTTAATATTCTGGTTTTCAGAATTTTAGAGAACATTTTTTTTTTAATCCTAGTTACAACACTGCCGATCCATTTAGTACTGTTCTTATAACTGTCTTAAATTTTCAGTACTGATGGAATTACACTTATGTTACATTAGTACACTTAATGTAATGTGTAAATTAAGTACAGAGATTAATTGAAAATTACCTTTTCAATTAAATCAGCTTTGTGAAACCAAGTTTAGTTTACTTTTTTGCTTATATAGGATAGAAATGGTGAAAGAAAGCTGTGCTGCTTCAGGTTGTATCTTGAATTGTGACTGGCAGAGTCCTAATTTAATCCCACCAATTTAATCCCAGAGATGCTCACTGTTTTGAAGAAATTTAAGATGCTACAAAATGAATTACTTTGAGGAAGATTACATAAATTATTTTATGTATGATTATAAATGTGACTGATCTTTTTTTAAACCTTTTATGTATTTATTTATTTCTTACTTGGGTTCCTACCATAGATATGACACATTATACGGGGCAAAGAAGTAAACTTCATCAGTCTAAAGGGCTCACTGAGGGTTTAATTTCACCAAATCTATCAGTTATTATTTGAGTCTTGCAGCATAAATTCCAGTGTGTATAGTGCGGGCAGTCCTTCCATGGCAGTATACTGTCACTCAGTTTTTGCACTTTTAGCAGAGATCTCAACATTGATTGCAACAAAAGCGTCAGCATGCACAGTCTAAGAATTCTTTCTTTCTTAGACTGGGGGAATCGATATTTCAGGATTCAATCAAAATCAGGAGACAGAGTCTGAGCAAACAGACCCCAAAACAGCCGAAAAAACAAAAGAATGCTCGAAATCAAATTGTGAGAAATTATTTTCCCGACAACTCAATTATTAAATTCTGGTCATTTTAGCAGGCACCTTCTGGCTGTTTCAGTGATGTGCAATATGATGAACAGGACTTTTGAATAATTTTCATTCAGATAAAAAAAAAAAATTAAAAAGGCCCCGTCTGTTCTTCAAGTCTATCTTGTATTTCTGGCTTCTCTCTCAAAGTCAGTCACAAGATTTTCTCCAAGCATCCAGTGGGCAAAAAAAACTGAACAATAAACATAAACTTAAGCACGCTGATATAAAAGGCATCAGCAGAGGTGTTAGGTGTTAGTGAAACGTGAAGATCTTCAGAAAATTGTCAGTTATACTTTCTAGTCTGAGACTCAAAGCACAATTCTTAATATTCATTATGAGGACAAAAACCACTTTATGTTATCACCAGAGTTTAACCCCAATTAAGTCAGGTAGAGACTTCATAACTCACATCCAAAACACAGACTCCAAAAGACAGATTTGATCGTTTAATGTTGATGATCAGCTCTAGACTGGCAGCTCTTGAGTAGATCAAAAAATACAAAAAACTAGAATGTCATAGAGTATGTAAAACAAAACTTTACCTTTGTAAAAACAAAAACAAAAACTAAACAAAGATACATTTTTTTTTTAAAAAGAAGGAAATCGGAAAAAAACTTTCCACTTCAAGCTGAAGAGGAATCCTATAGTCATTCCAGTCTTTTCTGACTAACTCTTAGGTGCAGAGGTGGCAAAAGTACAGACTTTCTTCACTTAGGTAAAAGTCACTTTTTTACTCAAGGAAAAGTGTAAAAAGTACAGGCCGTGAAAAGTACTCAAAGTAAGAAAGTAAAAAGTTGCTCCTTGAAGGACAAGTCTACTAAAAATGTTTGTACAAAGTAGTGCTGTCAGCGTTAATCTCGTTAAAATGACGTTAACGCCATAACCACATTAACGCTGCAAATCTCCGTTAGCGAATTAGCGCGGATCGCCTGGGCGGCGTCAATGCATTAACAAGCTAACCGCGCTAACGCGTTAATGCCGTGCGGCCCCACAGTATAGTATATAGATTCAAGTAAACTATTTGTACTTGATTACTTCCCACCTCTGCGTAGAAGACATGAAAAAGAATATCAAGTACTGTGCAGCCCTGTTATTTTCTCTAATGGTACAAGAATTGATCATGAAATGGAAACTTCTGAACATCTAGAGTCTTTAGAACAAGCCAAAAATGTCTCACTCTGTAGGGATCAAGCTTTGGGATTGCAGCTAAAACTGTCTCCAACAATTCAGTCTCCAAGTGTTCCACATTGGTCATGTTTCAAAAAGTCTTTGCTCATGTTGGCAGAAGTACTGTCTGTGCTTTATATTATATCCTCTGCTTTAGTTGGTGCCTTATCATTTTAATAAAGCTTTCGCTGTCTCTTATCCAAATGATGGGGTTTAAGCAATAAACTGTAAATGACTGTTAAATCAAAATAAGTGCCTCAAACATCAACTTGATTTAACACTATAAAATGGAGCGAGTTGAAGGATTGGTACTGGCCTTTTTTAAAAAAATAATAAAATAAGTGATACTGTGAGGATAGAAAATACACAATCTTTAATATTTTAAAGATATTAGTATCAAGCTGTAACAAACGACCTGACAACCAGCCAAATCTTTGGATCTATTTTTATACCAATGCCATTTGAAAGCATTGCTGAAAGTCTTTTTCTTTTACAGCAGGCGGGGGTTACGACTGTGAAGTAGACTCTTTATTCAGATAAGACAAATTATGACACAGTGCTCAAACAGAAAGAGCATGACACAGAACTGTCAGGCTCTCAAATTAAAACAGGTCTTTAAGAAGAAGGAGTGAAAATGAGGCAGAGTAATGCTACATATGGAAATACTACAGTATCTGATGTATTAGACCGCCTCGCTGTATTGCTTTGTTCTGATGCTGGAATGAATGGGGTTTCAATATACTGACTGAATCCAACAAAAGCCCTTAGTGTAGAAATGCCATTTATCATTATTGCATGCTGTTTCTGTTACACTGGGATTAGGAAATCTTCCAGTGGTGATTCATTAGATGTGAGTAGGTGCTGTTTTGATGGTTGCTTGATTTATTACTTTGCTGCTACAAAGCTGTGAGTTGTCTAACTTTTCCCACATTTGTGTGTCTGTCTGCAACTGGCTGATGCTCAAAACTAAATTATTAAATAATCACAATGCCAAAGATAGATGTGCAAGCCATCTCGCTCTTGGTAATAATGTCTGTGGAAAAAGATTGGACAATAACTGAAACAACTGATTTCCTCTGACAAAGCGCAGCAAAAAAAAAAAAAGGACTGAACAAAGACATTTTTAAATCCCTGCTGCACTTCTTACTCAGCCTTTTTAGTGCCAATGACAAATTTAGTTATTCAAGTTTTTTTCTTCTTCTTCAGAAATTAAAATAGCAGCAAGCAAAATGATCCTCAAAACTTCTCTGTTGAACATTTCCATCAACCTACATGTTATTTGTAGAAATAAAGTGTCCATGCGAAGGAGTATCAAGGCCATACCAAGAAAGAATGTTATAGAGCATTTTGAGAATCAAGTCAAAATTTCGAGATTAAAGAAGAGTGGATTTGCACAAAAGGGGATGGGTTGTAATGGACAGATGCAAGGTTATCGATGGTGCAATACCCTTGCAGTAAAGATGATGTATGTTGTATAATGAGATGGCCGATCAATTTGTTTCATCAACTCATCCAAACAAGGTATTTTTAGAGTGTATAGCAGCCGTGACATTCTGTCACGAAACAACAGTGGTAATCCCCACATTTAGACTTTTTTCTCAAAATGATCAACAATATATATTTTTTCTTAATGTGGCCCTAATACTCGGTCGCATAGTGAAACAGGACATAGAAAACTGTTAAAAATATCAAAAATCAACTCATGAATACTTCTTGTGAACTGCTGCATAATTTGCATGCAAACAAAAAAAGTTATGTCTTTATTAATTTAGGTTGAAGACTGTGAGTTTGAATGTAAGTGACATGAGGACGTAAAAAGGATTTGATTGTACTAAATTACTATTTTATACTTATTGCTGCTTGAAGCTAAACTAGCCACTACAGATATAAAATGAATATGTAAACGACCTGTTAATGGGTTACATTGCAGGTAATGTGTGGGTAATGGGTAAAAGGTGTGCGCTGATATACGCTATGCATTATGGTCAAACATCTTCACTTTACTGTCATCTCTTTCACTAAGATTTGTGTTTTCTTCAACACAGAACTATTTAGGCTTAGTTTTGCAAATTTGTAAACCTAAACCATGCTGTCATATTCTTTTTACAGAGAACAGGCTTTCTAAGGTTAACATTTAACCTGCTTGCTGAGGCTTGCGGAGCAAGAGATGCAGCTCTTGGGTTTTTTCCAACGTTTCAGAGCATTTCAGAATTTGATCTTGGGGTGATTTTGCTGGAACATGCACTTCTGAGAAAATTAGAAACTGTAATCTTTCTCAGGAGTAGATTGATGGACTTCAAATTGTTTGAAAATGGCCTTATAACCCTTCCCAGGCTGATGGGTAGCAAAATGAGCTCTAAGATGATTGATGGTGTCTTTCCCCGTTAACATTGCGTTAACACAAACCTGACAGCTCCAGAACAGCTAACTGCCAAAACTGCCTTTATAGAGTTCCCCATATTTGCTGATCATCAATTAATCAAGTACATTTGATCAGCAGCATCTGGCTACTACTTACCCTCTTAATCTGTATGGAAGCAGTAAGGGTGTACTATATTTTGACCTCATTTTTGTTAAATAAATAATGTCACGGCATAATATGTCGCATTCAATAATTTATCTAAGAGTTTACCCACCTAATTTGAAGACCTGCTAAGAACCATATGATTTCTTTCTGTCCTGATACGTAAAGCTTCAGAATTTAAAGATAGTGTACCATCCTTTTACAACAACTCTAGCTTCATGTTGCAATTGTAGTCATGTTATATCAGTGTAGTTTGTCTAGCAAATACATTTGGATGAATGAACATACAAAATAAATGATCTACTAAATTCATGTCTTACTGGGTGTAATATTTAAAACAAAACCATGCACAGCAATTGTGCTTGGAGACCAAATAAGTGGAGTAAAAACATATTGATGAATATCTTTCCTTTTTTCTCATGACAGAGGAGAAAACGTATGAGGTTTTTTAATGTAACAAAGGCAACCAACGATTGCAGTGAAGGAAGAAAAGATGAGCAATCAACAACAAAGAAAGCTGAAAAGCTACGGCAGATAATGCCTAGAATCTGAAGAGAAATCAATAATTATATACAGCATGTTCTTCTTTAAAATTGGTCTCAAAGCCTTTATAGAAATGAACACTTTCCTCTTCAAGGTCTACTTTGACACCACATTGCCAATCTACTCTGAGCACAAACAGACTTAATCCCGGCACAAGTTAACAAATCCACCAGAGGAAGTGAAAATCACTTTTTAGAAGTAAGACTTCTTTTCTTTTTTACTTATGTATGGGTATTTTGTGCATTCCACCCCCTCCCAAATAAACCCAGTTGAACTTAAAAGCAGATTCAGTTATTAAACTGGTAAAAAGAGAAAATATTCAAACCAAATACTGCAGGAACTGAATGAGCTTTATGGTAGTTTAATTAATGGGTTGTATGGCATTTCTTTGTCCTACTTTGTTCTCTTCATATTTGGCCAACATGTCACTCATATTTAATTCTCTTTGTTGCAAACATCACAACTAGTCTGGAGAGAAAAAAAAAGGGAACAAAAGAGAACAAAGGGCCTCGCCAGTCCAAAAATATCAGCAAATGTCATTGAGCTGCACACTGAAGTTTTCAATGGAGCAGAACTTTCTTATAAAGAACAGCTGAGTTTATAACAGCTATGGTATGAAACACCAAAGCACAGCTTACACAGTTTTAACTCTTAAACTACAAAATTATGCTGAATACTTTAAGCTGAAAACAAATAAATCCCAAACAATTATTCAAATAGAGGTTTAGCTGCTTTTTATCTGACGGTGCTTTTTCTTTTAACCACAAGTTCTGTGAGAGATCAGTACACCAACGCTGCTGTAGTTAAATTGAGCAGACAAGACTGCTTGCTTGTCAGTTTTCATGCCTTATTATATTGGTCTTGTCATCATTACCCGAAGTACTGACCCTGTTTGCTGAAACAGATGGAGACGAGAACCACCTGCCTCTCGCAATGAGATGTAAAAGTCCCCCAAGTGTCTATCTGTAATTTCGAAGACCAGATACTTTCAAATCCAAATTAAAATCAGTTGCACGGTAACATTCATAAGCAGACAACTTTCAAAGTGTGGTTTATTAAAATTCTATTCAAATATTGTTTAAGACTCAGGAGACAAAGCCCCAACACTCCACCTCTGATTATTTGCCCCACGGCTCACCGGTGCCCATCTCTCATTACAAGCTAATATCAATAATAATATTTATCAGTAACATTATTATTTCCCCATATTTGGGGCTGTAGTCATTACTCATAAATAACCTTTTGGGGGACATTGATGCTTCAAACACTGTATTAGTATTTAAACAAAAAACAAGTTATTTATATTCTGAATGTGGCTCTAAAGGAACAAGAAGGCCTTTTACTAGGATAATAAGAAGACTAATTCAGCAGTTCTGCTGGAATATAACTGCCAGCATTCACCCACCATTGTTGGCAGCGAGGCTCTTGGGAACAAATTAACACTATGCAGAAACCTAAATCTGAAATCCTTTTGTGGGGTTCTGGTGATGAATCAGAAGTGACAGTGCCCTGACAGTGACCTGCATTCAGCTTCGGCTACACGTGAGGTCTGATCACCACTGGACTGATAACAATTGACAGCACCATTCTTCATCTCAAGGCTCACCAAAACAAACCTTGTTTTGTCTGTGCAGGCAATGTTGCTAGGGAGATGTAAAACCGAGCACCTGGCCAGTAACAAACTTTGTTTTCTTCTATTTTATCTATTCTACCTCCCATCAGCACAGCTTTACAAAACAACCAGGTGGATGCACAACTTGTTATTCTCACTTAGCACAGCAACTCATTCTACCAGCTGAAAAGCGATTTTCAGAGAAGTTGAGCTTCAATGGTAGATTGAGTAAAAGTACTCTGTGGAGAAGGGCAAGAAAAGAGAAAAGATGAGAAACAGGAGACAACAACTTGTTAACACTTTCTTTTTCACACTGAAGCCTATGATGGTTGCATGTGCAGCTTTTAACGCAGTGCTCTTTAATGGAAAAGTCTGAATAGCTTCCTTTTAAATAGATACAAAGACATCTAATCTTCAAGAACAAAACAGGCTGTATTCAGGAATTTAAGCTGATACATACATTAATTATGTATTTCAAATTATGACAATTATGCAGTTCACTACTGCTTATAAATTAACACAATCTGTGCAGTTTAAAAAACATAGCCTCTCAATACCTTCTGCTGAATGGATACCTGTATAAGCATTTCTTAATATCATCGGTTGGTCAAAAAAATTGTTAAACATATATACGATCTTATAAAACTTACTGTATATCACTTAAAACCCAATCATTGTTTGTTTCAGCTCAAGAGGAGACATGATGTAACATGAGGTAAAATTTAGATAAATATGAAAAATAGAATAACGGCATAAAGTGCCATCCAGCACAGTTACTGGTTAAAACCTGTAATAAACAGAGACTCACAGAAAATCCCCATCTCTGCTCTCTTACCAATAAGCAAGTGCTGATCTGCTGCCAGTTTGACTTTCTTGTCAAAAAGGTCTGGAAAATGCCCGGGGACATTAGCTTTCTTACTGGATGATGCTGTGATTGAGCTAAGTTAAAGAGCAGAAAGCCAGTATAATCAGACTGTTCTTTGGGGAGATGGAGCATTATGTCAAAAGTGGCGCTTACTGTCGAGAAGCATAGACGCATAATCATATCTGGATGTTTGCAATTAGTTTATAGTGGCAGCAATTGATGAGGCCACAATTACAGTTTTCCTGAGAGGAGGTTTTAGTCTCAGAATGGATGAAAAATGAGGAAGCATAATGGCTGCGTTGCTCAGACCTATTACTAAGGAGGCTGGAGGCTATTCGGAGCTGTCTGCTAATCTTCTGCAGAAATGTCATTAACTTTAGTGCAGTGTTGTGTGGCAAGCAACAGCAGCACATGCAAATAAACCTGTAAATAATCTATAGCCTAGTGTGTTTCACACACTGGGTCCCCAGCAAAAGTGTATGCATCACTCAAATCCTATTGAAAAGAATGAATGTTCTTTTTACCAGACCTTTGATACAATAGATGTTCTGAGTGGGCTAGTTAAGGAAGAAGTGATAAATTAATAGTTCAGTTTATGTATCATCTACATAAAATGGAAATTGACATAATAATACAAGTTTTTCTGTCTTTTTTTGTCCTTAAAAAAATCTGCTACTGTGTAACACTCACGTTAAGAGCTGTGAAGTTAGACAAACTACAACTTGAGAGTGCGAGTTGAAAGTATCAGAAGATTTATCATGTTTACAACAAAGGTAAAGTCATGCATGTTGTATATTAAGCAATGAACTGTAAGGAGTGCGACTTTTTGGGGGCGTTGTTTGTGCTGTTGGGAGAGCAAAGGAAAGAAACAGCAGCGGAATAATGCATTTCAATCATCTTCCCAATCTTGACATTTTTACACTTTCCCAGTCTTGAATATCAGAAAACCCGTCACTGCAACACTCAATTACTTTGAATGAACGCAACGTACTTTCGTGCTGTGCCGGTGACGCGCAGTAATGTGGGTGGATGTACTTTTACAGATGTGGTGATGGATGAAAGGAATATGGACGTGTGAGTCAAATTAGAGAAAGGAGATTATATTTACATGTGCTGCAGAGAAAAAAAATAAAAATACAAAACATGTTTCCCGTGTTGCCTTGGTGACCATTGTGGGGAGACTGATTGAGTGTGTCCCACTCTCAGAGAAGTGTTTACATGCTTTGTTGTTGCTTTCATTTCCTGATCACAGTAGTGCAAATGTTGGGAAATTTCATTCACATGTGACTTGGGTTGTCAATAGAAAATTGAAGAGGCCAATTTTAGGGGCAGTATGAAGCTACTTAAGTTCATTGCTAGCAAAAACAATGCCTTGTTTCCCCCGTGGAAGTGATCAAAACAACAGCAATATGTCAGCCAGTGTTATTTCCTCAAGAAAATCCATAAAACTGCAGATCAGAACTTCTTATTTACTGTATCGAAGCATGACTCCAAATGACACTGGATGAAAGCTAATCTAAACTGTAGTTAAAAGAACAGCTGGACACACTCTGGATGTCTGAGCAATTATGTGCAGTGCAATGAGATATCTGTCAAAAAACCTCTTTAGGAAGTAGCATCTCTACTTCTTAGAGTCCTGCTATTTAAAGACAGTCACACTCTTCCCAGCTCATTTCTCTGCCCAGTTTCATTTCACGAGAGAGTACATAAAAAAGAAAAGGGGGAAAAACATAATGAGCTCATTGAGGAAGCAGTATGCATACATTCAGGGGATCGTTCTGATTTCAGATGGGTTTATCACCCATGAAATTGCTTATAATAGGAATTTGTCAGTGGTTTATGCTCTGATTGTATATCCCTGAGCAGAAACTGAGACAGAACTGAATTAGAGTCAGACGACAGCAGCTGGGTGGGGCAACTGTGGAGGGATAAAGGGTGTGTGTGAGGGGGTGGATGTGTTTCATTCAAGCAACATTTGTGTCTGCCTGCTATTATGTTCCCCTTACACTGGAAAGTAGAAGTCATTAATGGCGCCATTTACAAACCAAATGCGTGTTCTCAGAAAAGCGAGATATTAGCAGATCGAAGTTGAATACCGAAGCGACGATCGGCTCTCTCTGTCAAACATAAATATTCAAAAGCGGAAACTGCCGGGACCGACAAACTCCACCAATTACTAAAAACATGAGCCTTGTTTCCGCTTCCATGAATCGTTTAACTGCCCTCTCATTCTACATCCACTCATTCTACATTCAGTCAGCTTAAGTGCTGTAAAGCTTCGAGGCTACTCCGCGGCCACCCACACAACTCCTCCCTCCCTGCAGCCAAACATCCAGACCTCAGTCAGTTCAGTGGCCAGCCTCATTTATTTATGACTGGCCCCTGAGATCCGGCACTGCTCTGGTCTGATCCCAACTGCATGCCACCTCCCCTTCCCTCTCTAGCCGTCAGCCCTTGACTATTTCCCCAGCTCTTTAAAAGTTCACCCTATCTGAAAGACAGCATCAAGCCCTGGCTTAGCCACAGTCCTTGCTGATGCTCTCTGCATTTCAAAGTGGCTGCTTGGGCAGTGATGCACAGAGGGAGAAGGAACACAAGTCACAGAGACAGGAAGACTGAGCTTGACAGACACAGAGGAAACCTTGGGGACTCTGCGCAAAGGTGGCTAAAATATTCTTCGACACAGGCTGGTGCAGTACATGCCGGTACACACATATACATGCATATGCATACATATAGAGTATGCATATACCTACAGGAATATAGACACATGTGCAGGCACAGACACATATTCCTTTCTCCAATAGTTACCCTGATCATAGTATGATCAGCATCTGAGAAGCTGCAACACTGCAGAGGGTAGTCACTGTCTAAGAACAGCTCTATAACCCTGTTACCTCATCCTTCAGTTCAAACACACAGACACACAAACGCACACACACAAAGTCATAAAACGATACACTTCAAGGGGACACATCGAGCAGAAGAACTATTGCTCAGAGCACCTGGTGTTCTCATAATGTCAGAGTCAGATCCAGACAGGCACGCCGTTTTTCACCGCATGCGTCTGTGAGCCTGTGAGACCGTGCGCATGTGATGATCCTTTTCATCTGTAATCTCGCCTATTTGACACAGCTAATGCAGGTGTAATATCACTGGGACTGTGAGTCATTCGAAAAAAGACAATAAAAATGCTGACGCCAACAACGGTGTCATCTTCTGTGTCATCTCACTATAACGTACAAGGTTGATTCTTGTGTGACTGTTGTGTGCTACACATCACTCATGTGTGAGCTTTAAAATGTCATTACTCTCTCGTTCAAATTAATATGTTCGTTTCTCATTAATGACACTGAAGCAGCTGAAAGTCTCGAATAATTTCTCCTTCTTTTGCTGTCACAGAGTCTATTCACAGCAACGCAGACACGTTTGAAAATGTTGTTCTTGGCTCAAATAATGTTCCATTCACAGCAGAGATGAGAGATGAATTCTCAATAACATTTAACATCCGCAGTGGCAAACATTACAATTCATCTTTTGACTGAAAGGGACGAGGGCTTGAAATGTAACATTTTAGACAGATGTGGTAAATAAATGCATAAACTTAATCTTTGTCTTACTTATTTCACTTTAACTGAGTATGTCACAGTTTCTTTGTGTCAGATCTTTTGTCTTTCATTGTCATATAGCACTCTTTAATCTGTGACTTGAGCTCCACCTGTTTTCCAAGCCTTCAGCTACAAGATCATAAATGCGACAGACACAGACAGAAGCAGCATAAACTTTACTTTTTAATGCCATATGTCTGGTAGAGCCCACTCCATGTTCATTTATAATAAAGAGCCTTAACAATTTGTTGGTACACATGTAATGGTGCTCTGACACATAACTCAGTCGGCCCTATTATCTCTTAAATTATCTTTAATCTTCCAACTCCCTCCCAGTTATGTGTGAGCTTCATGTAAGAACAGCATGGACACTTGTCTGAAGAAATCACAGCATGTTGTGGCCAGGTAGCACCAAACAGAGTATTTGCAGTTGCTAAAATAAGCAGAGAATATCCCATATGGTGCAAAATTACCAACCACTTCATCAGGTGCACTTGTTCACCTGCTCATTAACACACTTTGTAGAAACCCAGTGCACCGCAGCAATTTCCTAATGTTGTAAACCTCAACATCTGGCAATAAACCCCATTCTGATTCTGATTCTGATTTAGGCACAAACACATGGTCAAAACGATCTGCTGAAGTTCAGGCTGAGCGTGAACATGACATAGTTGTTGGTGCCAGATGGTCTGGTGTGACTCTTTCAGAATCTGCAGCTCTGCTGGGTTTTTCCACACAACGATCCCTAGTTTAGAGAGAATGGTCCACAAAAGAGAAAATATGCAGTGAGTGGCAGTTCATTGGGTGAAAATGTTGATGCCAGAGCTCAGATGAGAACAGCCAGGCTGCTCTGACATGACAGAAAGGCAAGGGCAACCCAAACCACCACTTACTACAAACAAGGTATAAAGAAGAGCATCTATGAGTGCACAACACATCTGCACCACTGCAGCAGAACACTAGAGTGTAGTTACCACTACTCCCAGCCGAAAGCAGGAAACAGGTTTCAATTGGACAAGAGGAAATTACAAAAATGTCATTTTGTCTGACGAGATGTGATTTTTGCTGTGAAATTCAGATGGTAGGGTCAGAATGTGGCATAGACAACATGAAAGCACCCATCCAGCCTTATATCAACAGTCCAGGCTACCGCTTGTGGTGTAATGGTGTAAGGGATACTTTAAGCACTATAAACTACCTGATTATTGCTGCTGACCATGTCCATCCCACCACAGTGAACCCATCTTCCCATGGCAACAGAGGGGTGAACAAACTATGGGTCAGGTCTACTGAAACACATGACTTTTTTGGCCAGAGACCACCATCAATAGTGTAAAATACGCATTGCATAATTTAGTATTGCTCTTTTAATAATACAGCAAAAATAAGAAACGAAAGGTCTGACAATCTTTTCTCTCTTAATGTAAAATATAACTGTTCTCTAAGAATATTTGGAAGGCACTTAAAAACACAGACACATTCCCCATGAGGACATATATCATAAACTGCATGTCATATGACACAAAATATCCTGTCATGTTTTTTTGGATGCAGTGTTTGGATGCAAGTTTTTAAATTCAGAAAACTGCACTTGAGCACACCGCAGTGCTGGAAATCACCCAGTCTTGATAAAGCTTTCCAAAACATGTACTAGGATGGAAACACAGGCTCAGTGTTGGGAGAAGGACAGAAAAAAAAATCCCAAATGGATCTGAATTAGTGAGGACATGGCCTAAATGCCTCATTAAATGTCTTTTTAAATGTTTTCGCCCTCGCAAGCCAGATCAGAAGACGAGCCAAATGACTGACACTGATCTGTCCTCAGGAGATACCGAGCGGGAGGAGAAATTATCATCACTTTGGAAATCATTTTTACACTTTTCTGCTTTATTGGCAACATGCTGCGTTCAGTAATGAAAACCAGCGGAAAAACCGAGAGATGAATCCTACGCTTGAATCATACTGAGAGAAAATGCTGTTCACACTGATTTATGCTCCATTGTGCCTTAGAAGTGTATGACCCCCGCCCAACCTGTGCAGTAATCCTCATTCAGCTGATTTAAAGTGTTAACGAGACTTAGACATGCCATATAATTGAATACTTGACTTCTCCACTGTATCCAGTCATGTTCTCACAGAAAAAAGCCCTCTGCTGTAAGCATGCCCGCTCAAGGACTCCGATTCCTTCCAGCGATTTAATATTACAAGCCTTTTGATTTATGGTTTACCATCAATTTGAAAATGATGTTGAACCACATTTGAAACTGTTACAGCTGATTAGAACAGCCATCAGCCTTATGGGCCACCGTGGGACATGAAAGAGATGGAGGAGACGCAGAGGAACACATGAAGAGAGAGAAAGAGAAAGAAGGAGAAAAGAGCAGGGCTAAATGATAAGACTAAAATGGATAATGACAGTCGCAGGTAGAGGAGAAGGACAGGAGAAAAATGGCAAGCAGCAAAGCTACGTAGGAGGAGTGAGTGACAGGAAGACAGAGCACGTCAACAGAAAAGCAGATGCAGGCAGAGAGAGATAAAGTGGGATACAGTGAACGTGTAGAGGAGGACAACAAACGACAGGAAGAACAAGGGGAAAGAAAAAGAGACGGTGGGAGATGGCGAGAAAGGAGCGGCATGATTCGGTCTGACACTAGCGAACCCTCTGGATCCAATCCCACCCCCATCACTCAGAAAAGCAGAGTTCTCTTCTTTGATCCTGAGCACTTTGAACATTCTGTCAGCCTTGTACTTTTACACCACTGAAAAAGAATGAAAGAGGAAGGAAAAAAAAGTCTTGTGAGGGGTTGCTTGTAAGCCACTCCACTGACACTCCTCTCTTTACCTTCAGTCTCCCCATGGTTGGAGTTTGAGGTTGTGATGTAAAAAAGGAGAAATTTTAGAAGAGCTACAAATAGGGTGGGCACTGATTAGGACGAGGGTGTTAGAGTCGTTTGGTCAAGAAGAAAAAGAGAAGGAAAAACATTTGAAAACTGGATAAAAATGTATTAAACATTTCCCTGCACAAGTGAGGCATAACTGAGTATAATAGTCCCTCCCAGAGTCCCTGGTGAACTAAACAATCTGTCTGACTCTCTCTTTCTCTATGCCTTTTATCTTTTTTGCCAGTTTTGTCGCCCCTCTTCTGCAAGAATAAAAGTCTGTCTTTACAGGCAGCAATAAGGAGCTGATGATTACACGGCTGCTCACAGCTACCATGGGTATAATCACAGCCTGGTAGATGCTCCTCTGCCTGCAGTGCGCTAAAACAAAGAGGTACTCACACACGCACAGAGAGAGGGAAAGACAGATATTTATGAGTTGAACACACAGGGGTGTTTTCACTCATCGTTAGGCAAGTCTTGGTCATGGGAAGTCCTGCTCTGGTCTACTGAGGCTTCCTCGCAAGTGTCAGGGAGGAGAACAAAGCATTCAAACCTCATTAAGTTGACAATACAAAATGCTAATATGAGCGTATTGTTTAAGGGAGGATTACTGCAGTGAGGTCATGTAGAGAGAGCCTGCAACAAACTTATGATTAGAAAATGTTTGGCCTTGGCTGTTTTGTCAAACACATACCGTCAAGCTGCGATGGAGTGATTCCTAATGACTGACATCAAAGGAAGATCAAACTATAAGAGCATCCATGGCAGTTATGAATCTGCTGTGAGTCACTTTACATTAAATCAGAGCTCTTATTCTGAAATTCCTGCTGTGCGTTTGCAAAGATGTTAAGTGGACCCTACCCATTTCTGTATGTGTCATAGAAGGCTTTAGAGGTAACTGTTGAAATGCTCACAGCATTGAAGGTAGCATACCAGTATTTATCATGTATGTTGTTTACACTGCTCTTCCTTGCTGTTATAGTTCTGCAGATAGCAGGTCATTCACCAATGTAACTCGAGATTTTTAAAAATTTGACCAGATGATAGCAAAAGATGAATAATGTAAAGAAGCCTGCCCAATATATCAAGACCAATAAATGCTGATGGTGAAACAAGCAAAGAAGAGATGGGAGAAACACCCTTCAAGCATATTATGAGTGGTGATTATGTACAGTTTGTCCAACAGAGGGCAGTCTGCAGCTGTCGTGTTGGCATCACATGCTTGGAAAGTCACAAAGACAACAACCAGGTGATCTTTGAAAAGTTGGGCAGAACATAAACGGGTAATAGTCACGACTTGTGACAATAAAATGACTTTATTTCTAAGTTGCACTGTCACATTGTTTTAGTAAGCACTCATAAATGACTACACATAACACTGGTTTATGTTTTTTCTGTAAAAAAAAATCATCTGACATACAGGGTTTTTAAATCACCAAGTATCGGTATCAGTATCTATGTTAAAAATCATTTACCGGTTGGTTTAATAAAAACCACAAACAATGACATCCTGGAAGGGAAGCGTGCTATCATATCAGTCATAAATTACAATTTATATTATCTAGAAATCATATATTTACATGTAAATATACACACACCAGTGTTCATTTTTTACAGAATGGAAACATATAATTTGATGAATTGATATTAAAACATGACACAAACCTGAATAATCATTGTTATTAATGATACTGGGTTTTTGGAATCATTCTTAAAGATGACTCCTTAGGTCTAAACTGTAAACTTTACTTTCCTGCTTTTTTTTCTGTAACTTTGTGTGCCATTTCACGGTCATCTATCAAGCCTGGCTCTATAGAGCGTGGTTCAGGCAGCCATAGTGCACAGTGAGATGCTGATAAATTGAGAGGAGCAACATGCCAGGGTGGTGGTGGGTCCTTGGAGAGAGCTGAGAGCCTGGAAACTATGGAGACAGTAAGATGGATATGTGGATGATGGATGGAGAAAAGGAAATTTGGCCACTGTTTCCACAACAACAGGATGTGCAAGAAAAGAAAGAAGAAAACTGCTTTCAGTGTCCAAAGAGCCTTAATACACAACCACTGGGACACAAGATTATCACCTACAGCAACTAAAGGCCCTTCAACTGAAAATGCAGCTAATCCAGACATTAACACACTTCCTACTACTTATATCAATATTTACATAATAACAGGGTAGCTTATTGAATCTCACTTCCTGCAGGAGAGGCACATTGAACACCTTCTCAGAGGGCTGCAATTCTAATTATATTACACAAGCATACATATGTACACACTGTCAAACTAACTGCGGTAAATGGCGCTGTGCAGGAATGAAACAGTGTGCGCGTGATCTAGGAGATAATATGTGTGCGCAAGACATGAAAACCAACATGTCAGTTTTTAGCGTGTCTTTGGGGACATCCTCAGTCTTTGGTTGACAGAGTAATTGGGTTTCATGTTAGCAAGGCCACACGCCACAGACACATTAGAATAAAACTGTGCAGATACCAAGACAGTAAATTTTCTCTTTAAGCACTACTGTCTCCTGCAGAAATATATCCGACAATGGAGGAGTGTAGGGACACAGTACTTATTCATGTGAGTAACTGAGCCACCCGAGAGGTCCTCAGAGACTGCAGTGTAAAGTGCAGAGAGAGATGTGGTCACACAAGGCAGCAGTATGCAGAGGCTGAATGTGAAGCCTAATTGTTTTTCTTCTGAAAGCCACAGTGTAAAGCAAATTCAACAGACAAAGCTGCACCGTGATTATAAAGCAAATATAGAGAATTTTGTCTCTACTCTAGCTGGTCATTGTGAAAGTAGCACATAGCAGTGTCTCATTAACATGCTTTTAGAATAGTTTAGGTTTGGTTTGTTCCTCTAAGGCATTATGCATCTTGAGGTCTTTTGTGGCTTAAAGGCTTGTGGACCCAAAGTCAGTGCACACTTGTACAAGTACAAGCTGACAGTATTGGCTCACTTGTGACTATAATTAATGCCACAAGGGTGACACAGTTGTAAATTGGACTAAGCTGGATGGCGTGGGGGTACCCAACAGTATCAGTAGGTATAAAAAGACTGGGTGGAAGTCCTTGCTCTACTGTTACATGCCAGCAAGTCTTAACAAGGCTATGAGAGCTACATTCAATTCGATTTTCCATGTCAATTTTATTGATACAACACCAAATACCAACAGTTACCTCAAGGTGCTTTACATTGCAAGGTAGACAATACAATATAACACAGAAAAACAATCAAAAGATCCCCAATGAGCAAGAACTTGGTGAGAGTGGGAAGGAAGAACTCTCTTATAAAAGGAAGAAACCTCTGGCAGAACCAGGCTCAGAGAGGGGCGACCATCTACTGATGGGAAGCAGAGATGACAAAACACAGAACGTAGAAGAGATTCAGAGAGTGATAATGACTATTCAATTCAGAATGGTGTATAAACACACAGGGAGAGGAAAAAAAGGTTAGGAGGAAGGAAAGAAGAGAAATCTTCAGGCTTATTTTAAAAAGTTTACAGGGTGTTCAGACTATGGAGGCAGATTGATGAATGCTGTGCAACTTTCCATATGATAGCCAGTTAAAAATGGAGCTTTCTGACGTACAGACAAAAGGTTTTGTATCTGGAAACCAAAGCTTCATTCAGCTGAGTCTTACCAATTTCGTGTTTCTGACTTTCCTTTCCTGATGAAGACAGTAGCTCAGCCACCGATGGGTAAAGCAAGTAAAGCAGTTGCCGCTGCCTGTGTGTAAATGGTATGCTGATTGTTGCAAAACATTTAACCCAGGCAGCCATATTAAGTGACACTTTTAAAATTGTGCGAAGCTTTGAAAACGCACAGCTCATTCTTCAAATTAGAAGCTGCAGATGGAACACACATAGCAGCCCTGCTGTCTTCACTTGGCTGCTGAGATTTATTCAGCCTTACAGCCTAGAGGCAGTAATGGATAACTAGCAAGAACGTGCTCTAAATCTAAGCTATTACACAGTCACTCCTAATGGTTTTTCCTGTCTAATCATATTACAAACCACAATTTATCTTCATGAAAAAATAAAATAGAGTGATTAAAAAATGCATATTCAGATGAATCTGGACAAGAGTTTTTAGAGAGGTTTAACTTTTTTTCCCCCCACCTTCAATAAAACACTTACACTAAACTTCAAATCAGGCCATCGTCAATTTACAGGGTTGAATCCTTATTACAGTGCTCACGACCCATACTTTGCACCACATGTGTCGCTAAAAATTATAGAACAGATGCAGGCAGCATCTGCTTGACTCTAACAACATTTTGCTGTCAGTTCTGTGCAGCAAGGACACAGTTTGGCTGGCAGATTAAAAAAATACAGCGAGGGAAGAAGCTGAAATATGCAAGTATCGGATTAAACTACATTTAGATAGAAATTTGATGTGAACGTATCTGGCATCTGAAAAATGCTAGTATAATCTAGACTTCCCTATAAATTAAAATGGCTTTGGAAATACATTCTTAATGATATCATGATGCTCATATCTATCTATCTATCTATCTATCTATCTATCTATCTATCTATCTATCTATCTATCTATCTATCTATGTAATGCAGTAAATGATAAATGCAGCTAAACCATAAATAACAAACAGAATAGATTTGAGGTGTAACAACGTTGGATTTTACCAGAAAAAAACAAAATGTAATCCTGAAGTTCTTTGAGCTGCTAAAAATAATTTATTCTGAGTCTTGTAAGTTTAAGATGGCTGCTGCTCTTTCAGAACTTTTCGTCATCCTCTAGCTCAGCACTCTGCCAAAAAAAGATGCGATGCCACGCAGAGCTCAAGAGCTTCAATGACACACACAGCATACCATCATTCTTATTATTCTTTCCTTCCCAATGGCCGATAGCACAAAACAGGAAATCAGTAACCATCGACAACCTGGTCCAAATTAGACTAGCGGGATAATTTAATCGTCAATGAAAATAAAATTACGGCTTAGTTGCTCATTTGGCTGCGACAGAGGCTCTCTGGTGAATTAGGAATGCACAGACTGTTGTGTAGCGAGCGACTGCAAGCATCAATCATTATTTGGCCTCGTTGGAAAGCTCTGGCCCATCCATATGCCTGCATGTCCGTGGTCACCGTCTCCCAGCGGAGAGGATTTGGCTTTCTCTTGCCCCGCAGATGTTCTCTGCTTGTGTTTGCTGCTCCTGCCGATTGCATTACACTGCAGAGTGTACACTTCCATGTGAGCGTGTGAGTCGTACTGAGATAGGCGCACACATTGACACGGGGGTTAGAAGGACTATCTGTGTGTGTGCGTGTCTTACACACACACATTATCAGAGCTAAGCCCATCTGGTGAGCTGTCTGCCAACAGCAGACTTGTAAGGCCTCTTTTAACACTGTGTTTGAGCTGTGAAACAAAGTCCAACTACAAGGCGACGGTGTTAAGTAGCTTCACTTATTCCATAACTCCTGTGATCAAACTTTAACAAGGTATCCCCTTGATGTGCCTCAAACAAAGTGACCAGCTAACTTGCTGGGAAGCCGTGATTAAAACTACTAACAAGTTCTAACAAAGCTAACAAATAGCTGACACAGTACATCGTGCTTAGAAGATTACGAGTGGGAAGCCACTAACAAGGTTTGATATGCGAAAAATGTGATACTTTTGCCACTAGGAAACATTGCTGTAAACAGCTGAGGTGCAATCTTTAGCAGATGGCCATGCTGCACATTTATACCCTTCAGTCAGCAGCACTTGTGACAAAAACAGATGACTCACAACAAAAGGTTACACAGTGAAATTTGAACAGAAGAAGACTCCGCATAGACCCTTTGCAGTGCACCGAAGAGGTGACCTATGGCAACCGTGCCTCTTTCTGTGTTTGATAAACACATTGTGAAAAAGCCTCAGATAAAACTCCATTACAGCCTTAATGGAAGGCACGATGAAGCCTGAGCAAGGTCACTCAGCTGTACACGTGCTCCTGTCTTTGTGAGGAAAGTTCATCTTTCCATCGCCGAGGCTCAATACCAATCAGTTCCTTCCTGCTGCTGGGGATCGAGCCTCACAGGTGGCTTCCACGCTTTGGTATGCTGGCCAGCTCCGCTTCCTCAAACAAAGACATAATGTTGGACGGATATTTGCATCCAAGTGTGTGTGTGTGTGTGTGTGTGTGTGTGTGTGAGCATGTTCACTCTGAATTGTGAGCGAAGGAGAGGGAGGAGGGAAAAGGGTCCAGGAGAAGATGAAAGAGAAAGGGCCTGGAAAGAAAAGCGAGAGAGCACAAAAGAGTAAAAGAAAAAAGTGCAAGGAGCTTTGTCCTCCAGGCACCAAAGAAAAATTGCAAAGGAAGGAAAAAGGAAGGAAAAGAGGAAAACTTGAACTCAAGACCCACTTCCCCTCAGCACACAGACTCTCATGCATGCAAACATGCTACTTTTTGTTCTCTGTGTTTCACTGTGTCTCTGCATAACCTGACATTTCTTCATCTTTACCACTAAACAGTTTAGGTGACGCACGGCTTGCAGGCACAGACTGTGATTAAGACATTCCTCAAGGGGAGTCTTTCTATCAACACTAACCAGACCACTCGTAGAGTGGCTCTCTCATCAGCTATAAAATTCTCCATTTAGCTTCTGCCATTGTCCTGCCCACTATTTTTCTTTTCCTCACGTAACAAGATGAATAAAAAAGAGAATCGGGTGCTTTGCCCCGACCTCTCATTATTTAATGTCTGTGGGGAAACACTTTTCTTCGTCTCAAGAAGCACATTTCCAAAGACCAGGCTTTTGAGTGTTCAAAGTAATGCAGGGCGATCTATCAAATCTCTTTTCCAGATTTGACTTCAACAAAGAAAAAGAAACGTATTCATGGTTACTGTGCTGAGATTTCCAAGGTTTCTAGACAGTCGGGTTTAAAATTCGTTCTCCATATTGCAGCTAGGTGCAGTTTAATATAGCTGTGCTACTGGGATAAAAAGCATCTGCCCTAGAAGCATCTTTCATGACTCAACTATGCTTAAAATGTGCAGTTCAGGCAGACACCTGCCCGTCTTGCTGCTGCATCTCACTGCCCTCAAAATAGCTATCAGGCTTTTTATTCATCATTTCATCCACATTGTCTTCTGCAGCGGAAAGGTTGTCGGGTCACAGTGCCTGCTCAGGCGCTCATCGCATTAGTATCTGCGGTTAAGCACCATTCCCACGTGCACGTCTCACAGGTCTCCGAAGATAAAGACGGAGCACGAGTGAAAGAAATGAGGGAGTGAGCGATAATGCCGTTTGCTAATGCAGATGGTGGCGGTATGAGGAGGTTGCATTTTCATGTCAAGGGGTGTAAATCTTTTATTTTCCCTCTTTTCATCAGCACTCAGGCATCTGACAAAGCAGAAATTTACAGTGCTGAGTTCACGCTTATGCAGGCACACACACGCGCGGGCTCAGATGTTTCTGTTAAAAATGAAAAAAAATGAAAAGGCTGAATTATGTTGGAGCAATAAGTCTGGGAACAGAGTGTGCTCTGGTTCTCTCCAAAGTAAGGGAAAAAACACACACACACACACTCGTGCACATAGACATTCTGGTGCATACATGCACCAAGTCACAAGCTGAACAGTTTCTCTGCCGGGACATCTCTCTCTGCAGGCTGCCTGGCACTGCTTTGGTGGCAAAAAGATACAGAAATTTCCACAAAAACGATACTTTATTTTTCACTTTTGTGTTTCCTGTTGCTGAAGGGGTTCTGTATGAAATGATTAATAACTTCAATCTTCTTAAACTTAATTTCAAAGCCAGCTCACCTAAAGAGCAGTGAGTTCTCTGTCATGTACAAAATACCCACATTGGGCTCATATTCAATCGTTTGTGTCCATCCTTAAAATGACTGCCTTGGATACTCCCACAAAGTTCTGATTAAATTACTTGTCTATCCTTTGGATTGCAGGGGAATACCAAGACACACCTGCAGACATTCACATACACACAATGCAATCCACGCACAGATAGCTCTTATCTAATTTCACCTGGGATTGGAGCGGAAGATGATATCAGAATGAAGCAAACCCATCTCCAAACTAACTAATCACTCAGTCAAGAAAATGGCACAGAAGGAGTATCGGAGCTGGAGACAAAATTGGATAAATGACTGAATCAAAATGAAGGGGGGCATTTATAATGAGAGTGTAACATCACAGTAAATATGTTACAAGCGAGAGCGAAAATTGAGATGACACGTGGAAAATAGAAGAAAATGCTCCCGTTTCTTGTTTGCCACATAATAAATTGATGTAATTGAAGTCTACTGTATGTGGTAAGTTCAAAACGGGCGCAGGCTTGAGTCAGCGTCTTGTTCCAAGGGATGCCAGCGGTGAATGCTGGTGGGCGAGATGTGAGGAGAGTAATCCCTTTAGCCGTCACGACGCATGTCATTGGATTCAGTTAAGGTTTCATTATGCTACGTGTAGTATTCAGCAATAATAAAGACTTGCTGTGAAAACACTTTCCAGGTAGGTCTGATCCAGAGGCTTACGCTCAAATTTCTTAATTACTGCTATTCACATTTCATTTATCCACATCCTTTCTGAGGGAGTTGATAAATACACTATATATATATATATATATATATATATATATATATTAGGGGTGCAACAATACTCGTATCGATATTGAACCGTTCGATACAGTGCTTTCGGTTCGGTACGCATATGTATCGAACAATACAAAATTTTTAATTTATTTTATCAACTTTTCTTCTGATGATGCTGTCTCTGTTGAGCGCTCAGTGGATTTGCGCTCAACAGTGCAGCCTAGGCGGAGTAGTCGAATGCAGATTCACTGAGTGCAGGGCAAGCTAGCGAGACAGAAGTTAAGCTGTGTTGCAACATGGCAAATTGAACCTCCCCCACCCTAATTCAGATGTGGCATTTGGAACTATTTTGGTTTTCATGTGACGTATGACCCTGAAGGTAAGCGCGTCATGGACAAAAGTAAAACAGTATGTTGGATGTGCCACGCAATGCTCAATTACATTGGTGGGAACTAGTGTGTTAGCGCAGTTAGCTCGTTAACGTGTTGACGCCGTCCAGCCCCACGCACGGGGCGATCCGTGGTAGCTCGTTAACGGAGATTTGCCGTGTTGTGGCGTTAACGTCATTTCAACGAGATTTAAGCTGACAGCACTAGTGGGAACACAACGAATATGACTGCACATTTACTCCGACATCATCCTAGTGCAAAGACAAGTGGAAGCAGACAAAAACAACAAGCACGCATGCTACAAACTTTACCCGAGTCATTTAGACAGCAGTTAGCACATGATTCTCCTTATGGGGACCTGATATGTTTAATATGCTGCTGAGAATATAGCCCAGAAGAAGCGGATAGTATAGCTTTTATTTTAGAAAGAGCCATTTCTCTGTAATAAACTCTCTTTTCCAAAGATGAGTGATTCCTCAATCAGATATATATATTTTTTTATTACTTTGTTGTTTCAGTAACATTAAATTTAAACACTGTACTTTTGAGTTAAAATATATATTTAGAATTTTAATAAATGACAAATTAAAAAGGCATGAACATTTTTTGTATCAAAAAAATATCGAACCGTGACACCAAAGTATCGAACCGAACCGAACCGTGAATTTTGTTTATCGTTGCACCCCTAACATATATATATACATACGCTGCCTTTGCATGTGGCTTCTAGAAGCTAAAAGGAGCCCCTAACAAAGCTCTAAATGTTTGCTGAGACAGCAATACAGACTGTAATAAAGATAAATAAACAAAACCTCTTTTTTTAGAAACACAACATAAACACAGTGAGTTTTAGCCACTGCACATTGTGCACTAGCATCATATTTATGTCATGTGTTGAAAAAAGTCATCTTTGGGTGAGTTTCTACATAAATACTGATACTGTTCCATTGGGTGTTTTTGAAAGTGTTGCCAATCAGATGCTTGCCAGATGACACTGGGTGGCGGATCGACATCTGACTTTTCAGTGTTCATAATTCTATCAGTTTTGACAAGATTCCCAACATTACTGAATGTAATTAAACTCAGCCATGTCAGAGCTGCCATTGATTTACAGATGGCTGTAGTCACTCACTGTTGTATCTGTCTCCTGATCTCCTCCATTCATATTTAAAGAGAAAATTTACATTTGGATTCATCACTTCATAAGACCTGCAGCCCCAGATTTTCCGTCCAGTTCTTACGTTATTTGGCATACCTCCACCTTCTCCCTGTATCACTTCTTGACAGCCATCAAAATGTATTTTGAGCTATGCTACAGTTATATTCACACTTTAATTGATAGATTTGCATCTTTATATAATATGGACTGTGGTAAAGTGATATATCTGGTGGCTTTGCTACTACGAGAAAAACCTTTCTTTATTAGCAGTTGAATTATGGACTCAGTGATGTACATACAGATGCTACCGACACTTGACTGTATATAAAATATATTTTTCCAGTTGATGCAGTGTGATCATCTTTGCTATTTCTGCTGATCCTGAGCTCTGAAATTAATTCAAACACAGCATGACCTCTATCTGTGTTGGAGCTCTTGTCCTTAACGTCTAATTTATTTTTCAAGTGTCAAAAAGTGGATGTTGTCTCTTTGATGTTCTCTAATAGGGGTAAAAAAGTAATTATGCCATCAAAAGCCAAAACCAGGAAGCATCCAAATTTAATCTCCTATCATTTGATTAATCTGATAGAAGCATTAGTTTATCATTAAACTTTCATCTCAGAGTTCACTTTGAATGTCAGAGTGGATGAATTTCTTCTCAATTAAGATGGCTTGTGCCGAATGGCTGTTGCAAGTCCTGTGCAAGGTTTCCCAAATTGCATCGTAAAATTTTAAATAGCAAACTGTGCATACTTTGCTGCCCACATTTCCTGCTTTTGTAACCAGAGATGCTGTTATAATCCTGACCTTGAAAAAAATGGGTGCTGTGAGAAATTGGACAGGGTTGGAGGCGATCCCTAAATCTATTTTCTTTTCATTTCTGCAGCTTGGAGTGCTCAACTTCTCTTGACAATGCAGAGGGATTTTCAGATTGGATTAAATAGTCAGGAGAGATTAAAAGTTACCTTATCGCCAGTCCACAAGAGCTCAATTATCCTCTTGCCCAGCATTAGTAGTTCCTGACTCTTCACGTTAACCTTGGCCACCTCTAATCTCTATGCAGGTCTTATCTTGGCCTTTCAAAGACACTGGGTTTGGCCTTATCATCTGGTGAGAGTGAGTTTTTTTGTTTTTTTTTTGTTGTGTCGCAGAGAGAACTGTAATTGAATGTGTCTAAAAAGCACTGTGGACAGGGATGAACTGATTCAGTGATCTTTGAGGTAAAACGTGTGCTTGATGCAACTAGCTTTGCTAGTTTGTAATGAAAGAACATTTTTTTTGTATGTGTGTTACAAAAGGTTTGCCTTCTGGTACAAAACTGTAATGTGGATCTTCCTTTTTAGAAGAACCAATAGCTAAACGGAAACAATGGGACCAAGTTCATTCCTTTAGCTGCTATTTTGTAGTGTATTTTCTTTTGTAGAAAACCCAACTCCAGGCACACTCTATTTCACTCCCTAGGCTTGCCTGTAAAATTGTGAAGTACCCTAACGCGTAAGCTCTGATTAAAACAATGGCCCAGTGGTCTTAAAAGTGATTACAGGGGCCCAATGATTTAAGAGCAGACACTATACCGCCTTCCCTGCCAACGACCAGGACGCATCAATAAAAGATGCACCTACTTCTTCATTTGCAAAAAAGACTCTCGCACAAACACACAGAGACAAGACCCACGTACACGATCAGAGCTTCCTTATCTCGATCTGTGTAAGTACATGGCCTCTATTGACAGAGCAGTCAGGAGTATGTATGTCTGTGTCATTAGATTAGTGAACCTTACAACCAGGGTAACACACAATGAAGCCATTAAGTCAGAGTTAGGACATGAGAACAGCAAACACCCGGTGATGATTAGCATACCATGTTTTCCTCTGTATTCATTCTGTTTGATATGGTCATCCAGGATGTCCGCTGTGGTGTATTTGCTATGAAAGCTTAACATCACAGATAATTCATGTCCTTAAAAATCGTGTTTTGTCCGAAAGAGTACATTTTAGGCCTTTATTAATTAGCCGCAGTGGACAGAACAGCCTGACCTCAAGCACCAAGGCCATTATAGTATAGAGGTGGCACCATAAAAGTCATAGTTTGAACAGCAGACATGTAGACATGCTTTGTCAGTGTGTTTAGGGAAAGTACGGCTGGTGTCCAGCTTGTGTCCAGACACTTGTTTTAAACTGATTTGCAAGTTCTGATTTAAATAACCCAACACAGTGCAGAATATGGTCTGTATATATATACTATGTGGACAATATGGAGCATTTTTCTGATATTACTTCTGTTTTTGCCGCAGGTTATGTAGGACAGCTACTGTTTTGATCTTCTGAATTCAAAATCAGGATGAAAGGATCAAAACACAGAGTGGACAAATGCAATATCATGGGCCCATTTGAGCACATGGGCAAATGCACACACAAAGACGAGCACACGCTCAGTGGTACTTTACACCAGCATCAGATTTTCTATACAAAGTAATGCTGGCTTAGGCTGGAACCCGGTGGAGGGGAACAAAGAGATTTCTGAATACTGCTTAAATGGGGACATTTCCACAGCTCATCTCATACGGCTGCTTCCAGGGTGCAGCTGAAGGGGAATTAACTGTACTGTCTTGGAGAAAAGAAATGTTACTTAAAATGACTTTGTCATCACAGATGAGCTCATTTTTTCCCCAGAAGTTCTTATGAATAGGACGTAACATGTGGTCGTGCTCGGAACTAACAGGATTCAGCACCTACGGTGTATTTTAAATTCACAAAGGAATGAGTGGGTGGTTGTGGGCGTGATTCATGCCTGAAAAATGAATCCTGACTCCAATTTATCTCATTTTTGCTTTTTATTCTCTGCAAAAAACGCCTCTCATACTTCTTTCAACACTGTTCAGAAGGCCTGTCTCGTTCAGGGTGGGGACAAAAAGGTTTCTTGTCAGCCAAACACGAATGTGTCTTAAATGCAGCGACTGAGTAGCTCAGGAACTTTGTTTGGGATGATTTCTATCTATATCTGATCTTTCCTGTCACTTGACTTTTCTGGTTCAAATTTACACTGAAAGATGACTACACGTAGAGGCAGTTGTTAACCAAGGAGCTCTCATCACTAACAATTTAAAACACTTTGAAAATATGTTGGAATGTAGTATTACTACAAAATGGACTTCACTTTTACACAAAAGTTAATCAGAAATGTCTCATTTAGAAACTACATCTAGTGTGGCGCAAGTCAGTTGCCAGAATAAGCTCCTGCATGGGACTGAGTCCTGTATGAACTGTGTCCCTGTACAGGGCATACAGGAAGATGGGAAAATGTACTACTGAGGCATGTTTTGTTTTTGAAAGAAAGACCTTCTCACCTTATTATTATTACATTAAGTGGCACTGCTGCGAGACAGAAATAAATTGGGAGAGTTTATAACTGTGATAATTTCAAATTGCACAGTTTACCAGCTGAACAGATGAAATGTTCCACAATAGTGGCACAAAACTGAAGAAACAATATGCAGCTTTTGCATCCGGCTGAATGCAGTTATTCAAGTCAGCTCGCGTGAACTGATGAGTTCAGATTCAGTTGCAAGATGGCGAGCCCCTTCACACACAAGGTACACACAAAAGCAATTACCAAATATCTTTGTGCAGTCATGAAAGAAAGAAAGAAAAAAAGAAAGGCATTAAAAATCCAGCACCTACTGCTTTTTGTGTTTGCAGGAAAAGCATTTCCTTGTTTATTTGTGCAGACAAACATAATTTGAAGTGGACAAGCCTGACTTTAGACGGTGGTCCCAGCAGGCTAATGTAACAATGCAAAATACTGATTTTAATGTAGCTTCTTTACAAGGCAACTGTAATAACACTGGTGAAACGGCAGGGCAACTCAGGGAATTAATTAGTCCTGTACCTTTTTTAATACCAGTTGGGGAAAAAACATAATAATCAGCAGCTTATAAAAAGATGCACATGCATAACTAATTTTATATGCTGCCAGTAGACAGTATGAATCTAGCATTAGATTAAATTGTCATTGACTGCATTAACATAAACAGTTGACACTGAATACCTGATAAATGACCCTGACCTAAGGTGACACATAGTCAAAATGCTAATCTTAGCTAGAAGATACGTCTCGATACTTAATCAATCTCTGAGCCTTTCACAGATCCTTTCCTCTTCTCATTGATGAGCTGCTTAGACTCGACTGGTGTGTTGCCTGCTGTGATATGTAGCCTTGTTCCCATAGTTACTCACAGTGATTGGAGCCTCATTTATTTGCCTAACGAGACCTAACACGGTTCGAACATTTCTGCAGGATTCTGGAATAGGATGAATTAGCATAGAGATTGAAAGTAGACACAGGTAGTGCAGGTAGCTTCAGAACATCTCATTGTCTGCTCAATGTTGCTATGTACCTTTGGACAAAAAAAAAGGTGTTTAATTTTCAGCTGTCTGTTCTGACCTGAGAAATCATTGGCTGGTGAGCCAATTCAAAGAACAGAAGACAAATGAGGAGTTTATGCAGTGCTCTTTTGTACTTTTCCAAATAATAAATGAAAGCAAAGAATATGTGCTGAAAGCTCACTTAGGATTTGAAATTTGAATAAGCTTTAAAAAAGAGAGAAAAATGGAAACTAGTCAGTTATGTATTTTTTGTCAGATTTTAGTCTGGGGCATAAAATTTCACCTTACGTTTCCGTGAGCACCATTTTGGGCCTTTTCTAGAACCTCATCATTATAAAAGCTATTAGATGAATTCATGTGCTCTGTGCAGCCACAACGCGTTAAAGAAAAAGAGGCTTACTTCTTTATACGCGAATCATCAAAGCATTGCATTGTTGCGCCTTCAAGGAACACTGATTAATGTTTCATTTCGTGCCCTCTCATCAGGGTTGGTCCAAATGGATGTTTCTGTTCTTACTGCTAGTTTTAAACAGTTCTGTAAAGTCTCTCGGCACACCTGGCAAACGCAAAATGAATAGAAATGAGTTTCTGTAAAGGCACCATTTGAAGAATGATAACTTACAAGACGAAAAAATAAAAAAACATCTTCATATGCTGATCAAAAGTGACAGCTCTCTATTGCGTTTGACTACACTTGGCCACCCCCACTGCCACACGGATAGAAACAGGGAATATCAGTCTTCAGCTCCAATTCTTCAATAAAAACAATAGTGGAGCCAGCCACATGGGAGGAGATGAAGGGTGAGAGTGATATGATGTGGCATTAATTTTTCCCAGCGGCGGCATTTACCACGTTTTATTCAATAATGCTAAGTCTTTTAGGGGACAGTGCTGGACTTGTCAGCCATTTGGAAAAGAACTTAGGGGGATTATCGAGGCACTGAACGGGCCCGGTTTAGGCTAGACAGAGGGAAGGGTGGTGGAGGGGTAAGGAGTGTAGAGCTAGGACTGCAACAGGACTGATAAAGAGATAGCAGAGAGGATGGTCGTGAGAGTGAAGGGCTGGAGGAGACATGATCAGTGGATAGTAACAGAGATATGGAGAAAGTAGAGAGAGCAGAGCTGGAAAAGCTAGGGTGAAATTATTCAGGTGTGAGCCATGCAAGCCAGCAGTGGAGATTTAAAATCCTCTCCCGTCTCCCCATGCTAATGGAAAAGCATCAGTCATGAGTAGAAAGCCAGAGATAAATACATCACGGTGAATGGAGGCCTCATGGTCGCACTTTCTCTATGAGTCAGAAGAGGATAGAGATGGGGTGGGGGGCTGCTAGTAATTCTAACCACAGCCCTGTATCTTCAGATAGCAGCTGCAGGTTTTTAGTCAGGCACTTTGTGTGCTTGATTCCAAAACACATTTTTACAAAATGATGTATTAATGTCACTGTTAGGGTTAGGCAGCTATTTGTTTCTCAGCATCAAATACATATTTGTTTTTGCAGTGATTACATAATGTCACTACAGCAAAAATGACAGATACTTAGGCAGTGTGATGCTTTGGCCAATGTTCTGTAAGGAAACCTTGTCCTAATGGGTTCTATCACCCATCCATCCTTGACAGACACATACCTTAGATACTTTGCAGACCATGTACACTCTTTCACATAAACATCACTCCCTGATGGCTGTAACTTTCAGCAGGATAATGCACCAAAATGGTTCAGGAATGGTTTGAGGAGCACAACAACAGGTTTGAGGTATTTACTTGGTCTCTAACAAATCTCATCCATGGAGGCCTCACCTCACATTTTACAGAACTTTAACGATGCTTTGCTAACATCTTGGTGCCAGATACAGGACACCTTCAGGAGACTAGTGGAGTCAATGGGCCAGGCCTGTTTAAGCATTAAAAGGTGGACCAACAGAATATTGGGCATAGGACTGACTAATAATGCAGATTTTGATTGAATGGAATGCAAAAACACCAACCTGCACATTGTTGTTGTTGTGTATAGCCAGCTGATTGGACCTTTGCTCACGCATTACCCAGCCCAACTCCCAGTTGTAAGTGAAATGATTGCAGTGTAAGGTGCTCTGCAATAACACATGAAATAAAGCTAAGGAAAGTAGGGGTGCAACAATACTCGTATCGATATTGAACCGTTCGATACAGTGCTTTCGGTTCGGTACGCATATGTATCGAACAATACAAAATTTTTAATTTATTTTATCAACTTTTCTTCTGACGATGCTGTCTGCGTTGAGCGCTCAGTGGATCTGCGCTCGACAGTGCAGCGTAGGCGGAGTAGTCGAATGCAGATTCACTGAGCGCAGGGCAAGCTAGCGAGACAGAAGTTAAGCTCTCCTTGTAACATGGCAAATTGAACCTCCCCCACCCTAATTCAGATCTGGCGTTTGGAACTATTTTGGTTTTCATGTGACGTATGACCCTGAAGGTAAGCGCGTCATGGACTAAAGTAAAACAGTATGTTGGATGTGCCATGCAATGCTCAATTACATTGGTGGGAACTAGTGCGTTAGCGCAGTTAGCTCGTTAACGTATTGACGCCGTCCAGCCCCATGCACGGGGCGATCCGCGGTAGCTCGTTAACGGAGATTTGCCGTGTTGTGGCGTTAACGTCATTTCAGATTAACGCTGACAGCACTAGTGGGAACACAATGAATATGACTGCACATTTACTCCGACATCATCCTAGTGCAAAGACAAGTGGAAGCAGACAAAAACAACAAGCACGCATGCTACAAACTTTACCCGAGTCATTTAGACAGCCGTTAGCACATGATTCTCCTTATGGGGACCTGATATGTTTAATATGCTGCTGAGAATATAGCCCAGAAGAAGCGTATAGTATAGCTTTTATTTTGGAAAGAGACATTTCTCTGTAATAAACTCTCTTTTCCAAAGATGAGTGATGTCTCGATCAGATATATTTATTTTTTTATTACTTTGTTGTTTCAGCAACATTAAATTTAAACACTGTACTTTTGAGTTAAAATATATATTTAGAATTTTAATAAATGACAAATTAAAAAGGCATGAACATTTTTTTTGTATCAAAAACATATCGAACCCTGACACCAAAGTATCGAACCGAACCGAACCGTGAATTTCGTGTATCGTTGCACCCCTAAAGGAAAGGTCAATGCTCAATCAAGCTTAATCTGCACACCAACCCTGAGAAGAGGAGAGCAGTAACACGTCTGTAGGTGGACCATGAGGCAATATGTCTTATAAAGGAATCTGTTAAGTTCCTAATCCAGTGAATTGTGTCTGTCTTTAAGGTGTCCGAGCAGAATTATATCATAAATCATTTTTTGAAGGCAGGTGCACTCTGAGATTCACCTCTCTTTTGGCCCATTAAGCAGAGCAGGGCCATAAAGGAACCTGATCGGGCAAATAAATACCAAACGACCACAGCAGGGCATTGAGGAGATGATGCAGAGGAAGGAGCCCGACAACTTGATCCTGTATACATCAATTACCCAGAGCTGGACATTTGTCATTTGAATGGCTCTTATGATTGCTGGCTATTGCTAAAGCTATATGCCTGCGAATAATAGGTTTATCAGCAGCCCTGCAAGGTATTTTGAAGGTGTTTAAACAGTAAAACCACATTTCATTACCTATTATGATGTAACTGGTCATAGGTTTTCAGAATTATTTAAGTAAACAAGGGTTAAAGTCTGAAAGAAAAGATATAAAAAAGAAAATTGTTTCTTGGCTTAATTAGATGGCATTAGTATGTCAAACATGTGAAACCATCCAGTATATAATAAATAACACATGTATTAACCACAGCTTTTTAAAACTAGATCTGGACAGCAGTGTTCAGAATCAAGCCACATAATCCATGGCAATTTGTCACTGCTCAGGTTAAGAACAGCTGGAACATCGAGCACCTGGAAACTATTGAATGCACCATCTGCACGGAGGCTGGGTTCACTCATGACTAAACACATACACAGATGCCATGCTTACATAAACAACAATAACCAGGTTACGTAAAAGGCAAACAAGGACCATAATAACTGAGTTGACTCTTAAGATTATCTGGATTTGCATATCAGTTATGCAATTAATCTGTCCAATCCACACCTTCATAAAGGAATTTACACATAAATTGCATTTTAGACCTTGAAACCTTTATTTAAATGGGGGAGTTGAGTAAGGGAATCCCAGCATACTACAACATTTGGGACTGCATACACAGACAAAATCACATATTTGCACCTCCAGAGAAATCCACAGACCACATAGGTCACTTGTCAAGCCTGGAACTAAGTTTTTAGTAGGTTTTGTATTTATAAATAGCTGCTAACCTTTTCTGTCAAAGTTAAAACAGGATGTCCATCATATGTATGCAGGGAAAACCCTGTCTTGCTCCTGAAAAGTCACAATGAAGATTTACTAAAGAGGCTCAGTGTCAGTTTTGCAACTGAACATACATCACAGATCTGGTCACAGATATTTTTGTTGCTAGTCTTATTGTATGTGTATTTTAGGAGTTACCCTTTTCCCTCTTTGCACAGTGCTTTAGCTCTTCACTGAGTCCTCACCCTGAATGTTTAGAACCAAGCTCTAAATAATTCTCCTCCTCATAAAGTAGTTTAATGTAACAGACCAGAACTTAATTGACCTTAACATAATTGAGCGTGGAGTGTTGAAGGGAGGGAAAGAGCGCAGTAAAAGATGCACACCAGGCATATCCCATTAAATAAAATACTAGCTATGAGCCATTGCAGTGTTTCTGTCACCAGACACACACACACACACACACACACACACACACACACACACACACACACACACACACACACACACACACACACACACACACACACACACACACAGCTCTGATATATCACACATTAACTTTCATGTAGTTGTTACATAACACAATACAATGTCTGTCAAAATGCAGCAATGAATAGGACAGATGTGAGGTGTATCAGATCAATGTCTGAATATTACAACATGTAATGCTGACTGCAGCTGAATACAGAATAAAGAAAAAAAATAATGATGATGTGACACAGTAAAAGCAATTTATTAATATGTTAATGGTCCAGACCTGATGTTAAGTAATGTTCTGCACATCCTACAGATCAGCCTTTGGTTTATATGGTGGAATAGTCAGTATTATCGTGGCCGTACTCCAAGTTAATCCCGCACCACCTTAGCTGTCAGATTCCTGAGCTCACGAGAACCCACACAGTCCTGCAACTGCTAACAAAAGAGTTTGAGCTTATATAAAAACATAATTACTCTCTTTCTGCTATTGTTGATTCAAAGCATCTTGCTATTTTTGGAGGAAAAACAAGGTAAATCTCTTCTCATATCCTCATTAGCTCTGCTTATCTCTGATCCGATCATTTGTGCTGGTTTTGTTAGAATGTGTCTGTAACTCAAATAAACCGGCTGTGTCTTTAAATGAAAATGTTGTTATTAGCCGACCCAAAGAACTTTCCACACCTGTCTTTACTCTTGTGCACCTGTGGCCTCGTGCTAATTTCCCCAGCTTATTAAATCTTTCCTTTCCTTAAATGCAATTCAGCTGTTATTAAATAGCATTGGCATTTATGATCCTTCATCCTGGCATAAACCTTATTACTGTGTAGCTCTGTCACCAGCATGGCTCTAATCAGCAGAAAAACTGAGCATGTCTAACCTCAAAACAGTTTGAAATGAACTAGTTTCTGTACCTGGCATTTGTGTGTATGCGTGTGCGTATGTGCGTGTCTGTGTGCATGACTGTATCAGTGTGTGGTGCCTGTAAAAGAAAGTCCAGATCAAAGCACACCATGCTGTCCATGTCTAGCCAACTTGGCAGCCTGATTATTTCACTCCCATCAGAGCTATAATTCAAAATGACAAAAAAAAGCGGTAGAGAGTGGGGTGGTGAGGCAGGAAGAGAAAGGAAAAGGGGAATACTAGGGGTCTGTAAAAGAAAAGTGAGATTGTTCCTTGTTTGAAAGCCAAGCCTTTATTATTTTTTTCTGGTCATGGAGGGCTGGTATCTGAGTGACAGATGACTACAGCATTGCAATGCTGTATGAGAGGTCAGGCTGAGTTATAGTGTATCTCTTTCTGCTCCTCTCAGATTGGAGTCTTAGTAGAATAGACAAAAGAATAACAGGTATGACAGAGAAAATATACCAAAGCAGAGACAGGCAAAGGAAAAGAGATATCAGTGACAGAAAAATACAAAAAGAAAACAAGCAAACCACTATGCATACTCACAAGATACAGTCCATGAACCCAAAGGTTATAATGCCAAAACATATATTTTAGTCATTTAATCTTACAATTGAACAGAAATACAGGGAGTGCAGAATTATTAGGCAAGTTGTATTTTTGAGGAATAATTTTATTATTGAACATCAACCATGTTCTCAATGAACCCAAAAAACTCATTAATATCAAAGCTGAATGTTTTTGGAAGTAGTTTTTAGTTTGTTTTTAGTTTTAGCTATTTTAGGGGGATATCTGTGTGTGCAGGTGACTATTACTGTGCATAATTATTAGGCAACTTAACAAAAAACAAATATATACCCATTTCAATTATTTATTTTTTACCAGTGAAACCAATATAACATCTCCACATTCACAAATATACATTTCTGACATTCAAAAACAAAACAAAAACAAATCAGCGACCAATATAGCCACCTTTCTTTGCAAGGACACTCAAAAGCCTGCCATCCATGGATTCTGTCAGTGTTTTGATCTGTTCACCATCAACATTGCGTGCAGCAGCAACCACAGCCTCCCAGACACTGTTCAGAGAGGTGTACTGTTTTCCCTCCTTGTAAATCTCACATTTGATGATGGACCACAGGTTCTCAATGGGGTTCAGATCAGGTGAACAAGGAGGCCATGTCATTAGTTTTTCTTCTTTTATACCCTTTCTTGCCAGCCACGCTGTGGAGTACTTGGACGCGTGTGATGGAGCATTGTCCTGCATGAAAATCATGCTTTTCTTGAAGGATGCAGACTTCTTCCTGTACCACTGCTTGAAGGTGTCTTCCAGAAACTGGCAGTAGGACTGGGGGTTGAGCTTGACTCCATCCTCAACCCGAAAAGGCCCCACAAGCTCATCTTTGATGATACCAGCCCAAACCAGTACTCCACCTCCACCTTGCTGGCGTCTGAGTCGGACTGGAGCTCTCTGCCCTTTGCCAATCCAGCCACGGGCCCATCCATCTGGCCCATCAAGACTCACTCTCATTTCATCAGTCCATAAAACCTTAGAAAAACCAGTCTTGAGATATTTCTTGGCCCAGTCTTGACGTTTCAGCTTGTGTGTCTTGTTCAGTGGTGGTCGTCTTTCAGCCTTTCTTACCTTTTGCGCCTTGGTTTTTCCACACGCTTCTTGCGACCCTGTTGACTATTTTGAATGAAACGCTTGATTGTTCGATGATCACGCTTCAGAAGCTTTGCAATTTTGAGACTGCTGCATCCCTCTGCAAGATATCTCACTATTTTTGACTTTTCTGAGCCTGTCAAGTCCTTCTTTTGACCCATTTTGCCAAAGGAAAGGACGTTGCCTAATAATTATGCACACCTGATATAGGGTGTTGATGTCATTAGACCACACCCCTTCTCATTACAGAGATGCACATCACCTAATATGCTTAATTGGTAGTAGGCTTTCGAGCCTATACAGCTTGGAGTAAGCCAACATGCATGAAGAGGATGATGTGGACAAAATACTCATTTGTCTAATAATTCTGCACTCCCTGTAGAAATCCAAATTGTCATATCACTTGACACCTGTTTGATATGGTCAGTTTATATTTCAGATTAATTTCCTAAAACAATCCAAAAGAACTTTGTGTTTCCTCCTGGTCTCGAACCAGGAGGAAACACCAAGTAGCCCCTAGTGTCAGCTTAATTAAAAATATGATAGTGGATTGTCCATCAGTTGAGCTAATATCTGATCAGGACAAAGTAGTAACATGTGATCCAAACTGCTTTTTTTATAGTCCTTTAATGACTCACAGGTGCATGTAAAGATGTATTTGTATTAGCTATTTTGGGCTACATTACCCCAAAAGCAATTTTATTTTTCATACTCTTTTCTTCATATTTTTTTTTTCAAACAAGACCAATGAAACCCTATGGGTTCATGGCAACACACTGACAGGAAGCAGGTGAGGGAAAATGAAATTAGTTATGAGAGAAATGCCTGAAGAGTAAGAGCACAAAAGTATGTAGAGAGAAAGAGTGGAAGACAGAGAGAAAGCCTTGCTCCTTGACTTCAATCAGCACCTGTTGTTTGGCAACAGCTACACTCTCCACCTCTATTCACACCTTAGGTCGAAATGGTTCAATCCAATTGCAGCTCAGGCTCTGGCCCCTTTCACATCCCCTTTCATTCAGAAGATGTATGCAGGAGTAAGATTACTGAATGTACAAAACACAGCTGACCACATTGGAATTACATGACTATAGCAGGTTAATATTGCACCAGAGATGCTTGCGGGAGAATTGCTACTGCAGTTACTGCAAACCATAGAATTAGATACAGCAGCAGTCTGGAACCACTAAATAGAGTCTCACTTCTTCCTGCCCACTGAGTCAGCGCTTTTCAGAGAACTTCAATAGTCTGTTAAATGTCATTAAAGCATTAATGACATGTATCATCCTTAACAGAAACACTAAAGTTAGTGTAAGGTCAGAAGAAAATTGAAAAATAGGAATTATGGTGCATTAACCTTTTTGTTCTATGTGGTCTGCATATACATATGTTTACATTATTCCTCTTTTGGTTGCTCTCTTTAAAGGCTGCTACATCAGCATCATTGGGTTCTATCTCATCCTACGCCTGGCATCCTCCTCTGTAACACCAACCATCTGCATGTCATCCTTCACTACATGTGGTATTCCTCTTGTCCTCCTGCCTGGCTCTATATTCAGCATCATTCCCCCAATTTATCCACTATCCCTCGTCTGTGCATATCCAGACCATTTCAACCGCTCCTGGCAGATGGCTGCCCCTCTCTGAGCCTGGTTCTGCTTGAGGTTTCCTCCTGTTAAAAGGGAATTTTTCCTTCCCACCGTCACTAAAGCGCTTGCTTATAGAGGGTGGTTGTCTGTTTTCTTTCTATTATTGTAGGGTCTTTACCTTACAATATAAAGCACAGTGAGGCAACTCTACTTGTGATTTGGTACTTTATCAATAAAACTGAATTTAAATTGAATTGAACTAACGTTCTCTTCAAACCATTCAACCGGGGCTGTCCTGCTGACATTTTTAAATCAGTCCATCCTGCTCACCCCTGGACATCTCCATCCACAGTTATATCATCTGAACCAAGAGCTTTTTCACTTTTCATCCTCTTCAGAGCTGCCCTTACTTCCTCCTTAATAATCGTCAACTTAAAATTCACCAACTTTCCTCCACCTGTCTTCCCTTTTCTCTCATTTCATTTATTCATTCATTAATTCATTCATTCATTCTCTTCTCAAAGTACAACACACTCTACTTCACTTGTTAGTACATTTCCACCTCCTTCCTTAATCACCCTAGCCTGCTGCACATCCTTTCTAGCTCAATCTCTTCCTGCCTAGCTACAAGTTTAATTCTTCTTCCTTAGTGCCTAGCCTAGAGACTCACATACAACTCACTATAACCCTTTTCCTTTTCCTTTGCCACCTTTTTTAGGTTAAAAGCCTCCCAGTACTCCTGCCTTCTCTCTTCATCTCTCTACTTACCCAACTTTTATTTTTTGCTAAGCCAAGTCTCCTTGTCTTCTTTCCTCTGTTCAGAGTATTCATCTAGTACGTTCTTGGCAGTTTCCCTCAGCTGTACTTTCCCAGTTATCTGGTAATTACTCACTACCACCCAGAGCCTGTCTCAACTCTGTACAAAATTCTTCCTTCTTCCACCATTCTGCTTCCACCATTTAATAATTGCCTCTGCCTGCTTACTCTTCTTGATTTCCAAAGCCATCCTGTATACTATGATCTGATGCTACATAGCTATATTCTCCCCTAACAGCACCATGGAGTCTTGCATCTCATTTAGACGGCAACTTCTGTTTAAGATATAAACCCCCTATCTTGTAACTTTTACACCTTCCTCCAATCTTACACGCCACTCTATGTTCCTCCTGCTTCTAGAAGTACATGTTCACAACAGTCATTTCCATCCTTTTGGCAAAAAAACACTACCATCTAATCATTTGCATTTCTCTTTTTAACACATACCTACCCAACACCTCTTCTCAGCTCTGTTCCCTTGACCTACATGTCCATTAAAGTCTGCTCCAATCACCACTCTTTCCACCTGGTGACACTCTCTACCACTTTGTCCAACTTAGTCATCTTTGTCTTTTGTCATGGCTCTGTGTACGGGCAGGCGGAGAGGAGGATCCAAACGCAGGACTCAGACACTAACTTGGAATTCAAAAACCTCAGCTTTATTGCTGGTACAAAAACAAAACATGACGTGAACACTGAATACGGAGAATACAAACACACAGGCACAATCTGATGGTACTGGGGCTGGGGGAGATCAGGGCTAACGAGACGGGGGAGCTAAGCTGCACACACTAACATAAGACAAAGACTTCCACAATAAGACAGGAAACAAGAATTACTAAACCAGATGCAGACATGACACTGAGAGACAGACTAGACACTGAACAGAAACTGCAACACACATGAGAACCCAAAGCCTAAGAACTGATCCCTCACCAAGAATAACAGAAACAGATCTATAATGATAATAATAAACAAAGCACCAGAACATCAGAAAACAATCCATAATGCAAAAATAAACCAAAACATAATAAACTCAAAATACTGGGTCCAACGGACCCAGAACCGTGAGATCTTTGAACTGAGCAGACTATTACAATACAATATTCAGCATCAACCCAGCTTCAAACTCATGATCTTTTCCGACACTCTCTTAACCTCCACAACACTATTCACATATTCTTCCTCCCAAATGACTCCTATCAATTCCATTTCCAATCTACACCATGGTTGAACAGTTTGAATCCACCTCCAGTGCCCCTGGCCTTGCTTCCCTTCCCTCTGTTCTCATGCATAATTAATATACCTTCTTTCACTCCATTGTATCAGCCAGCTCTCTCCCTTTACCAGTCATAGTCCCTACATTAAAGTCCCTACTTTCACCTCCACACTCCTACCTTTCCTTCACTCCTGCTGCCTCCAAACACACCTTTCCCCTCTCCTCTTCCTTTGTCTTTGGCCAACAGTAGCACAGGTTCCACCTGCACCTTTTTGGCCATCAAAAACGTGCCAGTGGAGGGAGTCATTCTAAACTTGGACCATGACTGATCTTGTAAAGTCTCATTCTTGGTGATCTGCATGTTGATTAAGCCAAGGTTTTATGTTGGATGCATTTCCTGACCCTCTAGATGTTATCTGGGCATGGAACTGCAGAAGGAGGGCACTAGCTTGTACCCTTGTATTTACTTTCCCTTACTGTGACTATTGTGGCTTTGCAGTACGATTACAGTGTTTGAAAGTACTTATACAACTTGAGAAACATAAAATACTAAAATTTGAGAGATTCAAAAAGGGATTTTAATGAATCAAGTAGACATGCTTTTCACAGCTGTAATTGGACACTAGATTGCAATCAGATATACTTCCAGAACACAGAGACTACTTGACAAGTGACCTTTCATCCTTCTTCCACAAAGGTCAAAAGCTATTTCTCCAGACTCCAACACTCCTCTCCTTTCCTACAATTGTAAATTACTCAATGAAACATTTGTGTAATGTTGAACGCATTAAAAAATGGACTGCATCTCACTGGTAACATCTTACCAATGGATGAAAAAAAAACAGGGATTTGTGTGTTTAGCTGTCTAAAAAAATTGCTCAACAAACTTAGGATCCTGTCAAAGGACAAAAGGCAAGGCATACTCTGGACAGGTCGTCAGTTCATTATAAAGCTACACAAACCTGTTTTTTCAAAGAACAATTCTAGAGGCCATATCTAAAGAAGCTCTTTCACGCCAAGCTTCTCCTTCTTCTCTGTCTCTCTTCTGATCGACAGTAGTTCAGTTTCCAACAGCACTGGTGGCAGTCGCCAACCCGGGTCTTGACTAATCTTATGGAAATGTCATTCTTGATTATCTGCATTTTGACAAAGATTGTATAAAGATATATATCCCCTTCCTGGCTTATAGCCCTAGTATATCTATTAAAATAGATGGTACATAGGACTAAACACAGAGATATTCAATCAAAGACAGGGACTTCTACCTCTCCCTCTGATCTCATCTGGTACAAACATAATGACTCTAAAGGGACATGCTTGTAATACTGCTTATTTATCACTGCATCATTACCTTTACCAATCATTTTTAATACATGCACTTGTTTTGTTAGCTAGATTAAAGGATGTTGTTATTCATATCTCCATTTTAAAAAACCCCAACTTATTCTTAGTACCTGTAGATGATACAAAGGTGCAGTGTGGCCTAATCGCGATCACCTGGGCATTGACAGTGCCTGCACGCTGACCTAAAGAATACATGAGATGTTTACATATCAACATACTATATCTAAAGTTACAGAAAGACAACTATATCTGAGAGCTTGTAGATGATGGAGCAGAGGTTGTCACCCTTGGGATATCCATGGGGACAACAGGAACAGCAGTGAAGTGGAACACTGGACTCTCACAGCCTGACAGGTCAGTGTCAGCTGTAACCCATAATACACAATGAAGTGACATGACCAACCAAGTGCATCCATGTTGCTGAAATGTCACAACTAAAGCAGTGACACATTCATGTATTGTTGTGATTTTCCTTCTGTAAAAAGTAGAATTTCCTTCAATACATTATTTTGCTCTGAGCATCATTTGTAGCTTTTATGTTAATGAAACTGCAGCTCAGCCTCCTATTTTTAAAATCCCAGTTTCACTGAGCTTCTCTCAGAAACTTACTGAACCCCATGTACCTGTTACTTTTACAGCGATAAAAACATTTTCGAGCCACTTTCTCTTCCAAAACTATGCCCAGAGGCAAACCTCTGCCTCATGCCAACAAGTTCACCTCAGGGTAGAATCGGTTTACAACCCATTAAAGATTCTTAAGAGTGACAGAAAGCAGACAGTGTTTCAGAGGAAAGTGGATAAACTGTAGGAGGTTGTTGCCTAGAGCAGAGATGCTCTGCTAATTCTGAGTGGCTGGGTTGAATGGGTCAATCTATCAATACACTCCTAAATGTGTAGTATCTACGCAGACTAACCAACACTTGCACAGAGATGCACAAAGCAAAACCAAGAAGCTCTATTTACCCCCTGTAGTTAAGCTGAAGCAGCAGTGAAAATGCTTTATTTTCCTCTTTGACTTTGAAAAAACACGTTGTCAAAGACTTTGAGGATCAGTCAGTAAGCTGTGATGGATAACCTGCCAATGTATTATGTGCCTTAGAGGAAATGCAGACAGACGTAAGACACCTGTGCAGCCGTGTATAGATGAAAAATTGCCCTCCCTCAATAGCGCTACTAAGATTTTGAGTCACTATGACACCACACAGTATCAAGAAACTCAGTTAAAGAAGGCATGCATGATATTACAAACAAAAAAATATAACTTTTTTTGGATTTTGTTCATAAAAGATTTTAAAACAATTGCACTGGAACAAAAGATCAGGGGAATGTGCCTAACCTCCTGGCACATTGTGTGAGTTTTCTGCATCCAACACTAATATATCCTTGGTACACTCTACTGAGCTTTTGTCTTAGATAAAAAATAAAAAACATTTGGGAAGCTTTATGATCAACATTGGGTTATTTCAGGTAAAAAAATGCAACATTTCAAAAATCCATATAACCTGAGAGATCTGAGAGACAAGTGACGAGAAAAAGGAAAACTGATACCATGGTGGTGTAAGTCATTAGCACGTCTTCCAGATCAGCATATAATGGTATAGGTGGAAATCATTTGCTGTATAAAGTTGATCGTATAACATCAGCTCTGTGAAAATGACATCCCCTACTGCTTTTAATGATCACATAAAACACCCCTGGTATTTATCTGCTATTGTGGTCTAACATCTATGATATTAAAATAAATTTTGTCAGATTTTGACAGGGAGACATATTTAGAAATCTAGTAGTGAAGCGTGAAAAAATATGCAGATATCTGAGGTGCATCCACTCTTTTCAGGTGCTTAACTCACTGAGTGACACCTCTGCTTCTGGTTGAGAAGTCCTACAGGATTTGTCAAGTGACAAAAATGGTATTAAAAAATCGCAAACATAAGACTTCTTGATATTATTTTACTTTGCAGATTTTTAGATACAAATTATCTGATGGGGGGAAAACGACTGCAAGTCTTTCAGAAGTTACCTACAGAATGAAAGACCTGCTTCGTGGAACATGTTTGTCACTAAATCACACTAATTCTGAATCACAACACACTGCATTCTAAATAAAGTGTGTTTGTGTGTGTTAGTCCCCATAGGGAAATAGTTCCCCTGCATTTAACCCATTCACCCAGTGAAGCAGTGGGCAGCCATCAATGCAGCAGTGTGTAGGGACGGTGCCCTGCTCAGGGTCACCTCAGGGTAGCCGTTCAGTGGAGTCGAACCCCCGACCTTCCGATCATGGGGCCACCACTCTACCTACTGAGCTATCCCTGCTCAGCTGATTATACGACAAGTGAATATATTTAACCCTCCCTCTCAAGCATACAGTGTCAGTAATTATTGCAATGTCTTTCTTTTTAAGTTAATAAATGCTGCAACTGTTGTGTTCAGTGTCGAAAACAGAGTGAGATTTGAAGCTGTGGTTAGACATGCATCATTGTGCTGTAGCATTGTATCCTTTCTGTAATCCGATCTTTATAAGTAAGTAAGACTCAAAGAAGAGAAAAAGAAAAGAGGGAAAAAAAGAGGAAAACATATGAAAAGTCAGAATAGGCATATTATCCCTCAGTCAATTTGTCCACCAGCTCCTTAGCACCTTACAAATGTCTCTAGAGTCTTTAAAGTCTAAGGTTATGGAAAGAACATTTATGTGTGTTCAGCTTTACAGGTGATTATTATTAACCACCTACATATTGTATGGGTTTATTTCACTGATGTTTTTGCCTGATTGCCACCACAATTTCACCCTACTCTCTGTCCCCTGCCAAGATTTGTTTTCCTCTCACAGAGCCGTATATATATGACCAGCCCTCATCCTCCAGTATCCACCTAATCATCACTTCACTGGTTGACAAGGATGCTCAGAAAAGTGTTGAATTATTTGACTCCGGTCAAATTGAGCTTTCTGACACATCATTCCTGAAGGATATTTCAGAAATCTAAATGTGGACAGACTTGGTGCATCATATGACAGTGACCCATTAAGCGTTTTCTAACCTTATTTCGGTCTGAGGTGAAGAAAGTGACCTACAAAGATAGAGGAAAAAAATAGGTGATGGATGGATTTGGGGTCTCGGTGCATCAGCGTGAGGTTAAGTCAAGAACTTGTCTGTTTTCCATATTATCCTGAGCTGCCTGTACGTGACACGAATTCAGTGGACGTGCAAACAGTAGTTGAATATTTTATAGTTCAGAAGGCTTTTTATCATTGATCTCTTAAACCCAGGAAAAAAAGTCTTATGTTTCCCTTACTTCAAAGCAATTTGTCCAAAAATAAAAATAGCACTAGAGAGAGAAATTGGAGACTGTAACTTTGGGTTCCACTAAATTTGCCTCTAGCTGTAGCTCTTGATGGGATTGGACATAGTTTTTTACATAGTTTATATATATATAGATATCTATCTATATATATATATATATATATATATATATAGATTCATTCTTCAAACAAATGCTAGAGGGTAAAAAAAAAAGTATTTATCTTTGGCCAAAACAGTTTTAGTTTGAAGAGTGACTAAAAAGCATGCAATGCTGAGCTGAAAACTTCCCAGAACTTTTAAATGCCTTAAGGAGGTGTTTTGATTTGATTTGCAAAATATTTGGAACATTTTATTACAAAATAAATTATTTTCTAAGTTCCCTGTTTTTAGCATAAAGGGTGAGACATGATCTATGTTCAGTACAACTCCCTGCAAAATGTCTAAAGAAATAATATATATGCCTTTTTTTGTTGACTTGCTAAGAAGATGGAGAAACCGCTAACTCAAATGGTGCCATGCTCTGTTTACTTTTTCTTTAACAGCTTTCATGTCCTTATTGAAACTACTAAAAATTCTGAATTTTAAGTAAGAGAAATATTGTGTCCCAAGCATGGTCCAAACTACAGAGCCTTCCATGAGTTAAAAAAACAAAATTAACAAGCACATTCACAGAAGTCTAAAAAGAATTGAAGAATGGGGTCATAAATACATGCCAGTTGTATCATCAAACCCAAATTTAGGAATTTATTAATATTCAGATAATACTGGATCTGTGTTTCTTTGGCACAAACACAATGAACAAACCCATCATTGTTGGTGTGTGATGTCTACTCCAGCTGTCTGTGTGTGTCCAAAACAATCCAGAGCTGCAATACTTAAAACATGGAGATTCCGCTAAAGAGTCCTCCCCACTAAAGACAAATTCCTTGTATTCGATTCTACTATCAGCAGTCATCAGACTCTGTTTTGTGCCACTGAGCAGCCACACGGCTTACAGCTTCTATTTTTAGGACTGCAAGTGCAAAATGTGGATCATAAGCTCCAAGCCATGGATGTAACAGGATAGTCGGAGAAAAAATCTAGCAGGAACAGAGAACACCAGACTAATTAGATGGAACCAAAGTGCCATTCTGAACCTCTGGTATTAATCATGACAAAGAAGAAGTGATACTGACGACTTTTAAAAGACACAGAAATGGGAAACGCCAGTTCACATTGGCCAAAACGGAGGGATAGACAGGTCTCTCACTTCTGCCACCAAATAGTTAATCAACAGCCAAATCAAAAAGTCCTCTGCTAACTGTGAACCTAGCTTGTCATTTTTTTTAGTACTCTGGTGATATGAGTCTGAGACAATGTTCCCGATGATGCTTTAATTGACCAACAGTCAAGTAGTAGTAGTGTGTAGTAGAAGTATACTAACTTCTTGAACCTTATTTTGGGGCCAAATAGCTTTTTGAAGCTTCCTTTTTAAACAGAGTTGACTGCAGAGTCTAAATAACAGACTCCATCCCCATTTATTCAGACTAGTTCCTAGAAAACCTCCAGTAAACTCCATATAGATGTAAGCATGTTAATAAGTTATTTCTTATGGGAGCTTGAAACGAGTGCAGCCTTATCGACAGCATACTGATTCATGCCAATTACAGTGTGTAGGACTTCAAATCACATCAAACACAAATATCTGCTAACAACCACAAGGCTGGCATACGTCAACTGATTTGTTAGCATCTGTGGAAATGTGTGAACATTATTCATTGTGGCCCTATCTGTCCTATTCTAGGCATTTTTTCCACTGGAAAACTGTTACTAAAAACATACCAATCAGCACAGGTAAAATGTAGTAAAAGATAATGTTCAATGTAAAACTGAACTCTCTGTTCCCGAGTCCCAAGTGTGCCTCCATAACTCACTTCAATCTGCCAACAACAAAAGTGCAGGAAAGACAGGAAGGAATGAGATTTCTTATTAGTTTTACTTGGTGGATCATAATAGATCAGATAGGGACATGGAGGACCTGATTAGCAATTCTGCTGCCACCCTCCATCATGAGAAGATGTGATAAGCCCATCCATCAAACTTGACTGCCTCATTCAAAGCGATGGGAAAAGTGATCCTATCTGTTTATCAGCACTCTGTCTTTCAGATAAGCCTATATACTCTGAGAGAACCTGAGATTAAATATGGAGGCGTCTGTCAAGAGTGTTCTGTTCCCCAGTATAGCAGAGACATCTACTGGTTACCAGCAGTCTTACAACTCTATACAGGGCTTTCCAGTATATAAGCAGGATGTGATGAGTGTTTGTTGGACAGAAAATACGGCCTAGTGGTGCAAATTTCATCTTTTTTAAATAAAAGTAGACCTACCGCATTAAAAATCTGCATTGAAGGAGTCAGATAAGTCAGTAATTACAGCAGTCAAGGAAACAACTTGTTCCAGTAGAACATAAAATACAGCTCCTGTGAATGATGCTTGTCAGGAAAAATAATTAAATAATTATGATGATGATGTTTCTCAGGCAGTGCATCCCAGATGGTAGAATTCTCTTCTATGATTTTGTGAAAAAATAATAATAAACTATTAAATGAACTTAATGATAAATTAATCAAATATTTCAATATCTAAGTTAGTGCTGCTTTAAATTTGAACTTTATTAGAATATTAGATGAGTTCAAACCGATCATCAGAATAAAGAAGAAAGACCATCTAAGTGACTTTGAATGTGGCATGGATGTAAGGGATGGTTTCAGAAACTGTTGATCTACTCAGATTTTCCCACACGACCATCTCTAGAGTTTATAGTCAACGAACCAAAAGAGAGAAAATATCCAGTGAGCAGCAGTTTTCTGGGTGAAACGTGTTCTTGTTTCCAGAGGTCAGAGGAGATTGATCAGGTTGCTTTGAGCTGATAGGACAGGAACAATAACTCTAATAACCATTTGTTACAACCAAAGTGTGCAGAAGAGCATCTCTGAACGAACATGTTGAACCTTGAAGCAGATGGACTGCAGCAGCAGAAGACCACTCTGTCAGTCCAGAACAGGAAGCTCAGGTCGCGGCATAATTAGACAGTACACGATTGGAAAAACACCAACTGGTGTAATAAGCCTTGATTTCTGCTGCAACATTTGGATGGCAGAGTCGGCATTTGTTGAACACAACATGAAACCATGGGTTCATTTTGCCTTGTATCAATGGTTCAGGCTGCTGGTGGTGTAATGGTGTGGGGTATATTTTCTTGGCAAACTCCCCTTGGTACCAGCTCACCATTCTTTAAAGGCTACAGCCTACCTCAGTGCTGTTGTTGACCATGTCCATCCATTTAAGTCTGCCCATCTTATGATGTCTGCTTCTAGCAGAGCAGCAGAATGCGAAGCATCTCAAACTTTATTTTTTGAGCATGACGATGAGTTCACTGCACTCCAAATGCCACAGTGTAACAGAGAGCATCTGTGGGATGTGGTGGAACAGACGATTGGCATCACATTAGCATCATGTGAATACAGGAAAAAGACAAAGGCGAGTCTAACCCAGTATGAGCATGGTATGTTACTGTTCCATGAAAAAAATCTACCAAATTTCACTAAGTTATTAATTGTGTTATAATGAAAAACCACAGGAGTTCAATTAAAACATCACATGCAACATTGCCTTATTAAGCCTACAGGGACATGGTTTGGAAAGGATTCTAATTAGACTAAATAGAATGAGAACAAAACACATGTGAGGACAGTGCATGGGCTAAACTGGAGAGATAAACACTGTCATCAAGGTGCGAGCCAAGTGGCCATTTATAGAATTATGGGCCGCAAGAATGTTGGCAGACCTCACCTGTGTCCACCTGAGCGTGTGCAGGAGGCAGCCATGCATGTGTGTCAGTGTGTGCATGCAGGAAGACATGTGTCTTCATTTGTATCACTTGCTTTTGCATAGACAGATCCATAAAGTATTTGAACTTCTCTCGTTATTTATCAATTTAGCTCATATCCGCTTTTAATGAACACAGCCGTATTCATCTCCAGCTGCTCGCTGTTGTTTCCATGCAGCGGTTTTATGTGCGACATCTCCCATTTGCAGCCATATGCTGCCAACCTAATTCATGAGACGGGTCCATGTTTAAAACGACTGTGCACTGTGGCTGCCAAGTCTGCTCTGAGTGGAATTAAAAGTACTATATATTCCATCTGCCCTGCACATGCTGGCAAGCCCAGTGTTTTATCCTTTTGGGAGACAATAAGAAAGCAAGTTGGATAAACATGATCTGTAGGAGTCACCAAAGAGCCATGATCCAGCATAGAGTGTTACAGCTACTACAGCACAGCACATAAAATGAGCGAAAAGATTAGATGCTTGATAAATCCAAAACGGTTCAGGATGTGGTTTATTGCACTTGACGGCACAGTCCAAGACATTGCACCAGCCAATTAGTAGACCACAGACCCAGGCACAGGTCAAACCCATACTAACATTTTGTTTCCAGTGCTTCATCTGTTCAACTGACCCACTGGATAAAGTTGATCACGGCCCTGCGGTAACTAATTAATGAAGCTCGCTTATTTGATTTGATTCCAACATCATCCATATTCAAGTTGTTGTTCAGAGTATTAATTACCCAAAATACCAGTTATGTATGAAGGAGGCAGGCTCTAAAGGCCATCTTTCCAAGCAAATATAATCATTCTCACACTTCCAGAGGTGAAAGTTTGTAGGGCTTGTAGTCTCTGTCTGGTTTGGAGTATTTTGAGCTATAACTAAGCTCTGCTGCACAGATGCAGGAACGATTTGCATTAACAAGCAGGTGGTTCTAATAAAGTGCCCTGGGTGCTTGTTTTAGAGATTAATTCTAAATATTTTAACTGAATTCGCTTTTGATGAATTACTATTAAGTCTATTCCTAGACGTGCAAGCAGGGATACATAAGGGAAAAATAAAGGTTTAGTCAAACTCCTGACTGGTACTGTATGCAGATTTTGAGTCGGTGTTTAATTGGCTCTGGGTTCTGAATACAGCTGCTTCCCTTTTCCCACTTATGGGCCTGCCTGCTGTTGCTATAGAAACATCAGAGAAAGAGAGAGAGAGAGAGTGAGAGGCTGCAATAGAGGTGCGTGTGTGTGTGTGTGTGCGCACATGGGTATGACTGTGACAGAGTGAGATCTCAAAGAAGACTGTCGGGCTGTGTCTAATGAGTAGAGTGTGTACTCACACTCTTGTGTGTGCAGTGAGCGTGGAACCTTGCAGCACTTTGCATCTGACTGAGAGTCCGTTTTCAGAGCATTTGCACACACACACACAAATAGACACACATGCACACCCACACAGCCACACACACACACACGAACATTCTCGTTCGCTGACATTTGGCTGCCGTGGAAGCACGGGAGTCCAAACACTCATATTAAACACAGTGTGACATTTGCAAAACACCGCAAAAGGCTCTCCGTTCAACAATGCGGTCGGACTTTTTGCAGTCAAATTCAGTCAGGAAAGCGCAGTCAAAGAAGGTTGTAATTTCCAGCTACAGTAATCCGTATTCAGTGGTATGATTCAGAGGTGGGACTTCCCCATCCTTCTATGTAAATGCGAGGAAAGCGTAACGCAGCGAGAGCAACAGAACAGATCAGGCACTACTGACAGCAAATATGACACAAAGTCAGCAGGGGAGGAGAAAAGCAGAAACACATGCACATGCATATGAGAGTAGAAGCGTATCAGCTGATGAGGATTTTTTTGTGGTTTGTTCACCAACTTCAGCAGAGCAACTGAAGTAGTAACCATTCATAGTAATGATAGACGACCCTGAACTTTCAACAATCAACATTCACGCTGAGTAAAATTTGAAAAATAAATAATCAAATCTTTCGCTGCAACACATGTAGTTTGTGTTTTTTTTAAATTGATGATGGCCAACGCTGATTTGTGTCTAATGTTTCATTTGACTTCAGCTTGAATGGTACATGATTCCATCTGGATCAAGTAAACAGATGATGCATCGCTTCACAAGCAATGTTGTTTCTGTCTAAGCTAGAGGAGCAGTGATGTGTACTGCACGTCTGCTGCAAGTCACACCTGTTTAGCTTCAAAGGACAGTAATGTCTGACTGAGAAATCTGAGATAGCCTAATAATCCAGGTGAAAACAAAGTCAGATTGCTGTCAAGCATGTCCAGTTGATTTTTATTGCAGGACCTAGAGTTTTGTATGACTTATGTCAAGCCTCTCAGCCTATCTCCTGTTCCTGCATACATACATTTAAGCTTTCGCCTGATCAGCGTGTGTTTGTGGCTTACGTGTTCACAGTCGGAGCTGTGTGCTTGATGAGATGATCACATCTCAATCGTATCATTAAGATCCAAGAGAAGAAGAAATAAACTGCTTAAAAGCCTGAGCTTTAGGTTCATGAGGATTAGTTGCACGCCCGACATATAACAGGAAAACAATAACAGATCTCCTTTGCATCAGTCACGCACAACTTCAACTGCACACTTATACAGTGATTTCCTTTAGCCTGAATTTTTCTCCTTGAGGTTTGAATATGCAAAGTGTCAAGTGGTTGGAAACAAACAAACAAACAAAAAAACCTCATTTAAACTGCATCTTCGACTCTAGTATAAACAGTACAAAAAAGAAAATGCAGACACAAAGGCGCCTGCCAGTAACTGCTCTCTTCAGTTAGTAGTCTTGCTTTATCTTTGTAAAACAAATGAGCTTGAAACTTCAGAAAAATCTATCCACACCAGATGCACGCACTTATCAAGTAAACAGAAGGTATAATCCAGCACGACAAGTTAGAATTCAGTGTGTTCAGCACTCAAAAATTCCGTGAAATTACTGTAATGTGCTCATAATGCGGTCCTAATGTTGTTGTGTTATCATACTTAGCATTAAAGACTCTCAGACTTACAGTGATAGAAACACACATACTAAACCAGTTCCTGTCTGTGTATCTGTGTCAGCTTGGAGTTTGGCTACAAGCATTTTTTTCCAGGCAATATTCACGCTGTGTGTGTGCATGCATCCACCAACCTTGGTTTCAGACATTCAAACTTTCAAACTTTGTGTCTGTAATGTCACCGTGGCCCAGAGTCACTCAAAGTATCCCGGATCAGATGCACACAGACATGTGTTAGAAAGACATCCAACTTTCTTTTATAAGTTCTAATTCCCAAGTTCAAGACATGCTGAAAGCTCCTGGCATATGCCGAATTCAGGAGTCTTAAAGATCTAACAAAGGGCATGGCAAAGTTAAAGATGTGAACCTGTGAAATACCGTGCAGTGATGCATAAAGCGTTCTCCCTGACTTTGAGCTTCTCCATTGCTGAAATGTTTACTGTTTACTTTTTAATGAAGGTTTCGAGGTCATCGAGTGGTGTGTTTCTTTCCATTATTTATTCAGTCTAGTCAAACTGTTGACTCCTTGATCTGAAACTGATAGAAACTTTCTAATAGTTAAACTTTCAAGCTATATTCTCACCCCCACTACAGATTCAGATTTAGCACAACTGAATAACTGCTATGTATTTATTAATTTATTTATCTATACCTTCGTTAAATGTTTTTTTAAACTCCGCACTCTCTTTTGAATGTGAACCACAGGCTGACCTCAGAGAAGAAATGGCAACTCATCAAACACGTGGACGCCGTTATATCATCTGTTAAAATGCATTCATATACAGAACAAATGGTAAATGGCCTGTATCTGTATAGCGCTTTTACTTAGTCCCTAAGGACCCCAAAGCGCTTTACACTACATTCAGTCATTCACACACACTCTGGTGATGGCAAGCTACATTGTAGCCACAGCTGCCCTGGAGCACACAGACAGAGGTGAGGCTGCCGGACAATGGCGCCACCGGCGCCACCACCAGCAGGCAACGGGTGAAGTGTCTTGCCCAAGGACACAACGACCGAGACGGGGCTCAAACCAGCAACCTTCCGATCACAAGACAAACTGCCAACTCTTGAGCCACGATCGCCCTACAGATGACCTAATAGATGACCTGCCACAATCGCCCCGGTCGTCACCTCTGACATGACCTTTGACATGCAAAGGGTTTCTGGGTTATATAGCTGCGTGTGGTCTCCCGTAGTAATTGTAAAAAAAAAAACAAACAAACAAAAAACTGCAAAGGCTTTACAGGCATGTTCATTCAGCTGTACTGCTTTCAACGGTAGTGTGTCAAATCCAATGACAAGTCAATAAAATACCCTATAACAACTGCAATATCATCTCTTGTTTCCACTACTGCTACTACATATTCAAATGAGCCCGGGTGATCACAGCCAGCAGCACATTCGTCTTGAATCTTGAAAACACACAAGTTTTATGGAATTATGTGAGAGCATTTGCATTATATTTTTTTATTTTTATATTTATATCTCCCATCCACGTGTATAAAGCATTTTAAATGACCGGAAACCACACGATTTAAATATGTAATGATACTTTATGACCACTAGATGTCAGCAGATCCTTGCAATTGTTGCCGTGCATTGCACCGTCACTGTAACTTACAGTTCATCTACTGTACGTACTCATACAGTATTAGATATGTGTGTGCCACTGTGTTCCTGTGTGCCATTGTATTTTTATGTTTGTGCCCAATATGTCACATTATCGCTTGATGAATGGGGTTCACACTGATTTTTTGTGATGGTGTGTGTGTGTTTCTGTGTGTTTAAGAAGAAATGAGTGGGATAAAAAGAGAAAAAAAGCAGAGATGGAGAGACAGAGAGAAATAGATAGTGACTCCAACCATTAGTCATGGAAGACATCCTTATTACCAAACATTAACATATTCAACCGGCAACACCCAGGTGCTAACATTCCCAGTTTGAGTGAATTCTACCTCCCAGAGAGCCTGCTTGGCATATTTCCTAGGGGAGTGAGATTCCAAATATGATTCGGCTCATTTGAGCACGTCAATGTGTGTGTGTGTGTGTGTGTGCTCGCGAGGGTGCGTGCATGTGTGGGCAGGTGTGCGAGAGTTCATGTGCGACAAAAACAGATTTAATTGAAGACTGATGAAGAGCACCTAATGTGTTGAGTGTTTGCATACTCACACACTCATCAGGGGGTTGAAAGAGAAGGCTCACAGCAGACATACACTCCCACACACACAGCCATCTTCGGCCCAGGGTGATGGATATATCAGAGCAGTGTATGTGTCGTTCTAATTACATGCTGCATCCATCCCGTTCTCCTCTCATTAAACAATGACGTTTAATCTATGGCCCAGAGCCTTGCCTACAATGGTGCCGTGATAAGGGCAAATTAAACAATGTGCACTTCTCAGCTTCACTGATAGCAAAGGTGAATTTCATTCAGCCGACATTCATGTGCATGTCTGCATGCTTTCACGTCGTGCATGCACATGAATGAAGCCCGAACAAAGAATTCTCACAACCGACGTGGCTGACAGTCGATCAATTTTAACCTTGAACTCAAGGTTGAGCACAGGGGAGGAAAGAGCTCCTTGACTTCAGCTATGAATACTGCAAAAAAAAAAAAAATCCAAAACAAACTGTCAGCTTGAAAAAAAACAAAAGTTACTGTTGCACAGATATGAGATTTACGCGCACATTCATGTTCACCGTCCTAGTTTAGGATCCTAACTGCTGCTTAGCAATGGATACTTAGTAAAGGCTATGGTGGTGCAACATTCCTTCAATATAGCTACAGTAAATTATATTTAACTTACAGTGATATGCTAAATATGTAAAGTGATGAACGGCATTCCCTGACAACCATAAATGGACAAAAATGAATGTAAATTCAGACCTGTCTGATATTTGTGATATCTCAAGTTGATTACTTCACTTCATTACTTCAAGGGTGGAACAACGAACCAGCTGACCAACCAACCAATCAACTTTGGTATTTCAAGACCACAGTTTATGAACTACCAGTTTTATTATTTTTTTTTTGTTTGGTTGTTTTTTTTGGTGGCAGAAGTGATCATATTTGGATGTGACAGTCTAATATTTTTGTCTGATATTTCTGTTAAAATGTTTTCAACTTACAATAAAGAAAAGAAAAGATCCCCAATACCAGCAATACCACAAAGATGGTCGTAGGTCCAGATTGCTGAGTGGAAAGCCTTGAAGAAAGCAGCTGCCTGTGTTGACATTCAATAACGTTTAAATGCGAGAATGAAATTGGGGTGTAGTTTTCATCATTCTTCTACAAGGCTGTTGTTAAAACATGCTGAGTTCTGTTTCAAAGCTAAGCATTTTAATCTGGGCGTGTGTGGAAAATGACTTTGGGTGCAAGTTTCATTTGAGGACATGGTAGGATTGTGGTACTAAGCAACTAGACCTGCAGAGAAATGTTCAAATTTTCACTTTTTTAATTTCTCAAACAGATTTAATTTATCTATCTTTTAAAAACTGTGGCTGTAGTTGGAACTGTTGTGATTTAGTAACGGTGAAAGAATTCAGATAAAATCAGCTCTATGTATGGAAAGGTCCCCTGCATCACCACTTCTCCTCATAGCCAGAAAGCCTCTCTGAAATATCGCTCATGATTTTGAGAGATATTTGTAATCAGTGAAGAAAAAATGACAAACACTAAAAATATTCCTAAGGTCGATTGTACTTCATTGTTTAGCTCTTTTCATGCGCAGCGGGGATTCTTGGTCTACTTCTCTGGTGAGCTTTTCACGTGCTGTGACACAGGTATAAAAAGAAAACTGTCAGTCTAAAGCACCGGTGTCAAACATAAGGCCCGGAGACCAAAACACTCCAATCTGGCCCATTGGACATCTTTGGAAGATGTGAAGGCGAAATACATTTTTTACTTTTAACTATATTTTCATAAATGTTACAGCTTGCAGTAGCTGCAACAATGAAATTATAGTTAAACAATTAAATGACAGAAAAGTGCCTGTTTTTTTCACTATCTACTATAGAAATATCTGTTTTTTTATACAATTTATTAAGAGTAAAAAAATAATAAAATAAAACAAGGCATTTTCTGTGAATTTATAATTACAGGACATTCTGGGCAATGAGCTGCCAAAACTTTTCTGTAATTTTACACATTTATTTCTTACATTTTCAGTCCAATGAGTCATGCCATTGCATTTCTTGACTTTCCTACAGCAGCATTTCCTTATGTAGAAAACATGTGGACATGTGGTTCAGCCCACTTTAGCTCAAACTGGGCTGCGTGTGGACCATGACACAAACTGAGTTTGGCACCTCTGAGTTTGCTTATGTGTGGCTTCTGTCTGTCTAAGGAGATGTGCACGCATGTGCCCCCCTTTGCCTGTAGCATCCAGCTGCAAACATCATATGGATGTCCTCTTTAATTATATGGGAAACAACTTCATTTCCACTCATCCCTGTCTGTGTACAGAGAGAGCATTATATGCATGAGCAGGTGTGCAGGTTTTCAGCTGTATATTGGTGTGACTAAATGTCTGACAAATGTTCTTGGTTGTCATTTGGCAGACAGAAGATTGCGCATAGATGAATACATAACTAGATAGATGTGCATCTTTTCTGTCTTGTTTGTGTACTGCGCCCCAGCTTTAAAGTCTGCGCCTGCTACCAACAGCATATGGCCCAGAAACAATGACAACATTAACAAGCGGATGCATCAGCTTAAACAAAGCAAGACCAGTTTAATGGTATACAGCCGGACATGGACGAAGAAGCAAGTTCTACTGAGCACTGCAGGGTGCTGCCAAGATGACACACCCAGACACATACTATAATACAGCACATATGGTGCAGCTTGACCTTTCATCTTGAATAGGGGAAAGAAGAACAGAACTAATGCAGACACACAAGCTATATAGGAAAGAAACATAAATCCAGATACTGAGATGTAAATGCATAAACCCAGGCGACTCACTGTGCACACTTTTTCGCACTTCTCCTCATACATACTGTGGCACACACACACACACACACAGACACACACGCTGTAGAGAGGAATGATTTTTGCAATGCGAATGAGCTTCCTTAGGAGCCTCTGTCACGGTCTGGAGAAGCCACACTGCAGAGGACAAGTCTTAATATGAGGATTCTAGCCACTCTATTGCATCAGCACCTCGGTGACATCCAGGAAGAGGGAACTGTGTTTGCTGTCATGCCTGAACACAGTCTGAATTCATATCACACACACTGCAACGACAAAAAGGCTGACAGAGAGAAGCATACTACTTGGATTCATGCAATAGCAGGTTTAATACTGCAGGAGGGTGAAAGTACGGGCAGGATATCAGTGTGGATTCTGTGTGAATTTCTAGGCAACACTGCAAGAGTAGGAAGATTTGTAGAGACTGAAAAGAGTGAGGATAAAGTTTCTTCTTGGGTCAAAGTGTCACTGTGTGCAAGCTTGTTTGCTTGTGTGTACACAAATGTATGTGCTCCAAAATCTCAGATCCTCAAAATGAAAAGTATTTCTCCAGGGCAGCAGGAACCCCACAGGTAGCCAAACAACACAGAGCTCAAAAAACCTACAATAAGAGGAAAAATAAAATCACAGTTTTGGTTTCCATCTTTTCACCCGAACGAATGCCTGAAATGTCCTTGTCATATGTTAAACGAGCGCAAGCGGAGCAGCACGAACCCAGAAAATAAGGAGCAACAACGGATCTGCATGTCGGTAACCTTCCTATGAGTGAGCAAACTGACTTTCTGTGTCTTGCCCTCTTCCCTCACATGCTGACATGCTCACTGATCACTGCTCAGAAATGCTGAAAATAAACCAACTAGAGGTTATTATGTGACAAAGGTGACTATTTGACAAACACACTGACCATATGGCTGTCACAGAAAGAGCAGCAAAAATGCTGGCAAGAACACAAACTAGACACAGCTGGTCATTCTAAAAAAAAAAAAAAAAATACACAAACACACAAAAAATACAGGCTAAAAATACAGAGAGGAGTTTCAATGATTTACAAATGACAAGTTTTGGAAGCTGGAACTGTGGATTTATGTAATTTATTCACATATTGTGTAAAGAAAATATAGAAAGCTTAAAAAACAAAATAAAATATGTGTAAGAAATGTTAGCAATAAGTGCGTAACACTTACTGACGGATTTTCAAAGTTCTTAGTTGCACATTGGCTGCTTTTTCACTCATGTTTAGTTTATTTCTTGTACCTGATCAGCTTCAGGAGAATTTTCTCTGGTTGATTGCAAAGATACTTAACACATGAATCATCTAAGCGGAGGAATGAACCAGTGTGGTGTCTACACAACTGTGTCGTACTTTTAAAATACACTACTAGTCTGCTTGTAAGAAAGAATCAGCAATTATTTGTTTATCAATTTAAAAAAAAAAGACATAAAAAAGTATATAGGTGAGATTCACAAGAATAGGGACTGCGAGACTTGTGGCGAGACTTGTGGGCTGGTCCAGCTTTGGTGGTGGTTCGTCCCGGTGCTTACAGTGTCTTGCCCTTCCCAGTTCTCAGGGGTTAGGGTTGGTCCATTGTGTCGGGTCTTTGGGCTGGGGTGTGGTATGAACGGAGAAGGCTATCCAAGCGATACAACAATGAGGGTCTACAGTTATCTGCAAAACAGTTTTGCGGCTTTCTTATGGCTGCATTTTAGCCAGTGGTGTTGGAGATCTTGTCAAAATTAATGAAGTTATAAGCACAGGCACGTACTGCCAGATTTTGATCCACTGTTTAATACCATCTGGAAAGCATCTGATTGGCAGCAACTTCCTTCTTTAGCACGACAATGATCCCAAACAAACTGCAGATGCAGTAAAAGCACACTTGGATAGAAAAACACACAATGAAACAGTCGTGGATTGGCCTCCCCAGAGCCCGGACCTCAACATTACCTCATCTTGACAGAGAAAAGAACAAAAGCCAGAAACATCCAAAGAAGAGCTTTAGATCTCCTGGAGAAGTATTCCTGAAGACTGACTAAGAGTTCTGACTGTGCTACAGAGTAAAGGTGCTGCAGTCCTTCAAACTCTGTTTTTGCCTTATATGCTGCATTTCCATTTATGCTTGGACACGTTTGCACCTACAGTATTTCTCATTTCCCTAGCAAAACATAAAGGAATGAGGAGTGAGTTCACTTTTACTTTTGCACAGTATTGCATATCACAGTTTAATAATATGACTGTACATGTAGATTTAATTTCAAGTCTACAGAGGTGGCTTAGAATCAAATTACTCTACCTTGAGACTGGCTGATTAGAGGCAAACACTTACACTAGCCTTGTTTCTCTTTATATGCAGCACTAAGATATTCAGAATGTTTGTAATCTAATGAGTGACGCTACTGATATGATTTACTAGAAACGTAAAAGCACAGAAAACACTACAAATAAAAAGCACATACTGGCCTTTGTTCATGAACCATGCAATTATCTTGAGAAGATGGAACAGCCCGTCTGAAATTAATTTTTAAAGAGCTGGTATAACTACTTTCACCCACTGAAAGAGAAAATCTTCGAATTCAGATATACTTTAGTCCTTCTGCTGTAGAGCAGAAAACAAAAATATAAACCAATAATGGCAGCAAGCCCTTTAAATGCGGCTTTATCGATTGGAAAATGCGCCGGGTTTGTTGTAACGCAAGTCAAAGACCTTCATTATGGTTTACTTACTATGGAGCCTTTAAACAACACACTTTATCCTACAAATTTATTTTGAACTCATGTTTCATAAGTACTGCTCTGGGAATTAACTGGATTAAGAGGAGTGAGTAACCACAACAATGAAAGAGATTTCTGACAACAAAAAACGAGAATGTAGTGATTCATTTGTTAACAGCAACATTTCAAAGCCTCAAGCACAAAGACTGAAGCTGCCAGAAAATTTCACTTGTCTGGGACTTTTTTGGCATTAGAAGAGGAGCAATTACTGGACAATGTGGACAGTTTGGAGGCTTCATCAGCCCTCTGAGTGCTTAGTTTCAATTAGTTTCACCTTTCTGTCCTGTGTCAGTATGTACTGGTATCGCTCCATGGCCAAATAATTACACTCAACAACTGAGAAATACGTTTGCTTACACATTAAAATGCACAAATGGCAACAACATTCAAAATGTATCCTTTGTTTGACAGCAATTTCAGGAAGGCTGTTACTAATAGCTTTTAATGACAGCGGTATTCTCTCCCTCTCTTTGTCAAAGGTATTTGTTATGTGAGCTGAATGCATTCTTAACAGAGCAGATTATTGCAGTATTACTCAACCATACTAGCAAGTAATTACATGTACAAATTATGCGATTAACTTACAAAATAAATAAATTTGTAATCTGTTACAGTCACTGATTAAACAAAATTCATTTCTAGTTTCTGATGAAACTGCTGGTGATTTCAAAGTAATGGCTAATATTTTACTTCTGGTAAAAGATGGAGAATAATTCATTCTGTTGCTTTGCATCTTTTCACCATGCAGGACAGCCTTCTATTGCATTATTTCTCTACAACTTGCAAATATAAAATCTCTTGGGAGGCATCAAAGATAGGATGCCCCTGAAGGAGCTGTCTCTGCATGTAGACAGGCTCCATTTATTTGGTAATACGCACTCAGACTCTGAAAATAGTTTGCGATTGCCCAATCAAATCAGTGCAAGGACTTTCCAATACCTGCAACCTGCTGACCACAACAAGGCGGGTGGGCATGTTGAAAAAAACGCCTTCAAGTGCTGAAAATTTAGCAAATTTTGAAATCAGAAAATGACAGTCCATGTCAGTGTGCAGAAAAAAAATCTATAATCAAAATTCGTCCCATTTCCCTTCCACAACACCATCTCACATATTTGTGTTTAGCTCTGATTTTTCCCCAGTTTGTGTCTAATAATCCACATGAATACATTAGATCCTTATAAATGAATTTCAAGGTGTAGCAAATGCTATTCTATTTTAACATGAGTAATAAAAACAATAAAAATAAAAATGCTAACATGTGCTTTCCCAACACTATGGCAATTATAAAAATAATATGTGTTACTCTGTACACTAAACACACCATTTCTGTATTTGGGACTTCAAATATACTCACACATCATATTAGTGTTGCCATGACTACCATCAACACCATGACAATCAATTCGATTCAGTTTTATTTTACTTGTACAGAGCTCCAATCACAACAGCAGTAGCCTCATATGTTTTTTGTTCATTATTTCACCCTCCCAAAGAAATCTGATATTTGGAGTTTCATGCAGCGCTGGAAATATCGTCAGCCGAAGTGGTTAAGAACACAACAGCGTTGTAGCTTACGAATTGCCAAAATAAATCTCACATCATGACTTTTTTCTAATTTTATCTTTATTTTTGAGAATCCCATTTGTGGTTTTCAAAGAAATATGTCAGCAAGTATTGAATGATGAAAATTGAAAATTAAAATGAATGACATGTAAGTGAAATTGATTATCTTACTGCCCAACAGAATAATCCCCCCCCCCTTCATAGTTTAAAAAAACCCCAAAAAAACAACAAAACTCAGAAATGAGCCCAGGGCACTGACACCTGCCTCCAAACGACACAGATCTCTAATCTGAGAAAGCACCATGACAAGCTTTTTATCACAAAGTCACCATCCCACGTCTGCCAGGACCCAAAAGAAGCCCTGCCATCGCTCCTGTGCCAGACATTACAACACAGCCCCACAGGCCCTGTATCCATGCCCCAGTAAGTTAGAGCTGTTTTTGTGACACAATAACAAGCAGGTGCTTTTCAGTGCTTGCACTGAGTGCATTTAAACAGTAACTGGTGACATTTTTCAATATAAATAAATATGACAGCAGAGCTTGAACTGGATGAGCAGGACACTGCTCATTCCACAAATGCTCCGACCATATGGCTGTCACTGCATGGGGGTGAAAAAACCCTGGCAACCAACCAAGCTGAAAACATGTGACTAGAATGCAGACAAATGCAGTCAAATTAGATGCATTCAGAAACCAGTGAATCTAATTATAACATATAGTTTTTATGATATCACTGTACTAAAAATAATTTAGTTGGCTATGCTAAAAGTTGCAAAACTGCAAAACTGCAATTTAAAATGACAAAAATAGAAAAAGGCACACTGCTGCATTGTTTTCAGATTTATCCCTCTAAACATAATTTCATTTTTGCATTTCAAGGAACATATGAAAAGGATCATGAAGATTACACTGCTGCCTTTTGAGGGTTAATACAGATGTTCAACAAATCAGAGTTCTCTTCGCAAGAACCTGTTATAGGCAAAATAAATAGGTACACTAATGCACAGCATGCAGGACTTTTTAACAAACCATGTTCTGTCCCACAGACATCAAAAAGTCTATTGTGAAAGACCGTCTGGTGTACTTTACTGCACAGCAGACAGAAGCCACCAAGAGCAAATGTCACCGCTTCTGCTTTCTGTCAATATGGCATTATTAGACTGTCGAACTACCCTTCATTGATTTCATTCCGGTAAACAGGCACACTGAAAAGGGAATATCAAATGCACTGTTGAGTGAACTAGAGGCTCTTATAGACTGAACATAAATGACTGTCAGTAACATGGAAGCAATAATGGGCTCAGTATGAAAAAAACAAATCAGTGTGTGTGAGTCCATATTCTACATTTCAAAGCCCAGGTATACCTTGTGTGATGTGCTTGCAAAAACATGCACTTATTATTAGATGAGATAAAATGTTGTCTTAAAATAGGACGGTTCTTTCTCGCATTACAATGACTTAATGCAATATTAGATATTCCAAACGGCATGAAATAATCAGAAAACCAGCGTTCTAAACAAGATGGGTATGTTGTATGCTCATCAGCACTGCAGTTCACTAACTGGCTTAATGCAAAAATACAGAAATAACAGACTGTGTGGCCACAAAAGCCACTGCAACATGTGATGAAAATCGAAATAAACAAATTTGTGCAAGCATTCTAGAGGGAATACCTACAGCCCTTCAAACATGTTATTTCCTAAAAAGAAATTAAGGAACTTCTCCAAATCACTGTCCTCAAGATCTTTACGGCTCTCCCAGTAATGGTGGCATCTGGCGAGCAAAGCTTTTCAAAGCTGAAACTAATTAAAACCTACATTTACACAGATCACTGTGTAGCAGAGCTGAGAGTGTGGGGTTTTCTGTTCTATCCCACGACAGAGATGTCGCATCCAAGTTGGATTACAAGGATTTTATTGTTCAGTTTGCTGCTAGAGACAAGGAATGTGACTTTCACCTAATCCATTTAGGTTTATGGCGAGTCGAAGTGAATTCATCTCATTTGTTCGAATGTTATGGACGGCGAGGATGGGTGTGACCTGACCAGAAGTTAAATAAAATAATTAAATAAAATAAATAAAAACACAGAAAAAAGTCCTCCATTTTAATGGAATGTATACTTAAATCATTCAACTGAAGCACACCACCTTTTTTTCCTTTTTCTTTCTTTCTTTATTTAAAAATAAAACTTCAAGTCACAAACAGCGATGGATGACTGTCCATGAATGTGCAGCCAGTAAGTTGGTTTTTAACTGATGAGTTTTTCTTTCTTTGAAAAAAAACAAAGTGATGAACTTAAATAATGTGTAAATCCACATGATCAGAATATACTGCCTATACTGTGTTGGATATTTGCCATGACTCTACAATAGCTATGCTTGTGAGCACATCAAGTTCATGAAGAAGTGCACTTACTCGTGCAACAGCCTCACTGCCTGCTCTCTGGTCCAGTACAAATGTCCATGTAAGTACCTACCATGGACATCATTTAGAGGATGAAACACTGCTTTATGTAAAAACAGTCATGAATACGGAAAGGCATAAATGCTGATGTTGTGTTCAGGCACACAGAGCATATTTGATTAAACGTACTGCTGCAAACGCACACAAAACATGCAGTCAAACAATATTTCTGCAAATTGTTCAATCAGTAGCGACAAACCCAGTCATACAGACTTCTACCATTAGTTTTACCTGGAGTTGATGTTTCAGGCATCCAGCAGGCCCACAGGGATGGAAATCAGAAGGATCCCCAAAAATACAGAGAGAGAGAGAGAGAGAGATAATTAGCATGTACACAGGTGAAAATCACCCCCCTACCAAAAAAAAAAAAAAAAAAATCACAATCATTTTTTCACTTATTTGCTGTGTTTATGACTACACAAGAAAAAAAAGGAGAATCTCTCTGAAGTTCACTGCAAAGGCAAGTTAAACACACTTAATTGCACATAATATTTGTTATTTTTGGCCAAATGTCAATATTCACTTATAACTTTAGAATGAAGCTTCTAAATAAATTTTCTTTCCACGTTCGTTTTTCTAAGTTACTGTTTTTCCATCTGCGGAGGCTTAAGTGCACCCCCCGCTGCCACTAATTTCCCTTTAAGGCTTTCTGCCAAAAGTCTTCAAACCAAAAAAGCCTTCTTTAAACATGTATGCCATCGTGAAAGAACATGTTTTACTGCAAATCCTTTTCTGTTTGACAACCAAAATAAATAAGTCAAAAATATCTTTGTCATCTGAACCTGATTAAACTCTTACTGATAAGTCACAAAAATGTTTAAAAAGTCTAAAAGTGAATGGATAATATTTATTTGTGATATATTGGACACAAATGCCTTTCTGACAGAAAGCACTTCAGTTGTGTACTTTGGACAACAGCACTATAAAAAATTAAAGGTAAAAGTCAAGTAAACTTCTGCGACATTGACAAGTAGTATAGGGGGCTGTTAATCAGTTTCAGGCCTATAGTAGAGGGACAACAATGAAACAATCACAGAAACATTAATGGTTTTACAGGTTGAGCCATTTTTGACATTTTTACCCTCCTTATCTTTTCACTGGTTTTGTATTTGGCTAGGGTCAGTGTCACCACTGATAGCATGAGGCGATACCTGGACCCTACAGAGGTCTCACAGTTAGTCCAACTCTCCCAGGATGGCCTATTAATACGTGCCAGTACCAGAAGGTTTACTGTGTCTCCCAGCTCAGTCTGGAGAGCATGGAGGGGATTCTAGGAGACAGCCAAAGCTGGACAGGACCATAGGTGTTTAATCCATTAAGGAACACAGTGAGCACTGCCAGATCCAGAACCCAGTACTACAAAATGACCTTCAGCAGGCCACTTGTGTAAAAGTCTCTGTACAGACAAACAGAAACAGACTTCATGACTCTATGCCCTCTACTGCCTAGTACTGCTGAGTCTGATTGGCATTTGTCACTGAATACCAGAATCTGCAGGTTCACAACCCTGTTTGCGTTCAACAGACGAGAGCTGAGCCTGTGACAAACATGAGTTTGAAGAAGCCATGGAAAATGTTATGCTGCCTGTAACACTGTTCAGCATGATAGGCTTCATGGTGGGTCAGTGATGCTCTGTGGAGGCATATACATGGAGGGACGCACAGACCTCTACAGTCAATGGCACCCTGACTGCCATTCAGCAAGCAAATCAGGGGCATTGAAAACTACTGAGTAACATTTTGAGTTGCTGCAATAAAATTTTGGCAAAACTGGGTCGCGTCACTTTGAATTCAGACCTCTGTAGGTTAATAATTTCATTTCCATAAATGAAGTGGGATCCATTCATTCCTAACACATTACCCAGTCCATATAAGTATAGATATCCAGCATGATTTGTTTTTCCCAATGAGGTCTGGTGTTTTTAAGCATTCCTTTAGCTTTTGAGGAGTAAAAAACAAAACTAAATTATGATTAAAACACTTAAAAATTGATAACAATGTTATACCCCCTCACATGGTATATTAAAAAAAAAGCTCAAATAAGGATGATGGGGACAGGAAAGCTGATCCTCTTTCAGTCCAGCTGCTGAAAGCTCTTTGTCTCTTCTTTTTCAGACTAATTAGCTGATTTCTCCTGTAGGAACAGAGGCTGACAGAGTGTGGTCCATGCCAGGGTGAGATAGTGTGTGTGCCAGCTCACTCTGGCATGGCAGGATGGGACAGGCTTGATTGCGGTCAGGCCTCAGATGAGGCGAAAAGGGCTCGGTTTTATTAGGAGAAGAAATGTGAACATCTTCATGCTCCATGACTAGGAAAACACAGAACAAATTATTTCAGACAGATTTGTAAAATGATATAAATTTGAGGAACGAGTGGAAGCATAAAAAAGGTCAGCAAGAGGAACTGAACTGTATCCAATTTCATCAATGAGTTGTTTATCATCAACAGCTGCTTGTGTGTGTGTGTGTGTGTGTGTGTGTGTGTGTGTGTGTGTGTGTGTGTGTGTGTGTGTGTGTGTGTGTGTGTGAAGGATGAGTAATGAAAGTCAGGCTCTACGCTGAATTGCTTCCATCTCTCATGAGGGATGAAAAACAATTGAAAAATACACAAAACGCTCCTTTCAGAGTGAAGGTGAACAGAAACTCGAGAGACTGAATGACTTTGTGTGAAAAAGAGAGAATTTGGGAGGAGGAGGACAAAGCGAAAGGGAAGATCACTAGCATTAAACCCACTGGTGGCATTGCATTCATGAGCTTAAAAAAAAAAAAGAAAAGGACTGTTTTTGGAACTTGTCAGGCACAGACAGTGCAACGTAGAAGACTGAGCACAGCTACAAACACCCACCGGCGGTTCAGCATGAATAGCAAACATTTCTACTTTGAGACCTGTCAGCGGCTGAGGAACTGCTCTCGCCTGAAAGCCTCTAATTCCTCCTCTTTACTTCATGTCATAGCAGGCGGTCTTCTACGTGCAGCATGCGATATCAATGTATGTTTCCTTGATTTGTCAATTCAGAGTTGAATGGTTGTGCTGGAGAATTAGATTAAAAAAATGTCATTAACCAAGTAAGTCTCAGACTAAACATCTTAATGTCCAAAGACCTCGAAAAGCACATGCTTTAGGGAAACCGAATCCCTGCGTACAAACAAAAATACAGAGACATGTTCTTAGTATTGTCAAGAAGCCAGTTTAGACGGCACACTGTCCACAAATGCACACCCATGCTATCTACATCAAAAAGGAAAAGAGGAAACAAAATAAACACACAATGTGATTAACAGTCAGTGCTCTCCTCTGTCTGGTGGGGCAGCACAGCGTGGCATCTCCCCCGCTGTTTCTCTCTAATCTGTTTCTTTTTTTTAATCTCTCCTAGCTGTGTTTCTCTTTCTATCCTCAGTTAAAGTCCCTGTTTACCTTCCATGTCCTCTATCCATCCTCAGCTTCCCCCTCTGTTCTTTTGTATTTCCCACTCCAAATTGCTCTGATAGTAGTTGTTCAACATTTCCTGACAATGCACTTCATTGTTTCATCCTCCAAAGACTCCACACATCTTAGATGCTGTCCTCTGTTCAAGTCCCTGCCGAAATGCCACAGTTGCTTCTTTCTTGGTGAATTCCTCAACAACTGCCACTACAGTCTGGACCGAATCCAATTCACGCACAGTCAATAGCAGACAAAACCTTAACTGACTGAGCCTCTCCTCCTCTCCTCCCCCTCTGTTTTTCCTCTTTGTCCTTTCATTTGTTGTTTCCCCCTGACTCAGTGGAGGGGTCAGAAATGATCGTCTCTAGCTTTCTTTTGTACTAGAGTTCCTCTACACAAGAAATCCTGCTAATTTTACCCAGCCAGTTGCATCCATGGTTCATTACTGCGTTATTCTGAGAAAAACAAGTAGATTCATTAAGGTTCAGTGAAGTGCCTTACCCTACACTATTAAAGACTAGAATTTTAAGGAGCAGGTGGTAGAAGAAATGAGAGGAAGATGAGGAAAATAGGAAGAAATTGTCCTCAAGATAAATTGCCTGGCAATGTCAAAAATAAAAAGAAATCCATTCATTTAGAATAAACATAATAAACCATCTGTGCACATAATGCGTTTTTTGGGGGTGGGCAGGGGGGCAATGTATGATGCATGCATTTGACCAGAATATGAGAGAATAGTCACAGTCTGGGAGCTTTGAATACTGTGAATGTTTAAATAGATAACATTTATGCAAACTGGGTAAGTTGCACCCGAAAAAAGAAAATGAAAATGAAACGATGAGCAAAAGCAGAAGGAAGAGCAGTGATAAAGACTTAAATGAGACATAAAGTTCTGTTGCAGTTTGAAGGACAGAACATGGAGGTCAGCCTGTGTGTGTGTGGAGGGGGGAGTATGTGTGTGTGTGGGGGGGGGGGGTGCAGAGGTTTGCCTTGTCTGGGGAGTCTAGTGGAGAAGATACAGAGAGATTTGATATCCAACAACTGACAGGATGTAAGAGAACAGCTACAGCCCTTTGGCTCTGCAGGAAGATGGGCTGGAAGTGAGGACAGCTGTCCGGTTTTGGATCAGTTATTGGAGAACAGGAGGAAAAAAACAAGACTACAGGGCAAAAGATTACACACTGGGGCTATATATTTAATAAAAAAAGGTGCACCCTCCTTCAGTTTTAGGTGTCAGGACATAATAAAAATAAAATGGTCATTAGGAGGTTTTAAAATTAGGTGCATAAAACGTGAGATAATCTACAAAATGTAACACATGAAACCATTTTACTTTAATCGAATGCACTTGAGTCGTTTGTCATTAGAGAGTTCTGGCAGTTTTTGGCCTGGAGCATTCAGGTGCATTAACCTCTTATTTACCATAGGCTGCTAGCACATTTTGAAATGACTGTAACTCAGTTATCGTTTGTGCTAGAGACAAAATTCAATTCAATTTACAGCTGAAATACGTCCATTAGGCCTACATAAGTCTTGGTCAATACAGGGAATGTCAAGGATATAAAACATCAGCAAAGAGGCGAGAATAACAAGTGCATCTCTAAGATCATTTTCACGTGAACTGTCACATTGCATAACTTAGTCAAAGTTCATTATTTTTTCCTTACAGCAGGTCTGCTGATTAGATAAGCTTTATATTCGGTTAACAGAGTTTTTGCAGTAGATAGAGACAGTAGATAGAGAGAAACTGAAAAAAAAGTTTTAGGTATTTGGGTCAAAAAGAAGAACATTTGTGAGAGTTAGAACAAAGAAAGAGGAGTGCTTAACATCTGTCATGCATGGTGGCAAAATTAGAGATTAGTTTGGGGGGTTCTTTGGTGTTGATAAAATGGGACATGACTATAGTTTTAAAGGCATCTTAAAGGAGGAGAACTGCCTGACTTGATTTTTTCATATAACAGGATAATGAACCAAATCAGAACAATTATCCAAAGACTAAATAAAGAAGCAGAAGAGTGTTTGTATTATATTCAAGTGGCAAGTACAGACACCAAACCTCAACTCTAATAAATTATTATAAAAACATCTTGACATTATGGTACGCTACACAACAGCCTTTTACATCATTGTGTGGTTTGACAGAGGCACTTCCGAAAATTAGCTAAAGAAGATGCCAGGCAGCACACCAAAGGTTTAAAGAACAAAATAAAAATATCAAGTAAAAATAATTATATACTATTTATTCACTTTGCAACAGATTTCACCCAGTGACAGCCAGCAGCCTCCAGCAACCACTCTCCAACCATTCAGGAAATACACATTTTCCCCAGAGGTTGCTAGGGGGAACCATTCTAATTGTGTGCATTATACCTATGGTACACCAAGAGAAAAACAAAATACACAGATTTCAATCGTAAAATCAGCCAAATCTGCAAATATGTATGTCCGGACAACACAATGTTCAGTTATTAGATCTATGAAAAACATAATCAAAGAATGTCTGCCAGTGTCAGCTCACATTTTCTTGTTTTAACAGCAGAATGTGTAAGATTTTTACACTACTGCATGTTTTTATTGATCATTTAAGAGTGCTGAAGTTAGTAACACTACTTCCAAACCACAAGTTACTTTTAAACCTGACAAGTTTGGGCAACACCCTGGTACATCAAATGTTTCTCCCGTCACATACTGGGAAAAGTGCATTTGAAAACCCTGGCCAGTCTCCACGCCATGAGAGGTAGCACAGTTGAATAAATACACAGAGTGAGCACACAGGGATAATAACTGGCAGAGATTGGGAACTATTCACAGAGTTAATATTACTACCGGTGGAGTTGAGAAGACTGCAAATGCCCATTAGATGTGGGATATAATAAGCTTTGTTTGAGGAAATTATAACTGACTTAAATCTTGATAAAAAAGTATTATATTTAACGCCACCTCTTAATGATGCCATTTGCCACATTTGACTGCTTTGCTATCTAATATGATTGTATGATGTGCATATTAAGTGACAGCCTGCTGTCAATAATCAACCAACAGTGTGGAGTCTACGTGGGTATTAAGATTCAATGCGGATGGTGGCTGCTCATCATAATTTGTCAGATAAATAACTTTCAATGAAATTAAAAGAGAAACTCACCATCGGTATTAATAAACTCAGGAAAAAACAGATGACATTGACACTTGGGAAACAGGATGTTTGTGCTTTCATCACTCAATCTTAATTTACTGCTGTCAGAATTTTGAAATGCTCCCATTTCATCAAAACTTATTACGTTTCATTTGAGAGTCAGTTTTGATAATTATATCCGATTGTTCGTATGCATATCAAGATCTAAGGAGCAGATTAGAATATAAGCTGTCATCCAATTGACAGTATTAAAAATAGATTTAAAATATGACAGTGCTAGGGAATGAAATAATGAACTCAATTTGTCAGACAAAAAGCATACTGTAGCAGCTCATTCGGCATGAATGTAACGGGACATAAAGCTTATAATAACAGACATGCATATTATGTGTTGTGTAAAAGTCTTTATTTCCCTAATTTAAAAAGCAGCTGAGAGAACTTTGGGGTTAGGGTTTGATTTTATCCCCATTTTTCTGACTTCTTGCTAACATTTGCTAACTGTGGTAAATTTTCTTGCAAGGCCACAAAGGTAGACATAAAAGATCAGGGTCTTCTAATGGCAGCGTGGTCGTGCTTCAGATGATTCAGTGACGGCTCTTTTCCCTATTGTCATCACCTCGCTGACTGGCCGAGTGTCAGACACAGCATATTCATGGTGATACAAAGTAAACGCAACAACCTCTCTGCCTGACGTCTGGCTGTTTGCTCATCAGTGACTCTTCATGAAAGTGCTGAAGGTTAGGCATCTATTTACCGAAGCTGGAGTCTTAATAGTCCACATTATGACAGTAATGGTATAAGCTGTACAAAAGATGATGAAGAATGTCAACAATCTGCACAAATCTCTCCCGAGCTAAACAAGTCAGCAGGCTGAGTGATGAAGCTTCGTTCCACTTGAATCCGTGTCCTTCAGAAAGTTACATTTGAAGGTTTTAGTGAATTTGAGAGGACTTGTTATGGACGACGGCAACGCAAAGACACTTCACACTCACTTCTACCAGCAGCCAGCAGACAAACACTTATCACAAGGCCCCTTCACCTCGCTCCAGCAAAGTATTGGAGCCGGGTTCAGCCTGAATTGCAACAGCCAACAATTCTGAGGAGCAAATTACCTCGTGGGATGGGGGTGGGCCAAGTGGCATTACAAAATTACTCACATACTTAACAAAAGTGACAGCAAAATCACTAACGCAGGGGGCAATTTTTCATTTTCCAAAGCACAGACAAAAATCAAACCCATCACCTGTAACGACTTATGTTCCTTAGCGTGAATAAAAATAACTGCAATCTTTATGAACCAAAATTACTTGCAAAAACGCTCAAATCAAGTATAAGCGCTACATTTTTTTTTGAATGTGACTGTTTTCAATCCTTTCATATATCTAATATCTAACCAAACACATGTTAAATGAGTTGTTCATGTTTAACTTCACCTTCACCTTGCTCTGTCTCCATTATAACACTTCTGGAGCTTAAAATCATGTCTTCATTTAATAAAATGCCCACTTGGCTGTTTATAAACTTTAAGTCTCCACCATACCATATTGAAATGTGTGCCAAAATACAGTAATTAACAAGACGCAGACAGATCTGAATAGGGGTGGGGGGAAAAATCGATACTGTGTAGTATCGTGATATTTTGTTTGCTAATAATGTATCGATACAGGGACAGCAGAAATCGATATTTTGTTACAAAAAAGGTTTTTGTGCTCTGACTTCAGAGCATGTTGATCCTTTTTCTGAGCAAGAATCCTGACATTCCTTCACTGTCCAAATGTGTTTAACTTTTTTTTTTTGGCAGCAATAAACATGACAGTTTACTTATTTTAATTTAAGACATTTTTTATTTTAATTAAGTTTAAAACGTTTTTATTTAACGTAAAATTATATTTTGTTTTAATTTACTTTCAAATTCCTCAGTTGCTGAAGGGGCTGCATAGTTTTCATAAATTGCATAGTTCAGAATAGCTATAATTGTACCAGATGGTTGCATTCAGTTAAGTTGGACTAGACTGTAATACAAACTGTTCAAGTTTGTCAACAATAAAACTGATTGAAATGAGAGAAAGACTGAGTGCGAGACTTTGATATTAGATAAAATGAATATTGATAAAGTTTACCTTTATGTACAGAATCTGAATATCGCAAAATATTTTAAAAAATTGCAATAATATCGTATCGTGCGTTAAGTATTGTGATAATATCGTATCGTGGTGTATGGTGATTCCCACCTCTAGATCTGAAGTGATCTTAAGACTAATGTTTGAGCTGTAAAATAAGTCTGCCTCGCGTAGCAGGGAGAAAACACTAAAGCAATGTCCGTATTTATCTATGTGGCACAGTGACAGCAACATCATTAACGCAGAGTCGGACCAGGATCTGACGGTAAATAATGCTTTGTGTTCTTTTTCTGAAGCTGTTACAAACAGATTTTAGGCCTATACAGAATAGTTTGATATACAGGAACCCTCCCTCTGGTGAATCCTGCGCTCCACCTGAGCTGTCAGATTTATCAACAGATCACACATTTATCCACACACTCCCCAGCAAGATCTGACAGACGAGTTCACCCTTTATATCAAAAAGATACCAGTTCTCCTTCAGCTGTCTCTCGTTGTTCTGAATTTCCATGCCGTTACTGAAGGCAAACACATGCATAAACCATGGACTTTAACTGTGCAGTTCCTTTGTAATAGATTACCTGCTCCCTCATCTGGTCTGCTGGTTTTTGACCTGTTAATTTCCGCAGCTCTCAGCAGACTGCACTGGTCATTACTGGATTGCAGTGTACGCTCGTGGCTGTTTGCAGATTGAGCAGATTACTCACAGAGCTCTCCACTTCCATCTATGCAGAATCAAGCTAAGTTACAATGTATATCCAGCACTAAGTGTCTTGCTATAAATTAGGGCAAAATGGTTCACTTCATGATCAAACTTTATGGAAATAAAGGTGCTAGATTGTACCTAAGAAGCTCTAATATAAAGAACAGCAGATGAAAGTGATAATTCTATGGCTAGATAAACCTGAGTCAAAATGTAACAAATTTTTGTTGCTTTAAAATTGATAATTATTTTGACTTCTCATTAAGATTCTTCAATTTCTAAACACAGCCTTTAAACGCGCTGCCTTAAGTCAGCACGCACCTTTTAAAAGTGACCTTTTCACTTTAAAAATTTCCTCTTTTATTTGGAGCGATATCTGATGACATTTTACTGCATTATTCGAGCTGCACAGTAATGTTTATCACCACCCACTTCCATAAAACAGTATTTTCACATAATATGAATTCAAGGAAATAACAAATATGATGAAAAACATTATATAGATGTAATGAGCTTCACAGTCTTGGAATTATGAGCCAAAATGTGAATATCATATTATAGAAGAACTGATGAACATCCAGTTTAATTTTCCATTCCCCTCAAAGTGACGATGATGGCTCAAATCTGCCTGCCACGTGAAATCTAGGACTACTAGGAACAAGCAAATGTGCTGTACAGTCATTCCAGGGTAAAATGATTGTACAGCACACATTGTTAATGACTTTAAAAAACAGGAATTGGGTCTAGCCAATATATAAAGCCCTAAAACTATGCATAAAATCCATCTAATATTTGGTATCCCAAATATCCCTTAGTTTCATGTCAACTAGACACTTTTGGTTGCCAGCAACAAGCTTGTGGCTAATATTTAACTAGTTTTCTTAGCAGAATTGGTAGAGTTCATTTAAACTGGTTGGTTTCCTGGCACAGAAGCAGTTTCTAAGCATAGTCCACATAATATTAAGGATTGAGGTAACGGCTTTGGGAGGCCTTTTTCAGATACTTGACGACACCTTTTCTAAATGACTACAGATTCCAGGATCATCAGTTCACAGAACTGGACAACTTATTCTGATGTGTCACCACTTTGCCAAGCCCTGGAAAGAGACCTAAACTGTCAGCCTCCGATGAAAATCGACACCTTCAAGCATAACTGAAATGTGCAGCAGCTCACACAGTCAAGCCAAACGCTACATTCAGGTACAACTGGATGTGAAAAGTTCTTCTATGAAAATCAAAATTGTTTAATTGTGACTAAATAAATCAATATGTGTCGTGGTCCCTGTGTCTCTCCGGCTGTCTCACTCAAGGCCACATGTTGTTTTTGTTTTCTTCTCGTTCTCTCTCCTCACTCTCCTGTCTACCTGGGCGGAGCTCATAATGGGCTCCTGCCTTTGGCCCACACACCTGGCCTGCTTACCACCAGCTGCTGCTCACTGACCTAGTTTCCTCCCACTACTTAAGGTGGTGGCTCTGAGCTTCTCGTTGCTAGATTGTTGAGCTACCTGAATTCCCTGGACCTGTCCCCGAACCGCTCTGAAGTACCTGTCTGTCTGAGTGGCATGGAGTGCGGGAAAGCGTGAGCGTGAGCAGCAGAAGAACAGTGAGTGTGGAGGCAAGAAGAGGAGTGTGCGAGTGTGTGGATTTCCTCCCTACCCCTGGAGCCCTGAACCCCCTTCCCCGCACCTGCATATATTGCACCGTGGAGTTTGTTCCCTTCCCTTCCTACCCCCGGTAGTAAGGGCAAGGTGCAGGACCCTTTGCCCTGCACCTATATATATTCAGCACTGTGGTTTTGTAAATAAACTTTTGAACTCTTTCTGAGTCTGCACTTCAGTCCGTTCTGTCTGCCCTGACAATATGATGATATGATGATGGAACTTCTGACTACTGAATCTACTGAATCTTAATATACCCAAATGTTTAACTCAGGAAATACACTTATGTCCTAGCAAGAGGCTTGGGGATCGTCATCTTGCTCATTCTATCAGAATTATAACCACTGAATATGCAGAAAAACTAGGAAACTGATAGAAACAGAACATAACCTGTATAGTAGTTCCTTTTTCCTTCCCACCCCTCCTCGAAGCTTCTGGCAGCACTTACCTAAAATAGAGAAAAGAAGAAAAGCAAACATGAGATCAAGATGATGCACTGATTAATAGTTACAGCAGATGTAATGATTTATCTAGAGGATTTATCTCTCAAATCATGGCAACATACTGTGATCCCTTCCTAAGTCGACATCAAAGTGAAACTTTGAAACATCCGGAAAGTGTTGCTTTCCATTTGCTTCAGAGATTTCATGTCCAATAATAAAACTGTTGGCATAATGCATGATGAAGAAACACAATAACGTAATTACTTTACATTACTACAAAATAATGTTGCATTATCCAACAATTAGTTTTTTTAATTATGGGCATGAAAGGCAGAAAAAGAAACATCAACAACAACAAGAGTGTCTCAAAAAGACAAAAGTGTGAATGAAACGTTTAAAGAGCCTGTGTGTATCGTCCTTATTGAGATAGGGATTTGATATGTGGGCATATGTAGCGTTTATTATTACACAGTTTACTGGAAAACCACAATGCATTGCAGAGAATCGTGGAAATTAACCTACCGGTAATGTAATGAACAGTGTAGCAAATTATTTTCTACAGGGAGTAAATCACATGGGGTGTAATAGTTGTGAAGAAAAAGCGTTGCATATAGATATACCAAACGCTTTATATGACAGCAATCGAAGCCCTTTCAAATACTGAAAATGTCTGTATTTCTAATCACATTTTAATCTAAAGTCATGTCGATATTGATGAGTCAGTTAACTGTCCTTCTATAGTAATCCACAGAAGCAAGTGACAGAGGCAGTAGCTTTTAAAAGACAAGCAAGAAAAGCCTTTGAGGAGCAGAGAAAATCTAATATCATCATGGCTGCTGATCTATATCTAAGAGCAGGAAAGGAGGAGATAAGGATATAATTTAGCTCCGCCAAAGTTCACATAATAACACTGGCACAGCGAGGAAGTTGGTGAATCTCAGTAATCTGAACTGAAGCTGATAAATGAGTAATTTCATATAATTTTTTAGCCCAGTGCACAGGGAAACTGGCAGACAAAGCATTCATTTCACAGTTCATATGCCATATATTCTTTTATCACTTTCAGGCAATGGTTCATCGCATGCAGACTGAGCTGTTAGACTGGTAGAGATGCTTTGATCCGCTCATCAAAAATACTTCAGAGCCGTTCATTAAGTAACCACATTCACTGTTCGGTACATTCAGTTCATCCCAAAAGTGTGTTTCCTTCTTTTACTTCAAGGAAAAATAGAAGGAAAAATGGTGAAAATGTCATCATTGCAGAATGTTTGATAAATTATTTACTGTGGAGCTGATCAATAGTGGCACCACTTAATTAACTTTAACAAGAAATTGCTGTTTGCGCATAAAATCCTCGCACAGACCAAACATTTGCTTTGAGTTTTTAGCCGGCAAGACCCAGAGTAAGTAATAAAGTAGATGAATACTTTGCTACTGTACTTAAAAACTTTACTTGAGTATTTTGATTCTGACAATCTTTTACTTTTACTCTGTATGTTTAACACAAATATCTCTACTTTCTAATCCTTACATTTTCCAAACAGGTTTGTTACTTTAGGTTTAATGTACTTGAGGGGAGTTATTATTTATCATTACTGCATGCCTTCAAAAATCCAATCACATTTGAACTTAAATAGAGGGAACAATAAGGCATCGAAGACAATCCTATTTGTGTATCCATCATTGGTGCTTATCACACAATGAGAGCCAAAGATATACAATTTATGTATCATTTATTGTTCCAACTCAGGGGTTGGAGGCAACAATGCTGATACATTTTGGTTGTAGCGTCTATCGAGCAGCAAAGAAAACGAGTGAGCACAAAGGGAGTAATGATTTAAAGTGGCAGGTCATTTCAAATGCAACTCTCAAACAGCTGAACAAATATTAACAAACACACTGTCTGGATGCAGTTTGTCACACAGCTTCTGTATCTCCCTTCTGTAAGTGAGAGAACTTCACTCAGAGATGGAGGAAGACGTAAGGAAGACGAGACAAAGGGAGGAAAAAAGTAGATTATGTGAGGACTACTCAGTGATACCTGATGAACTGGACATTATAATTTTTTATATAATATTATTTATAATTATTATGTATCTGTTGTTTGCATGTTACATACTAAATGTAAACAATTCTTTCAGGTCATTGTGAAACGTCCTACAAAACAAAGTAGCATATTGTAACTTTGTTTTATTCAAGGGTTGCATGAAATTAGAATGGAGAAGAGGATGGAGATTCACTCACTGAATTCCAACTTTTTATTAGCTTTGTACCGTCTTGGTTTGGAAAATCTCAGTTCCTGTAGCATCCTCTTAGATCTTGTTGATTTTAGATGGCTAAAGTGTCCAACGTGTTCAAGCTGCACACATTCATATTCATATACTTGCATAAATATTACTTTATTATTATATTATTAAGTCATGAAGTTTAGTTCCCTGTGCACAAAAACAGCTGTTAGAAATATCCCCAAAAGCGCTGTCTTTTATTTTTACACTATGAGCAAATTTCACTGTGCTTTTTCATTTTACCTGAGTAAAGAAGATGAATCAGTACTTCAGCATTTACTAGAGTATTTTTTGCCACAACTATCTGTTCTTCTACTTACAGTAAGTGACGGATGTCTGTACTTTTGGCACCACTGGAGGCAGCCAGTATCTGTCAGAAATACAGATTTCAGTCTTGTATTGTGAACAAGGACCTCGATTCTGCTGCAAGAGCTGCTCAATGCCGAGGATGATTGAGGATCCACGTGAGTTGATGACATTCAGCCAGAACCTACACTTTCAACAGTCCCCACCCACCCAGCCGGCCTCACAGTGGAGTGCCACTGTTCGGTCAGCGAGCCCAGCTTCTAATTTGCATTTAGAGAGCGCCGTAGCTGATTTTCGTTGGACGTGAGAAGCGAAAAAGCCACAAAGCCATTTTGCCTTGTGAACTCTGTCACCGAGTATCCCTCACAGTTCAAATGTCGACCCAGAAGATTTTGCTGGGATGACAGACGGTCAGCCCCAGACAACTAAGTTCTTGTCAAACCTGTCTACAGCCCTGACATGGAGAAATCAGTTTTCACCTCACATACACTCCAAGATAATTACACATCATTAACAAGGTAGAGGGCCTTAAACGTGTTGAAAAGAAAAGTGGTTGCCATCCAAAGAGGGAGGGAGTTGAGACAAAGGTTGAGGGTCACAGCAGATAAGCATGCTGCGGTAAGTTTGCACTTGGCAAAGCAAAAGGACTTTTGTCAAGAAAGATTTATGCTTCTTTTGAATTTGGCACAAACGCCTAATAACTGACAATTATCAAGAGTACATTAGTCTGACAAACCAAACACAGACTGGGGTTTAATTTAGATTTAGCTGAAGCATGAAATTGCAAGACAAGAAGGCAGTTTGACTGACTGGAAACTGGTGAAGAATTCACAGTAAACTGGCACTCTGTGTGGGTTGTAAAAGCTAGTGTATTTTTATTTTAGCAATGCTGGTGGCAAGTCAGCGTAACAGTCCATCATGTCAGTCCACACGGAAATATCTCAATAAGTTTAAGATGGATTGCTGTCCCTGCAGGGTGAATGTAACTCACTCTGACGATCCCTTTACTTTTACTCTTGGAGCAACAGCCGATTGACATATTTGCCATTTAGTGATATATCGTGGAAAACTGTCTGACTGACTGGAAATTTAACATTTAAGTTTCCCTCATGATGGACTACAACTCATGTGATCCCCTGACGTTTCAGCTAGCCCCATCATCAGGTTACAATTCTGACTGTCAGATGCTTTTAGCAGCAACTTTGGTTTGAAGCTATTTGATAAAAAAATTAAATTAAATTATTCTTTCAGCATATTTGTCTGGTCAAATGTGTCTTTAGCGAGTTGTCAATGAGTGACAATTGTCTGTTGAGGCTATTCAAAAAAGGGAAAAGAAATAAATGAAGAAATTAATGTAATTGTATGTTCAACTTTGCTGCTACTATTAGTAATACAATCTTATTGTGTGAAAAAGCTTCTGTCACTGCTTACAATGATATTTACAGCCTGTAGTGGGATTCCATTAGATTCAACTTGTAGCTCTGGCTGTAATTTACATAAATTTAAAAAAAAATCATCTGGATTCTTTGTTTATTTAGTGTTTTTAATCATTCAGTGAAAATATTTTCATTCCTACTAGGTTTTTTTTCTCAATTAATTAATTAATTTTTTGTTTTTTAGCATTGGACCACACTGATTATTAGTTATTTTAGGTTAAAATGAGAAACGTTTCACAGTTTTTTCTCCTTGTCTTGCTAACAACCCCATTTTTTAAACTCTAAATTTGCAACTGGTCCTGACCTTAAAGAAACTGCTTTGTCTCCGTCTAACTTTAGTTGTGAATTAATGGGAGATTGTTTCTCAGCAGTGCCCCAGAATAAAGGAGTTGTGACTAAATTATTAACTCGGGTCACCTTATGTGGGCTTCACTGGCCTTCAAATCATGTCCGTGCTGGGCCAACTTTGAACTTAAATAACCACAGGCATCCAAACTAATAATGGCATACACATAAGACGCAGGATGTTTTCTTACATTCTACAAATTAGTTATTGTAGCTTCCCACCTATAACCAACCAATCAGTCACATGAAAAAAACAATGAAATGAATAAGAAAAAATAATGCTCCCTTTTTGTGAGAACACACCAGTCATATTTCCCAGTTTTTTCTTTACTTTTGCTTAAACAATGCATATTTAGCTTAAAATCTAAAAAGCTTGCTCAACTCTGACGGATGGTGCTCATCCACTAATCCAAATTAACATAAAACTATGAACAACACGCCTTTCAAATACTTATGAATGCCATTACAGACCATCGTTGTTCTGTGTGCCTGTGTATAATAAGTTAGAATGGTTAAAATGAACTGAAATGTTTTCCGACTAAGATATTTACATTTCCAAATACAGTAAAAACAGAAAGAAAAACAATGAAAGAAAAAGTGCATCCATGTATTAGGTAAGGTGCACAGCCATACATAATGTGGATCCTCCACTAAAGGACACGGTAAGTGGCACAACAAATCATGCAAACAACGGGACAACATAACATTCTCCTTTGACTTACAGCAGATTTAATAAACTACAATGAGTAATTGCTTACATCATTACCTCCCTGAACAGGAAGGAGAGAGACAGAGGGAGCAAGAAAGGACTTAGAGAATTGATATTCAAGCACACCCTCGTTTGTGAACCAATGTAGAAAATGCTGGCAGACTGAAAAAAGATGTCGGTCTTCCAAGGTGAAAGCCAAATGGAAAATGACAACTAAAGCAGAAGAGAAATGGGTAACAAGGCTGTTATGTGGCCCGACTGCTGAGAGTCTCCTCTTTGCCTGGGAAAGACAATAACCTGATGCATGATTCTGCTCTCCATCGCTCTTCTTCATTTAATACCACATTCACGATGTCACAGCACTTCCCGCCCCCATGCAGATAGTGATTGATAGGTGATTTGCCTACAGATTTTAAGTGCCAGAGAGGCCATGTTGCATTTGAAAAACAGCAGGGGAGGCAATGTCATATTTTCAGTCACTATAGTACTCGATTTCTAAAAATAATGCAGGTGCACAAACATGTGGAAAGAGGTTAAAGTCGCTATTTAAAGTGGCATGAGTCACTCACATTAATTTCAATCCACTTGTCTGTGGAAACCCTAAAGCAGCATACTGGAATGGCATAAAAATGATAAATGTTTGCAGATCTCATCAGTCTGTGTGTCATAAACAGCGTGATGACGTTTGAAGGCCTCAAGTGTTAGTAAAAAAGTTTTGAGTTGTAAGGTAAAGGAGAAGATTTTGGGGAAATTTTTAATTAATTTAATAGGACTCAGCCCACAGCTTGCAGAAGACTATACATAGCCCAGTCAGTCTGTCATTGTCAGCTCGGCATATAAAAGGTAGCATGTACCAAAATAAAGTTGGCAGGGGAAGAAAGATGGGCTCACGAAATTAGATGAATAAGGCGCGTTACACAAATATCTGTAGACAGTTTTAGATATTCCCATAATGCTCAGTGACAACTGAATATTTTTCAAAAGTACAGAATGAAAAGGTACGAGGACAATTTCTGTAACACAGTTCAATAGTTTTAATAGAGAGGCTACATTTGCTCTAATACTTTATTTTTTAACGTTAGCGCTGACGAATATCAAATGGGTTCTTTCAAATATAGCCTTTTACAGACATTCAGCTTGCTATTTCGATTTTCTAAGCTGCAACGTCCTTGTTGGTGGTTCACACTAATTGCCTTCGTATCAACAGCTGCTTTCAGCAGAAAGCTATACAAACCCATCATTTTATTCTACCTGCTCAATAACAATTAGCAGGCAGACAGAGTAAGTGCAAAAAAGTGTGGCATTTAGAGGCTAAGTACACAAATTCTTGCCTGGAAAATCATTAACAAGTATGAATAGGGACAAACTGGGAGTGAATGATGATACTTTGGCAGATAAACTGGTAATACTAGTAAAATTAATTCAGTTTTATTTATTTTGCACCCATTCACAACAGCAGCCATGTCAGAGCACTTTATATTGTAAAGTAAAGACCCAACAATAATATAGTAAAAAACGCCAACAATCAGACAAGCCCCTGTGAGCAAGGAATTGGCGACAACAGGAAGAAACCTCCAGCAGATCAATGCTCTGGGAAGGACGGCCATCTAGCGTGACCAGATGGGGGTGAGGGGAGGAAGACAGGACGAAAGGCACCTGATCTTTAGATACATTCATTGTGATGATTACATAGCGGGGTAATAGACTTACCTTAAATGGATAAAACTCTGGCAGTTCAAAAAGATGCATAAAAAAAGTTAGATTAAAGCACAAGAGGTTATCTAGTCATGCATCTTACTTCTCTTACATGTAGGTTTTACCTTTAGCCAAACTCACTTATGCTCAGCTAAAGCACCTGCCCAGATCCTCTCTTGTGATATTTTACTTACACATTAACTCTTTTCAAAAGTTTTTAACATATTTCTTTGGGTGGCATTAATGAATAATTTATTACCTTGCATCCAACTCTTACAGGCACTTTGTGTCTATTTCTTCTTGAATAAATCAGTGCAGAATCAGGACATCCTTTAGAACTTCTGGCTGACTCACCTTTAGTTAATAGCATTGCAGTGATGAATAAGATGTTAAGAATAGAAGAGAGACATCTCAAATTTATCTGTATGTTGGCAATTTAAACCCAAAGGGCACAGAGCTATTGTTCCTCTTCATGACCCACCTACATTTTCTCTCAGCATTTTTCTCTCTTCCTCCACCCAATCTTGTTGTTCAGATTGTTTTTCTTGCTTCTGCTTTGCCTCTTTTCTCATTTTCTTTAATCACTCTTTATCTTCCTTTCTCAACCCATTGTCTCCATCTACCTTCCCCCTGGCATCCTTTTATCAGGTCTAAACCACATTTCCACCACGGTACTTATTCAAGGAGACCATTTTCTCCTCAGATGCCAAGCTTTTGTCGAATAAAAGCACTTGTTCAAAATCAATTTCCACTACTATCTATTATGTTTTTCCCCGCATCCTCCATTCACTGAGGTCTTTTCTTTCTCTCAACTCATTGTTTTCTGCTCAGAGTGATAAGGAAACTAGATTCAGCTCCTTTCAGAAGATTGGAGCAAGGACAGGAGTTTCTGTGGCTAACACAGTGCTCAGACTGATGGAGATCTAAATAACTCATTATGCAAAGTTCATTTCATTCATTCTGACAAAAGAAAAAAGAAAAAAGAAGAAGAAAAGTGACTAATTCCTATTCATGTGATGCTTAACTAAATTTGTATTCATTGTAGAACTCCTGAGGTTTGGGTTTTTATATAGTTTGCAGCTTAGATGACTCTTTTCTCAATAATTTGTGAATCTGTTGCATGAAACACCTTGCCCATTTATTTCATGATGGATGAAAAATTACTGGATGTTTAGCACCTTTGGCTTGCAGCAAGGAGGTCCTGAGTTCGACTTCCCCAATTTGGCCGGGACCTTAGCATATTTGCATGTTCTGCATGGGTTCTCTCTGGGTTTCTGACTCCCACAGTCCAGAAATATGCAGTTAGTGGAGTTAGGTTAATGCAGTGGTTCCCAAACTTGCTTTGCTGGACCCCCTTTGTTTTACAAGAAAAATGTTAATATTTTGACAAATGGCGGTTTATTTCACACCTCAACATTTAGTAAACTAAAAACTCTTTTACACTACGTCCACACCTACATGGGTATTTTTGAAAACGCAGCTGTTTCGTCCACACGTAAACGGCATTTCGAATCACCGAAAACGGAGATTTTTTAAAACTCCTTTTTGGCGTTTACGTGTGGATGAGGAATACAGAGTTCGTCAAAGGTTTGTGCCTTTTTTCACGTCATGCTGTGCGTGCGCGCGTTATTGTTTACATGGGATGAATTGCAGAATGGCAGATCGAGACAAAATACTGTTAATCTGACTATCTGCAGGTTTTACACGCTTACATATACACACGCAGTTACTGTCCCTCTATTTACAAAGGCAGACGTGTGGTTGTTTTTTTCCTGTGTAATAATATTCAACATTGCTGTCAATACATTTTTCAAAAAGTGCCTCTCTGTGCAAAATGGGTTCAAAAACATAAACAACTGTTGGATGCTGTTTGTCCGTGATTTGAACCGAAGGAACAAATCGTGGCAGGATCAGCCTGATGTTATTTGTATCCCGCTGTAACTTTACTGTATAAAGAGCTAACATCTCCAAAATGTAGTTAGTAGTTAGTCATTACAAGAAGCGTTTGGGAACTAAAAATCAAGAATGTGTGATACTGTTTGTCCGTGATTTGGAGAGCCCAGCGCTGCTCCCCATGAAGGGAAAAAGCAATTCTGCAGGGGAGACCTACCTCGGCACTTGTGCAGGTGAAACCAAAGAGAAGATATGCTTCACCATATTTTCTAGTCTTTGGCTTAGAATGAAGTTGGTTTGGAAACATATTCAGCGATGCTTCATCTCCTGCTTTGCGTTTGTGTGGGCGCCCCGTGCTAGCAGTGTCCAAGCGTTTTTTTTTTTTTTTTCCCTTTTCATACTGCACCCCCGCTGCAATGGCTCTGCGCCCCCCCCATAGGGGGCGGGCCCCACACTTTGGGAAGCTCTGGGTTAATGGTTGAATTCCCCGATAGGTATGAACGATTGTCTGTCTTTTTGTTTTAGCCCTGTGTCAGATCGTCATCCTGTTCATCCCCACAGGATGGATAAAGAATATGTGCAGAACAGCATAGGTTATAGGTTACTATCCACAAATTAAAATAATAAAACACACCCGCTGTCACAACACTAAAGAGTCAGGAAATTCTGTAGAGAAGGGACAATGAATCTGAACACAAAATGCTCATCATATATGTATAGAAAAACAATGGAAGAGCTTGAAAACTGATATTAGAGAATCGTAACAGAATCGTTTTATTCAGTTCTGCAATCCTTATTCATTGGCTATTGTTACTATGGCCATTACTAATAATAGTAATAAAAGTGCACACAAAGTGCAATCCCTTTCCTCCTTTTCCACCATACCCTCCTACATCAGGGGGATTTAGGCAGACCAATAAACACAAAGGTAGCAATTCCAACAAATTTACTTTAGAAGCATTGTGGCTAAAAAAAAAAAAAAAAAAAGCTACTGTCTGCCTTGCATAGAGCCAAAAAATCTTGTGCCAAGTCTTTTGACTATATGAACCTGTACATAGCATATGTGGAGGACAGGAAACGCATGAGAAACATAGGACAGCTGGCCAGTTTTCAAAATAAAAAAGTTCATGCAAGCTAAATCTACTTCTCAAACTATCCTGCTGTCCTTTGAAACTGTGCAAAGGACTTATTTACAACATCCCAGGCTCACAGAGGCTGTGAACATAAAACTATATATTTATTACTCGTTTGTAACTTTTCCTTTTCAGTACTTTAGCATGAATCATTTCACATTTTAGCCTTTTGTCAGTGCCTGCTGACACTTCAAATATTCAAATGCCTGACTCTAAAACAAAATTATGCTACAAGTGGTTTATTGAAAATACTCATCAAGATTTTAATTAATCTAAAACCTAAGTGACAATACATTGTTTCATTTTCCAGCTTTTGCTGTATATGGAATGCTTCTTCACATTTTTCCCTTTCTGCTTGACAAAGATGAGGTAGGTTCAAGCAGGCACATATCAGAAAGCTTAGGTTCTCCTCCATAAAAGACTTTCTTGTTCCTGGAATATCAGGTTTCTCCCTGTGGAAGACATCAAGGCTGTCCTGTCACTTGCACAACTAGAGAATCAGCTTCTGTTGTCTATCAGATCCACACAGGCTGCAGACAGGGATACCACACACCATCCCCCCTTCTTACTTTTCTCCCTCTTGAGAGATGCTGTCTTCACGTCACGCCCTCACTACTCGGCTCCATCTTCATCTCAGTCTTTATCCTTAGCCCCATCTTTTTCTTTTCTTTGAGTGCAACACTCACCTTTCCATGGGTACCTAATCTCATTCTCACTTCTCTGTCCTTCCGAGACTGCCACTTCTAAACCTCATTTACCAACACCCATTTCCCCTCTTGTCACTTGTTTTTTTTTCTTTCTTTAATATGGAACAGTCTGTTTTATTCCAATGACAGCCTTCAGATAACAGAATGATGCATGAGTTTTAAGCACCTGCAGATGAACAGTGACATCAGCCTAATTACTGTAAATATGTGATGTGTCAAAGTATCCCTGTCACAGAGATAACACGCTGTGGTAAAGATCACATCGCAGGTTTTTGTTCTTTTTTTCCCTAAGGGCACAGAGTGTGATGAGCACTCATATCTCTACACCTCCAATGTCTCAAAGCATGACCCCTGACTCACATTTCAGTTGTGGAAGATTCTTTCACCTCTGCTGCTTTCGATTCCTCACCTTCCTCCTATTTCTACTCTTCACTTCTCAAAATGATATTGTGTCATTCCGATTCACATTATTCAAATAACGTCATAAATATTTATGATGAGTTTGGAGATTGGAAGAAGGGAAAGACGTGTGAGGGAGGCCAGCGGAGGGTTTCTACTCCCACATCCCCGGTCATGGAAATTACTCAATGCAACATCTGAATAGCAATCATTTGCTGAATAATGAGAGAGTCACGGTGACAGGGGGAGAAGAGGCAGCAACAGGAGTTTTAATTGGCAGTTGCCTACATTTACAAAACTAAAGCCCCCCCAACAAAAATAAATAAATAAATAAATGAAGCCATCAGTTTAAACCGTGTAAATCAATATGTGGGAGAGCCAGATAATGCAGAAAACACCTACTACAGCAAAACACTTAATAAATACTAGAAAGCCGTGCACATCCTGCTGAGTGAGGGGCTTTGACCAGAATAAGATCAAATCATACAACAGAAAATGCAACAAATATTCATTCTGACAGTTTTGTGCTGTGCTTTCAGTGGTTGTGTAGTGTAGTGATTTCCACATTTGCCAAAAGAGTAAAAACATCCTGAGTTTCTTCCCCATTGGAGACACAAATCCCTTTTACAAAGAAAATTGCCAAATCAAACATAGCTCCTCTAGTGACCCCTTGTGAATATGGGGGCAGCTGAGAGTAGCTTCTTCTTCATTGTTTTAGCTGTGTTTTTAATTTATTTACACTCACTAGATGTTTTTTTACTGTTTGCTTTCTGGCTCTATTCATGAATGACAGTTGTACTTTTTAAAAAAAGACTTTAAATTAACAATATTTAGAACAGAATAGCTCTTTATTGTCATTGTACACGTACAAAGAAATTGTGGGTGCGCTACACCCACTGTGCCAGAATAAAATATAAATAGTAGACTGCAGGAATAAATACTAAACAGGGGAAATGTATACAGTCAAGAGGCATATATACAAAACAAGAGAAATATATACAAAAACCCTAGAAAGGCACACATCAGCGAACAAGTTGCAAAATGCTTGGAAGTAGCACAAAGCAAAAAGACTTTTTCTGTAAAGAGTGATGGGGGTCAATGGGAACATGGCTCAGATTGGTAAGGTGAGTGGGCAGGGGTGGGGTGTGGGGGAATAGTGGTTTTTAAGAGTCCGATCGGCCCAGTGGAAAAAGCTATTTGTGAATCTGAAGGTGTTGGACCTGAATGACCTGAGGCGCCAACCAGAAGGAAGGTCAACAAGGTGGTGGGCAGGATGCAAGGGGTCACCCGTATTTCACCCTGGTTTTCCTAATACAGGAGAATCTGGCAATGATCTAGAAGGGTGCCAGAGGGCAGTCAATGATTTATTTGGCAGGGTAAATTACCTGCTGCGCAGCTCCATCAGAGATGAGCCCAATCATGGTTGTGTCATCTGTGTACTTGATGATGACATTGGCTGGGTGGGTTGGTGTATAGTCGTCATGGGTATGCCTTTCCACACCTCTATCCGCTTACTGTAAGCCTCTTTGGCTTGCTTGATGCCCCTCCTCAAGTTGGCTCCGGCAGTGCTGTACCAAGAACTGTCCCTCAGAGTTCTGATCAGAGCCTGTACTTCAGTCTTTATCCAAGGTTTTCGTTTAGAAAAAACCCTGGTGGCTGTGGTCACTTTAACATTATCTACCCAGCAGTTAATGTAGAACACTCAACATATTGTTGTGGGCCCGGGTTTAGCCTTTGCTGCATGTCTTCCCCCTTCTCTCTCTGCCCCCGCTTTCCTGTCGTTTCTTCACTGAGTCTATTAAATAAAGCTGAAAAGTCCAGCTGTAAGGTCCAGCCCGGTAACCCCACTGAGGCAGATGTTTGGATGGAGCCAAGATTCAGTCACAATCAATAGAGAACACTCCCAGACAAAAGGGTTGTAGTAAGTCTTTGAATGTAGGTCCTCCGTTTTGTTTGGAAAAGATCTGGTAATGGTGAGGAAGATGGATGGAAGCTGAGATTTGTGGTGTTGTTTTCGGAGCTCAATGCGATAGCCAACTCTGTGCCATCTGTGTCCCTTGCTGTTCCAAACAATAACCCACAGAGCATCCGGTGGTCTCAGGTGGTATACTGTCGTTTCAATCCGAAGTAAAGTATGGGTTCAAGGCTGTATTAGGCTCTATTAGTTTCTAATGACTGAAGGTTATCAGTGTGTTGCAGAAAGAAGCAACAAAAAGGTACAAAAACACAAAAACACTGCACTGTACCACAGCTGCTGGAGGGGCGAGGTTGTACAGCAGGCGGGCAGGTCCCCCTTTGCACCCCTGAAGATCATCCCCTGCAACTATTACGCTGTTATAAAATCCTGCATATAAAGCAGTGGCCTTTATAAGGCAAATGATGATTATGATTCTATTCCCATGTCTTTTCCTGTATTCCTGCAGAAGGAAAGCTTTTACTTGTGTCTCCTTCAAAACAGAGTAAAAATAAGCAACCTTCTTGTGACTAGAATAAAAGGTGGTTTCTCTGTGATTGTGCTGATTTTTTTTTTTTTTTTTTTTTGCTGTCAATGTCAAGTAGTTGCAACAAAGATTTTCACCTGCAAGGAAATTGCACAGGTCACCTGGTGCAAGGCAGCCTGTCTCCTAATAATCACTCTCAGACTGACGAAGGTTCACAAATAAATGCTAATTTACAAATGCACAAGTATTATCAACAGGTTGCAATCATTCCATCTTGCGCTTGCATTGCCATATTGCAGCAACTCGATCAGTTTTTGTGAAAGAATTTCAGAATTTTTGTTTCTATGAGGTTCTAGCTAAACTCTAAATGTAAGAAGTGGATGTGAATTTCTGCTTATATAGATGGCATTGGCAATTTTCCCTTATTTACCAAAGTTAATCACCACATTGTCACAAACAGATTGCAAACAAAGTGCCAACTTGACCCATTTAAATCATATTATTACAACTATTATTACTTGATGCATCACTGAAGATGGCAACTGACTGCAAGTGGTTGCAGACCTGGTTTCTAATAACTGCTTTTCCTAGTCTGACTGTAACATTAAGCAGTGTAATAAATGCAACTCGAGTCTCAAGGGATGTCAATGCACCATTTGGTGAACCTATTGCTGGTTGATGCATTCTAAAGACTACTGGAAACAAAGAGCTTAACATGTGTTGTATATTGTTTTAACTGCCATTTCAGCCACATAGAAAATACAGTGGTGGCAAAAAAGTATTTTCAACAGAATTGTGACTTTCTGAAATTTTGTTTCCTACCGTTAAAACTAAATTGTTCTGTCATGCCAGTAACCTAAAAGCTTTCCAAATAATACTGCATTGGTTTGTCCTGATGAGATCATTAGGGTTTTCTTAGATTTTAGAAAAGCTTCCATCCAGGCCACATACTCTGGAAGGCTTCATCAAATCAACTCCAGTCAATCAAATTCAGAGAACAGCCCAAGACCAAAAATAACCACCACAAAGAAATGGATTGCAGTTAATTGTTCATTATTTCATTAGTGATTAATGCAATTGCAGTTGATTAAATAATGATAATTATCATGTCAGGGACAAACAGTTCTGTTGCGTCAAATCCCCATTAATCTCCCCACGCAGATTTCTAGGCACAGCTGCAACCATGTTAATGAGAGGAGTGGATGACTCTGAGTGTGTGTGTTTGTGCGTGTGGTTTTTCGGGGGGGTTATCTAAGTGGATGAGCACAAACACTTTTCACTACACAAACAGACGCAGAGAGTTTGTGCTGCTTTCTGAGTAATGTTTCTTTATTTGTGTGATGTTTGTTTTCTAACAGGAGTGCAACATGAAATTAATTGAAGTGGAACCAGCGATCAGACTATTCATTGGAATTAACCTCCTGAAAGGTTTGGAGAGGAAAATTTGGTAGTAACTGAAAGGCCCAACCCTTAAGTGTAACAGCAAGCCATGATTGATCTAGTGATTCAGAGATGCATTTCTTTGGGTAGAACTACGTCTGTGTTGCAGTTTCTCAGCGGGAAAGAAGAAACTAATAGAGAATGAAAACAAGTCACCAGGGGTGCAAACCTACGGGAGGTTTGGCTGCTTTGTTCCACTTTAATCTCCTTAAACATTCATAACCCTGCTGTGAAAATGACAGGATTTTAGCTTCTAGGGGGCTAAACATTTCAGTGAATTGTCTTGTGCTCCTTATCACATGCACTGTGCTGACTTTAGATAACTATACATTAAAAGCTGTTTTCATTGAGCACAGTCTTTATTAACCATTAAAATGTTCAGATTAATGTATAGTGTTTGATACTGCAATAGCCCATCACAATTAGTGGCTGCTAGCTGACAACTCTATCATAGCTCTTGTCTCAGTCATATACTGTAATAGACTATCATGCCAACAAACTGTGGCTTTTGAATCATCCATCTGACTTCTGTGGCACTGCCTCGGCGAAGATCAATATTCCTCTAATAGCTCATTGCTTTGTGCGTCCTACTTCTAGGCACAACGCCAGCTCAATATCAGAACAGTGTAGCAAATTGGATGACAAGGATCACACGACTGACTTTCCTGTTGGAAAAAAAGTCCAAAGTAGAGTATTTTACAGTAGATTCCAACTGGTGAGCTGCTGGATAGACAGTGTCATGACCTGAGGCCATGATGACAGAGAGAGACATTGGCATCCACATCCACAGTTTGGGGATTTCTCTAGCAAACAGTGGACTCAGATGTCTGCCCCCCACCCAAGTGCTGCAGCATAGAACCAGAATGGTTAGACAGGCAAGTACACCATCACAATAGTTAGAAAATCGCTTGAGATGTTTCAGTTTTATGGAATTTGTCAGGGTTTGGGCAGGTGTGGCGGTAGAGGATGTTTTCTGTAGTTCTCTGGCTTTCTTTGTCTCTAGCTACTTTGACTAATCAGTTCAGTAATCCTTGATTAAACTAAAGATTAATTTTATAATCCCGACCCTAACAACAACCTGTGCTTCTCTCTGGTTTTGCTATAAGGAAACACAGCCGAGTAGTCAGCCGTCAGTGTCTCCACCTGATTCCAGCTGCTCCCTGTCTCCACATTGCCTGCCCGCTCACTGCCGCTCCTAACAGTCACCAAAGACCCAACACTAAACCCTTTCTCCGTCTTTCCCCTGCTTTTCAAATAGCAAGTAAGACCTTTTCCTCTCAACTGCATACTCACAGTCGAGCCTGCCCGCACTAACTGTTTATTTCCTTCTCTTACAGATTCACCTTGGTTTTCAGTATCCTTCTACAAGGCCTTGAATAATCAGGTCACATTTTATCTTAAAGACTTACTTATGGTTCCAACTTTCAGCCCGTCTTCTGTGGAAACAGTTCCCAGTTTGGATTTGGAAGACAGACACCCTTTCTACTTTTAAGCTTAAAACTAAACTCTTTTTTGATAAAGCATATAGTTAGGGCTGGATCAGGCAAATCAGAACCCTCCCTTACAATGTTCCCTCTAATTTTTCATGTGTCTGAGCGAACACACAAACTCCCTGAGCGGTCCCTTGGACCACTGCGAGCAACATTAGACGTGTGCACTGTGGTCACGCCAGCATCCAAGTTACATGGTTTATTAAAATAATCAAATTACAGCATTTACATTCATGTTAGACTACTTTTAATTAAGTGCTTTAGCTCACTTACAATGAAAATTAAAAAAAATCTTGTTCATGACCTGTGTAGTATGTTAACACTATTGGAAGTAAAAATAACTTGAACTCCAATTTTGAAAACACAACTTCTTTTTTTTTTCCACAAATCATGGTCACAATACATAATGAAAACGTTGCGATTATACACAAAAAACAAAACAAAAACACAAAAAACAACAAAACAAAAAGAACCCCCCCCCCCCCTCCCTCCCCACCCGAGGCTCATGTAAAGAGAAACAGAACAAAACAAACAAAAAATGTATGTCAAATACGGAAAATACGTTTTTATATAGTCAATAAATGGGTTCCAAGTCGCAGAGAATTTTTGTTGTGATGAGAGAACTCTGTATCTAAGTTTTTCCAGTGGTAAAAAGAAAAGCACCTCCTTTAACCATTGTATGTATGAAGGAGCCTTATCAGACTTCCAGTGGAATAGAATAGAAGTCTACAGGCAAGCAATGCAGCAAATGCTATGGCCTTTTCCTGAGATTTACTAATTTTGTATTGAGATGGCATAACTCCAAAAATGCCAATGCGGAAATCAAGCACTAAATTCTGCTCACTGATATGAGATAATACTTTAAATATATTTCCCCAGTAATTATCCAGTTTCGGACAAGACCACATCATGTGACCCTCATTTGCTGGATTATGTCCACACCTGGGACAGGCAGGATCGGCCTCTGGGAAAAATTTTGAAAGCCTCTCTCTTGTATAATAAAGACGATGAAGAATTTTAAACTGAATTAAACCATGGCGAATGCAAAGGGAGGAAGTATGTATACGATTCAAACAAAATCTCCACTCATCATCAGATAAATCCACCCCAATGTCTTTTTCCCAATTATTTTTAGTTTTTTCCCAAGTAATAGGCCTTAAGCTCTGTATCAGTTTGTAGATTCTCCTTTTGCCAAAAGGATCCATTTCCAAAATGGTATCCACTTGATTTTTAGGAGGTAGGTAGGGGAAAGAAGGAAACAATGTTTTTGCAAAACTTATGTGAGGTTGGTATATTGGTATATATTGAAATGGTTGGCAAAAAAAGGGTTAAAAGCAACAGGGAAAAATTACTAACCTGTTGCAAACAGAAGTGCCTTCTGAATTGAAGACATACTTTAATAGATGTTCTTACAACTGGATTTGTTATTTTCTGTTTTTGATTTAGAGCTAGGGATGAGGTTAAGAGGGGAAGTGGATTAGACATCAGTTCCATTTTTACCCAAGCCTCACCCTCGCTATTTTCATAAACATATTTCCAGTGCAATAATTTGGTGATATTAGCCGCCCAGTAGTAAAAGATAAAATTTGGCAACCCTAGCCCACCAGCCTCTTTTGGTACTTCCAAATATGTTTTTTCTATTCTGGGATTTTAATTTTTCCAAATAAATGTTGCTGTTAATCTGTCTAAATCTTTGAAAATTGATTTGGTTATAAAAACAGGAACCACTTGGAAAACATAGAGAAATTTTGGTAAGACTGCCATTTCAACTAGATTTATTCTGCCTGCTAATGAGATTGGAAGTTTTGCCCATTTTTTAAAATCTTGTGATGTTTGTTCTAACAAAGTGTCAAAATTATGAATTCGCAACTCGTTCATTGTGCGGGTTTTATTTATTCCCAAATATTTAAACGTTTCTTTTTCTAATTTAAAAGGGAAGGCAGAGAAATCTTGGTCTATGTTATTAATAGGGAACAGTAGGCTTTTTGAATAGTTCAATTTGTATCCAGATATGCGTCTGAAGTGGTCTAATACCTTGAGCAATTTAGGGATTGATGCCGTTGGATTAGATATATACAGCAATAAATCATCTGCATACAATGATACTTTGTGCACTGTCCTGTCCCTAGAGATTCCGGCAACCTGACTGTCCTCCCTAAGAGCGATAGCTAAAGGTTCGATTACTACGTTGAAAAGATAGGGAGATAAGCCTCTACTAAGCTGAAAAATGTCAGAGGTTACATTATTTGTCCTCCCTGCCGCAACTGGAGAGGAATACAGTATTTTAATCCATTTTCCAAACAATGGGCCAAATTCAAATTTATTTAGGACCGCATAAAGATATGGCCATTCTATACGGTCAAAGGCCTTTTCTGCATCAAGAGAAATTATTATTTCTGACTATTCTTTTGGTTCTGATGCATATAAAATATTAAATAGACGGTGCATATTATAAAATGACTGTCGCCCTGGTATAAAGCCGGTTTGATCAGGATTAATCAGTTTTGGCAGTATAAGATCGATTCTATTAGCCAAGATTTTTGTGAGAATTTTGTAATCACAATTTAAGAGGCTCACTGGTCTGCAGGAGCTGCATTGTGAGGGATTCTTACCCTTTTTGTACAGCACAGAAATTATGGCTATCTCAAAACACTGCCATCACTCCTAAAACTTCCTGCCTTCCTTAACAACTAAATGCCATGTTGCCATATCATTTTTTGATTGGTCGATATGGTACATTTTTCCACCAATAGGAAAGGGTGAGGGGGACGGGGGGAGGGGGGGTGTTTGGTTTTGTCTTTGCTCACAGGCGGAGAGCGCTTTCGAGCGTTTTCCTTATAAAACGCTGTTTTTACCGTTTCTTCCCGCTGTAAATATAAACAACGATAGCATTCAGGAAAAAAAAACAAACATTGCATATTTTTTTTATCATAACTCTGGTTTTACGTGGCCTATCGACACAATTTAAAAACTGGTATAAAGTATAAAGTGCTCACATCTCCAACAGTTGTTTTGCTTTGCTAAAACGCCGGTGTCGGCACATAAGGACGCTGTCATAGCCTGTCAACGACGTTGATTAGCTGCGTATATACGAATGTGAATCGCATCATTGGCTGGACTATGGGATAAGGTGGCATCGTTCTGATCCTATACGGGAGCAGCCAGTCACTCACTGACTAACACTGCAAAACAGAATTGTTAACGTATTTATTTTAATTTCAATTCAGGTTAGATTTTTTTTGTGTGCAGCGCAGATTTTCTGTGCGCAGAGACCGTGTCAGCAGTGCGCAATTGCGCACGCGCGCAGCTTAGAGGGAACATTGCTCCCTTAGTATTGCTGCAATGAGCCTAAGCAGATGGGAGCATATCATGTTGAACTGTTTCTTCTTCACTCACCTTTTTCACTCTCTATGCACAACTTTGCATTTAATCATTAGTTATTATTAAACTCTGGCTCTCTTCCACAGTTTGTCTTTTGTCGTGTCTTCTTCCTCTCACTCCGACCCTCTTAGGACAGATAGCTTCCCCTGCCTGAGCCTGATTCTGCCAGGGGTTTCTTCATGTTAAAAGGGAGTTTTTTCTTCCCACTTTCGCCAAGTGCTTGCTCACAGGGGGTCATGTGATTGGAGGCGTTTTGTCTGTATTATTGTAGGATCTTTCCCTTGTGTGATTTGGCGTCATATAAATAAATACAGTTGACTGAATAGGAATTCTGGTGTGTCACTATAAGCATATAGACAGGTGTTTTCTAGGCTCTCGGTGATGTTTGGAGATGAGTGCTAAAATGAGGAAAAGGCCTTAAGTAAAGCCCCCTTTCTCTGTCATGTCTTTGGGTACCTTCGAAGTGTTGTCCTGACATTTGTTCCAGCAGCACAAGTCACTACTACAGTGGGTCTCATCCCTATAATTACTGTAGCGGCTTATCTTGGTAGCACTAACAACGGGAGCAGTTTTATCTGTCAAATGTCAATGCTTTATAAAAGACATTTATTTATGTGATTTTCTTTTTCTGTGTGTAAACTTTCATTATAGTACAGTGGTATGGTAAAAAAAAAAAGGCATTTGCTTTATAGAATAATGTAGACTGCAGATATATCATCATGACATTGACTTCAGCTCTGCATTTCACATGTTTAACAGTCTAGTCTGAATAATCTCATATGCAAGGTATAGTGGGCCACTTGTCTGGCAAGCCTTTACTTTTTTTAAGCTCTCTGTGAAGAGTTTTCAGGGATTTCCTACCAGTTAATTTGAGCTACGCACAGGAACCACAGAGTTTAATTGTGCAATGCAGTGTATTCAAAATCAGCATAGCCAACTTCTTAGTTGGTCGCCTGAAAACCCAAGACATTGTTAGCACACACTGTGCTGAAAAGAGTGCTTTATTTCCACAATTATACATCTTTGACATCACCATCCCATAATCCTCCATACCAGTCCTTGTTCAAATAAATGGAGGGCATAACTTCGAATGCAAATTGCTCTGTTGCTGGATATTCACCATGACAGCAAATAGTAACATAATGGTCAGTTAATAGGGCTGGATCTTCACTCCCACACACTTTTTATCTCTGTGCAGCCATGCATGGAGGCAATCTGTCAGGTAGTTTTATGAATTCCGTTTACCAGACTGATCTCGTATTGCTTTGTATTCTATCAGGCATCTGGTATTGTCTGAGAGATTTTTCTTCTTTTTTTTCTTTTTTTTTTCTAGCTGTGTGGCAGCTAGCTACTTTTGTTTGGCATCCTTGTAGGATTTACATGCCATTCAGCTGCCAGAGAGTGTTTGGACGTTTAGCAGTGTGTGGCTAAATTGAATCTGTACCAGATGCCTTTGAGGAGCCGTTGTAAAATTTAGTCTAAGTTGAGGAAGGTTTCCCGAACACTGGCAACACACACCCACAGAAAAAAAGACCCTTGTGTTTGTCCCACGTTCTTCATTTAAGGCATCGATAAAGTTTTTTAAATGTTTTTTAATTCAAATTGTTTGACAACTCTGAGGGGTCACCCATATGTCACAAAATTTGACTCTGTCAAATTCATTAATATTTTAATTAAAATTAATTTTATTAATACTTAAATTACTTAATATGGTATATGAATAAATAAAAACAAAATACTTTTATATTAAAAGTGTTTCCAGTGATATCTTTTTAAAATTTTGTTAGTTTACAAATTCATGACTAAATCCTGCAAGCATATCCTTAACACAAATGTCAAAAAAGAGATAAGAGTAGGCTGGCAGACATAATGAAGAGTAGACAGGAGGGAGGGTGAGAGGGAGGGACGGAGGGATCAAGATGAAAGAGGGGAATGTTAACAGATGAGAAAAGTGTCCTTGCTCACTCTGTGCTCCTGTTTAATATGAAGTTCCTAGTCGAATCAAGTTGTAAATCTTTAACCTGCTACCTCCATGGCAAACCTTGCCTCAACACACAACACAGTTCCTTCCTGTAAGTGAACACACACACACACACACACACACATATACTTTTGTAACATCCATGATGGTTTGAACTGCAGTCTGTTGTCGGTTATCAGAAAACTGCAAGCCAATATCACAAAGTTCAAATTTTTAGCAATCTATGACATCTATCTGAAATTGAGTTACGCTGGCAGGAAAATAAATTCACCCGCTTGTCAGCCACAAGGATGTCTAATTAAACTACACAAAGAATTGATGTTCTTCTAGGTTTAAACTCTGCAAGGCCTACAGGGTTCACATGTGATCTTTCTAAACTATGCAGCTCACTGGGCTTTTGCACTGTACAGTCAATACTTTGCAAAAACTAGGTACTTTAGATGTTCATTACAATAGTCATTACAATCCCTTATTAACTTAACAAGTCCATCTGACCGTTCCTAAATGAATTTGTCATTCTATTGAAAAAAGAAAAGCAGGTAAGATATCCTCAATCTACTGTAATATTGTGGCATATTTAAAATTCATTCATTATCAAATTAATACATAGCAAGATTTTTTTTCATAATAATTTTAATCAAATTTCTCTTCTCACTTGTTTTCATTTCAGATGCTCTACTATTTGTTTCACCATATCTGTCACTGCTGGCTGCCAAATGATCAAAGCTCTTGTCGCTGGTACTGTTACATAAACTCATATTACATTAATTTAAGTGAATTATTTTAAATTTAAAGGCATTTTATGAACTTTGTTCTTGTTCTATAACCTACTAGTTAAATCCCACAATATCATTGCCTGAACAGTTTATATGCTATTAAACTAATTCCAGTCCTGGCAATGTCTTTATTTATTGCACACTTATCCGTGTCTTATATGCACACAGGAATATGAAACCTCTTATTTAAAGTTTCGTGTGGTTTTATGTGTTCCATCCATGTGTTTCCAGAATTAGACAAGAACTCTATTTTAAGATGTAAACGCAGGCTACACTATGGATCGGTTTACCTGATATATATATATATATATATATATATATATATATATATATATATATATTAGGGGTGCAACGATATTCGTATCGATATTGAACCGTTCGATACAGTGCTTTCGGTTCGGTACGCATATGTATCGAACAATACAACATTTGTAATTTATTTTATCAATTTTCCTTCTGACGATGCTGTCTGTGTTGAGCGCTCAGTGAATCTGTGTTCGACTACTCCGCCTAGGCTGCACTGTCGAGCGCAGATCCACTGAGCGCTCAACACAGACAGCATAGTCAGAAGGAAGAGCGCAGGGCACCTCCCCCACCCTCATTCAGATCTGGCGTTTGGAATTATTTTGGTTTTCATGTGACGTATGACCCTGAAGGTAAGCGAGTCATGGACTAAAGTAAAACAGTATGTTGGATGTGCCATGCAATGCTCAATTACATTGGTGTGAACTAGTGTGTTAGCGCAGTTAGCTCGTTAACGTGTTTGCCGTCTAGCCCCATGCACGGAGCGATCGGCAGTAGCTCGTTAACGGAGATTTGCCATGTTGTGGCGTTAAGGTCATTTAAACGAGATTAACCTGAAAGCACTAGTGGGAACACAACGAATATGACTGCACATTTACGCCGACATCATCCTAGTGCAAAGACAAGTGGAAGCAGACAAAAAAAAGCAAGCATGTTACTAACTTTAGCCGAGTCATTTAGACAGCTGTTAGCACATGATTCTCCTTATGCTGCTGAGAATATAGCCCAGAAGAAGCGGATAGTATAGCTTTTATTTTGGAAAGAGACATTTCTCTGTAATAAACTCTCTTTTCCAAAGATGAGTGATTCCTCAATCAGATACAGGGCTTGCAATATCGCTAGCCCGACGTCCCGGAGCTAGCGATTTTTTCAGTCGGGCTACCAAAATCTATCTCTGCCCTGCCCGTCGGGCTATTGTAGGAAAAATATATGTCAGTGCTTTTGCATTCTTTCAGAAATGTAGCTGGGTAATTATGTCATTGGCATCGGTGAGCCACTGTCAATATGTGACATATTGAAGTCGCGTTTGAATTTGCACTTGTTTTTTTGCTTTCACTTTGCAATCGTGCGAACTGTGTATAGAGAGCGACAGCACTGATCTGTGAGTGATGATAATTTGTGCACCAATTCCTCTGACATCGTCTTATTAATCGTTAGCTTACTATGCAAACATGACAAGTGAAATCTCCCGCAGCAAGCTTAAACATGTGAGAGGTTGATCGCGCAGAGAATCGCTGAGCTTATGTGAGTGAGCGTATAAAAGCATTTCAGTTCTGCTGAGCCAAATAAGACAGGTCAGGGTGAAGAAGTGACAGCCAAAGAAAAGCTTACCACAAAACGGAGAAGTTATGACAAATCAGACTATAAGGCAAAAAGAAAGTGCAGCTTTATGGTTTCATGGACAAAAGAATTTCTGTGGCTGCAATATGATGAGCTAAATAACCAGGGCTACACATAAGTGGTCCGCAGGTGCGCATTCGCTGTCAAAATAAAAAACACGCACAAGGGTTAGGGTTAAATTTAAAAACTGTACTTTTGAGTTAAAATATATATTTATAATTTTAATAAATGACAAATTAAAAATGCATGAACATTTTTGTATCGAAAAAATATCGAACCGTGACACCAAAGTATCGAACCGAACCGAACCGTGAATTTTGTGTATCGTTGCACCCCTAATATATATATATATATATATATATATATATATATATATATATATATATATATATATATATATATATATATATTAGGGGTGCAACGATACACAAAATTCACGGTTCGGTTCGGTTCGATACTTTGGTGTCACGGTTCGATATTTTTTCGATACAAAAAAAATGTTCATGCCTTTTTAATTTGTCATTTATTAAAATTATAAATATAGATTTTAACTCAAAAGTACAGTTTTTAAATTTAATGTTGCTGAAACAATAAAATAATAATAAAAAAATAAATCTATCTGATAGAGAAATCACTCATCTTTGGAAAAGGCAAGGCAAGTTTATTTGTATAGCACAATTCAACAACAAGGTGATTCAAAGTGCTTTACAGAGACATTAGAAACAAAAACAAATAAAAAGCATGATTTAAAATTGATTAAAACAAGCAAACAAACAAACTAATTAACAAACAAACAAAACAGTATATAAAATCAAAACAGATAAAATCAGAACAATAGATAAAATCAGTAGTTAAATGTAAGTTTTGAAATTTAAGCTTAAAAGTGTGGATTTGGTATTTTATTCAAATGCAGCTGAGAATAGGTGAGTCTTCAACCTGGATTTAAATAAACTGAGTGTTTCAGCTGATCTGAGGCTTTCTGGGAGTTTGTTCCAGATATAAGGAGCATAAAAGCTGAATGCAGCTTCTCCGTGTCTGGTTCTGACTCTGGGAACTGATAAAAGACCGGATCCAGATGACCTGAGGGATCTGGAAGGTTCATACTGGGTCAGGAGGTCACTGATGTATTTTGGTCCTAAACCATTCAGAGCTTTATAGACCAGCATCAGAACTTTAAAGTCTATCCTCTGACGGACAGGCAGCCAGTGTAAAGACCTCAGAGCTGGACTGATGTGGTCCACTTTTTTGGTCTTAGTGAGGACTCGAGCAGCTGAGTTCTGAATGAGCTGTAGTTGTCTGACTGATTTTTTAGGTAGACCTGTAAAGATGCTGTTACAGTAATCAAGCCTACTAAAGATGAATGCATGGACTAGTTTTTCCAGGTCCTGTTGAGACATCAGATCTTTTATCCTAGAAATATTCTTGAGGTGATAGTAAGCTGACTTTGTTATTGTCTTAATGTGTTTTTCTAAGTTTAGGTCTGCATCCATCACTACACCCAAATTTCTCGCCTGGTTTGTGGTTTTTAGGTGTATAGATTGAAGTTCTCTGGTGACCTGTAATCGTTTTTCTTTGGCGCCAAAGACTATTACCTCAGTTTTGAGAGAGTTTATTACAGAGAAATGGCTCTTTCCAAAATAAAAGCTATACTATACGCTTCTTCTGGGCTATATTCTCAGCAGCATATTAAACATATCAGGTCCCCATAAGGAGAATCATGTGCTAACGGCTGTCTAAATGACTCTGTAAAGTTTGTAGCATGCATGCTTGTTGTTTTTGTCTGCTTCCACTTGTCTTTGCACTAGGATGATGTCGGAGTAAATGTGCAGTCATATTTGTTGTGTTCCCACTAGTGCTTTCAGGTTAATCTCGTTGAAATGACCTTAACGCCACAACACGGCAAATCTCCATTAACGAGCTACCCCTGATCGCCCCGTGCGTGGGGCTGGACGGCCAACACGTTAACGAGCTAACTGCGCTAACACACTAGCTCCCACCCATGTAATTGAGCACTGCGTGGCACATCCAACATACTGTTTTACTTTAGTCCATGACACGCTTAACTTCAGGGTCATACGTCACATGAAAATCAAAATAATTCCAAATGCCACATCTGAATGAGGGTGGGGGAGGTTCAATTTGCCATGTTGCAAGGAGAGCTTAACTTCTGTCTCGCTAGCTTGCCCTGCGCTCTTCCTTCTGACATGCTGTCTGTGTTGAGCGCTCAGTGGATCTGCGCTCGACAGTGCAGCCTAGGCGGAGTAGTTGAACGCAGATTCACTGAGCGCTCAACACAGACAGCATCGTCAGAAGGAAAGTTGATAAAATAAATTACAAATTTTGTATTGTTCGATACATATGCGTACCGAACCGAAAGCACTGTATCGGACGGTTCAATATCGATACGAATATCGTTGCACCCCTAATAAATAAATAAATATATATATATATATATATATATATATATATATACACACACACATTGAGTTAGGACAAATTGAATGGGTCTCCACAGCATCCACCTACTTTGCATTTTTCCATGCTTTAAACTGCTCTAATTATAATGCCCATCTGTAGTAGACCACTCATTTAGTAAAGTGGGTTGAATCAACACGCTGTATTGATTATCTGTTCTGCTAGCTAGCTCTAACTTCTGCAACGGACAGTCTAAAAGGCTTTTCTTTGGCCTTTTAACCTTAGAGAGGGAGACAGAGACAGAGGGATCCCTGAGGGTACCGTGATTGACTTGGTTTATAAAGCACTGAGACGAGAGTACTCCATGTAGCCAGCATCGCATGCAGTTACTACCACATAACTGCAGTATATTAGATCTTTTCTATTTGCATGATGCTGCAAATGACATGATCACATATGGGCAACTATGTCCAACTGTTCTTAGCCTCTGTGGGACTGAGCTAATACTTTCTCTCAAGAGGTATACAATAAGGTCACTTTCATTTAATTTGCAAAAGCATTCTACACAGATAAATATTGTTGCCTAATTACTTCACAAGATTCTAAGTGAACAATTAACCTCTCCATCATTTCCCCCCCACATCAGTTGATTTCCAGTTTAAAGCAAACACATCCACCCTTTGTTCTAAAGAAAACTTCATCTTTTATCTTTTGATGCCTTCATTCAAGTAAGTCGGTATTAGAGATACTTTGGCTCTATCTGTTTAAGTAATATCCTCTTTTATTCTTCATAAAACATCAAAAGACCCTTGGCATGGGTATGCCACATTGTATCAGGCATGGAATAAAATGCTCCTTCATCTCTTCCATTATAGCTGGATCCTTTTAAGATAACAAACATTCTCTGTTGCCCAAGAGCCTACATTTTTCAACCCGCTTGATGGATTTTCTTTTCAGGCCGGGATACGCAGAGAGTCTCAGGCATTCCACCACCAACTCTGTAGCACTTAAACACAAAAAAGCCATGCAATACCCAATCAATTATACAGTAGATGTGGAAACTGTTTGTTTTATCTAAGCTTTCTATTCACTGTCTCTCAAAGAATGAAGATGGTCCTTAAGGACGCCATGCAGTCATGTAAAGTTAGAAGCATAACACTAGCTTCGTGAATGCATGAATGTCGGGTGGGGTACTCGAGTGAATTCCATTTATTCGAAGTATACGCTTTTACTTTTGACCTGGGCTTGTTTCTGTTGATGCATACACCTCACACCTTTCTCTTTATTTCTTTTGTGTAGTTTCTGTCATTGTGCAGTTTTGTATAGTTTTCTAACAGACACTCCCAGACTTCCATTTGAATAAGTCAGTGATCTGGAAAATTTGCAAGTCAAAGTCATTTGTGAACAAAAGAAATGTGAATATCACTCGAGGAACTTTCAGTTATGGCCTACAGCAGGAAATTCAGTAATTCTTCAGCCAAAACTTTTATGTGACCAAATGACACACATTTCACTGAACCGTTCACAAAAGGGGCATAAAGTTCAGATCTTAACATTCTATTATTACAATGCAGGGAGGGGTTTAAAAGGAAGGGTTTAAAATGACCAGTGAAAATATACGATATTATTGGAATACCTGATTTTGGACAAAAGCATTGCATGCATAATTTAAATCTACTTTCACATTTAGGTAAATCTAGAAAAGAAAATCAATCAATCAATGGATATTTTATAGATTGTCCATATATCTCACTCCACAACCAGTGAATCTGAGGCCATTTATTGTTCCACACAGCTTTACTTTAAAAGAGCCAAGTGTACACGTCGTGTCAGCAGTCAGAAATGATACTGACAAATAAAGTTGCGTTGTAGCCAAAAAGGAATTTAAAATTTAATTCACATAGGTAATTTATAATTATAATAATAATTAAGAACAATTGTCCTCCTTTGAAGACAAGCAGACCAGAAAAAGCTTCTCCTGTGGTCCTTCAGCCTTGCTCACACATGGTGAGTAACAGTTAGTCATAAATCTCACGGTTCGGATCGGATCACAGTTTTAAGTCACGGATCGGATCAATTTTCGGATCAGCAAAAAAAGAAAAAAGACAAAAATTGAACATTTAATTATTTACTTATTGAAGTATTTTTTGCCTGTTTAAAACATTAAACTTAAGACTCATTCCACGCAATTATTTTAAAAAAAAATGGTACAATATAGGGCAGTACAGGGCTTTGTATCTACCACTCAATTCAATTTTATTTATAAAGCGCCAAATCACAACAACATTCGCCTCAAGGCGCTTTATATTGTAAGGTAGACCCTACAATAATACATACCGCTCATTATATCGCACTGCACTGTGATATAATGAGCTGTCACGGTCACGTAGCTTTCCGTTGCCCTGGAGGTCCACCCATTTGTAGTAGTTAGGGCAACAGAAGATGCCTGGGACAGTTCAGCCATAACTTAAATCTTTTCCTGCTCATACATGCTTGGAACGATCTTGCCACTAAAGTGGACGCGCAACGGGATATCATAGCGTGGCTCAAGCACGTTCATCATCAAAAAAATACGGCCTCCCGTCTGCAGCTAAACACCCCAATAGCTTTTGTAATAGCTTTAGCCCGGTCGGACTGGGCAGAAAAGGGCTGCTTAATGCATAATGCAAACTCCTCTACTCCTCCACTTGGATCACTAGCGCTGGCCATAACTATTGCTTGACAGACCCACCACGCCACCATACACATACTTTTTTTTCTTCTTTTTCGAATCTTCGGATCACGTGTGTGCCGAACCGTGGAGTGGGATCGGTTCGGATTACGCATCAACTGTGATCCGTTGCACCACAAGTAACAGTAGAGGAGAATCTGTCCACAACTGCAATGTAATGAGGGAAACAACTCAATATAGAATGTGTCCTTACAGAAAATGTGTAGAGATGATATCTGTGTGTTAAAACCAACTGTATTTCAAGAAAGAGTGATCCTAATATTGCACAGGTTGCATGTGTGAAAGGGTATTTGTCTTTCTGGTGACTCCCCTGCTGTTCCCTGTCTCTCATTGTTCCCCATGGATGAGTGTGACTTTCTGCTCCGCTATCAAAGGCAACCAACACTTTGAATGAGCAGATGGTTCACAGTGAGACTGCCCTTCTTCTCCTCGGCATAAAGGTCTTTGTGTCAGCAACACACAAACAACTGCATTAAGTAAATGGGTAAAAAGACACTTTCCATAATGTTACTGTACTCAGAAATAGACAATTGTAGTTTACGTAACTGGCAATGTGTCTTATTATAGAAACTAACATGTTCCCTATTAGGAAAAAAAAATCTAAGTAGAGAAGTCTGGTTTCACTTACATCGACCTCCTCTCAAGCAAGCTAGGTTCGGAGTTACCTTGGGGATACACCCCGGTAAGAAATTAACCAATTAACCAATGTTGTACAGAAAACCCAGGATTAACCCCAAAGTTATCTGGATAAGAGAAAATCCTGCTTCGTAGTGCAGGCCTTTGGTTTTATATTATAAGTTATTATAGTGTTGACATAGTACCTAAATATTTCTCAATTTAACTTTCTTGTAACCCAACTATTTAGTCTTGACTGATTTAAAAAAGACATGCAATTGCAAATCAGCAAGAAAAAGAAATCTCAACAACCACACAAATCCCTATGAATAAGCACTTTGACAACAGTGAGAAGGAAGAACCCATTTTAACAGACAGAAACATCCGGTAATAGAGGAAATAGAGGAATGATTATAAAGTAACTGCCATTAAATCTGTTCTGGGTTTTTGGCTAGCTTAGCATTAGCATGCTATCTGCTCAGGTGCTTGCAAAGAGCCGAAGTTGTGTTAGCAGCATAATGCAGTTGTTTCTTTCCTGGGTGCAGTTTGCTCTTTAGTATATTTTAGATTTTCTACGCTAGTTGCAAAGAAAATTCAAATAAGTTTGTGGATCTAGCTAGCAGCCACTACTGCTGCTTTCCTCAAGCCAGATTGAAACCAGAAAATAGACGAGACCTCTTTATACTAGAATGCATGCTACTCTCACATTCAGTGATGTTCTGCCTCTCCCCCATGGCCGTGTGCCTGGTGTATCTCTTTTAATCTCTTTGTGCATCACATCCACTTCTGAAGCCTCTCCTGATACTGTGGCCAGACCCACTACACAGCCAGCTTGACCCTTATCATCACAACAGCAGACCCTGTTTTTATCTGTGTCGCAACATATCCTTTACTGTGTTTCTGTTTTTTCTAGTTTTTAAAAAACATTTTATTTAAGAGAAGAGCACCATGTAGAGTGTTACTGATCCTACAAGCAAATGCATTAACCATCAACAGCATTTCCATCGAACAGGGGAGAGAGCACTGTGGGAACGAAGGCAGCTACACATCTGCTCTTGGAAAATTGTGGCCCACTCTGCTCTTACAGACTACAATTACAGTTTTATGTGTTTTAGAGAGATAATACTATGTAGTAAGCCTTATTACCCTAAATAAAAGCAATTTAAGTGATCAAATGACTGAACTCTGCTCCTTTTCTAGGATAATTTAACGTTATTTCTCTTTTTTTCTTCTTCTTTTTCCTGCACTCAGATAACAGTGCAAGTCTCACCTAGGTCCATGATTATACAGCAGCATCTAGTGTATGAGTGCAGTAGTTTTTTTTTTTTTTACCAACACTTTCAGACAGATGGCTTACCTGCATGCTAAACTTAATTTGCAGGTATTTTTCTTACATATTGCCCATCATCAAGGCTGCCATTTTAATGGCCAATAACTATACAAAAAACTGACGGAAAACGGTCCGCTGTGAAATGAAATAGAAGACTTTCTAGCATCATAAGAATAAGTTAACCTGCTGCATCACTGGACAATTAAGTGCTCCAATAGAAACCAAGGTAATGTCCAAGTGTAGGCATGATCTGATATCGTCGTGTTGGTGTTGTTCCCAGATCATCATACTAAATGTTGTTCCAGGATCAACATTGCAAGTGACCAATCAGAATGTTGTGACGTCACACTTTTGCGACTTCGGAAAAAACCACTGTAAAACCAAAAACTGTACTTAAGCTGCGAGAAACCGCCGATCAACGGACCCTGACCCTAACCCTAACCGTAACCCTTTAATAAACGGTAAACAGAATTGATATTGTCCTTGCAACATTGGAATTTCATAAATGCACGAATGGCTTGGCGCACAAAAGAATAACGTCACAACAATGTGATTGGTCACTTGCGATGTTGAACCTGAAACAACATTTTCATGATGATCTGGGAACAACACCAACACAACGATATCAGATCATCCCAAGTGTACTGCAGCCAATATCTAACCAGGAAGTGAACATAAAAGTAAAAAAAGAAGCTCAGAAGTCCATTGAAAGCCGGGTGTATTTGTGACATTACCAGCCTATCCTACATCTTCAGAAGAGATCTATTTATTATTTATTTAGATCTATTGCTAATTAAAAGTTAAAATAGTCAAGAAGGCCAAAGTTTTCTTAGACTTTGGAACAAACACCAGAGAAAACTTGTAGGTGGAATTAGATAAAACAAAATAGAGAGAGTGATGTAATAATTCTGATTTCCAAATCATGACCATTTGTATGATAAAGGATTTATAACTGTTCTCTAAGAAGGAATCTGGGCTTTTGAATGACACGGAAAATGATGATCATGTTTAACTTTTAATGGAAAAAAAGGTTTGAATGAATTTTAGGCTATACTATCATTTCATTTTAGAAGATAAGAAGAACATTTTTTGTAGGAAAAAAGTTTATCAGTTTAGTGGTTCAAGAAATTATATGGTCCGTGAGCAAATTTATACTGAAGTTGCTTTTGCAGTTCAAACTGTGGCTCTTAAAAATTACTGCCCTAGTATACATCAGAATGATGGATATTATTTTCAACTTTTCATGCTGTTATGACATATGGCGATGATGGTACTTTAATGCAATATGCTCTATCTTTATATGCACTAGATGGCTCTACAGTATAAAGAATGCTGTTTCTAATGTTGTTTTTGCAGTTTTTAACACTTTGTTTTAAACATTTATTAAAATGTAAATTTCATAATCCAAGGTAGAATACTCTTTTATCACACAATCATTAGTAGTATAATTGCTGCATACCGTTACTTACTGACAGTCAACTAACACCGCAATCTGGACAGAGCCCGACAGGATGAGAACTGAATATCAATAGTCTGCTGCTACTCTTACATTCAGGAAACAAATAACTAGTAATCATGTCTGCCTTTTGTCTTTTCTCCTATTTCTTTTTTGTGGATAACTATTGAAAGGAAATTGTCCGAGGAAGGGAAACATAGTATCATTTCTCCAACGATTTGAAATAAATGGAGCTGATGCTTCACACATGAGTAAGTCCACTCAGGCACTGACACTCACACACTCACACAGACACACACACACACACACACACACACACACACACACACACATGCAAAGATATACAAATTCCTTTGAATTTATAGTTGATAAGAAATGATGCGAAAGGCAGATGACTCGTATTCTGGACTAGAGAAGGATGAAGGTATAACCACGCCTGAAATCCTCATGAAAATATTGTTTGGAATGTTTTGGAGCTTAATGTGTTGTAAAGGGAAGAAAACATACAGGAGATATTCACTAACATTTTGGAGCAAAGAGGGAGAAAAAGTCTTTATTCCACCAATAATGAATCTGGGTTCATGGAATCATCTCAGCTGTCACAATCACAGCCATCAATCAAGGTAGTTAGTAGGTCCTAACCAGCAGATATTAAAGTCCTGTTTGTGGCACATTAGTATATGTGAGGGGGCAAACTCCTCAAGATGGGTGGTGACCATGGTGGCCATTTAGAAGTCGGCCATCTTGGATACAACTTTTGTTTTTTCAATAGGAAGAGGGCCATGTGACACATCAAACTTATTGGTAATGTCACAAGAAATGGTTTCAACGTAACTTTATTCTATCATGAGTTATTTACAAGTTTCTCTTTGTTCACAGCCATTGACATGTCGAAGAGGTTAACACGTGAGGAGCGGATCGAAATTGTGTTGATATCTGGTGAACGCAGTAACCAGGTCATTGCAGCAGATTTCAATGCAAGACACCCTACGAGACCACCCATCTCCCATGCTACAGTTAGCAAACTGCTTGCTAAGTTTCGTGAAACTGGTTCAGTGTTAGATTTGCCAAAATGTGGACGCAAGAAAACTGTCACTAATGAAGAAACATCAGTGGCTGTCCTAGCTTCATTCAGCAAGAGCCCACAGCGTAGCGCTCACCGCATGTCACTGGAGAGTGGCATTAGTCAAACATCCCTTTGGCGGATAGCTACTCACAAACGGCACCCTTACAAACTCCAGCTACTGCAGCATCTCAATGAGGATGACCCAGATCGGCGCACAGAATTTGCAGAATGGGCAAAACAAAAATTGGAACAAGACCCTCAGTTCACGCAGAAGATTTTTCACGCAGTGATGAGGCAAACATTTATGTGAATGGTGAAGTTAACAAACAAAACCACCGCTATTGGTCTGACACTAACCCACATTGGATGGATCCCTCCAAGACTGTTGGGACAACAAAAGTGATGGTTTGGTGTGGTATATGGGGTACAATGATAGTGGGTCCATTCTTCATCAATGGAAACCTCAAGGCCACTGGATATTTGAAATTGCTACATGAAGATGTGTTTCCCTCTTTATGCACTGAAGCTGGCACGTTCCCTGAGTTTTTCCAGCAAGATGGTGCACCACCACATTATGGGTGCCAGGTCCGAGCATTCCTAGATGAACAGTTTCCTGGAAAGTGGATTGGTCGTCGTGGGCCAGTTGAATGGCCCCCAAGGTCTCCCGATCTGACCCCCTTAGACTTTTATCTTTGGGGTCATCTGAAGGCAATTGTCTATGGTGTGAAGATACGAGATGTGCAGCACCTGAATCTACAGATACTGGATGCCTGTGCTGGCATTTCTCCTGCAGTGTTGCTATCAGTGTGTGAAGAGTGGGAGAAGAGGGTTGCATTGACAATCCAACACAATGGGCAGCACACTGAACACATTTTATAAGTGGTCAGAAACTTGTAAATAACTCATGAAAGAATAAAGTTACGTTGAAACCAAGCACACCATTGTTTTTCTTGTGACATTACCAATAAGTTTGATGTGTCACATGGCCCTCTTCCTATTGAAAAAAACAAAAGTTGTATCCAAGATGGCCGACTTCTAAATGGCCACCATGGTCACTATGGAATCAGAACGATGCCACCTTGAAACGAAACCGAAAAAAATATTGAAACCGAAAAAAAATATTGTAACTGAAATAAATGTACTGAAAAATCTTGTATTGAAACCGAAAAAAAAAAATGATAGTGAAAATCAATTAATTGAAACTGTAATTTTTTTGTTTTCGCTTACAATTTTTTTTTTTTGGTTTCAATCCATTTTTTTTGGTAAGTTAAATGTGTTTGTAAGATAATCCGTAATTTGGGTCCTTAGCAAGCTACCGAAGGACCTAGCTAGCTAAAATGAGCACTCGGCTGTCGGGGAAACTTGTTTTGTAAAGTTCGTTTAGCTAACCCGTGCAGGTGAATGAATTTACTCTGACTAAAGAAATCAAGAGAAACGCACCAGGCTGCTCAGTGACTAACCACGGTTACTGTACTTTTATTATGAGTATTATACTGTAAGAGCAACAGGCTGGACTCTGCTTCTGCTCCTGTGCAGAGCTGATTATTAAATATGTGCAAACAGCAGCACGTTTTCTGTCGCTTTCCACATGTGGAAGGACATTAACGCCAACTTTTAAATTCCCCTCATTAGTCAATAGCTACGGATTAAATAGCAAAGCCCAATACTTATGTACTGAAACCAACTACTTCCGCTTGTCAGCTCAAGTTAAAATGTTACATTTTTCCCCTGATTATTTTTTTTAGCTTTTTTTTATTTTTTTTTATTTTTTATTTTTAACTGAGTTTGTTACAAATATTCAGGTTAAAAAACTGTCCAAATTATTTTTAATGAGTTATGTTCACAAAGTCACAGCTTGCATCCTTTAGGACAAATAATTTGAAACGTTAATATTTCTTGTTCAATACTGAGCTGATAACACCTCTGTATGTTGTGACCAGGATGCAGCAGCAGACTGAACCTCGACTGAAACCTGCTCCATCATCTAATCTTTGCAGATGTCCATTTATAAAGCATCAACTCAAAGGTAAACATGATATTAGAAAATGTGTTAGTAAGGCCTTTAAAACAAATTTAAAAAAAATAAAAAGCTGTCGGCAGAACTGTAGGACTGAACAACTTCAGATCCCGAGTGTGTGAGGACGGAGAAGGATCAGCTCTATTTCAGATTTGAGAGATAAACTTTATATTTCAGTTTGTGATGATTCTGTTCTGTTTGTGATTACAGGAGCTGTCCTCAGATTCAGACCTCAGCACCACCCAGTGACAGCAGACAGATCATCCTATATCTTCAATCTTTGTAGTAACTCCAAAATTAACTGAAGAAAACAGTACAAAGGTTAAAGTACCACATGTGCTGTCAGTGAAAGCTGCAGCTGTTTTATTGAGAAATTTAAAGACAAAAAGTCAAAAGGATTAATCACCCCTGTAACTGTGTCACTATACATCAGCATTAACAGTACCTCAGTTTGGTGTTTCAGAAAACTGCTGATCTCAGACCTGCACAACTTCTGTTTTAAACACTGAATGTACTCAGCTACATGAAGAGCACATGATGTTTTCTCTGACACAAGAAATAAAACCTGATTAAAGTCAAAGGTTGTTACTTGTATTTGAACTAAAAACTTGTGATCTGGAATTCTTTCACTGTTTTTTGACAATAGTGTGTTATTTATCATAAAGTAATTCAGAGTCATTCATACTAGAGTAACCAGTGAGCACAACATATATTTAACTTTCTACAGGACTTAAAGCTATTACTATAGCTTATAGCTATAGCTATTACTTAACTGCACTACTGTATAGTTCTGTGTAAATAATCATTCTGTACATATGATAATTTTTAATCCTACAACTGTTTATAACTTGCATAGTTCACATTTCTGTATAACTGTATATCTCAGATTTCTGTATAGTTTTTCATATTTATATCCTGTTCATAGCCTGTACATAGTTTGTACTCACTACAGCCTGTACATACTTATAGAATATTCTTAACATACTTCATACCATGTACATTGTAACATACCATAATAGACCCATTTCTGTAATATACTTACATATCTATATTATTGCTAATATATATTGTAATATATCTATATCATGGCTAAAGCACTTCTGGATGGATGCAAACTGCATTTCATTGCCCTGTACCTGTGCATGTTGAATTCTATTCTATTATATTATGTAAAAGTCCAGACCCTCTGAGGATTATCTGAGTACTTCTAACATTACACAAAGCAAAGGTCTCCATCAGTGTTCATGAAATGCTGGGTTTATCCTTCTTGTGAGGGAGCTGCTGGTGAAGATCACAAGCCCTGCTTGATCCTGGCGACGAGTTTCAGTCTTCCTGGTGTTTCTGAAATGATGCCTCTCACTGTGGGTCAACAGAACTTCTGGCACAGGACAGCTGTAATGAAAGAAATTGAAGAAGTTTTGAAAAAAAAAAAATCTTGGAAATGCCCTAAATGTGAGAAGCAGATTTTGTATTTACTTTTCTTTTGCCAATCAAGATAACAAAGTATAATTTTCACCATACAATTACTAACCTTGTCATCTCCTGCACTGTCTGTTTTGGGCTCTGGGCTTGTCCTTCCCAGCGCTCATGAGACTGCTTTGCTGCACTGTGGTATGAGGTGCTAACCTGTTGACAGTGTTGGGAAGGTTAATTTTAAAATGTATTCCACCAAAGATTATAGAAGTAATGTATTCTGAATACTTTACAACTACATGAATGTGCTATTGCTGTGTGATTTATTACTATTACTGAAGGCTACTCGCCATACCAATACCAACTAGATGTTAAAATCTTAATATAAATGAGTAACAGTAGGTGGACATTAGGTAAGGTTGCACTTTTTGCAGCGATCTCGTGTAGAAAACTATTCAGCGCGTATATAAAACAGGTCAGCGGCTCCGAACCGTAGTAAAGGGACCTCTGGCTAATATGTCCGGTTCGTGTCGGGCTCGTAGCTGAAAAATAGCTTTACTTTGTTGTCTGGGTCAAGTTTGCTAGCGAGAGACAGAGAGAGGCGTTGAAAGGCTGCTTATTGTTTCGGAGGAAAACACGAACATGGTGTACAGTCAAGTCTTAACAGCTTACTTACAGCTGGGCTCGTCAGGCTCTCTTTTTGGCTTTAGTGGTTATTATTATATTTACATGCTTCCAGCTCCCGTTTCTGCTCCGTGACAGCTCGTACTTTTCCTTTTTCTCCCTCCCTCGCTCACAGACACATAACTATGGCAGTCCATTCTCCCTGCAGCACGGACTACACTGCCCATGAGGCTACATTGTTTAGGGTGATGCCTGTAACACTCTGCTATTGCCTTCATATTAAATAATTTTTGTATAATAATTTTTAGAGGCTCTTATTGCATGTTTTGTTTGGGTTTCCACCGGCGTGGAATTACCAAAAAATAGAGACCATAGCCTAACATATGAAACAGGAAAATACCGCCATGTAATCCATTTATTTCAACAAACTAACTGTATTCTCAATATCACCTATTGAACAGTAACTGTAACGGATACATTTACTCATATTTTGTATTTTAAATACGTAACGCCGGTGCATGTATTATGTTACTGCCCAACACTGCCTGTTGAGATCCTGAGATCCGCTCCTAGAACACCGGCCTCCAACTCCTGAAGAGACACGGGTGTCCCTAAATTTAGCAAATATTAGCTTCAGGCTAGCTTGCTACGACGAATAGGCTTAATACCAGCATTTTACCACAACTTCACCAGATGTAGCTAAAAAAACTAAACTAATGTCCAGCCCAGTGGGACAGCAAGAAAAGATGACAAAAAATGATTACTTACTTGCGGTTTGGAGGTTCAAGCTGAAATTGAAGCAGCCATTGAAAGACGGGAAGAGAGAAAGATGGCAGCTTGGTCAGCACTAGTGGTCTCTATAATGTATGCAAATACATGCGGGCCGGAAACCCCGCCCTCCCCTGCGCGCCCCCGGACGCCAAAACGGTGCCAGCAGATTGAAACTGAAAAATGGTTTGAAACCGATACCGAAAAAAAAAAAAAAATTGGAAGCGAAAACAAAAAAATTACAGTTTCAATTAATTGTTTTTCACTATCAATTTTTTTTTTTGGTTTCAATACAAGATTTTTCAGTACATTTATTTCAGTTACAATATTTTTTTCGGTTTCGTTTCAAAGTGGCATCGTTCTGATTCCATAGGTCACCACCCATCTTGAGGAGTTTGCCCCCTCACGTATACTAATGTGCCACAAACAGGACTTTAATATCACCAACCATTCCCATTTTATTACGGTGTATCCATAGAAATGGCCCACCCTGTAGTTTGGCCTCTGTACACTGCCACAGTGGATGATGATGACAGATTCATTTCCATGGTTAAGAAAAACAACTTTATAAAATCTAAGTCAAGCACATTCTTGTGGAGGTATGATAGGAAGAGACATGTATGAGGAGAGAATGAGCGTATCACATTATGTGTCCAGCTCGACGGAGGTAATGTTATGACATGGGTATATATGGCTTCCAGTGAAACCATACCACTGATGTTTATTGGTAATGTGACTGCTGAAAAAAGAAACAGGATGAATTGTGATGTGCACAGGACTATACTCTGCTCAGATTCAGCTAAATGCCTCAAAACTGATCAGACGGCACATCATAGTGCAAACTAATAATGTCCAGAAGCATACTAAAAAAAGAAATCCAAGATTTTCTCAAAATAAAAAAAGGGATACACATGTCATTGAGCTGATATCAACCCAACAGCTCACGCTCTTCAGCTTTTAAACACAAAACAGAACATAGAAATACCCACAAATAAGCAGTAAATGAAGGCCACTGCAGGAAAGGCCTGGCAGAGGATCTCAAGGGAGAGAACAAAGTCATTAGTGATGTCCATGGGTTCCAGACAGTCACTGACTGCAAAGGGTTTTCATCCAACTGTTAAAATCAATCCCTATATTTAATATCGTGTTACTTTGTCAACTTAGTTTGACTATATAAAAAGGGCTGCGATTTCTAATTGATATTAACCACATTTTGATTGTTTGATACAAAAGCCAATGAGACCGTTTACAGAGGTAAAGTTCTACCAATTGTGTCATTGTTAGACAAATTACCAACCTAACCATATTTCACAACAGTGACACCAAACGATCTCAGCTGCTGACAATCTTGCGGTTGCCCGCCGTGAAAGTGCTGCTACATTTTCTCTCAACTGCTCCATAACATTTGACTGGACTTTAGTGAAACTCTTTCTGTCGACAGGTTTGAGGCTCCAGAGCACGAGCCCTAATGTTGTACTGGTTCTTATCACTTCTAAACCCTGCAGCAGGAGTCAAACACCATTTTGTAGATCTGATGCTTATCAGCAAAAAGTCAAGAAACAAAGGAAGTGTGGTTCAGTGCTCTGAGGATTTGAGTGTTCGAAATGCATGACTTTTGGTTTTATTTTTGTTCCCAATAATAAACTCCAATTCACCTGAGCTCCGTTGTGGATTTAGACCAGAAAACCATTTGTTTCTGTTTAATCTAAGCAATCTCATACCTGGTACGCTCCATTCTGTTCTTTATTAAACAGAGTAGCAATTTTTAAAGTCTATAAGGCTTAGAAGTCAGGAAAAAGGAGATGTAATGTTTAATGTTGACTTTGTAACCTTCGTGAGATGCTTGAGGCACAGGAGGAGGACTAAGATGAATACTGTAAACACTATTGGAACTCACAACAATTTGTCAGTCTCAATAATGTACAATTGATATAAAGTAATGATAAAGAACTATATTAAATTATTATGAAAAACAACTATAACAGAGTCAGAATGCTTTCCCTGTTGTCTGCCTGTCATAAGTCTTTACTGCACTAGTGTCAACTTGTAAAGTATTTTTATTTCACTAGTAGTGATTTGTAAGAGTCTGGAAGTAACTCACAGAAAGATTCCACTTCTAGAAGTTATTCTGGAGGTAATGGGCAAATGTCTTTCATTATAATGAAGATGTCACTGACAAGTACTAAGGGAAGTGTGGATTAAAAGATTAGAAGTTTGGCAACCATTGTATTATTATTGCATCGTGCAGAGAAACAATAGGAAGATGAACAGGCAATATGCAGATACAGATTATGTGATCAAATGGTAAATTTTTAAGCCTGGTCACTCACACAGAACCCGTCTCTGATTTTTATGGTAGGTTTTTTTCTTTGTTTGTTTTAATGGACAGAGACAGAATATCAACTACATATCCATAAGAGAAAATATATTGAATGAAAGTCATAAACTGGTTTGCATTCTTGTTACTATAAAGTAAAACTTGGACCCGTTGTAAAAGATTACTGAGTGATCATGTGGGGTTTTGACCATATTTAATTGGCAACCCATAAAACATAGATTAAGACTCTCTGGCAAATGTTTGAATTAGATTGGTGGGAAAATATACTTTAATATGCACTGTATTTAAATATATTCAATAGTATCACAAGGGAGACGTAACATGATCAAAGACTCTCCAAGGATGATGCACACTGCTTTTCCTGCAGTTGTTGTTGTGGACCAGATTACAAATTATAAACACACACCTAATGGAAACACACAAATGAACATCTACTACCATCAGTGACTGATGGCAAGCTACTTAACCTATATGACAATAGACCATGCCATGCCATTTAATTATGTTGCTTAGCAACATACTGGGCGTCTTGATGCATGCTCAATCATCCAGGTAAGTAATCTCCAAAAGTCCAGATGAACAGAATCAACTTTTGGAAACATACTGGGCCTTTGTTGAAACCTTGTGACCATATTTCAGAAGGTATCAAAAATCATGAAATTACTGTCTGGATGCACAAATTTAGAATATTGCATTAAAATGAAAAATGTATTTTTCTTATTTTCTCTTTTTCTCCCTGTTCTTATCTTCCTGTCTGAAATATGATCCTTTTTTCGTGTGTGAGCTACAGGGTCCGTGTTGTGTTCACATATATGTGAATATGAGTGCAGGCTATTGTAAACAGTCCAGTCCAGCTAGAAAGATATGAGCACAAAGTCCAGGTCCCCTGATGACCACTGTTCTGAGCAGATAAACATTACAGAAGAGACAAGAAGATTATGTCATGCCACCAACCATGAATCGGATTAATATAAGGGCAGACGCTGACACACAAATAAGCTTTAACCAAGCCTCACACAGTACATAGTCTCTCTGCTGTAAACCCAGTGTTGCAGTCAGAGCAAAATGTCTTTTCCTCACTCGATTGAGTAACTGAAAGTAGGCTTGATGAGATCTGAGGGAGGCTGAAGGGCATGCTAGTGTCACTGCTATTAATCCGGAGTTCACAATAGCTTCCTACAGCTCAGTGGAGTGGATCATTGTAACTGAGCAGCTTTAGGCTCCATCAAGACCTGACACACCTAAGCACACACAAGGTGATCTGTTTAAAGAAAGAAAAGAAAAGAAAACCTTCTTTGGGCTGATTGAAAGCCCATGTATCAAAATATATAATTGAAAGATTTGACCAGAAGAAGTATGGCTAAAGAGCAGAAGATGTAGCATGATGAGTGGGAGGGGACTGAACAAGAGAGATTAGACGTGTGGCTTTCTTAGTGCATTAATTTAGCTGCCTGTAAAAGACAGCTTTAATTTGGGAGCAAATGTTCTAATCCATTTCATTTGCTAAATTTTCCCTGAAGTTAAACATAATTATGGTGGAATATCTGAAGTCCTTCAGGATCAAGACTGCATTGATAATTTTGTATTACAATGAAGCTTCACAATGTCCTTGTGAAAGAGCTCAGAGAAAATTCATATAGTTATTTACTTTCTTCCTCATAGTTAAGAATAAATCCTGGTAAAGATAAAACTTGTTCACACACCAGCTTAGCACTTAAATGTAAAAACTGTTAAGAGAATGACTTTAAAGACATTTTCTTATGCAGAATTCAGGAAAGGTAGTCTAAGATTTACTCTAAAAGGCCACCAATACCTGAATGCTCTTGTTGGAAATTTGAGTGGTTGAGGTCCAAAAAAGTACTTGTTAAAGACAGATCAGGTGATCTATCACTGGTTCCATTTGTTATGCCCCACTTGGACTGCAGAAAGCACAAAAGGCACTTCATGGAGTAATGCAGCTGTCTTGAGGATAGTGGGAAAAGAGTGACGCACACATCCCAAGAGCCACACAGCTCAAGCTCAGCAGTTGTCTTCAGAGGCAGAGATAACCCTGCAGTGAGCTGGAATGACACCCCGCTGAAGATGCATAGCTTTACCCCCCGTCGATCCTCCACTCTTACCTCCTATAGTCTAATGGGATTATCAATTCCAGCGGCTTTGAATAAGAATCACATTATCTGTCAGTGCTTGAAGAGATATTTCAACAAAGGCAAAAAAAGGTGAAGTATATCAAACTGCTCTAACAAAGGCTGATAATCTGATGAGCAATGAGGAGGTTCCAGAGATAACACAAGATAAATTAACTCCTGACCCATCACATGATTGGTACACATGAGGCTGCAGTTCCTTTTTCCAGCAATTACATTTAAAACCTTACACAGCAAAAGGGAAAACCTGCATAACAGAAAAGGAGAGAAAAGCATGTGAACAAAATGTGAAATGGTTAACTGTTATTTTAATGACAGGGCTGAAACAGCATTTTCCATGCACGTCGTATATTGGCAAATGGCTTCACAGCAAAATTCTAGTATCGCCTTCTGTGGATCACAGTCTGTCTCACTCCAACTCCATAAAAACTGCAGCTGCATAAATCATTCAGTGGGACTTTTAAAGACTAATTTATTGCCATGCACTTAATCTAAAACACTGATAGTTTGATTAACGCACACATAAAACATCTGTTTAGTGTGTAGGATCTGTCAAATCAAAGATGAGCCCAGGGATGGTGTTTAGCCTTTGGAAACCTGTCAGAACTTGAGTGTTTTGGTTGGACCTTTTATATTTTACAGGTTTTTCTGTATCATTTAAGCTGGAACAATGAAGATTGCAACCTCCTTAGTTTGGTTCATCAGGGATGAGGGGCTGTGACCAGACCACGTTATATAAAGCAGTCTGATTTCCCACTTGCTAACATCTTGTTTTACAGGACTGCTTTAAAACTTGCAATGTGTCTTTTCACAGCAGGCCTTTTTGTTCTACTCCAGGTTTAGAAATTCCAGTGAACGAGCATGGAATAGTTACAAACTGTCAGGTATGCACAGTGTAAAAAATACATTTAAAGGCTCAATCTATTCATAAAATAAGTCAAAGGAAAGTTAATAATTAATAACCAAATTCTGTCACAAAGTTTTCTAAAACCCTCTGTTTCTGAGAGAATTGTAAACCATTAAACCAGTTACTCACTGCTTCTTCACTGTACAAACATTACTGTTTACTGACAACACCAGTGAAAAGATGCCAGGGAAGTAACATTCCTACAATGAAAAGTAGATACATTTCTTAGATGCACGTAAAGACAACAAAATAACATTTTTAGCATGTCTGTTATTTTTTGATAAGGTTCAGATATTACCCACAGGAGCCCAGCAACATCTTATCAAAGTACATATGTCCAGAATGACTCTACACTGATTTCCTTCCTTCTTTGTTTGTTTGTTTTTTCTGCATGATAAATTACTCCGTGGACACAGCAGATTAGAGGAAGGATTAGATGGTAGACAAACACACAACAAAAGAAGGAACCTGAGTGCCACAAGGACCTGACATTAACTCCCACTGCTTCGTAAATGAACAGTAAATTGGGATCATTTTTCTAAGTAAAGTGACTCAAGGCTACTTGATCAAATCATACTTTGTCAGGCGCAACAGCATTGCAGCTTAACAGCATTGCAATATAGAGCCAACTAATATCCAAAGTGTCACAATAAATGTGAATGTCATTTAAAAAAAATACCAACCAACCTGTGCACTGTCTGGATTGACTACATGAAAGCATATGGCTCGATGCCCCACACCTGGATCCTGGAATGCCTAGAACTTTACAAAATCAACAGGACCCTAAGAGCATTTATTAGGGACTCAATTGTGATGTGGCAAACAACACTAGAGGCCAATTTCAAGCCAAATGCACAAGTTACCATCAAGTGCGGGATCTGCCAAGGAGATGCTCTGTGCCTACTGCTGTTCTGCTTAGGCCTGAACCCCATTAGTTAGATCATTAACAAATGTCATTCGGATTGGAAAAGTGTAATTGGATGGCAACAAAGACAGAGAAGAACTGAGGGGATTGTGCTAGACATCGAGGACAGCTACAAGTACCTGGGAATCCCACAGGCAAATAGGAACCATGAAGACGCCGCTAGGAAAGCTGTAACCACCAAGTACCTGCAGAGGGTCAGACAAGTCCTGAGGAGTCAGCTGAATGTGAAGAACAAAATCCGGGCTATCAACACCTACGCCCTGCCCGTGATCAGGTACCCTGCTTTGATAATAAGTTGGCCAAAGGAGGAGATAGAAGCCACTGACATTGCTGCTGACCATGCATGGAGGATTTCACCTCAGGTCTAACACCCTGAGACTGTATGCTAAACGGAAGTATGGAGGCCTCAAAAACTCAAAACTCTGTTCATGTATGAAACTCCTTAATTTTACTTTTTTGCAAAGGCAAAGGAACATAAAAATTAGCCCATACTGCCACCCACCCCTTATTGATTGCCTACAGCTTAAGCATCCCTGTAGCTCAAACATTTCTTTTCACCCTTGACTCTGCTGAAACCACAACAAAACTACACTAGGCACTTCAGCTGCAAGTTGTAATGCTAGCTATACACCCCAAGAAGCAGTAGAAGAAGAAAAAAGAAAATGAAGACAAACAAGAAGGGGAAAAATAGACACGTGTATACAGCAAACCTTGTTCTTGAACCGCACTCTACCTGTCACCGTATTACATGCATTAATTATATGATTTATTTAAAAAATACTTTTTACTTTTTACAATTTCACAAATGTTTTTCAAACAGAAGTATGTAAACTAGCTGAATGTGCACATCGAAGCATGCAAAAGGAGATTATTTCTGATTGGATGAATTCCAAACATTTCTCCGCCTTTCTACACACCTGAATCAGTTCTGATGGATTGTGTCTGTCCAGAACACGTACATCTTCATTTTGTTTCCTTGATGAACGTGTTAATACCCCAAAAAAGATCTTTGTCAAAAACTTGAAAATTATTGGTCAACAAAATTAACACCGATACAGTCATGATATGAGGCTTGTGGTTAAAAAAAAAAAAAAACTTCAATTTTCGTCTACTCCATTTGAGTTACTCTGGGTTCCTTAAGAAGTGCCAGTGTTGTCAGTAAGCCATTTCATGCTACAATCTCACAATCCTCTCATCCTGATTTTTTCACAGTTACAAAGTCACCTTTCAATGCCTCTTTCTGTACAATGTAGGAGCACTGTTGTGAAGCCATGTCAAAAAGATGACACAATTCTTTTATCCTCCTTTATCTTGGACAGTCCAAATCACACAGTGAATACTTGACATTAGATGAAATTTTGGCCGCGTGAAATGACCATGTGAAAAACTTTAAACACTTGAATTTTTCTGGGGTTGTTCTTGACAGTTTGTCAATAGAACAACTGATGGCTGGGGATAAAAGGCGCCTTTAAAAGCGTACCACTCAAACAAAAATGTTGTTAAGAAGTCTTTCATGAGTGAATGATTCCACTTGAAAACATAGTGAGCATTTAGGAAGACCCACTAATGGAGTAAGTTCGTCGCAGTCCTAAATGTAAAATTCTGATCACCACATTCCAGATACGTATGTATTTAATAATTTGTTGGGGGGGGGGGGGGTTATAGTCAGATAGCCAAAGCTTCTGACACACTTTGTTCCTCTGACACCCTGTTATTGGCACACTGAGACATTGGATTGATTTCTGCACTACTCAAGGAGAATTTTTTTTTTTTCCCCAAGAGCCCAGTGTTCCTCAGAGATCTGACCAGACCATGTTCTCTGCTCAGGTTTTGTATTCACAGTAATGCTGTGATTAAATATTCAAAGAACAAGAGCAATATTAAGGACATGTACTTGTCCTTTGCCCAGTTTTGTGAAATGGTTTTGAATATCCAATCAAATTAGTCAAACATGGTGCACACCAGATAGATGTAATGCTCTACAGTCAAAACAGAGAGGGTGAAAGAAAATACAAAGAGGAGGGAAGATGTGACAATTGTGCCAAAAGCAAGATGAGAGAGAGAGACTGAATTCTTAAGTAGAAGGACATGAACATCCTATTTGGGCACAAAGCTGAGAACTGGTTGTCCTTTTAATAGAAAAATTCATAGTGGGAACTCAAACAATTTAGTTGATGAATTAGCTCAACAATAGATAGTAAGAAAGAACGAAAGACACAGAGAGAAAAAAATATGGGATTATATTAAAACAAACACAAACATGGAAAGTGGCAGATAGAAAAGGGGGGCTGAAAATGAGAAGCCAAGTGACAACGTGACAGATGGAAACACTCACAGCTTCACAGCATGTCTCTATCACAATACAGAGAATAGTCAGCCCTTCCCTGTGGTGAAGCAGATCACAGCTGTAGATGAGTATCACTGACTACACTAGTTCTAAACATAGAATACTATACGATCTACTGTAACTCGGGATTAAAATAGAAAGAAATCTCTCTCAAACACCCAAACACATAATCACTGTCCTTTTTTAAAATAGATGTTCACATGCAAAACATTCACAGATGGAAAAAAAGTTCCAGAAACATTTTCCCTAAATATGCTATGACTGTATAGATAATGAATAGCGCACAAAAAAATGTTAAATCCTGCTAAAGACCTGCACAACCTAATTCTGAAATGCACGTCTTGTAATAATTTACTTGTAAATGAATTTCATTTGCGTATCCAAAGAGGAAACAGACTAATTCCTGGGTGATGACCTAAAGAGAGTTACCAAAGATGAACCGAGCATATAGTGGGTTCAGGATTCAGCTCCAAATTCCTGAAATGTCATTACAATTTTATGCTTTTCTGAATACATACTACATTCATTTACACCTCCTGAATATGCAATGTGCACCTGGAAAGGCATGAAAACGTCATATAGAGAAGCTCTGTCTTCATATTGTGAACGATCACACTGTAACTCACGTGCTCTGTTCTCCATCAGAACAATGTGATGTACCCACCCACAGTCACAGTTTTTGAGTGCATGTTAAGTGATCTTTCTGTATTACAAGTTATTGCATTTCAACTGTTTTGCACTCCCTGCCTGAAAGCAGTCTCACAAAACAGAAACTGTGGACATGAAATCACCAAAATTTGAATCAATCCAAATCTATCAGCGTGACTAACTGTTCAAGGCATGTCTATTCACTGAAAACAAATTACGTAGCACAGGTGCACATCTGTTGTCTGCATGTTCTCCACTATTGCAGTATCCTGAATAAGATTTCATCTTGAAAAATAAAAGAACATTTCAATCCAGCATGATTACAGAAGCTTTGATTGTCTTCACATCCTGCTGATTTAATTAGAAATCCTAATCAAAGAACTTGGAGTGAAACTAAATGAATTCAAATCAAAGAGCCACCAGGATGGAGGTCTTCTTCGAAAGATGAGTAGGCAGGAAGGGGCCTTAGCAAGCTATGTGTGCGTACGTTCATGTGTGTATGTGTGTAATGCTGATATTATCCAAGACAATGAGGACAACTAGGCAACACACTTAAGTATGGACACACTTACTGTAATGGACAGTGGGCACAGGTTCACAAGACTTTAGCCTTACCTAAAACAAAAAGGACAAGAGGAGAGAAACTGTAAATGGACAAAAAGAAACAAGATGAAAATATTCCTTTTACAACATGCATTATGTGGCTGATTAGCTTTCAGTAGAGATATCACCAGATCTTTTTCTGCTGAGTCTGATCCCATACTTGTATTTACATAAATTTTGATTAAATATTTATGACACATTGACATAAGCCTATTTGGTGTTATACAGCGTATCCTGGCACAATGACTTAAGGTCTTGGACTGAAACTAAGCCTATCAGGTTAAGATATTGATTTGTTATGAATAACAGTTTAGCAGGAGACGGCATGTTGCAAAATTGAAATGATCAACTGGCCTGATCGCCTACAGAGCAGACACACTGCTCTGTTAGAAATACAGAAAGAAGACAATCCACTGGGAGTCGTCCAGTGTTATTCTTTCCTCACTGACATTTAAATAGTACTATTATCGAGCAGGGATATTTTAAGTCTGCGATATTAGGACTTGTAGAAATCTTAAGTTGGATTTTTGCAAGGACGGTAGATCAGAAGTTAAAAACAAAAGGTTGGTGGTTTGATGTCAAACCCTGGCTTCTGTTGATGCGATGCAATAAAAACAACAACAAAACTTAACCTAAGTTAAATTAATGTTAAGAAAACTAATTTGTTTTGTTCCATACACTAGTTAGAACAAGTTCACCAGTGTATGCAGCATGCATGCAGGCTAAGCCATCAGAATAGATTTAATGACGTCTTTGGGCAACTTGGATTTGGGCTGTTGGCTGCACACTCAGTCGGTACTTATGAGATGCCCTGATTAATCAGGTAAATATTCTTAATTACCAATATGCAATAGATAATAATAATGTCTTGCTGAACATTCTACAGGCAGTAGCAATAACTACCAACTAACTGTATGACTGTAGCAGTTTCTCACATCATTGTTGATGAATCTTTGACTCACTCTTCTGTGCAGCGTGGCTTCAGCTCATTAAAGTTGCATACATTTGTTGATGTACAGCTGGTCACTACAGTATTTCAATTAGGATGAGGTCTGAACTTTGAGCGGGCATATATTGCAACACCTTTTCTTTTTCAGCCGTTCTGCTGTAGAGTTGCTGCTATGCTTGCGATCACTGACCTGTAACACTACAAAATTAAGTTTTAGCCGTCAGATTGGTGCCCAGGTCCCATGGCTGCAAAACAAGCCCAAATCATTATCCTGCCATCACCTAGCTTGATAGTTGGTAGCTTGAAAGTGTCTGTGAAGGTTCTCAGTCATCCAGGTCATTGTAGTCTAAGGAGCTTGGAAAGAAAAGCATCTGGACTTAATGCTTTTCTTTCCACGCTCTTTTTGATGATATGGTGTGCTTGGTTTTTTCCAGATGTGGTGCTGTGTGTTATGGCCAAACATCTTCACTTTGGTCTCACTTATTGTTCCAGAAATCCAGGGGATTATTCAGAGCCAAGTTTCCAACTTTTATTTTATTTTTTTAAGAGAAGAGGCTTCCTCCTGGCAGTCTTTCCAAACAAGCTAAACTTGTTAAATCTTTTTCTAAATGTACTCAAGAAATGTGAGTACATCTAAATGTGTCAAGAAATTTCATATGTCACATGCTAACTGAGGCCTGTAAAGTCTTAGATAAAGACAGAATTATAACGTTCCCTAAAAAATTACCCTTCACATCATTACTAAAGTTCTCATACAAATAATATTCATTCATTCATTTTATCCTCTAAGAACATTCCTCTGTGAAGGTTTTAGGGGTGGTAAATAAAACATTTAAGAAGCTTAGGTTTCCCAAGTAGAACAGAAAATGGCAGAAAGACAAAAGTGTAGGAGAAATGTTGGCAATTTATTTCATTACAGAAAGGATATGGACATATGATAATGTTTGTGGTTGATTTCTCTGAGATGCACCCAAATGTCCCAGCAGACACCATAAATTTATAATGCCAGAGATGAAAGTGATTACATCTAAGTGAACAAAAATGTGACATTTCAGCGAGTGACTTGGGTCTGCTGCAACCTTTCATCAGCAGATAGTAGTGATCACGCACACACAAATGAAGCACAGTCTCACAATCTGCAGCAGTTGCTGTCATAGCAGAAAGGGATGATTATTGCTAGCATTACCTCCAATAATCATAAGCAAGTACATACAGCACCTATAAGCATGGATGTTTTTTAATCGTTTGATTAGACCAGGAAATGAAACCAAGGTTTCTTATGTTTTAATTTAGTTACCCTTTCTATAGCTTAAGGTTTTTCACTTCAGCTGTTTGTGAGAGATGAAAAGAAAACCCTGTCCTTTTTTGTGTAAGGATCGAGGCAAGACACTTGTTTCTTTGTGAGTGTTTCTCCTCCCTTGGGGATTCACTTTTCAACAATCAGCTCGCACATGAGCCTCCACCAAGAGCCTTCTGGGAAACATGGGGTGAAGAAGAAAAAAAAATCTTCTCCCTAGATGCATAAACCTTTGATATATTACTTGTGACACCTTGACACAGATTTAAAAAGACCTTTTTTATTAGTAACACTATACCACCAGGAGTGGTGAAAACATCTAGCGTAACAAGAAAAAAAAAATCACATGCTACTATATATTTCCGTTCCCTGACAGAGCTTGCTTTTTCAAAAAGACTTCTCAGGGTTCACAGACATGCTTTACAATGCAAAGGAGGAGCCTTGAAGGCTGATGTCTGTTTTTGAAGCTGATTCGTCTTCATCAGGTGGAAAAGCCTGCCTGATGCAGGCTGGACTGCAGGCTTGCAGTTGTGTAAGGCCTTGTCATGATGAAAGAGTTTTAATAACACAGCACTGCACACAACAGTAATCACCGCATTACAGCAGCAACAGCATAGGCTGGTAAGTTTCTTTCAGCCTTGGATTTTTATATTTCATGTAGACAAGAATGATTTCAACCTTTCTTGGTCAAGTAGGACTTTCCTTTTACTCCTATAGTTTTCCAGCTGCTAAGAAGTAAACACACACAGTAAAAGGTAACAAGATATTTTATAGAAACCGCCACATGTGATTTATTTATTTATTTTAAATAAAATGTTCTATCTGAAAATTGAGGCAAGCCCAGTGAAGATCAATACTTTTATTAACCTTGCTTCCAGTGAACCCGAACAACATATATGTAATATAAATCTCTGAAGGGGTTAAACAGAATGCATTCCTTGAAAACATGTTCTTTTATAAAGTTCCTCACATAAAAGAAACCAAGGCCGACGTGTTTGAGGTCAAATATCTAATTAAGTGCATTAAGTCTTCTTTTATTAAACATCCGGTGGTGGTTTTTAACCAGCGTTCACTGCACTTCTTACATACAAACTGTTTTCACAGGACACAATTATCCCAAAACAATCACCTTGAACTGGTTTTAAACAGAGCCACACACACAAACACACACATATAGAGGAAATCCAGTCCTTTCAGAAACTGAATTAAGTGCATGTTGTTAGATTTTGTTGTGTGTATTTCATTTTGTGTCATCTATTAACTATGTTGAATGCTTCCAGCTTCTCCAAATCCCGTCAACCTTGATATAGTAACTTAAGCCAAAGTTTTCTATTTAATTGTGAACGTGAGTTACAAATTGGTGGTTTAGGATATTTTACAAGAGAGATTAGACTGATTTATCAGACTAATTTAATAAACCTTTTTGAAGCTACAGCAGAATATTTAAAAAACAAACAAACATCAATAAACTCACAGTGAAAGTGCGTTCATAATACTGCTGCCATGATAACTAGTTGGGAACTAAAGAAATACATTTCCTTGAGTGCGAAGAAGTTTCAGAGAGTGTTAATGGAAATCATGTTCACGAGGGAGGATCGCAGTACTCAGTGCTCAAGCAGCCTTACCCAGTGGTGGTAGCTGTTCTTGCCATTGTACTCGAGGAACTTATTTACTGCTTCAGAGAGTTCTAACTGTGGGTAAATGGTCTGAGGGAAAGCAATTCTGAATTTGACCCATTGAGGTCAACAAATTGATCTGGTCGCCCTTCTTCCATCTGTTCTCTTATAAGATGTTTCACTAAACAACATCAGGCATACCCTTCTTCTGCCATGAAGAACGCAAAGGCAGCAGCAGCTACATAGCATAGTTTATTTAAACAAACATGTTTAGAAGGCTCTTTATCTGTAAAAGTTATTAGAGCATGCACAGCTACATGCTAACAAATTCAAATTATGACTGTGTTAAAAACAAAACTCTTAAATATACTATAAATACAGCATCTTGTACTTCCTTTGAAGTCCTCAGTAGCCCACTCCTAATTGGAAATGGACAAAGCACTGAGATCAACTTTCTCTACTGCTATTGTACAGGAGACTCAGTGTGCAGTGCTAATTTTCTTTCTATAAACACTGGGTCAATGCCATTACAGCTGTAGGTAAGACCTGTTGAGTACAGCACAAGCCTGTGGGAAATCAACTATCAAGGCTTTCATATGGTTACCAAGTAAAAGAGCAGATTAACTGCGGGGGTTTATGAGGCTCAAATACAGAAGCTGAAAAATGTTGCAGAAACAATTTGCACAACTTTTTAAGGATTTTAATTGGTTATTTCCATTGTAGAATTTCAAGCTGTATTTTGCTTCCCACTGTTCGCTCTGAATTTCAAAGTGAAAAAGATGAACAGTTATAATGCTAGTAGATTCTGAATTTCTGCCTTGTTTTGTCTTATTAAAATAATCTCAATGCCCACCAAGCTCATTGTTCTTCAAAAAACTTAGGATGAGCACTTTTTTTTCATACTTTTTGAGGGAATTTATAAAGTATTGATGTATCTTCTCCATCTCATTGTCTAAAACAAAACAACCGACAGATGGGGATCGAATAGAATTTTTAAAATAATGAGAGCAGGTCAGTGTGGGCATTATTTTTAAGCTGAGAGACCAATGAACAGTTGAGTGTGAATGAAGCAGCTCGTGAAAATCTCTCTCCTGTGCCATTCTTAAACTATTATCATGCATCGAAAGCAGTGCCAACACTCTGAAACATGGCCCAACAAACAAGTAGAAGTAATGTTTTTATACTGTCAGCCAGTGCCGATATCCATTTACTAACTAGATCTGCCATTGAAGTCATGACTGTGAATGGAGAGAAAGCGCTGTCGCACACTGATACCAGCAGACTAACATGAACCTACTGAAAAGGCTACAACCTCATATCATATCTACAGTAGAGCCCTCATCACAACGAGACACACATACACTTGCCTTAACATTTGTGTGGTTTAACGTGAGCTGCACATAGCAACAACTAATGAGGGCAATCACAAAGCTAGTACAGAAGCGAATGCAGACGTGCAGATATATTTATACAACCAGCACCACAGTTACTGTACACAGGGGTGAGCACATTTTATAATCTCCTAGAGAAGCAGTTGTGTAATTAATTCAATAAACCCTTACACAGACACACAGACACACAGACACACACACACTGTAGGAACTATAATCACTGTAATGACACCTATTCTACGAGGACCTACCAGAAGGTTTACTTTGGACTGGAATAAATTAAGGAGCCAGGTCGGTGCCTCGCTGTGATATTTATTAGAAATATAATCAGCAAGAGTTGACGGAGAAGAGATGAGGGTTTACATTAACATGCCAGTGTAAGATAATGTGCCAAAGTGCACTGTGATCAATTAGCATAATATTATTCTCTAGTTTCCAGAAATGCGTTCCCCTCTGTTTTGTCATTTATGTGCTTGACAAATTAGACAACCGGGACAGAGCACAGTAAACCGGCTTCAATTTGTTGTCTCTCTCCTTGACATATTTCATTTCTCTCTTTATTTTTTTTTTTGTCCCTATTTTTTTCCTCTTAAGGAAGCTATAAAATCAGATAAATATTAATGCCTCGCTAAAAAAACAAAACAAAACAAAAAACATTTATCACATTCACATGTAGATTGTCTGTAAGAAGTAAACTTGTTAAAGATGGAGATAGCATAAAAGCGACAGAGACCGTCGAACCTCTGGCTGACTCACAGAAGCCTAATGGCTGATTTTTCTTCCAAGAGGTACAGTGAGTGTTTATAGCTTTCACGTCTTCTCTCCTCTTTTTTGAGGGGGATACCAACAGAGACAAAGTTTGCTTACAGAAACTGCCTCATGATAATACAAATTAATTTCACTGAACGCCCGCACAAACATTTGCAGATAGTTGTGTTTGCACAGGAGGGAAAACAAGCAGGGAAAGGAACAGAGGCGCAATCAAGTTAATTATTATTGTTAGTCGTGTCAAAAAATTTGAAAAACACAAAAAAATCACACAAGGTCATCTAGTCAAATTTGTGATCCCCAACTGTGGCCATTAAGAACAGTCTAGAACTACAGGTTTTGCTTGAGTTAAACACAACAGCAGGTTCAGCTAATTAGTTTCTTCCATCTGACTGAGGGAGGGTGCTGGGATTCACAGTGTTTGGCTTTAATTACACTAAAGTCACTGGTATATTACCCATAGCAAATTCACTACAAAAGAGAAATACAGCATATACACACAACATAAATTTATGGGGTATGTTGTTTTTTGTTGTTATGCCTTAAATGCAATAACTACTTTTTCGCAATCCTTGGAAATAGAAGCTGAACTACTATTACACGTTATAAGCCGCAGTGTTGAAGTATTTATATTCATTACTTAAATAGCCAAAGCACACTCATCACCATCATCAATCAAAATGGAGAAAAAAATTTGCTGTCCTGACTTACAAATGTAATGGGGAATTTGAAGTAGACCACCTTGCTTCAGAGACTGTTTTCAGCCTTGCAATTAACCTAAAGCTGGGTCAGGATCTATGCCTTCCTGGCTTTTTATTGATGTTGTTCTCTGTGCATTTGGAATAGCATTAATATCTGCCTGCATAAATTAAGCAAAATAGGACATTCAGACAAACGAGGTAAATCTTCTGTAAGTCTTTCCACAGCTACATGAAAAATCGAAGAAAAAATGGTCTTTCCTTTGGCAAACTTCTGCCAGATGCTAGCCTTCAATTTAGTCTGTTCTGTGTAGGTGGAGGAGCTGAACCTCCAGAGTGGTTTCTATACGCCCGATGTATTTTTTTTCACCATCTGCTTGAACAGAATACTAATGACAGAAACACATAAAAAATAATGAACATTAAAGAGGCATTGATTGAATTTTCTATATATAATCATGTATTTATAACATTTTTGTTGAACATTTTGTTCAACTCTTTATTGCTATTGAGATGTCAAAGTGGCTAACCGGGGATAAAAACAATACCAAGGTCACTCATACTGTGTACAGAGTGGTCAGCTGTGCTCATGCTGATAGCAGGGGACACATTGAAGATAACGACTTTGTTGAAGTTTGGAGCTGAGAGGCAGTAAAGGCTGGATAATGTTGTCTGACATTAATTCAGCATGCTAATTTGGCTTTGCATTGCTGAAGAGCAAGTGAGTGGGTTTGATGTCAAACGTAAGTATGAAAGCTTTATGCATGCATATGAATGTATGCATTACACAAAGCATGCTTGACTTATTTTTATTTGTGTGGACATATATATATATATATATATATTGCATTTTTGCTGTTGCAGTTTAAATAAGCATATCAATATTCCAGAGAGAAATTGTTTCAGCGGAATAAAAACTGTGCTTGAAAGTGTGAGATCTTATATTTTGGATAATTACTGTTTCCTTGTGATTTGTATGCAAGCATACATGGGGTTATTTGGAACGTCCACTTCTTTATATTAACATATTTCTGATCTGTCAATTATATTCAGTAGGTATCACACCCCAAAAAATTACTTCAAGTGTTCATGCACATGTACAAGAGGGAGAGCACTGAGAGCATGGAGAATGCAGAAATGGACAGATGAAAGTCAAAGCAGTGGACTGGCAGTTCACATAAAACTGAGCTTTAGAAGAGACCAGAGAGTGATCATCAACCCACTGAACATCACTTCAGTGCGCCACTACCCACAGACTGCACCAACTAATTATCCACAGTCACAGCTAGAAGCAGCAGCAACAAGGTTGTCATTTAGATGATACTGAAAGTTTCTCCGTGACACATTAAAATAAGAGCATCACAGAGGTAAGCTGTCATATCCTGCTTGCAAATTGATGCTATTGACAGTGATCTAGTATTACATTGATGACTCACCTACCAAATTAATTCATGACTACGTCACGGGAATGAATGAATAAATAAATAGATGAATAAGGAAAGCAGTTTTGGTGTAATTCGTTGTCAGGGTTTCACTCGTAGGGAAAACAAGAGGAGTTTGTCAGTGAACGCAACATTTTAAGTGCCCATCTTGCAAGGAAGTCACACGTGTGGCAATGTCCACTTTTGGCTTTACGGTACTAAACACACACACACACATACACACACAGTACACAATACAATATCAGTATAGTTATTGTGGATGACAACAAAGACTTTAGAAATAAATAAATAAAAACTAAAATTGTTTAATCTCTATTGAAAATCAAAACAAATAAATACAGAGTTCTGGCAGAGTCAAAATTCTTTTCATTTTCTCACAAGCTGGAATAATTCAACAGCTCGGAACAGCATCAATCTGAGTATAAACGAATGAACAGTTGCTTTCAAAAACACCTTTTTCTTAGATTAATTAAAAAAAATAATCAAAGATATAACCTGGCAAAGCAGTTTTACCTTAGAGAGTAGATCTTAGGTTTAAACCTTTCTGTGTGGAGTGTTAGTGTTTTTGCTATACCCCCATAGGTTCTTGCAAGATACTCCAACTTGCCATTACACTTCATAGATATGCTTGTTAGCTTTACTGGATATTCTAAATTGAATGCAGGTGTGCTAGTCTGGTGTACCCAGACTCTCACCCTATGACAGCTCAAATGTGAACTGAGTTGAGTTAGCTTTTTATGTTAAGCAACACAATTTGTGTTGCATTTGTCTTATGTATTGTCATATGTCTTTGTGAGCAGTGTAAAGATGAATACCACCAGTTGGTTTTGTCCCAGTGTAGTTACTGATCTTTAAATAAAGTTACATGTATTTCCCATTGGAGTCCATTACACTGTTGCATGAATAAAGCCTGAAGTCAACAGCTCAGTGGCCATGAACAGAGCAAAGCTCTCAACATGAGAATGACTTTGTAAATACAGGGATTACTGCAGCCAAAGCTTAACACAGCCATGTCTGATAGTGGAAGTACACAGCTTGAGATCAATGGAGCAAAAAGAATCTTGTTATTCAGTGACAGCACTGCATATCTCCGGAGGCTGAAACGCAAACACACTATGGATAATTTCTGACTGAACAGAATACTATGCTTTTGTATCGAGTATGAGTTGTTGCTTTTTGTGTGAGAGAGGATAAACAATTACCATTTAGATTACATTTTGACAAAGAAGATACTGATTACATGAGACCCCCCCCCCCCCCCTTATTTATTTCTCTGTAATTAAGGCTATAGGGAAACAAGATGGTGTTCCTGCAGCATGCACAATGTAGAATTAATCATGTCTCATTAGTCCTGTGGTATTAATTGTAGAGTCATCACTACTTTTTGTTTAAAACAACTGTGGTAGAGCAAAGGAGAAACCATAATGGGATTTGGGAAGCAAAATAACAAAAAGTAAGTCAGTCCAAGGCCCAGCTGAGCCCCCAGCACTTTAATCACATAAGCACATTCTCATAAGAACACTCATTTTAAGAGGACAATAATGAGCACTAATTAGATTTTTGAGCGGCAACCATTGAAAGAGACTTAACTGAAACTGCTGCTCTTCTCTTACTTAAAAATGCTAATTTAGCGACATAATACTGCTCGGCTTGACTAAGCTATCTTCCTTTGTGAGTTAGTAATATACAGAGCAGAAGAGCCACCAGAGAGGTTTGTATTATGTACAGAAACTACTGAAAGGCCTATTTTATTAAAAGAAAAGCACTGATGAGCCCAGCAGGAATCAGAAGTCAACAGAGTAACCCAGTGAACTGAAAAAACAAGAGCCTGCAAGACAGAGAAAGAAGGGGTGGAGGTGACTGTAGCTGCATGGCCACTGGTACTACTGTTTTCTTGTGCTCCTTCTTTGTGTTGTTCCTGTCTACTGAAATTGCTACATGACAACTGCAGTCTTCTGTTCATTATGTCTGCTGGGTGCACCAGCAGTCCTACAGGACCTTGGCCCTGATTAGCCATCTTTGGCATCTGGTATTGGGTGTAGGTATTGGGGATATCTAATCCATATGTGGCACAAATGTTCCCGTAAACTATCCCAGCCATTTGGTTGTGAGTCTCAGTGTATGCTGTTACAGCTTCTATTCTCCTGTCTGTATGGATTGGGTGCTTAGGACCTGTTCTTGTGCTCCTATAATCAGAGTGTCTGTGCTTTGACCTGGCGTTTTCTAGTCACTAGTAGGATTTCTTGATGTCAGCCACCTTGTCTATGTGTCAAAGGCACATCGCCTCCAGACACAGACTCCTCGTTCCTCATCGCTGGCTGTCTTCAGCGGGCTGGGAAACCATTGGAGCAGTTTATTCATGGATGCCCTGTGTTTACTCTCGGATTATGGCTCTGACCTTCTTGCATCTTCATCACTGATCCTATCAGCCTTTGGGATGCCCAATTACATGAAGCTGTCCCGAATGTTCATTATCTGCCTTCTAGCAGCTCCACCCTGGAGGCTTACTGGATCACTGTTGGGTCTGTGTTTCCACAAACCCCGCTAATTCTAGAGACTTATTCATCATGAAGAAAACAAGACAGTCGATCGATCGATTATTTGCGCAAGGGAGGCCTCGTCTGTGTCCACCACGAAAATGACCCCCAGATCTGACCTCCTCCTGCTACCTTTTATTGAGAGACAGTTCACACAAAACACATCAGAACAAAGCCACGCCCACATGGTCCTAAGATGTGTGAACTTCTGTAAGAATGTGTGTGTGTGTGTGTGTGTGTGTGTGTGTGTGTGTGAGAGAGAGAGAGACCTCCTGCTGACCAAAGGGTCGTAAACCCAGGAAGCTTACATCAAAAGAAACAGATCTTTCAGATAGGATGTATCTACAATAAAACCTCCCCCAGCACAGAGTGGTTGGAGAGGTGGTCAGGATCAAAGGAATGGCTTTGATCCTACTGCTTGAACTAAGACTGTACAAATTTAAGAAACACAATGGCAACATTCAACAATTAGACTTAACAATCACCTTCCCTCTCTTGCAACCAATCGGCAATACTTATCCAGTCTGAATATGATTCCAGTATCCTCACTGTAGATCCTGGTGAGGTGATTTATGGCTTTGATGCCATCCATGTACAGGAAGTGATTGATGGTTGCTGGTAGAGCTGGTTATTGAGGCATAGGTTTTCTCGTAGCCAAGTGGTCAGGCAGAGCTGTCAAGTCTTAATCCGGTTGTACTTGCTCTATCAACCAGTAGCTAGGACTTTGAGCCTGGTGTTATTCCAATGCCTCAGCTTGGTTACAATGATGCTTGAGAAGAGCTTCCATGTTGTGCAGTCAGGTAATTGGCTGGTAGTTTGATGGTGTTACACCCTTGTGCAGAGCCTTCTCGTGAATCCTTTATCCTTTATGATCAGGATTATTCTACCCTGCATCATGCAATTCGGATGATTACATGCTGCTTGAATCTCTTTTATTTGTGCTGTGAGGCATTTAGAGATTCAGAGTGCTATTAGCTTTTTTAATAAATTGATGTGGATCATGACAGGTGCTGCTGTTTTCCAGCTCTTTATTCTGGAGACGTGTTGTTGGATGTCTGCCATTGGGTTTTTGATTCGTTCTTGTTCTGGGAGGTTGCAGCAGTTTGGTCTTTTGTATTAGTGTTGTGTGATGTCTGTTTCTCCGAGATGTTCTCTTAAACCTAGTGGTCAGATATCTGAGCCTTTGATTTGCTGTTTATAGAGACTCTGTTATGGACTCCTTATTCTACCTTATAATAAACCAGGATATGTCTCTCATGGCAGTGAGCTCCTAGGTGCTTCTTTGTCAGTGTGGAGGTTAGTTGTCTGCCATTCCACGTTCATTACAAATAACCTCTCTCACGGGGTTGGCTGAGAAAATAGCATTCCATTAATTCCAAGTCTCATTTATATATATATATTAGGGGTGCAACGATACACAAAATTCACGGTTCGGTTCGGTTCGATACTTTGGTGTCACGGTTCGATATTTTTTCGATACAAAAAAAATGTTCATGCCTTTTTAATTTGTCATTTATTAAAATTATAAATATATATTTTAACTCAAAAGTACAGTTTTTAAATTTAACCCTAACCCTTGTGCGTGTTTTTTATTTTGACAGCGAATGCGCACCTGCGGACCACTTATGTGCAGCCCTGGTTATTTAGCTCGTCATATTGCAGCCACAGAAATTATTTTGTCCATGAAACCATAAAGCTGCACTTTCTTTTTGCCTTATAGTCTGATTTGTCATAACTTCTCCGTTTTGTGGTAAGCTTTTCTTTGGCTGTCACTTCTTCACCCTGACCTGTCTTATTTGGCTCAGCAGAACTAAAATATAAATGCTGCTGGTTTTACACAGCACTCACATAAGCTCAGCGATTCTCTGCGCGATCAACCTCTCACATGTTTAAGCTGCGGGAGATTTCACTTGTCATGTTTGCATAGTAAGCTAACGATTAATAAGACGATGTCAGAGGAATTGGTGCACAAATTATCATCACTCACAGATCAGTGCTGTCGCTCTCTATACACAGTTCGCACAATTGCAAAGTGAAAGCAAAAAAACAAGCGCAAATTCAAACGCGATTACAATATGTCACATAGTGACAGTGGCTCACCGATGCCAATGACATAATTACCCAGCTACATTTCTGAAAGAATGCAAAAGCATTGACATATATTTTTCTTCCTACAATAGCCCGACGGGCAGGGCAGAGATAGATTTTGGTAGCCCGACTGAAAAAATCGCTAGCCCCAGGACGTCGGGCTAGCGATATTGCGAGCCCTGTATCTGATTGAGGAATCACTCATCTTTGGAAAAGAGAGTTTATTACAGAGAAATGGCTCTTTCCAAAATAAAAGCTATACTATCCGCTTCTTCTGGGCTATATTCTCAGCAGCATAAGGAGAATCATGTGCTAACAGCTGTCTAAATGACTCGGCTAAAGTTAGTAGTATGCTTGTTGTTTTTGTCTTTGCACTAGGATGATGTCGGCGTAAATGTGCAGTCGTATTCGTTGTGTTCCCACTAGTGCTTTCAGGTTGATCTCGTTGAAATGACCTTAACGCCACAACACGGCAAATCTCCGTTAACGAGCTACACACTAGTTCCCACCCATGTAATTGAGCATTGCATGGCACATCCAACATACTGTTTTACTTTAGTCCATGACTCGCTTACCTTCAGGGTCATACGTCACATGAAAACCAAAATAATTCCAAACGCCAGATCTGAATGTTGCAAGGAGAGCTTAACTTCTGTCTTGCTAGCTTGCCCTGCGCTCTTCCTTCTGACTATGCTGTCTGTGTTGAGCGCTCAGTGGATCTGCGCTCGACAGTGCAGCCTAGGCGGAGTAGTCGAACGCAGATTCAATGAGCGCTCAACACAGACAGCATCGTCAGAAGGAAAGTTGATAAAATAAATTACAAATGTTGTATTGTTCGATACATATGCGTACCGAACCGAAAGCACTGTATCGAGCGGTTCAATATCGATACGAATATCGTTGCACCCCTAATATATAGTGTATGGTCCTAAATACTGAGGGCCACATTCTTCCACAGTATCAGTATTATTGGGTTGTTCACACAATCCCTAAATGACACCTTTGAGATCAACTTCTTCCATTAAGCCAGAGTAGAGTCAGCCAAGTGTATCAAGCTTCTCAGCTCTTCCTGACTGAAACCTCTGAACCTCAACACATTCCCACGAGTTTTCCTTCGTCTGTGCCTACAGCTTATCATATTAGTCAGCTTCAAGGTGTATTTCAGTCTTTGTGCAATAGAAATGTCCTTCAGCAGGTGGCTGAACAAGATATCAGGACATAAAGGGACCTAAAAATCAGCTGCATAAATTCCATCTCATTACACAGCCTCAGAAAAAATACCTCTGATCTTTCCCATGGGGTCACTAAGACTCAAACCATTCTGAGGCTTTTAGTAGATGCAGATATGGTAGGAATTTTAAAGTCCTATGTTGCCTCATTTGTCGAGTTAGCCCATTCACAAACTTGGGTGACCTGCTGCTCACCTGCCCCAGCAGGGTGACTATAATAACCCATCAATCTTTTATGCCTGAGTGGTAAGAAAGGCACCTATAGTATACGAAAAGGGAGTCATGCTCTTGGAATATGTGCAAACTGTGTACTAGCATTGTCTCAGAAATAAAGCAGGACCATCTACATAGTGAATCCACAGGACAACTTTCCATTTCCCCTCAGTGCATCTTAAATCAATTTGATCCATTAAAAGATTGTTTCTAGATTACGTTTGTATCTTTTTGTTTTGCATGGAAGAGTTAAAACTTTTTCAGTGGTTTTAGGAAGGGATCGCGAACTCGTGTATTGATTTTAACAGCGGAATTTTGTTTGCTTTTAATGAAGGAATGCCGAAATAAAGGTTTAAAGATCACCAGTTTCAGGGGTTTCCATTTTAAACTATACAAACTGCCACTAAATGTGAAGGACTACAAACTGACTAGGTAGTGTGACTAGGTTAAATATAGGCTGGCCAAAACCAGGAACCTATATCGCATTATATATAAATAAGGGTCAAATCACAGGTTGCCAACCTGAAAACTTACTTGTTCACACCAGCAACTGACTCTGACATCTGGGTGGGCAAAATCTCCCAAGCCAATTAGCTTAATAAATCCGTTATTTCTCTGTCTCAGTCAGTGTGCAAACATTCAGGAAGCAGCTCCTTATTTTAGCCACTCTAATCATTGCTTTCAGTGCTTAAAACGAGCCCCTGGAAACAGGTCATATCGGCAGTAATTAATTAACAATTCACTTGAATACAGTCCAAAATATTATTTTCAATTTTTATTTTTGCCAAGACCAGCCTGTCCTTTATTAAAGACTGTTTATGATGCAAAAAAATACAACTTTGTATCACTGCTGTACAGCCACTACAGCATTTTACATTCTAGGCACTACTCTAGCATAATTACTTTGTGCTCTTGTAATTGATGAAATGCCCCACCCATAGAGCAGTGGACAGTCAGAATAAATCATCCACTGCAATGCAGTTACAGAGCTGGAGAATTTAGCCATTTATCCAAACCAAAGCTTTTTATAGTTGAAACCAGATCTACGAGTGCAGTCTCTACCATCCTCATGTTCCCTCATAATGTTCTTTTCTGGAGGATTTTGACTCTGTACTGTGCTTTCTTCCAAATCATCTCCATACATCACAGGGAATGACTCATTGAAGAGTGATTAGTTGTTTCTCTATGATGGCTATGACTTCCAAATGGCAGAGATCAGGGCCATTAGACTTTATCATCTCTAAAGGTAACAGTGAACTGCAGAGGACTTTGTCTTTAGCTTCATTTTGTATATGGTTTATGACAAAGTGACTAACTTTCAAGCTTGCAAGGTTATTTTTTCACTTCATCGCACTACTATACAATGTAATATCTTAATATACATTTTGCTAGTGCATGATTTATATGCCTTAAACTAATTAAAACTAAAAAAGTTTGAGGTTTGAAGTTAATATAACTTCAAGTAGAAGTTTTAGCACACTGTTTGTTCTTTCAGAGTTGCCTCTTATGACATTTAAACCTAAAGAATGTATGAAGGCACACATTCATAAACATAAAGCCTGCATGGTTCCATCTATGCCTGTTTTCAAAGGTCACACACAATGAATTACATGATTGAAGATTATTACACGTTTTAAAATGCATCGCTTTTTGAAATGTTGTGCCCTTTTCTCTCCACTTCTCACTCATCCTTGTGATCACATAATTTAAATGGTGCAGTTTTGTATTGTTCATGTGTTATGCATTACAATATGCTGGTTGTCAGCCTTCTAATTGTTTGGACATATAACACTACAGGCAGATGCAGTGCATGATAGATGTCAGCCACCTATAATTATGTGGAGACTTTGCACAGTGCTCCTACACTCCTAACTCACATGTCTCGCAACTTTCGAAATACAGCATACATTCCTTGATTAGTTAAAATAGAAGGATCAAAAGCTAATTTTGTTCTTAATATTTTACTGTGTAGTTAGGAGAAATCAGAAGACATCGGTACACCTGACCCTGATTAAAGTCATTCTGTCTAAATAAAGGTCCCTTCATAAATAACACAGCATTGAGCTCCGAAACCCATTCATTTCTATTGCTTGTGCTGTGCAATAACAGTTTCCTGAAGAGTACTCGCAAAACCCAGCTGAACTTTGACCGCTGTGTACTGCGACACACCTTCGCTAAACGAAGCCTACAGCTGCACTAAGTTCAACCAAATAACATAAAACTTTCTGGGCATAACCGAACTTTTTGACACAGTTTACACAGAACCTTTGAGTAAGTCATTCCTTTCTATGGCTCTGACGACCTCGGGAGGAAAGCAGTATTGTGGAAACGACATACTCTTTGAAATGACAGGCAGCAAAAAAACCTGACATACAAGCAGTATGTCAGTTTTTTTTAAGGCTGCATAGAATAATATTAACGATAACAGAAACTTTATAAAAACTGACCTAATTAAAATTTGGTCTTATTTGACCTTGAAGGACAGGTCTGGGATCCAAATTATGTGCTATTTAGAATCCACATATATAATATTTTATACGAATATATGTTGCCAATACACACAATAAGAAACATAGTTTTAAATAGCTCTATATGTGTAGCTCTATATAGCAATACTATCATGTCAACCTTCAGTGCAATCATTGACCTTGAAGGAAAGGTAAGAGGTCAAATGTGACATACGGTACTTTCTATATGTTTACGATACACACCACACTTGTATGAATCATCGTTTCTAACTTCTAATGCTTTCTCTAAAACTTTGAATAGTACATCATTATATTGACGCTGAATACCTTGGCAGATTCAAGCCAAACTTTAATGGATTGGTTAATATGACCTCTACTACTCCACTTCAAAGTTTTATCAGAATTAATTAGCCTTTCAATCTATCGTGTTTAAAGACAGAAAGAATGACATCCACAAATAGCTAAAAACCACATAACCATGTTGGCTAATGTAATAAATGACACATCATTTATCCAATATGTGCTTAAGGCATGTGGCTGATAGCCAGAATATATCGTACAACAAAAAAAAGCAGAGCTCTGTTTAAAAACGACCTTTTTTTCAACATAGTTAATTGTTACACTGCATGAAAATGGCAAGAATGTCCTGGGATTGAATCCACCATCAGCCAGGTCATTTGTGTGTGGCGTTTGCATGATGTCCTCATGTCTGCATGGGTTCTCTCTGGGTACTCCAGCTTCCTTCCACAGCCCATTGACATGCATGGGGTTACCTTAATTGGGGAATCTAAATTGACTGTAGTTGTAAGTGTGAATTTTTTTCTCTCTCTGTTTTTGTACACCACTTTGCATGTAATCATTAGTTCTTCCAGAGTGTATCTTTTGACCGGTCTTTGAACGGTGTGCTGCAGATGGCTGCCACTGCATGGGTGTGGTTCTGCCAGAAGTTTCTTCCTGTTAAAAGGGAGCTTTTCCTTCCCACTGTTGCCAAGTGCTTACTCATAGAAGGTCATCTGATTGTTAGGCTTTCTCTGTATTATTGTAAGGTAACCTTACAATATAAAGAATCTGGAGAAAACTGTTGTTGTAAGTTGTCGCTATATAAATAATTAAATTTATAACTCTAATAAACTGAACTGAATTTAACTGAATGTTGGCCCTGTGATACACTGGCAGGTTATCTAGGTCGTAGTCCTGTCTCACTCTGTTATTTAACACAAAAAAAGTGTATTTGGTGGAAATCTGAGCTATTTATGGAGTTTTTGGTTTGCCTAAGTATCACTGAATGTATTTATTTGCATAACAATAAAATAAATAAGGGTAGAGAAGATATTTTCACCCAATGGGCTTTACAGATGATTTTATTTTACCTGTTACATATCTAGCAAATCTTACTAAAGGGCCCTCTAGCTGGGGTAGGGTTTGTCTTAAATAACTATAAGAAAATGCATTCTAAGACGTGTTCTCCAAATGTTCTGTGCAGCATTTTTCGTGATGGGATACTTGGTAGTTCAGGACGTTGTGTTGCCTGTCTGTGGACTCTCCAGGGTGATGAACCTCAGTGGGTAATGACAGTGCATGCTGGGTGTTTCATTACCCTGAACCTGCTTAGACATTTGGGCTTGGCACTGCCGGACACAAAGCCTGTTAGCTTTTGGCCAAGTGGGCATTCTGTTTACCTTGAGCAGACCACACATTCACTGTTACATGATGATATCCAAATAATTATAGGTGGAAATTTCGACAACTAAGAGTCCTTTTTATATACTGCTTATACTGTTTATAACTGCTTTTGGACTGCTTTTTTAAAATGGAACTCAATGCGTTCAACCTGTTCATATAAATGAGCTTATGAAGGACATAAGAGACAAATAATTCTCAATGTCACATGTTTTTTTTGAACACACATTTAAATGATCAATGAATGTAAAATACGTCTTTTTTTGAGTAACCACTAAAGCTGCTGACATCATTTCTGAGCCAAAGTACACGCTCAAGTCTTCAAAGGGCAGCAAACTCAATCAAAATACAACTGCAGTTGCACAAAAAGCCCTGCGATAAGTTTCTATCTGAATATTGTAATGTTTCTGTACACTGCTGCATTTCATTGAATCCCAATGTCAAAATTCACTACAGAGTAAGATGGAAATAAAAATAAGAGAATTTTATGTATCTAAATAGAAGTTAAATTAATAAAGTATACGTAGGATTCTGACTGGGTTGATAATGCAATTTCATATGTTGCTTTTGTGGTGCAGGAAGCCAAATCACTCTACTTAGAAGGTGTGCATTTCTCTGTTGTTTATACAGTATATTCAATTATTTTGCAAAGTTCAATTTTGAAGCCTCTGTTTTAACAATATGACCAGACTAATGACACCATATTTAAAAGAGAGTGTAAAGTTCAACATACTCACCTAATGTGATCAAACTTGGTTAGGAACTTGTATCTGTATAGGTGCATCACACATATAAAGCACTAGAATCTCACCCAAGAAACATATCACCCTCAATGAGTGGATTTGTTAGGACTATTAAAAGCAGAGTAAGCAATATTACTTGCAACAAATATGCTACATGCTACCATGGTCAAGAGGTTGATTTTAGTAACTTAAGCCTAGCAGACAACTCATGGTTGTAATGCACTTTGGTGGTTAGCAGTGTCTACTCACACAAGAAGGTCCTGGCTCACTGTGACCTTTCAATGTGTTTCTTTCTTTCATGAAGTTAGGCATTTTAAGGAAGTCTATAGTGACAAATTCTCTTTTGTAGTCAACCTCCGGGAGCTGACCAAAAAATTGTATTTTTCAGGATTTCTATGTTTGCGTTCTCTTTCAGGCCCACAGGTCCCTGCTTAGGGTTAGCCTCTCTCCAAGCTGCAGCTGTTTCACCACTTTTTTGCTTTCTTTTCAGTGCTTTGATTATAATTTCATACAAGCTAACTGAAGCAAAAAGTAGGTGTATTTTGTTGAGAAACTGAAAGGAAGATCAAGGTAGATCTCACCAAAGTTTCTGCACTGAGCAAATCAGACTGAGAAAAATACTACAGGCCAAAAGTGCCCATATGAAGATGAGTTAATATGGTGTCTGGCAGAGCAATATATTCCTAAATTGGTTTTGCATTTAAAGTGAAAGACAGAAGAATAAAGGAACCAAAAAAAAAGTATGGGATAAGAGGTTAAAGAGGGTGGGGTGGGCTTAGACTATGACTGACTGATTAAAATGACATTCAATGTGTCAGATAAGGTGCTGTAGGGAGATTTTATATCCTCTCCTCACACAGACTGTTCCTAATGGAAAGGATTTATAAGTCTAATATAGACCACTGGACCTCTGGAATGGCATTTTAGATGGCTCAGCTTAAGTATATGTTAAATAGAACGAAGTGAGGAATAGGGTGGGTGGAATTTCTTATGTTTAAACCCAAGAGGCAGAATCTATTTTTATCACTGTATAAATGGCAGTCTAAAGTTGATATACACAGGTAATGCATGACACAAGGCAGTCTCCCCTTGTGTGTATTAGTGTTAGTTTATTTAAACATCCTGGCATGTTAATTGCACATAAGTTATGTGAAGCAAACACACTAAAATATTGTCATAATCAGAGTGAAAATACTTTGACGGGTGATTTGTTTGGGACAGTGCAGTCCACTGTCACCTTATTCACAGCACACAGGTAGACACTAACAGTGTACTTTAATGTGATCTGACTGTCAAGAAGCCACTAGAGGACACGAGCAGTCAGTGAAAGTCCAGTCATCACTCTTACAAATAGAGTAGGCAAAAAAAGACCTCTCAGCATAATGTAATATCATGCAACACCCAGTGGTTCAAAGCAACCAAGAATATGTACACAACTGCAAGTTTAGAGTACTTTTACAGAATTTCAGCTTATGCTTATACACCTGCAGAGGTAGGAGAAAAATATCCGTACACAAAACACAGTATGTGTTGTCACTCATTCTTAATATGTTTTTCCTAATGAACTAGACTTGATGTGACCAATTTCAGAGGAACCGTTTGTTTTCTTTCTTTCTTTCTTTGTTAAGACACTTAACAATGATCTATGACTAAAAAAGGCACCAAAACAAATAGATGAACAGGTGGTGTGCCTATACACAATACTCACCAAAGGACCAGTCTTAAATTTTACCTTTAGACACTTTGTTACAAAAAGCCTGTTGCAAAAGCTGGAACAAAGCCAAAGAGCACACAGTTTGATAGGAAGGAATAGTATTATTGAAACAAGAAGGAAATTCCCAAAGAGTTATTATGTGAAAACCTGATCTGTCTTTATATGATGTGAGCTAAGTCCTTTAAAAATTTAAGGAAATTGGACAAGTAGGGACACAAGAAGTGTCAGGCCTAAAAACAGTCTACTATTTCATCCAGAAGAACAGTATATGTAAAGCATGTTTTTAAGAAACAGGACAGGCCTGACACAGGGTCTGACAGATCCAGCTGGCCCGTCAGTTGTTCTATCTACTGTTTACTGAAACCTCAGTGAGAAAAGGCTATGATATGCAAAGTTAAGCAATAACTCAGTGGCAAAAGGTCTTATGGAGACATGAATCCAAATTCCTCATTCTCATCAATATGTAGGAGAGCGGTCCAACAGTGAGTGTGTACAGCTACAGCTAGTAAAGCATGGTGAAGTCCTCCACCATGGCTCGAAGCTACATTTCAGTCAGTGGTGTCCGAGATCTTGTTAAAATTGATGGAAGTATAAATGCAGGAAAAAAAACCCATCAGGTTTGGATCCAGCATGCTTCAGCATCCGGAAAGTGTCCGATTGGCAAGGGCTTCATTTTTCCCCATTACAATGATCCCAAATACAGTGTGAATGGTTAGAAAAACATCTAATAGAGTTTTCCTTATGATGCCCGCAGAAGTATTCTTGGAGACTATTTGAAGAAATTACATGAAACTTTGTCCAAAAGCGTTCAGGATGTGCTGTATTGACCCAACTCAGCATTTTAACAACTTCCAAATTTCCTATGCTTAATATACCAATCTTTATATGTCATGTATCTACAAATTATTATTAACTAAAGACTAGGATAAAAAAACAATAATAATACTTTCATTTCATTATAGGCCCAAATTATAGAAATGTGGATGTTTGAAATGGGTGAGAATAGAACACGCATACACTGAGTCAACACACTGACATACAGCGCGGTTAATCCCGAGCTGTGTGTCAGCTGGCATTTTCTATTCTAGAGGGAAATGGTCTGTGACAGACATTACTGCAGCTCACACACTCTGAATAGGAAAGTAGTTCATGTTTCTATACTGGAGACACATTCAAGGTTACACTGCACTATTAACACTCAGAAGAAAAAGGAATACAGAGCAAAAAAGGCAGATAGATAGATAGATAGATAGATAGATAGATAGATAGATAGATAGATAGATAGATAGATAGAGTTGTCAAATGAGGACTGGCAGTACATCAAATAATAGCACATTCAGCTAACAGACTGCTAATCAGTAGATTTCTTAGTATTGCATAAGAAAAGAGTAGGGTAGTAGGGGTTTTGGCAAGAGATGACTTCCTAGTCATTACAACAAGCCTTGCATCCTAATGTGCACCAGTGTTGAAACAAAAGACCTTCAGCGCCATACTAAGGAATTAAAAGTCTAGCCAAATGTGCCTCCTTAGTTCACACAGCAACAGAATCTGAAAACCAGACTATCCATTAGCTACATTTCTATGCAAATGACAGTCCAACACCTAGACAGAAAACAGCATATTTTAAATTGCTTCAAAAGCAATTTATATGCCCCTCCGTGCATCACCACCATACACATGCCAGATGTATGCGTATTTAATTGTGTTTTTTTTTTTCTACTGATAAAGATAAATCCCTCATCTTTAATTTAGAATTGCAAATACTGCTTAGTGAAAGAAACAGGCATGACTGCACTCATTTGTGACTAACCATTGAAAAGTGAAATGGTCCTCAACTAAATGATGACAGCAGGTTGTGAGAACAAGTTGCTAGAAGTCAGACTTGTTTTGTGGCTGAGTACCTAAAGTTTATGATAGATTCGGTTAGCTAATTGACCAATTAAATAAAGACTTAAATATACAAAAAGGACTTCTCATCCAGTTAGTATTTTATTTAAAACGATCTGGCAAAAAAAAGAAGAGCCTTCCATTAAACTGTGATGAACAGTTCTATATAAAAAGTAGTGTTTGTGCTGAATTCAAAGTAGCATGCCACAGTATTTGTTATTGTTTGGCGCCAAAACCAACTGTCTTTTGTGCGGTAGTAAGATGAACAGTAGAACCTGGAGGAGGAAAATTGACACTTTTTAATGATAATTTACCAAAGGAAAACTTCTAAAGAGCATGTAACACTGATGGCACTAAACTAGGGGTTATCAATAAGACTATGCCTTTACTTTGCTTTTGTCCTTCATGTTTGACGCCATGAAGGACAAAAGACACCAATAAGCGATTCCTTTTATGCTAGAAGATCTATAATAGAAAATTTAAACCAATTCGCTACAATGCAGTGCATGTTCAGGAATTCAGAATTCACCGCCAACAGAACTGCAAGAACAAAAAACAAAAAAAGTTTCCCCTAACTTTACTACTTATTATTTACAGCACTGCATGTGCATTTAACAGCTGGTTAGAAAGTGAAAACAAGGAGTGTTATCTCAACTGTTCTATTTGTATTAATACTGGAGCTGTATCTAACACAGCAGTACTTTTCAGCCATGATTAAAGCAGGCGACTCCTCTGTAGTCCTTGTCATAAATCACTAATGTCACCAACTGGGAGACTCATGTGGATGTTTTCATTTCTTTACCCACTTGGCTGCATGGATTTACAGCCTGAGCAGACTTGACGTGAACACAGCACTATCCAGTCATTGATTAGAATTGGTGTCATTGAACAAAACAGCTGCCACTGCAATGCTCATCAGCACTCATCACTCTTCAGATGTGTATTTGCAGAAGCAAATCTGATAACATTATTAGGCTAAACCATGTATGGTTTTAGAAACATTGAGCCATGTGTATGCAATAGTTTCTGAATATTACTAACCGAGAATAAAGAAGCCAATGAAAAGAAATGGATGACACCCGAATTTCATATAATCGTGGCAAACTGTTGACACAACCTTTGATGGTGCCACAACAATTGCTTCCCTGCCTCACTTTGATCCACCCTTACTGTCTTCACTACCCACTTGTTATTCTCTACAATTTGCATTTGTCACTGAAAGAAATAGAATAACAGCATGCAGATAGCTGGCCAGCTTTTTCAGCCTGTTGTTTAGAAGTACTATCTGATCACTGATAATTTCCTGGTTTAACTACGGGAGTGGAAAAACTCAATCTCAATTTAATGACTGGAAGTGTGTTAAGGAGCATTCACACTAGGCAACAAATGTCTTCTGTGAGGTTTCACTGCCTGCATGGATGATTGAGCCACTGTGGACACTGGTTCCAAAGTCAATGCGAAGTTAAACTACATCACTTGGCAATTTCACACTACACAGCTCTGTGTTTGTAATAGCCTGTGTTTGAAATGTCCAACAGTCAATAGTTGTCCATTCACCATTCATCAGGGCTTCCTTTTAATCCAGGCCAACAAGAAATACAAGCTTGTGTTTTCTTTTTATATGCATATATATAAACTGGACATATAGATGGCTTGAGATAACACTTTTGGGCCTACACTCACTTGTTCAAAGTACTTAAAATATCTTTTCTATACCAGATTTCTGCATATACAAACCATTGATACTGTAGGATCTGTATAAGAGGTCTGCAATCCTCCCTGTGCAGCATATGCTTACGAGTGAACGAGTCTATCCTTAGATGGGGAAGAAGGATTCCTACAAGCAAAGGAAAAACTACACGTGGAAGATAATGACTCCTGCAGCTGCCAGAATAGCTTCACTCAGTTAGTTTGATTCATTGATAAGAAAGGCAATATGTCAGGTAAGAGAATAGTTTGTGTTCAAGGTGAATGACCGTGTGTTGATAATAGATTTTTCAAATGATATTATGCTACAGGCCAATGGAGGAAATACTTCCAGTTAAGCAAAGAACCTAAACGTCTGACATCCAAGTCTGTTTAAGGAATTCAATGTAAATTAATTTCAGTTCACATTGGCCAAATTCAAAAAAGTATCCTACTTATGTTATGTTGGAATAAATGATAAGAGAGCTGGCATTGCTGTTTTGATATCAAATCTGTCACATCGGCTAAACTTTCTGCAGTAGCCAACATTATACAAATACTTAATTTACCATTACATAACTAACGTTCACGTTAGTTACCCGATAGTAGCTACTGTGGGGTATGCAAGCGTCCTCATATCTCAATCTGTGTGTAAATAAAAGGAAATATCATCATCACCGAATGAGTGATTTACACATAGTTATTTGTCAAGTGTTGTGCAGTTCTGCTGGACAACACTACAATCAATTGGGGAATACACAAAGAGGGATTCAAAGAAATAAAACCGTGAATGGTTTTTGTGAAAATAGTCTGAGAGAGGGAATAGCACCAGGCCAGGGCCACAGGAGAGATATTGGCTTGACACCACCATAAATCATGAAATTGTGGCCTGCTGAGCTAAAGAAAACAAACATTGACATGTGCAGCATATGAAGACAGCCATGGAGAAGTGTTAATACATCACAAGCATAAATATAAATAAATCATAGCCAGCAGATCTACCAAATCACCATTTTATTTTTTAGACATGTGTGACACAGTATAACTCAATAAAACAGCAATAGATCCCTTAATCATTGAGCTTTTGGAGGTTTTGCAGATATTGTGAGGGTTCATTCAATTATGTTCTCATTTCTGAGGCCATAGCAAGGGAAGATATTCAATTTGTTAGACTCCTACTGAAGTATCTCAAATATTGCAGTTGGGTATTTATATTACTCTATTTAATTTTATTTTACTTTACTTCTTAACAAATAGGCTATCAGAGATGCTACTCAGCATAACAGATGGGTCCAAGGTGAGCTGAAAAAGACACAAGGCGATTTCCCTTTGGTGAAAATAAAAATGTTAAACTGATTATGAAAATTTTTTTTTTTTTTTATCTGTGCAGCATTAATGTGCGGCTTTCATGACAAAATTTTAAAACATTCAAAAAAGCATATTGAACAGTGCTAAAAACAGTGCTACACAACATTTTACTTAAATCACACACCTCAGAAGTCAAAGAAGGCTAAATTTGCACAGTTAAGAGTGCCTTTATTTGAAAATGAGCAAGTCCAGCTTTTCTATCTGTTGCTCTGTATCTAACCTGCTGTTACAGCCGGGGCTCCTGGGCTAAAACAGGCATCATTAAGCTTCTTGGTAGCCTTTACCTGTGATGACACAATTGTATGATGGAACGGTGCTAAAAAAAAAGACATTTACTATTTTACACATACAGAATAAAGCGGTGTGCTTGTCTAACTACACTGGTATTTTAATCTCACAGCCTTTATATTAAAATTCACTCATCTCATTCTCTGTCCTCCAGAGACTGTGGACCAATAGCTGTGCATTTATCCCACTGGAGGACATCTCACCTAGGAATGCACAGGCCTGACTCTGGTCCACTAAGCTCTGAATTAATCCCTGCCTCTTTCACACTACTGACAAATCAAGTTAAGCAGTACTAGATCCAAACTGGATCAAAGATAATGGAGTTTATTCTTGTTATTTTTATCAGCACTTTCTGGAACCCTTCGTCTATTTCGGTCTATTAGATCCCTCTATGGTTTCTTCTAGGGTGGCACAGGAATTTTGAGTTTAAGTAGCAAGAATACATTATAAAAACATTATAAGGTCCATAATCTGGAAAGCCCCACCACACCCCACATTTTGTGGTTTATTGAGGGTTATAACTCATGTGATCTTTTGATATTTCTTTTTAATCTAGAACCAAATCAGGTCAAGGCTTCATTCATTTTCCATGTGTTAAAAAATTACAGTAGCAACAATCTCAGCACTGTGTTTATGACCATCCCAAAGATAGCATTCAGCTCAGAGCACTTTGCCAGTGTAATTACAGAGTAGTTAGCTTGTATATATAAAGAGTGCTTTTGGTAATGTGGAGACATATGTAAACTGTAATATAGTGATCACAAATGTAATCAAAGAAGCTGAAGCTGACTATAGAAACTAATGCTATAGATGCTAACTACAGAGCTGGGCAAAATAATAATAAAAATACAAGTAATGAGGTTATAAATCAATACTCTTGAAGAGCTGCATGCATTCAGCTGTGGGTCAGATAGGCTGGGAACCACAGTCGTATTTTTACAAATAGCCATTAAAGCACTTAACTGACAACCAAAAGTTCCAAAAGTCATTAGCACCAGAGTGCAACAGCCACACAGTATGTGTACATCTGTAAAAGAAACAGTTTTACATTGCAGCATTCAGAGTGAGTGCTGCTGAGTGGATATGGTGTGTTGGTAGCATTAGACCAATTTTGCTCCACTTTGTAATTAATTTTCACACTTGATGGCAAGAAATGTCTCCCACACCCTGAGTAAAAAAGAAGAAGAAAACAAATCTCAGCAAATCACTATACCCATATCATGATGTGGAACATGGATAGTTAACTAAAACAGAAGTTCAACAATAAAGTCACAAGTCAGTAATAACCTAGAGACATGAATCTGTTTCCATAAAGGGGTTATGAACTCATTACCTGAGTAGTAGCTGGGCATGGACAAGTACTTAAATGGAAAAAGAAAAGGGGGTTAGGGGAAGGCTTGCAATTTGATATTAAAAAAGACTGTGAATACTTTATTTTAGTGTCCAATAAATAAAAAAACATAAATATTAGAGTTTTTCTATTCTTAAAAATAAAGAGAATGGAAAGATCTATGCCATCAACATTATTAGAAGACATAAAATGTATTTTACGTTGAATTTAATGTTTTTCTTTTTTCAAAAAAGCTTAAAAAAACTACTTTAACTTTAACAAGCATGTAGGATTGTGTCAAAACAGAAAGACGATTGGAGCTATTTAACAGCAGTGCTGCCAATATTATTGATCACCTAATGTCAGCTTCACATTAACACAACTAGCAAAATGTACACGGAAAACATCTTAATCTGTTAAACCAGTCAGACATATAACATCAGGGCTTTCTATCCAGCCAACACTCAAAATAACAGTTGAACATTTAGTTTAGCAGCAGCTCCCTTCTAAAATGCAGCAGCCATGTACCTGCTGTAGCTTTTAAGCTGTGCTTACACTTAATAACCACCTCAGTCTAGAGTCTAGTCTAGTGTCATGCAACACAACTCTGGGGTTTTTGCTTTCAAAAATGGTTTTCCAGGCTTTTTTTTTTGTATTTGACAAAATGAAGCCAAGCCAGCTTTATTTACAGAGTGCATTGAAACAGCAAGTGCTGACCAAAGTGCTTAACATGATGGTGCAATACTTGATAACTGGGTGGCATAGCTGATGATGATTGGTTCTGATTCTGGAGGATAAGGTCTGTGAGCGATATGGTATCAAATTTTTGGCCAAATTAATCACAAGATGGATTAAAAAAAATAGTAGCTGTACCTAGAGGTATTATTCACATATGTAAAAAGAAAAAACTCTGCCCTAATATCTCATCTACTTTATCGCTGTTCCAATCTCACGTCTTACCTTGGTCTCCATCACAGTTTTATTAAAGATAATCAAATTGGAAAGTGTTTTTGTTTTTGGATGAAAAACTGGTTCAAAGCAACTTACATCAAACACATTGTAGGACATCCTACCATACTAAATTTGTAGCTATGCATGTTCGTGTGAATGTTCCTTCTTTAAATCAAAGACATTTCTGATCTCAACTCAGCTTTGATAGAATATGAGCTCTGTGCAGTCCACAGCCTCCTGAGCCAAGCAATGACTGACACACTTTTTGCTTCTGAGAGCTCATTTGGCACCGTGGAACATGCATGTCCCAATGGTGTAATGTCCCCAGGGCAATTCTACTGTGGTGTGAGCGGATTTGTGTGGCTGTGTGTGTGTGTTTGTGTGTGTGTGTGTGTGTGTGTGTGTGAGAGAGAGAGAGAGAGAGAGAGAGAGAGAGAGAGAGAAGCAAATGAATGACTCTTAACAGAAGAAATAATCCCATTTGAATGTGAAGCTTATATTAAAGAAGTGAAAAACTGTCATTTTCGGTCTAAAATCAATATAAGGAGATGGATTTATTTAGAATGTATTCTTTTTAATTTTAATCTTCTTGTTCTTTTGGTTTCTCCCTTTAGGGGTTGGCACAGTGGATCACCTGCTTCCATCTCACCTCATCTCCAACCTCCTCCTCTGTCACACCAACTCTGTATATCCTCCAAGTAACACATCCATGTGGTCTTCCTCTTAATGAGATGGTAATTATATTATTTGGTACCAAAATTAAGCATCATGTTATAACTTTAAAAGTTATTAAAAAGCATGCATAGATGCACAGATAAACCAAGCAAAATGCAAACCCTGGCCGTCGTTTCGTCTGCACACAAAGAACGAGCTGTTGACCAAAGAGCATGAATGAGCCAAATTAATTACAATAGTCTTCTGATTATTTCAGATTCAGATGTGTGGCAGACCTGGTGTCAAGACCATGAAATCGTCTCTATAATAAATGATTCAACATTAAAGCATACTTATACACTTGAAAACATTGAAAGTATTTTCAAGATTAGAAACATAAATAAACACCACACTTAGTAGATTGGGGCCTCTGATCATCTAATTTAAATCACAAGAGGATTTCACTCCCCTTTGCTGAAATTACTCAATCAATCACTTCCTCTCGCTCTCTTCTTGAGAGCAATAAAGGAAAGTCATTCCTTATTCAGTGTAGCTTAAGATATAAAAGGCTGTTGTAATGAGTTATTAACACGGTCGTAATGGACACCATGAAAACATCAAACACTCAGTCAGTCACCTTTGATCAGAATACATCATCTGCAGAATCTCCCCCAGATTAACATCCATTTTGTGTAGTGAACTGAAAATAGGGAGATATAAAAATTACTGATCTAAAAAGCCCAGTTTAAATACATTATGTTCAATGTATATTAGATCTTTTTTAATGGATAGACAACTGCTTAGTTATGATAAAGTATTGTTCTAGATACAGCGAGACATGCCCTCTGCTGCCTCTGGTACACCTATTCGTATGAGCTACAGAAACCTGAAGCTTTTAAAATCAGCCTGATTCATTCGTAGATGGAACACTGTAAAGTATGTAAGCTTGTGCAAGTTGATCACAGTACTGAAACTACTATCTGATATGATGATCACGGGTTAAACTCTTGTGTTGTTTTTTTTTTTTTTTTGCAATGCCTTTTAAAGCAATACAGTATGTAGAGTCACACAGCTTCAACCAGGTGAGGAGGCTATAAATGTGATGTGTCAGAACTCTAATATTTCTTCTAACCAAACCTGTAATATGAAGTGTTTCGTTTGTCTGTATTATCTGCAAAGGATGGTTTAGGGATCCTTCTATACAATCATGCCATTTTTTGATATAGCCGTGCATTTTAATCTTCTCGTTCACTGCCACATTCCCATCTGCCAAATTATTCCAACATTCCTACATTCACAGTTCTGGATCCCCATGTTTGAGCAAAAAACCTTCTGGCTACATAAATATGTATACTTGTCTTTGGAGTGTGGGAAGAAATCACACCTGGGAAAGGGAAGCCCTAGCTGACCAAAACTATTGAGGCAGGAACAAGAACATTCTCATTGATGAATCAAATGATTTTAAAGGAATAAGAGTTTAGAATAATTAAAGACTATAGTTCCAGTCTTTAAATTTTATTCTATGATTACGACTGCACTGACACTCATGGTAATGTTACCTGAATACAAGTCTATAGAATAAAATTAGTCTAACAATCGCCTCATAACTATGGTAAAAAAAAATCCAATCTTCTAAAGCGGTAGCCATCATATCACTAAACCAACACTAATTGAACATCAGGCTCAAAGGACTGATTTATTACGTGCTGCAGATAATCGTGTATGCCTTCCAGCTTGTGTATTTTTGTGTATATAAAGATATGGCAGTTTACGTGATTATGACCCTGTCTCTATATCCACTAACTGCCTTGTACAGATTTATCTCATTCATCCACAAGCTAAAAAAATAAATAAATCAGTTTCAAAATAAACAGTGGTAAACAAAATGAATTACACCAGCAGCCCTGCACACAACCTGAAGGCATTTACAGCAGACATGTAATTACATTTATCAAAAAGTATACGCAGATTGTGATTGCTTTATTCCTCCGCATGGCCACGGGCTCTACATATCTAGACAAGGACTGTGTCACACTTTACTAAAATGCAGCATTCAAACCAAGTGCTTTGGGACTGTGATTAAAAACGTCTATCCCAGTAGTGTTTTTAAGGAAAATTACTGAAATTATACCTTTGTTATTCTTTGTATGCACGAGGCTGTAATTAGACTTGTTTTCACTAATACTCAGCATTAGAGCGCAGTGAGGAAATGAAAACACACAATGCCTTCTTTACACCCTTTAAACAACTCTTCAGTTGTTCCAGATGAAACACTGAAATCTTTATTCATTGCTATTATTTAGATCTTGACACTCCTGACCTATAACTCTTCTGTTCGGTCGTCTTTTTGATTAAATCTTTTTTACTGCTGTAAATGTAAACGTACAACAGCTACAGCAGCTATTCCCCCAAAATACACACTAAAATTGAATGGATCTGATGTTAGTTGTAACAAAAACCAGATAATCTGAAATTCCTCTCTTCACACTTCACTAGTTTGCAAGTCAAATCCTTACATGGTTCTTTGGCAGAGGGAAGAAAAATCTGAAGTCATTATCTTCACATCATTATCCTGCTGTGAAACATCTGGGATCTTAAATTGACCAAGATGACATGCAATTAATAGTCAAGTTAAAAGTGCTGCTTTCTAAATCAAGGAGTTTCACTTTTCCTCCAATCATCTAAAAGACTAATTTAACATTAAATCCTCTTTTTTAAAAATCTGTAATCTGGTCCTGTTTTAGATTCCTAATGAGAACAGAAGTACTGCTAATCTTTTGACCAGTAAATAAATAAATAAAATCTGTCCTCTGTGAAATTCTGCCTGTGATAAATGGTGTAAACCTTAATAATGTTATTTTAAACTATCAATTTATTTAAACTTAGATTGTCTGAAACCACTTTAAAATCAAGAGACAGTGTTCATTAGAAAATCAGGGATTAAAGTAACTGTTAATGCTTTAATTTCACTATTGCATTATCTTGTAGAGGCATGTGATTTTAAGTAACCAGGAGCCAGTTAGTCACCCTGCCTCTATGACACATAAGGATAAAAACTGTACCACAGAACTTGTCTGCTAACAGAAGCCGCTTAAAAAAAAGCGACGTCTTGTCACATTACAACATTTACATCTTAACTGATTCACTTAAACACTTTGTACAATTTCCAAACCATCTCTGTCACTCGCAAGCTACTATCACAGCCAACCTGCCACACTGGAGTTCAAAACCTTAGAAGCTTTTATTTTAGAAATGAAACTGTCCCGATTCGCATTTTTGAGGAAAAGACAAATGACTGCAAAGTCCCAGTAAGGTGCGTCAAAACAAGGATTTTATTGAAACACATATGGGGGGAAGTCGAGCACGATCACTCAAACAGCGTCGATCTTCCCCGGACAATGCTTGGGGTGTAATATTTACACAGTAATAATAATGATTATGAATAGTAACAGTAAAATAATATTTCATCCCGACAAAACACATTCAAGTCTCCCGCCACTTCAAGGGGCTTTCTTAATAGCACCTCTTTGGCTCTCATGATGTTTCAAGGTAGGGACCAAGTTCACAGTACTCTTGAAAAATTAAGAAACCATTCATATTTGTTTGATGAATGGTATCTGATGATAATCCCTTATGAGAAAACTAAGCTATATTGGAAAATCCATCTGTGTGTCTGTGTAATGAAAGAGAGCAAGGGCAAGAGCAATCTGTAGCAAGAAAGAAAAATAAACGTTACACACTAGGCAGCCAGAGGAAACGACACAAGTAATAACTGATATTCACCTTTACGAGGTGACTATTAATATAACATCTCTCCATAAAGAGAGGTAGCAGTAGGAGCCGACACATAGTTCCCCATTGCATTTCTGGAAGATTTACATCTGATCCCCATTAGATAGCCTGGCATATAATTCTGATACTGTTAAAATGCATATGATATTTGATCCATTTGTTTCCTAATTTTGCTAAAATGTGTCACTTGTACTCTCATATTCTTGCAGATTTCAATTGCATTGATGCATGAATCCAATATTATATATTTTCCAGTATTTGAACTGGATATTTCTGCGTTTAAAAGCCTCAATGGATGTATCAGTGACAATTAGTTCTACCGTATGTTGTTTACTACACCAAATATCACCAGTAGTGCACAGGTCACTACCAGGAGAGCTAACATGGCAGTTAGCAAGCTAACGGTAAAGCTCAAAGGTCCTAGATACCAGCTACACTGACATGTTTTACTTGTATTTTTGCCATAGTTTTATAATTAAACGAAAAAATGTGGTCACAAAGGTCTCTCTCGTGTATAAGTCAAGCATGATGTTGCCTTACGGAGAAGAAATGATTCTCAGTCTATTCCTCAGAAGAATACGGCTTATTAATTTAACACCGGTATTAATCAGGGTGTTTTTGTTTTTTTTAAGCGAGGAGATTAAATGGCTAAACCTGTGATTAGTAGACAAGCCGCTTTACAAACCGATGCAGAGCTGCCCACAGCGCAAATAAATGTACTCTAATGGATCATTTATTTTGTTATCCTTGATGTTGTTGTGGAACCTCAGAATTGGTTACAGAGACAAATTGATTTGCGCTTTCCTAAAGGTGGTGGTGTTGGGGGTTAGTAACATTTATTTTCACCTAATTAGTCTGCCTTTAGAAAGCTCTTCCAATGAGAAGTCATCTTAAATTAGCATGAAGTACTGTTAGAGGAAGACAGAGGAGATGGCACTGCTACCTATGTGATTACAATGCAAATAATAAACCAGCATACACGTACACTCTACAATAAAGAAAATGCAAACAGATATGAACAAAGCCGAACAACAAAGAAAACTCAAACAAATGTCTCTCATACTGCAAACTTAAGCCTAAATGTGAGTTTAATTTTTGCTCAGAATGATTAATGCTGTCCCTCTGCAGCTTGGTTAGACTCAAAATCACAGGCAGAAAATACTCCGTGTGCTGTAGTCCCCTAATAATTACAGATGGATCTTTTAGCCATGGCCAACATTGTCAGAAAAGCTAAATTTATTGGCCATGGCTTTTGTGTGTAATTTGCCTCCAGTCACCTGCAGTGTAGTGAATCTGTATTAGTGAGCAGGCAGAATGAGAATCAAGTTATAATCTGTGGAGAGAAAATCGCTGTCAGCCTTCATCTGAATGAGAAATAAGCAACTCCAACACAAAAAACACAAAAGCACATATTTGATTGTCTAAAGAGTTTTACATGCGGCATGTCCAGAGGCTTGACAGAACAGTGAAAGTCATTTCGGCACAGCAAATTCCTCTTAATACTTTATCAGCCATGCCTTTTCATTGAACTCAGCCTGGTTTCAGCCACCCATTTAAGTTAGGGTAACAATCCTGGTGGATATGAGGGTCAGCACAGCAACTAACTGTAATTTTCCTGGCCTGTGTTAAATGTAGTGAAGTGGAGTTGGGTTAATAAGGTCACTTCTGAGGAACCACAGGAGGAAGGAGGAGAACTGTAGCTAAAGCTAAAAGCTGGATTTTTTTTTAACCTGTCCATTTAGCACATTTTTGAAACAACTGTTTTAGAAATTACTCTGTACTTTTAACAAGATGCACAGAGAACATACTAGATTAACTTAAGGTAAGCTTCACTGCTCAGTGGTCTATTGTACAGCAGCAGATTTTCACATTGTATCGCAAAGAAGACTGTTACACTTGTCTTATTACAAATGGAAATTTTATTTGTGCCTTGTTGTGACTGTCAGACAAATCTAACCACAACAATAAAGACACCACAATTACCGACAGTAGCACACTGAGAACACAAAAGTTCTGCAGTAATATCACCAAAAACCCAGTGTACAAGTGATGCCCATATTATACCACATCAAATCATTCATCACTTGGATTTGTTCAACATAGTTGTACTGTGTGACATTTAGCTGCCTTATCTTATTAACGAGTAAATTTCATTGCTTATTTATATATGCTATATTTATGCCTATATTCATATTTTCTTTTTCGCCTTTATTTTTTATTCTAATTTCTTACTATGCAAATTTCTGTCTGTGTTCTGCTCCTGGAAACTTTATTTATCCCTCAGGAACGTACTCGAGGGATAAATAAAGATCTATTTATCCATCCATCCAACCAACTAACCTACTTCTGGGCACAAGATGTTTGCAAAGGTGGTACCCTGTAACTCCGTCCCACGGTGTATGCACCATGAAGAGGGTTTGAGACATCAGGAAGGCTTGTGGTTTTCCCACCACTCGTGACTCCCAAAGGCAGGTCATACTGTGTTATTCGATTGAAACACGTTTGTACAGTAAACCCAGTTTTCAGTTATTATTTAAATTCATCCCCTTTGTCAAGAAGTGATTTTGCCTTAAACTTCACCCCAGGTAATATTCTCTCTGTAAGCAATGCTAACAGCATGGTTATGTTTATCAGGTAAATGTGTTTCATACAGTGTAAACAGAACATAAATCAGCCAGTCAGGCCAGCCTTTTAGCGTTATAACTAAAGCTAGCTTATGTGTATTATTTCATGCAATTATATACAAAGAATAGCAAAACTGATGTGTCATGTTATATGATAATGATGAATGAATGAGGGAATGTGAATGGGACTTCCCATGAGTGTATTGTGAAAGTGGATTCATGTGAGGCTCTTGCCTGGTTTAACTGTATTTGTTACAGTTCAGAGTAAAAAAGGATGTTGGCTGGTCTCACTGGAGAAAGGTAGTTAGCTGTGTGCATATAAATGCAGTGTTTTACCCCAAGAAATCCTGACGGCTGACTTCATGCATTGTAGGTTTGAGCTCAGAAACTTTTGCTTTACTTTTTATTACTGACTCTGGGTGCTTATGGGTTTGAATGAGTGTGTGTGTGAGGGTGTGTGGATGGATGGGTGTGTTTGTCTGTGTCTATGTATGTGTGCGCACACACTTATTGACTAAATTAAAGGCTAATAAGAAAATCAATGTACTAAGCAGGGTCTTTCAGTGTAATCACCACTCTTCTTCTGTATTAAGTCCTTATTGATTTATCTTTTATTTATTTTCATCTCAGATGTTCACATTTTTTAGAGAATTACTGTTTCATTAGTGGCATACAACAATCAGATTGTTTTTAAACAGCAATAAATAATCAAAAGACAGTAAATATACAAAATTATGTGCTATTCTACAAAATAAACAACAACAAAAACAAGCAAAAAAGCAACAGTAGAACTGCCAATGGGTGGGGAAATTTTGACAAACTGTGACAACTGATGGAGTCATTTTGAACCTCTTACAATTCAGTATCAAGTCCTGTGCTTAATTATTGAGGTTTTGGATTGATATGACCAGTAATCATGTGACATTAACCTGTCAGCCATTTTGGACTCGTAACAACCATGTTGATGATGCAGAATCAGTCACACAGGCTTACAGACCATCTGGAAACCACCAGCCATGAGGGAAAAATGAATATTCCCCAATCAGTTGCAAGTGTTTGCTTGGAGGTTTATGGAAGTTATTTGGAAAATGACTGCAAAAGTTCCAGTTACACAGACCTAGAGACCGGTCAGTGACAGGTTACTGTAGTAACTCATAGTCTGCATGGAAGCAATGGACTGGTCTATAAAGACTGGCCAGCTACTCTCTGACCTGTAGTGTGCAAAATGTGACATAAACTCCAGACCATTTCATTTTAAGCCTGTCTCAAAGTAAACCTCTATTAGTATAGTATCCAAAGTAGAAATATTTTAGCTGTTAGCGATGTGTCGTCCGTAAACGAGCTGGCTCTACGAGTTGATTCCTTGTAGCCAACACAATGAGCGGACTCTCATCGGGGTGAGTCAAATCTTTATCTACTCCTGCTCCACTCTGTGGACAATCCAAACTGGCAGTTTGCATGCCAAATATCCTTGGCCAAGATACTAACCCCCAAATACTCTCCGATTCATACACCAGAATGTGTTTGAATGTTCGATAGAAAGCACTGATATAGAAAAAGCAAAAAAGTAGAGCTTGGGTGTGGCGGGGTGTAGTTTGTGGAGGGGTGGAGCAGTGGGTTCAGGGTGTGGTGTCAGGGGAGGCTGACCCACACAGCTGTTCTCCATCAATCAGTCATGCCTTCCTATTTCAGTAGGATGCTCGGAGCTGAAGGGAGGGAGTGTGTGCTGTGCAGAGCAGCTGGAAAGCTGCACCACAACACTGTAATAAAAAAACACTGCAACGCAGATATTAGTATTAAGAAGCATGTCTGATCGACTAAATGTGTGTAAACAATATGCAGACAGCAATAAATCTTTTTATACACATTTTGCTATCGAGACTGCTATATCACAAGACAGCCCAAGCTAGAAGAGACAGATCGATAAATATATAGTGGACTGCAGTTTGAAGATGAATAATTATGGAGGGTTAAATGTTTATATGGAATATTTAGATGAGACAGAGTGGATGACTGGAAATGTGGAAAACCGGGCCAGCTGCTGGTTGTGTAGAGCAATCGTGAAACCTTAGCTGAACCATGTAGAGTCTAGATTGGCAAACTAATCTGAGCAAGTAAAAAGTAAATTCCAGAGCAGAGCAGCCCAATCGGATGAGTTCCGGGACTGTGGAGCAAGGCTGAGGAAGCGAAAGGCTTCAGACTGTGGCGAAGCACAGTCGAAGGTAGATGACAAAGAGAGGTTACAAATCCGGTGGTGGAAGGGATAACGTGTTGAAATGTGTTTCTTATTTTGCTGTAGCCAACTGTAAAGTCACATTTAAAATTCAGGGGTTTGTTCAATGTTCAAAATTCGAAATACTGCATTGGAAACAAAACTATCGTTAGAGCTAACTTCCAGCTTATACTCCAGCTCCTTCTTCATCATGATACTGCATGCTTCAGTACAGAATCATTTAAGCTCCGCCCACACTGGAAGCAATTCATCCATCACACAGTGACCACTGATCACTTGCACACAGTTGCACCTTGGTAACTCTAATGTATTTACTACTAGGTCATATCTCTCACTGCTTGTCACTTCCATTGCAACCTGAAAGTTTATCTCGTGTTCCACCCACTTTGTGTCACCAGCAGTTATTTCACTTGAGTACCAATGTACCAATGCTTTCTTCCCTTGATATTTCCCATACATATCTAGCTGGGAAAGACTAAAGAACTTAACATTCAATAGCTTTTATATGACTTGTTGAATTGTTTGTGCATATTATTGCTGCTCACCGTAAGGTTCATGCACTTTGAATGATGAAACTTTAAGTGACAGACAGTCAAGATGATTTTCATAATCATATGGATCATTACTATACAGTACAATTAAAATAAGTTAAAATCATATTGTCAAATGAATACTTTCACATGTCCATAACATTGAAAAAAGTCAGATCTGTAGGGGCAAAATAACGTTAAAACATCTAGGCACTGCACCTGAGATGGCTTCTGTGTGAAGCAATATAAAACCCAGTGAATATGCTGCACTTTTTACTATTTTATCATGACATTTTACAATCTCTTCTTCACACCTCCTGACACTTTCCCTCAAAGTCTCAAAGGATTCCTGACCCTCGAACACCAATCTCTGCCTATTCTATCTGCAATAAACTACATAGACTCTAAGGCTAAATATTTGCAATAGAAAAAAAAAAAGATAAGATGGAAAGAAGCAAAAGCAATGAATTGTTATTATATGGGCTTAAAAAAAATAAGAAAGCTCTGGCAAGTCTGTCACATCTAGTTTGAAAGACCCTTTTTCAAAACTCAAGGTCAGTGAATAAATTGAGTGTGTGCAACATTTACTCGTTTTATAAAATCGAAAACTTTTATACACACAGTGTATATACGGCACATATATAAAATCCAAGTATCGAGGGCTGAAGGAACAACTGGAGCAGATGTGAAAGTTAGGCCCAAAGTTGTTATAAAATATTAAATTGTGTCATTGTTTCATCTGTATCTACACATAACAAACAATTAGTGGTGCAGACATTCAGCTGTGTTTTAACAGGTTCAGTGAAAGCACTGCATTAACTTTTCTTTTTTGTTTATTTTCATTACACACTTCTTTTTACAGACGCAATTTTCATAAGGTCAAAAGTAACTGTACAATCTCACTGAATTTTAAATATATGACTACCTGAAGTGTGGAACCCATGGACATCATCATCAAATGTTAATCATTTATTGTCATCAATCAACAAAATGCAGTGAATGAACAAAAGAGAAATCTAAATCAAATCAACATTTGGTGTGACCACCTTTAGCCTTCAAAACAACATCAGTTCTTCAAGGTACACTTGCGCACAGTTTTAAGGAACTCGACTCATAGGTTGTTCCAAACATCTTGGAGAACTAACCACAGATCGTCTGTGGATGTAGGCTTCTTCACATCCTTCTGTCTCTTCATGACATACTCAATCATGTTGAGATCAGGGCTCTGTGGGGGCCACACCATCACTTCCAGCACTTCTTGTTCTTCCTTATGCTGAAGATGGTTCTTAATGACTTTGGCTGTATGTTTGGGGTTGTTGTCCTGCTGCAGAATGCATTTGGGGCCAATAAACAATCATTTTTATTTCTGAAATCATTCTTTGTTTACAGCATTTTTTCCACACCTGCTTAAACTTTTGCACAGTACTGTATATATAGACCTGGTCTATACCTCAAAACAAGGTGCCGGACCTCAAAACCATGAAAGTACTTGTCAGTCAGAGTTCTTTTAAGCTTACATAAAAAGACGCTAAATAATTAATGGAATACTTTTGCTGAATTAAAGCTGAAAGTCTACACTTGAATCTCAACTCCATTGGTTAAACTGCCCTGTGGGAGTGCTGAGCGGCAAAATTAAAGGAAGTGTTTCACTTTCAAAAAACTATGGTGCTAACTGTACATGAAATCAGGGATAATTTTTGTCATTTTGTGACCAAATTTGGATAAAAACATGGAGTTATTATAGGAAGGATTTTGCTAATAAAAAAACTGAAAAATAAATAATTCAATTTCAGTCCTGACAATGTGGTTTATATTCTGTATAAGAAAAAATATAATAAAAATACAAATGAAGGCATATGAAAGCAGAGCAAACTCTACTTTTCAAACATATTTTAAACCAAACCCGTGAGTGTTGCGTTTTCCTACACAGACTGACTTGTAAAAGCTAATTGACATTCTCCTCTTTTCCCCCCTTTTCTTTCACAAGGCCTGTTTGTAATTTTGACCTTAAATAAAAGAAAACAAAAGTTCTTTTTTGCAATTTGCCAAAAGTAATGTGAAGGCGAAAACAAACCTTAAACTGAATACATTTTAGATTTGAGTGTTTTATGTTATAGAAGACAAGACTTCTTACTGAGAGTCAAACCAGGAATGGTGATTGGTCAAATGGATGAAGTGTAAAAGATTTGTAATTTAGCATGAAAACACAAGTGAATGTTTTCATGCATTATTCATGATGCTACAGTGACACTTGTGCCTTTTGGAACTGCATTCACGGCTTGTTTCACAGAAAAGATCCACAATTTTAAGAATAATGTCACCTGATAAGACAAGTATCAGGTGACTGTTAGCGATGAGTAATTTTGTTGTGACTATATGATTAATCTTTTTTTGTTTTTTTGAGTAAAATGCATGCATGCATGCATATGAATCAGTGTCAGTTTCTCTTTATCTCAGGAGTCACCTTACCTGGAATGGCTTGAAGGGAAAAAAAAAAGTATCCAGACAAGAATGCTTCTCTACTCTGCTCGAGGCATTTGACTTCACAACCACTCACCATATGTGCCATCTACTTTGCTATCAATAAAAGTATGCTCTACACTGGAATTTAAGACACTGCACTAAATTTTTTTTCTTTCTTTTCTTTTTTCCAGGCAGTTTGTTTTGGAGCCCTGGGGCTCTGATGACAAAGACTACTGTAATGTAAAAATACAGCTACAGGCACACTATAGGCCCAAAGCCTCATGCGGATTTACCAATGCAGGCTGAAACCATATCACTCACTGTTTAGCTAGTTCGCCTACAACATGAATACATTTTTGGAATGCATTTAAGTTTTAAATCATCAATTTGTATGTCACAGAACAATGAAGCCACCATCCATGTAATTAAAACGTAATTACATCTGAAATGTTTTTTCTTCTTTTTTGCATTATGATATCATAAAAAGAAGAAAAACACTTCAGTTATATATGTATGTGAATTCTTGTTCAATTTGATGATTGGAATTTTTAGCAGTAGCAGTAAAAACATGCAAACAAACAAACAAGCAAAAGAGTAACAAAAAATATAAATAAAAAACAAGTAAAGGGCTCGGTGTTGATGTCGTCACACTGTATGATGGAGAGCATGCTAGAAATGCTTTATTCAATTTTGAAAACTAATCAACCCTAGTCTCATAAATTCTGCCTCTGCTGAAGCACAACAGCTCATTTTAGACTGCAACAACTGCATCAACTCTGTCTACAATGTCTATCAAAAACTCTTTGATTCCACAGTAACTGTTGGTGTCTTTCATACTTCACATGTCTGCTCTGAATTCCTGGTCAGCATACATCACTCAAAACCTAAAGAAACAAAACTTCTCATTGTCAGTTTGATAAAAGCTACATTTTTTTTTATCTTCTTTTATAAATAAAAAAAAGTAATCACTGGACTATAGCACTGATCTGGGGGAAAAATGCCATAGGACCCAGACAGCTATGTCTCTGGTAAATGCTGTTTGTCTGTGTGTCCTGAAGGCTGCAGTTATACTAGCTGACCTCAGATTCTTGTCTCGTCCTTTCAAGTTTTGTTTTCCACCAACACTTAATTTGAACCTAAATAGAGACAAGCCCTCACCATCTATACATCCTGCACATCCTGTGTGGGGCTTTTTGTGCGGGATGTAACACTTTGCCCACTCTTCCTGCCCACAACACCGAGGCAGTCCTGGCCACAGCTACAATCAAAACTGACAGGGTAGCTGACCGTGATCTCAGTGACTTCAGTTATTCGTAACAACATATGCACTACCATTTGGAGTGGAGTGGAGTATCACAGTGCTGGTTTTTTGGTTTTTCAGACATTATAAAATGATTTTGATCGCTACACTGAAGTGTTTTCATATATTTTGTCTGACTATTATATATTTATTTTGAATCTTGTCCATTCTGGTCTGCGAAAGTCTTAGCATTGTCAACTCTGCCACCTCTAGCTCTGCCTCCTGTCTTTTTATCAGTTCCACCGTCATCATAGCAGGTCTCACTAACACCTTGCAAACCTTCCCCGTTACTTATCTTTGTTTTACTACAAGTGACACTCACTGTTCTCATCCAGCATCAAACCCCTGACATTATATTTGAAACAGTCTGAAATAATCTGACTCTTGTCAGGTAACAAGCTCCTCTAAAGGGCAACAACTTCAGATGTGTCCACATAGAGTCATAAACAATTCCAGTTTCATTTACTCAAGGTTTAGTCTGCATTTCCTGCAATGCTGTCATGTACAAAGATCATGGTTATCACAACACTTATTACACATAGTGAAGAAATCAATGTAACCTATTCAAAGAACCTCCTTCTAACATTTGGTCTCTCTGATTTGTTTAGTTATTATAAGCAGCCATTCAGTATTCGATAACAAATGACAGTAGTGCAAGTCTGAAGAGGTCAGGGAGCTTTCAAATAAACATTACCATAAAGGAAACAGCAAGGTTATTGATGGGTGATTATGGTTTTTATGCCTTAAATTTATGAACGTGTAACTGAAAGTAGGTTTCACATACAAATAAGGGTGCATCTCAGCTCTGATTGCATTTATTCTATGACAAGACATTTTCTTACAGAGCAACATATATTTTTTAAATGATTTCTGACATTTTCATCCTTTCACATCTTCAAATATGTGGGGACTGTATATTAGTTTGACATCTAAGCGATGGGATCATGTCCATTATTAATATTTCTATCAATTTGTGATATTCAAGAAATATGGTTATTTTGTAAAAGCTGCTCAAGGTTAAAGATAAAATTTCTCTTTAGAGAAAAAAGCCAAGGTCATATGAAAGATTTTGTCTCAGTTAAATTAAGATATTCCATGTACGTCCTCGCCATCTACAGCATTAGAATTATTATTTGGTGGAAAACAAAATAAAGCTTGGGGGTTCTTATCGATACATCAATTATAAAATTGGTTCCCACCCCACCTTCACTCATCAGAAACTTCCTTTCTTCAGGGCAGCAATTTACTGTAAAGATGCCAAAATGTCACTGTTTTCCGTATATACTCATGTAGTAGATTTACAAGGAAACAAACAATTTAATTAATATCCCAAATAACTGTGAGTGTTTGCACTCATGCATGCATGTTAGTCTATACGCGTGATTGTGTTTCTGTGTGTCAAAATGTTCCATACAGAATATTTATCATGGCATGAACCCTCTGCTATTCCTCATTTTACTCAACAGTGACTTGTCAATAAATCAATAAATTTAAAAACAAAATTAAGTTACAGTTTGTTTCCTGAGTGCAACACTATGCCACAGAGCATTAGATTTTTGCTCTCAAGCATTTTTCTCCTTTTCTCTATGAAATATAATTACTAATCCTGTAGATCCGAAGTACTGTAATCCATCCTGGATAAGTGGGAATGAAACCATGACTATGTGACTCCAACGCTCCACAGTGTAACTGAGCACAGTAAAAGAAATGTAATTAATGTATAATCTACTCACAATTTACTCACACAGTGCTTTACCGTCAGGAACAGGCACTTCATGTACAGTGCTTTTAAAAGTCTTTCATCAACTGGGTGAAACCAAAGAGAACAATGTGAGCAGGTGCGATACTCCTCCACTCATGTATACACCGCACACTGTCTGTTCAGAATTTTCTCTCATTTTTCTGTCTAAAGAAATAATAGTAAATAATAACTTGTTCATATCAAAAATAATAACATAGATACAGGATTTATCCAGCCCAGCTACAGTAACACTGTAGGGTCTGTTGATTCCTGCCAATTTATTAGAAAGTTTGGTCGAGATCATGCTATCAGATGTAGTTAAAGACGGCAGAATGATCAGTTTGATATTGTCGTGTGTAAATGTGCTAATGCGTTTTTCAGATTTGATGCAGAAAATGTAAAATGTGGCTTTGTTTACTGTACTATGTCTGGTATGATGTCATAACATATTATAAAATTGCATAATGTAAGTCATAAGCCTCATAAAATAGATTTCATTCAGCACAAAAAAATACAATCCTTATTCTAGATGATTGTCAAAGAACACCTGCCCATATTAGTAATAGATACAATAAATAATATTATATAATAGATATAAATAAAACAGCCAGCTGTGGTTACTATCCCTGAAAAATGTAGTTCTCATATGGTGCTAATTCTTTTCAGTCTTCAGGCTCAGTGTATATGAAGCATTAGGTATGAAATATATGACTGTTTACCATTGAGTGAGAGCGATTTTGGCATACAATTTATTCACTTGTCTCTCTTTTTCTCACTACGTCTGTTAAGCATTGAAGCGTAGCTTTCTATTTTCTATTTTCAATTTAGGCTGTGGTAATGGGTTCATGGCCTGATCTTGATGGTAACATGAGCATAGCTATAGGTTGTTATAAGCTGTGCCATTAGGGTTTATTAATCAGTGCTTTTTCTATGGAATACATGCTACCTTTGATGAAAATAGTTTTTTCTTTCTGTCTCCAAAAGCTGATGTATCAGAATGAATTACAGAAATTACTGAATTTGATTAAGTGGATGCTGTTCCCTGAAAACAGTTATACATAATTACTCCTGCCAAGAAATAGTACAATTTACAGTAAAGCTGCAGACAGTCTGCAACGGCTACAATTGATGTCAATGCCTTTTTAAACTTTTGATGATTTTGATCTTTGAATAAAGAGTTTCTCTTTTTCTCTGTGTAATTCTTAGATTTGTAGGCTAGTTGCTACTTCGTGCCATGCCAGACGCCCAGCTGATCATCTGTGACTCTGCAGAGAACATCTGTTTCATGGATATTTCTGTTAATGTTGTCCTGAAGCACTCTGAACACGCTCCTCCATTTGCTTCTTTATTCTGTGTAAGTTCAAAGGTTTGTATCTGGCTCTTGGGCTCAGTTGCAGGGTCATTTGGGTTTGAATGTATGTAGAATAAATAGTTGAATATAATGCAATTGTTGTTTTTTTCATGTAACACTTTAACCTATGATAATTTGCAATGTGACTTCTTCCAGAATCTGACTCTTTATCTTCTATAAGCTAAACCCAAATAAAATGTCTTCTAAATGTATTTTGAATGGCTGTCTAATGATTAAATATTAAAAATATAGTTATTACATCTAATTATGAGTATAAAAAGAAGGTAGTTCAGTAAAGCTCAGACATTGTTTTATCTTACACATTCATTACGCTGTCATTTTGACTGTATGAAAATACATGGTCACATGGAAATATCTGTATTTAATTCTTAGGGGGGGGGGGGGATTAAAAGTGAAATAAATAGCACAAAGTATAAATGTTATCAAAAATGTAGAAATATTAGGTTCAATGAATTTATTAAAATACCTCTTTTAAAAATAAGAAAATATAAATATTTTAAAAAGTCTAAAACTAGTCTTGAATTGAATTCAAATGTTTATATCCAAACTCGACTTCTTTGAGAAGTCAGAATTTAACCAGAACAACATTTGACCACTAAAATATTTTTTTATTCTGTTCAGGAATAAAAATAAATGTGCTTCACTGCTTTTTCTGTTTTTTTAAGTCAGAAACCTTATGCCTTAAGTTAAGCTGTTGAAGAAAAGAAATAAAATACCACAAGGTCTCATGTGCTTTTCAGTGGTATATGCACAAACATTTTTTAACCACTTTTCAAGAGAAGTCAGACACACTTCTCGACTTTAAGTGTAAAAGAAACTGCTTGTCTTTTTCTCCTTCTCTCTGTCTTGTTCAGCTCTGATCGATGTCTGACCACAGTGGCCGAATGCATAGATCTAAAGCTTCACAGCTAAAACCTCTTAACTTTATTAAACTGTCACACCACCATTCTTCATGCGCTCACAGTCATCATTGGTTTTAACAGGAAGGTTGATAATGGGAAGAAGCTCCGTCCCGCACCCTCCTTTCTGGTTCATCTTGTCTACTTTTCTATGTTGTATGATCTCTCCCCTGTGGCCTGTTTAGAAGTTATTGGTGGTGTTAAACATTAAAATAACATTAAATGTTCTCTTTGAAATAACTTAACACAATTTTGCAATTTGCAATCTTTTCTGCTTAAGTTCTTGATTCATAAATCTTGAGGTATAGCGAGGGCTGGATATCTAAACTGGATTTCACTGTCAGACATTTGGAGGGTTTGTTAGCCACTGTTTTTTGAATTTTCATAAAGAGTATTAAATTTCCCATCCATCCATCCATCCATCCATCCATTCTCCTCGACTTCTTGTTAGAGTTGCAGGGGTGCTGGAGCCTATCCCAGCTACCATAGGGCAATAGGCAGGGTACGCCCTGGACAGGTGGCCAGTCTGTCGCAGGGCCAAGATCACAGAGACAGACAACCATTCACAATCACATTCACACCTATGGGCAATTTTGAATTACCAATTAACCTAACCCCACTAACTGCATGTCTTTGGACTGTTGGAGGAAGAGACCCCACGCAAACATGGGGAGAACAGGAACACTCAACACAGAAAGTTCCTGGCCAGGACATCCAACACTGCTAATCACAGCACCACTGTGTTTGCCTATATTAAATTCTGTAAACTTTAAATTAGGTAAAAATCTTGCTCAAGTCCTCACACAATATTCATCGTGTGAAATGTGTTCTGAACATACAAGAGGTCTCAGAAGTTTGCATTGGCTCCCTCTTCCTGAATGAGATTTATCAGCGTACTCCGTCTTCACCCCCATAGTCCAAAGACATGCCTGTTAGTTAACTGGTGAGTCTGAACTGACAGTAGGTTCAGACTTTCCATGAAAAAGCCCCCAGGGAGTGGACTGAATTTATTCTACTATATATAAAGAAATGCACTGCAGCCTTTAGTTGAAACAACATTTTACATTATGAATATGTTTGTCCCTTAAATCTCACTGTCCTTATACAGGAAAAAAATAGCAAATAAACAAAAAAATCTTCTATTTCCAGCTTTCAAAGATCTCGTAATGGATCAATAGTTCTGACAAAGAAAAAAGCATGTCTAACAGGCCTAAGACCAATTGTCATAAAGACAAAACAGTTAAAGTTTGAGATCAAATCCAGAATGTCTCACTGATCTTGGAGATCTGTGTTTCGCTGAACCGCTGCCTTTGATGAGGCTGCTTAGAGGAAAACATTTCGGCACTAGCTGACACAGGAGATCTGACATTTGACAGAACATTTTGTTCATTTTGAGAATTAACATTCGAGGACAGCCTTTAGTTTACTGATAGACAGTCACCGAGCCATAAATTGAAGAAAGAAATGCCGTGCAGAAGCTGGCCCGAAGATGTGTAACCTTTGCATCAGTGAGCAAACTGACAAATATTCTGTTCTTTAGCAGTTCCTTCAACATCTCTGCGAGCATAAAATCATAGTTCAACCTTTTATAACATTACCCTCCACCTACGCACACATTTTGTCTTCCTCGCTCAGCTGGATTCAACCGCATTTCCTGAACTGTCTGAGGAGGAAAAAGGCAGAGTTCAGCTGTTCTCCTGAGGATTCTCCTTTCAGGTCTCTGCTGACTTGTTAGCTTGTTCACTTCCACATCTCCTGTCAGATCGAGTCCTCCCTCCAGATTAAGACCACCGACCATGCTGGCCATGTCAGTCATGTCCAGCTTTGTTTCTGATGTGTATCTCCAATGCTTTATCTGGGTCATCATATTGACTCTTGCACAATATAAGTCTGTGTATGTTAAGTATCCACAACTTTCTGATCATAATAAAGTATTTTTAGAGAACATTATTATTTTTTCTAGTGTTGAATCATGTATGTATAAATTATATAGCTCTGAAAGCGAATAGTGGGATAAATTTGGTCCTGTAATGAAGGATGATGCTAATCAGTTCAAGTAATTCAAAGTTAGTATGGAGGTGGATGTCATACAGTATATCCAGCTCCCAGGCAAATGCATCTATTCCCACATTCTGAAGCATTCACACTCAGGTTGAGCAATAACACGACCATGACAGAAAGAATACATCAGTCTCTTTCAATTACACCAACTCTCCCACTACACACCACTTTGCATCTATACACCAGGTTATTATGCATGAGCTAAACTGTTGTGCGGAATTAAATACGCCGCTTGACCAACATTTGAAAAGTCACAGCAGAGCAAAATCTGACGTCTTCTCATGAATACTGACAAGCTACCCCAGTGCTGCTGCCTGAATATCTTTTGACTACCCAGGGCAGGAAAAACAGGACCCTACACATAGGCATTTTTAGCACTGTGAGAATGAGGCTGCTGTGCAGCCATTATTTAGATCTTTGGGTTTGTGCTATGAGCTGTTCTCTCTCCAAGGCAGCTGAAACTGATGAATGTAATTCATCACAGAAACCCAAACTCACCATATGGCTGTCACTGCATGAGGTGAAACAACACAAACAAGCAGCAACTGGTCAAAGTCAACACAATCCAATGCTGAAAGTAGCTGTGGGGGCTGGAATGATTCATCGTCCACCCTTCAACATGAAACCATGTAAAGCAGTGAGGGAAACTCTGCCAAGAGGAAGAGGAAGCCATTTTCGCTAGCATATGCACAAGCACACAAAATACACACGCTCATACATTTGTACCTTCAAACATAAGCATAGCCTTATGTGTCGTTTACATAAGAACTAATTGTGTTTTACCTGTATTTCGGGCGCCATGGTTGAAGTCGAAGGTTCAGCGTGGAGAAGAACAGGAGACGGCAACAAAACAAAACAAAGAAAAAGAACAAATTAGCAAACACTCAATAGCAAGAAGCAAAGCATATAAAAGATGGAAAATAAAAACACGTGTTAACTTTGCAAGTTTAGGAACCAACAGACCTGAAACTACACAGCCAATTAATTATTTCTAGCTTTCCACTTTCCTTTTTTTGTTTACTTCTGAGCACATGTCAGGTTGCGTGCTCTACCAGATACATTTTAGAAATGTTAACTGATCTGCTGCAAAGTTTCATTTTCATAACTGATCTATGATATGGAAAAGAGACTCTGTTACATGTGATTTCAATTTGACAGTCCCTGAAACTAGCAAATGGAACCACCAGAGCGACTGGTCAGGATAACAATGAAAATCTGAGAAAATTTGTGAATATTTAAAATACAACCTGTTAAGCTGAGGCTGAATTCAGCATACTCACAGCCCGTCTGACTATCCCTGTCATCACCCCATTTTTCTTCTTTGTTGCAACACTACAGTTCTGCCAGGATTAGTTCTATCAGGACTATTTCAGATAAACTAGGACCGTTATTCCATCTGCATTTGGCACTGTGGGCTGTACCTTTGGTACCTCATTGTACTTATATGCGCATACTTCAGGAGCCCAAGGCAGGAAGAGCAGCAGCAAGACCCCTGATAATGGACACGACACTGACTTGCAGATAAAAGGTTTCTAGATGAACATTAATCTGTAGGAATCTGAGAACTGAGGTGGTAAAAAAAAAAATTAAATGTCCCCACGAATAGCTAAACCAGGATAACAATAGTCTGATATGTTCCACAACACGGGTGCATTACCCTGCGGAAAAGAAAAAATTGTAGTTTTTGACTGCACAACATCATTCCAGGATGTGTCACTGGATGGTCATTTACTACGGGGATCTGACCTCACCAATTGGTGTCTTGCTAAGGTTTCCAGACGAGCCTGTAGCAATGATGGCAGACGTTAAATTTTTTATTAGGTGAGGGTTCTCGAAGAAAATTCCCACCTACTGCAATGTTTGTGGTGGTCAGATGGCAGTCTTAGTGCACAGACGAAAGAATATCAGGTGCCAGCGCACGTTTTCAGATGAAAATCACCTCTTAGTCTTGCTTCTTATACTCTACAAAGAACACCAGGAAGCATGGCACACCTCTACAAGCTGCTGAAATAGTTTAGTGCAACTTCTACATAGTTTAAAATCTGTCTAAAAAAGACAAAGATGTCTCGCTGGTTAAGAGTCCTTGAGAGTTGTGTATAGAAGGAGGTTTTAATCTCACAAAACAGGTAAACAATAGCCAAACATTTTTTGTCAGCAATTGCTGCAGAACATAGAGGCAATAACCTAGCAGATCTCATTCATGATGCCTTGCTCACTGAATGAGAAAATACGATGACACATTCACACTCAGTATCAAGCTACAGGGCCAGGACCAGACAATGACCAGTAAAAGCATTCTGCATATTGTTTCCTGCCACCTGTTTATTTCCTACTAAGGTTCCTCTGAAGGATCTTTGCAAAGAAAAGCACAAATGGGATTTTTTTTTTTAAAGAAAAAAGAAGAAGAAGAAAGAAATCAGTGACTGGTAAACTGAGAAATGGTAGAAATGGTATAAAGAGCTTACTCGTCTTTCAAACTACAAAATTAACAAATGCATTTAACCTGGATTTGTGCACACAACTGCAGCAGGGAAGTTGAGAGTAGGGGTTGGAAGACGCACTCTGATAATGGCCCACATTTTGTTGCTGCAGAGACTGAGTTGAGTGAGGTCATTGAAAACATTAACCAGTCACATACACTGAAAAGGCTATGCAGAAGAAGGGCATAAATTTTTTAACAGCCCAGTCACATCTCATAAAGGAAGTGTCTGGGCACGGCGAGTCCGTACAGACGATCCTAAGCAACCTAGTAAGATTATAGACACTCACACATGACATTCTCCAAACTCATGCATAAGATTCAAAGTATGATTAAATAGGCGAACCACGTGAACCAAGCTCAGCCTTCTCGAAAATTAGCACCTCACCATTTGCTGCTGATAAAGCCCAACATGCTGCCTTCAAAAATGACCTGTATGCTAGGACATGATGGAAACAAGCACAATAGCTTGCAGATATTTTCTCACCAGATGAACTTGTGAACACTTGCCTCTCCTTCGGGAGTGGCAAAAATGATCAAAAAGAAAAGAAAAAAGTTTGAAATCAAGTCCAGAGATGGGGTGCTAGTCATCGACAGCTCATGAAGAATAGTCCAAAACATTCCAGACTCAAAAGGAATGATATAAGAGACCCATAAATAAACTCTGAACACAAAGAAATCAAATGATAAAGGAATTTAGAAAAGGTGGACTGATGAAAATTGTTATTTTAATTTGTGTACTGTTTTAAATTTTCCCATTTATTATCTAAGTAAATTATTTCTGTGCATAAAATTCATTAGTGACTTGCTTAGAGAACTAGAAGGTGTGACACTACAGTATTCATGTGATCTGAAATATCTTTTTCCCATTTTGAGGCTAACTAGGGCATAGGGATGAATTAGAGAGAAATGCAGGTAGAAAGTCAAAGCTCAATAATGATGAGTAAAAATGCCAAGGCTGATAATAACACAAGGCCTTCTTTTCTAGTACGAAACTTTTTGTAATGTGTAAACACTGAAATCTTTTTCCTTGAACTATCTGACACCCTGTAAATGAAGAACTTAACAAGCTCATCTAGTCAAACAGGCCCTCCAGTCACAACCCTGCAACTCTTTTGTGCCAGTGGGGTTCAGTAAATCTTCATCATGCACACAAAAATTCAAATGATAGCGCTAACTCAAGGATAACTATGTATTATTCACACTTTATACCTTTATACGGGGCATGGCTACTTCATTATCTTCATAAAGATTAAGCATATACAGTATGCTAAAGCTTCATAAGCTGTAAAGCTTTTTCTGGAGAGCTTTTTTAAACATTTCTGCTACAAAAAACTCAACGGATATTTATTTTGATGTCAAAAACATACATCATTCAAATATATAAAAAACAGCTCCACTTTTAGTTTATATAAAATGAGCACTTACAGTAAATTATACTTATTAATCAGAGACCAAAGTGCCACACGTATGCTATATATTTCTCAGAAACCCCTTAATAATTCCACATTCACCTTATGCCAGATAGGTGTGGCATAAGATGGTGTTTTATACTCTGTGACTGAATGATGGCCTGGCTTAAAAGCCAATTCTGAAATTAACACTAATAGTAACTGAAATTTAGCTGTGCTGTCTAAATCAGAACAGAAATGGAAGGATCTCAGACTAGCATTTTTAAATTCTTGATCATCTTGGACATTCAGTGGTGCTTTTCGGTAATCTCAGTCTCTCACTGAACGTGCTGGTCAGTCACAGGAGCACGTTCAGTGAGAGACTGAGATTACCGAAAAGCACCACTGAACGACACAGGAAATCTTTCCTGCCTGTGGCCATCTCCCTGTACAACGCATCCACTTAACACACTGGTTACTGCTACAACTACACATGTTTCTTTCCCAGCTATTTATTTATGAGTGACTTATGTATGTATGTATATATATGTATATATTGTACTATTCTTAGTTAGCGTATTGTCTGTCTTGTCTTAATGTTGGTTTATAATGGAGCACTGTAACAAAAAATAATTTCCCCCAGGGATCAATAAAGTATTCTGATTCTGATTCTGATTAAAATTGTAGCTGTTGTGTGATTTGTACTGCACTTTAATGTTGTGTGATCTGTCAGATTATGCACTCATTTGATTTCCAGGGAAGAGACTACTATACTTATTTTCTATACAATCAACATTTAATTCATAGAGTCGATCATTCTAATTCTGCTTCAGAGCTTTAATATTTCAGTAGAATCAGATTTAACCTATGAAATCCAAGAAAATTCATGGAGTTGGCCCTGAAAATAAGACTGACAATAAATATAGTAAATAATATAATAAAAATTGATACCACCTTTCAAAAAGCTCCATATCAGCACAGACAATAACAAAAAACGCAGACCAAGACTCTTATTATATTTCAAGCATCACAAAAAGAGTTAGCGAAGAAAGAAAAAACAGTGATGCGAAACATTTTTGTAATTTTGCTGCCATATATCACAACAGTGGATTTTAAATTAAACTTTAAAGATTGATTAATTGAAATTCAGCCTTACGGCTTTAATTCAAGGGTTGTGAGAAAACTGTTGCATTTACCCTTCGGGAATAATTACAACATTATATAATTACACTAATTACACAGTTTTCATAAATTTAATAATTTGATAGTGACCTATAAAGACCTACTTGAGACCTATTCACTCTTTATTCCATTACCAAACATGACTGGCAGATAAAACATGGAGATGATTTCAAGCATCCCAACTTCATTTAAAAAAGAATGAATGTGCTCATAAACTCATGAGCATCTCTAATGACAGAAAGCACTTACGTAGAAACAGGATAGACAAAACTTTTCATAGGAATGGATGTGAATGGGTGAATGAGACAAGTTGTATAAAATGCTTTGAGTCAAAAGACAAAATTCCTTCCTTGATGAATAAACTCCTTCACAACATCTAGCCAAGTGTGGAACAGTCTAAAAGTAGGCCTAGCATAGTTAATTTCAACAATCAACAGAGGCCTTAATGAACTGAAATACAGAAGGTTTATGACAAGGTCTCAACCACTGGATTTGTACCAGAATGATGGGAAGAGAACAATTTGTAAACCAAAACTGCAGCTCATAATCCACCGCCTACCACATCAAACTCAGTAAAAGCAGTGATCTAACTTTAGTACAAAGCAACAACTTTCCCAAAACCTTATCTTTTTACACATTACACAGTCATGTAAACACGTATCAGCCAAAGCTTATTTAATTCAGACTATACTGAACAGACTGCTGCTTGAATTCAGCTATTGCGTATCTCATGGACCTGATGCTGCTGGCCTGCAATTTTAGCTTGTTGTTTACAGTCTCCTTTTTATCCTCTGCTAATTTTGTCTCATTATATCACCTGCAATTAAGTGAAGAGATAAGAGTAAAGGTGAACATTAAAGATAATAGAGGATGTCATTACAGAGTCAGGAGAAGAGAGTCATTGATTCCTCACCTGTGAAGGATAAACAAACTATAATATTTAATTACATGTAATATGATCAGCTTGTTTTTAAGTTCTCTCTTAACTCACAGGCATGAAATTCTAGTTACTGGAAATTCTGTTTATTGTCAGCAGTGCGTATTACTGGTTTGACTTTGAACTGGGCTCAGTCAACAGCGTAAACACATCCCACTGGGAGCTCTGGGAAGTTACAAGCCATGTTAACAGTGCTGCATCAACTGGCAGGATAAGTGAGAAGGAGTTGCAAGGGGCTGTGTACATGAGAACAAAGTGAAACTTAATAAGAAAAAAAGAGACAGAATAAATCTAAGACGGGGTGAATATCTGTGAAACTGAATTGTGAACTGACTAAAATGTTTCTCCAGTGTTGATGATAGTGATATGGTTATAGTACCATGTCACTATGATTAGAGCACTTCGCTCTCGCTCTGTAGGCTTACTTGTTGTTCCTAGAGTATTTAAAAGTAGAAAGTGAAGGCAGAGCCTATGGAACCGGCTTCCAGATCCCAGACACTGTCTCTACTTTGTGCTGAATCATACTTGTTATTAACCTCTGTCTCTCTTTCACAGCATGTCTTTTATCCTGTCTTCCTTCTCTCACCCCAACCGGTCGCGGCAGATGGCCCCGCCCCTCCCTGAGTCTGGTTCTGCCGAAGGTTTCTTCCTGTTAAAAGGGAGTTTTTCCTTCCCACTTTCACCAAAGTGCTTGCTCATAAGGTGTCATATGATTGTTAGGTTTTTCTCTGTATGTATTATTGTAGGGTCTACCTTAACCTCCTAGGACCTGGCGTCCACATATGTGGACATCACATTTTGGGTTATTTAGACCAAAATACTCAATTTTGCTCTACAAGGGCCTGATATCCTTTTAGAAGGACATTATAATGCTACTGTTCTATAAAAATTTTAAACAAATATCCTCCTATGTGGCTCTTATTTTTCTTAAAAAGAAAAATAAGGTAAAAAAAGAAATTCTGGTAATTGTTTGTTTTTACATTCATATGCCCAAATATCAAAGAGAAATTAAAAATGCATGCCGTGGAAGAGTTCGGGTCTTAGGAGGTTAAAGCACCTTGAGGCGACTGTTGTTGTGATTTGGCGTTGTATAAATAAAACGGAATTGAATTGAACTGAACACTACAAACCACCATGTAGGAGTATAGTGAAATAAACTGATCTCTGTTACAGCTGGATAGTGTAATGGTAAGACTAAACACCTTCGGAGCGGGAGTCACAAGTTCAATTCCTACCCAGTATCTAGTAAGGGTCCGAGCTAGACCCCCCATGCTAAAACCAAGCCCTGGAGTGGCGCAGTTATGTCTGCAGCCTGTCCCCAGCTCAGACACAAGAATTTCACTACATGTTGTACTCTGTATAATTGTGTATGTGACAAATAAAAAAGGTTGAGGTTGTTGTTGTTCTTTTAAAAGACACACTTTATATTCAGCCAAACTACATTTATTCCTCTTAGTTTCAGACAAATTAAGAACAAGCTGAATACAATATAAGTATATGCGGGTTACTGGAAAGTCCAACCTGCTCTAGTGTCTCAACCATTCTCCAAGATGAGGGTGTAGGGAAACAATTCTCTCATATACCGTGGAAGAATCGAATATGTTGTTTGTTAAGTTGACCACAGCTATCTCTAGCTGGTATATCTCAAACTGACACACAAAAGAAGTAACGTTTAATTTTATTCCAGCTAGTTTTGCCAACAAGGGTTTGGATCACCATGGCCGAAACCCCTGACAGTCAACTGAAACAGATCACAATTAGGGGTGCTATAAGGTGCCTGTCTGAATAAGAATTATGTTCTAATGCTGGATGGTGAACAGGTGGCTGGGGTGGATGCCACACAGGCCTGGCATGTCCAAAGGTGTAATGAGGGTCCAATGAATTATCTAGACACAGGCACCCAGTCCAGCTTCCACCACTGACAATATCAAAATTGATATCCCATCTTTAACAACATTCTGAGGGAGGCTGGGACATTGACCCTGAGAGGACAATGTTCTACACTTCATGGAACGCTGACACAGGTCTCTACCCTCATGAGGATTCTCAAGGATGCGTGGAAGCCCAACTAGTCTATATGTGCATTCTGGACGAGAAGAAGGAACAATACCACGGTCCTCTGCATTTTATTGTGCTTTAAGAGTATGGGCTATCTGGTAGGTTATCACCGAGAGAGCATTTCAAGCTAATGGTGTTGGACTCCTCCGTGGCTGTCCTCTGTCTCCGAGTCTGTTCACAACTTTTGTTAAGAGAATTTCCAGGCATAGAAAGATGGCAGAGAGTTTTTTGGTTCTGTGACCTCAGAATCTCCTCTTTCCTTTTAGCAGATGAACTAGTCCTACTTCAGGTGGTGACCTCCGCCTTTGTAGTGGGGCCATTTGCAGATGAGTGTGAAGGTGGAGAGATGAGAATTAGCACCTCCAAGTCTGAGGCCCACTTCATGTTGGAGATGAGTTGCTGCTCCAAGTGAAGGAGTTCAAGTATCTCAGGGTCATGTTCACAAGTGAGGGGAGTGAGAGATTGACAGACAGACTGGTGCAATGTCTGTAGCGATGCAGATGCTATACTGGTGTGCTGTGGTTAAAAGACAGATAGGCATGAAGCCAGCAATATGTTTTTTCAGCTATGTTCTTACTGTCCAATAGAATATGTTCATGGACACAATGGATGCAGTGAATAACCAGATGAGTTCTGATACACGAAATAGGCAATCTAGTTTGCCTATTTTGAGTCTATTTTCAGGGTGCCTTCATGCACATTATGTGGCTTACTTGCACATCTTTGAAAACACCATGAATGCTGAGTCACATGGTTTTAGACAAACATATGCCACTATCCAACTGCCAAAACCTCCACAAAGTTATAAATGACCCGAGTCTCTTTTTTCTAGGTTCTGAAAACATGCATGGGCTGTGCTTTAGAAAACATAATTTAATTGATGCTGTGTGGTTCCCTTATTAGCAACACAATATTGCAAGCATTTCTTGCACTTAATTCCTGTACAAATGAAACAGATACATTCCATCTCAAGTTGTTTTCAACATCACGTCTCAGTAATGGACTATCTTTTCAATTTTGGAAAGCTATTATAAATTTGGGGTATAAAACAGATGGAGATTTTACATCGGTTGCTCCCTAAAAGTGCTTTTGGTGTCATATGTATATTAATCTGACCATGATCTTGTAATGGGGACTGTAAAGATATACAATATTTGGACTGAAAATGCAGTAACTACACTGATCAGATGGCTTCTTGGTTGTTTACATTAGTTTCTTACATAAATTATACAGTTTAAAGTACAGATTGTTTTGCCAGCATGATTAAGTACATCAATACACTTACATCTATGCTCACATATGACATATAGAGCTACATTTAAAAAAAAAAATACTGCAACAAATAAAATGCTTCATTGTAAAATGTAATTATCCCCTAGCCCACCTGGAAAATTAACATGATCCTCCCACTGCTCAATCTGTTTTTGAATGAGTGACAGGAAGACAATTTGTTCACATTCTTTGGCAACAGGGACAAAGGCTGTTACTTGACCTTGACTCATTAACATTCCTTTAGCAGTAGCAGTATACTTACAACTTAAAAACTTACCAGAAACTCAGAATTATGTCATTAAACTAAGTATATTCAAGGCTATTACGAAAGTAGTAGGCAAGACTTTGGGAAGAGGACAATAGCTGAATCTCTTTAAGAAATTACAATGAAGCAAAGTAGACCATTTCACATGAATCCAGTGGACACCTTATTTTGTGCACTAAACTGACAGTAGGTAAATTCCCTTCATTCAGCTAATGTAGATTAACTTATATCACAGATGAAGATTAATGGATATTAAAGCTTTTCTAGGTGGCCAGATGCCTCAATATCTTTCTATTGGGAAATACAATAACCCGAAGCATCTGCAGTGCATGAAGCATGGACACTTTCCTCGTCATTCCCACTGAGGTTGAACTATAAATCAGATGAAAAATAAAACAGATTTTACCATTTCTGTGAACAATTTTCTTCACTAAGAAAGAATAACTTTAATCATAACACTCATTGTTGGATGAGGACAAAGAATGACCAGGCATGCCATTTACACATTTATTTCAAGAACTCACTGCATCCATTTATTAATTTTCTTAACCGCTTATCCAACTCAGGGTTATGGGGTTGCTGGAGCCTATTGCGGCAATTTTACTGAATGTACCAGTCATTAAATAATCATTAAATATAAATATTAGTGTTGGGTTATTGAGGGAAAAAAAAACCCTATGTGCTCTTGAGATCAGAGTTCTCATAAGAACAACTGCTGAATTATTATTCTCAGACTGTTGCATGTGTAATATGCGGCTCTGTATTTGTTTTGCTTTTTTCTCTATAGTAGCATGTTATTCAACAGGCTTTTTTGGCTGTTTCTAAGAAACAGAAATGCATTTTAAGGTAATGACGTGTTCTAAAAAATGGGAAATAAATAGACACATATTAAAGTAATTATTACAAAATATACTCAAAACTTTAAGTGCAATTATTTCCTTATTACATGGTCCTTTGCTTTCTAGCCACAGGATTCATGGTTATACTTATTATATAACTTGTATAACTTGTATAAAGTACAAGTTATACAAGTACAAATTAGAACTTGTATAAATTGTATAACTTCAGTCAGCAGTGGCTGTGGCAAAGTATCAATTATATTCCTAACACAGAAAAGGCTCCCTGATGGACCAGAACAACCATCATATTTACATTTTATAAGTAAAAGATCATAAGACGACGAAGAAACAATCTTTGTGTCTCAGGTCACAGGTACATGACAGGCAAAGTCGTAGTAACACGCATTAAAAAACCTTTTCACTTTGCCAGAAGATGAATCATCAATTTCACGTTCCTTCAAACATCACAAAAGTATTTAGAAGACCACGCAGACAAACACAGGAATCATCTAACAAAACAGAAAGTATAAAACGACTTATTCAACAACAATTATAACTTAAGACTAGAGCAGGGCGATATGACCAAAAATATTTATGACAATATACATTTGAAAATTTGCGATAACGATATAACTGACGATATAATTGACACTAGACAAAATACTTCACAACTCCACAACTTTATTAGTGCAAAAAAAAAAAAAACCCATCAATGTATTTTCACTTAAACAAGCAGCTGTTTTTTATGTGCATTAAAGTTATATAAAAATTTAACAGTGCAAATGCAAATTCCTTGCTGACAGTTTAACCAAAAGGCATTTCCAGTGGAAATTGGCCGACATATCCTCAGCATAAAAACGTATAATATCCACAAAACTTAAAAAGAGGTTATACACACACAATACGGTAATATTATGTTGAAGCACAGTACGTATCACTCCGCGAGGCTCCTACCTACGATAGCCGTAATGCTTATCAAAGTCATGCTAAAACATTTGACTCTTTTTCAAGCGCCGTGTACGACATAAAATCGTTTTGAGGTCAGTAAACACAACCAGAATTCATACATAAGGCACACGGGATTATAAGGGGCACTGTCGACTTTCAGAAAAATCAAAGGATTGATTTTAAGTGTGCCGTATTTTCCAAAAAACACGGTAATAACGACGGCCCGCTAGCATGTGCTACCAAAAATAGTGCTTTGCTGTGTATTTGATGGACGAAAGCTAAACCAGTTCCACACCACTGAAGTTGCAGCATTTTTACAAACCAATTCTGATTCATCTGTTTCATTCAGCGATCCGCCTTCGCCCACCTCATTCTCCGTCGCCGCCATGCTTTTTCCGCCATGTGCGTGAAAACAAAGGCACTTCACATGCGTGTTTTACCATTATTCTATCGTGATATTTCATTTTCTTATCATTGCCCAACATTATACTGGTGAACGGTATAATATGGCCCAGCCCTACTTAAGACTTTCTCATGAACAAATTACTTTTATTTACTATTATTTTTGATGCCTAATCCTGGACTGAATGAGACAAATGTTACCATTTCTGTCCCTCATCTAGCCAGCCTCACATTCATGGCATGGAATGGGACATAAAAAGAAAAAGAAACACAATATGTATTTTAGGTCCCACCACCTCCTTCACTGCCTGTGCCAGTCTTATATCATAGCTCTGAAACCGATTACTCCCCCATTCTGGATTTGTGCATATATTTAACCTCCACAGTGGATTGTGTTACTCTGTTCTCCTTGGTATCCCGCAGCCTCTCCTTACACTTCCATTATGAACATGCCGGACAACAAACTAAGATAGCTGCGTGTAGAACTGTAGTAATTCTTTGTATGCTATTCTCTAAAGAAAAACCACAGTTAAGAAATACATGTGAATAAGAAATAAAATACAACTGCGCAAAAAGAAAGTGACAACATCTTTTTTTTCACCAACCATGTTGGTGGTGAACACGTTTCAGATACATAAAGACTATTCGTTTAAATATGAATCACAATGTGGCATATCGTTTCAGTCAAAACAGAAGAGCAAAGGCGTATGCAGAATTTAAATGACAGCAGTTTTATTGGATTATGATTTTCCCCACTTTTTTCTAGAGAAAGCAAATGTAAAATCAGAAGCCTTGGTGTTTAGACGTGCTCACTCTTCATCGCTAAAGCAACAATATGTGAAGCCCTTGGGCTACTGGAAGCTGTCAATGAGTCGGAAACAATAGGGTGCTGGATGTTTCTCACTGTATGTATTTCACATTAAGCCGTTTCATCCCCTCCTACCTCTCAAATGCTTCATTGTGAGTGTGAATTTCTACCTCCTACAATCCCTCTCCCTCTTAGTCTCAATTAGGGAGCTGGCAACTCTGATCAGGTGATGCTGTACTTTACTCGTTTCCTGTGGGAATCAATGGCCACATTTAATCAAATGGCTGGAAGCTAATGGCTTTAGTGGAGCTTGGGGTGTAGCATAGGTCAGTATCAGACAGCAGAGATAAATGACAGCTGACATCCCTCCTGGTAAAAAACACTTGAAGGGCATCTTAACAGAAAAGAAAAATAAAGTTTTAGATTTTCATGAACACTAATGTTTAATTACTCCCATGCACCTGGAGCCCCTACAGTGCAGTTACAGTCAGAAATCATTCACTGTTGGAAAGCCAGCTACACCCTGATTAGGGCTAATAGATTATTTTGTGGTTTCACTGCTTAATACGAAAGTAGTCTATCAATCTGACTTGGAGACAACTTGATCAATAGCCTTATTGCCCCCCTCACCCCCAGACTGTTTCTTCTATGGAATATGGTATGTCAACAGGTTTTAGCAGATTCCCAAAGTATTCCAAACTTGTCTATATCCACATCTACAGCTAGTAAGACTCCATCCCACATCTAATGATCGTTTGTAGAGTACTGCTTTCATCTCCAGAGCTTCTTGAGTGACAGAAAGTTTTGTTCCATTGCCCCACCAAATGCAGATCTAAGTTTCTCGCTTCAGGCACTGCCCAAACCACACTCCACTGGGCCTGGCATTAGCTGTCAGCTGAGTCCCAGAAGCTAAACCAAGATCAATAAGACTCCTTCTGCTTGACAGCTCCCTTCACTTCCAGAGTAAAGCATCTGGCTCAGAGGTTGCTGCCATGAAAAGACACCAGCCACCCTATGATCACTGCCCCCTCAGCAATAAAGGTAGGGAACATAGTTCAATGGAAGTTAATAGCCCAAACCTTCCTTGAACTGCTCACAAAGCCCATTAATGAAGCAGCACTTGGGTTCCTCCCAGTTCAATTCAATTCAATTTTATTTATATAGCACCAAATCACAACAGTAGTCATCTTATTCACTTAATATTTTAAGGTAAACACCATACAATAACACAGAGGAAACCCCTACAATCAAACAACCCTCTTTAAGCAAACACTTAGTGACAGCGGGAACAGAAAACTTCTTTTTAACAGGAAGAAACCTCCTGCATAAATAGGCTCAGTAAGGGGCAGTCATCTGCTGTGACCAGTTGAGGGTAATGGGAGAGGCAGGACGAAAAACACACTTTGGAGGAAAGCCAAAGATCAATAATAACGAATGATTAAATGCAAAACGACGTATAAACACAGAGAATGAGAAGACATGAGTGCACAAGAAACACTCGGTGAATCACGGAAAGCCCCCAGCAGCCTAGACCTGTTGCAGCATAACTAAGGGAGGATTCAGGGTCACCTGATCCAGCCAGTATACGTAATCACACCTTTCCAGGTTTTGCTGTCATTGACATGTAAAGGTGATGTACTGACTATAACAAGTTTTGGCAATTGGGGATTAGACCATCATTTTCTTCAATTCCAGTTGTCCCCCAAGCAAGCTAATGGTTGGACCAATTAAAAAAAAATGTGAAAATTAAACTCCCTTCTTGTCCCTGCAGGTGGTCTATGCTATTCCCAGAGCTGTGCTCTTCTCGACCAGTGTTGTTCCTGGGATCTGCTGGAGCCATCTTCCTGATGTACTCATAGGTGTTTGCTGTCTCATCCTGCACAGTGGTTCTGACACTAACTAATCCTTGGCTTTCTTTCTTTCCCTTAGTGGATAGTCTCAGGCTGTTGGATTTAGGGTGAAACTCTCCATGCATGATCAGGAGCTTTTTTGTCTTGATGTCAGTGGCTTCTCCTTTGTCCAGCTTATTATCCCAGCAAGGTACCTGATCACAGTCGATCACAGGGTACCTGATCATAGGTGTTAATAGCCCGGATCATGTTATTTCCATTTAGCTGACTCCCCAGGACTTGCCTTACGTTCTCCAGGTATTTGGTGGTTGAGGCTTTCCTAGCGACCTCGTCATGGGATTCCCAGATGCTTGTAGCTGTACTCATTGTCTGAAATGTTGCCTCCTGGTAGTGTGATCCTATGAGATTCCGGCCTATGCAGAAAAACAGTGGGGACAGGGCATCTCCTTGGTAGATCCCACACTTGATGGTGACTTGTACTATAGGCTTGAATCATCTGAAGTTGTTCACTACACAGTTTTTTTTTTTTTTGCTATCTTCATACATGTATTATGTATCATGAGTGGAAGATGTTAGCAAGTTTATATTTGGGTTATCTTGTGTTTGCCTATAAACAACTTTGGAAGTGAATATTAAGATGTGTGAGTGGTAATGGACCCTGGAGCAAACACTTGAACTTGAATAATGAACAAAAAAGAGACTCGGAGTGAAAAAACAGAGAAAGTAAAAACATTTGCCCTTTTGTTGACTTGCTCTCAAATGAGTTGAATGGTTAGGTACAATCATTATTCACTCTTTTAGTAATGCCTTCAGTACTGCCATGTTTTGCCACTGGCAGGAGCAAAATTAGCAAAAGTATTTTCTTGCAATGATTAGACTTAATGTTTAATATTCAGAAAAAGAAAGTTGTTTCAGCATCGCAGAAACTGTTTGCTAAAAGAAGGAATAACATTGCCTCTGGGATATTGTTCACTTTTACGGTGCTTGATGTCTTTATTTTGAAAATGACTGTACGTACAGCAGGATAATGAGAGTGACACTGGGATTCAAGGACCATTATTTACCTATTCAAATATGCAGCAGTATGGCGCACTTCATAGGAATATAAATAAAGATTTGCTCCTGTAATGGCTCCTCTGAAGGTTTATTTCCAGGCACTTGTCAAACGACATATTTTCACAACAAAATCCCTAATGTGTTTTTATACAGTCACTTTCAGACTAGGCTGCATAATTAGGTAGCAGAAGCCTGCTGGATGATCAGATATTTAGAAAGTCATATGGCGGAAGTGTCTCGGTGTTGTCACAACCCATAAATCAGAGTTGCAGTTGCATAGTTGTTGATTTAAGTGATACTGTAACAAAATGATCAAAACTTACAGAGCATGTAACCTGAGGGAGACAAAACCCCTATACGCACCTTTCCATTTCTAAAACTCAAATAGAGTTTAAATAAAAGACAGTGCAGCGAATAAACACACCCAAAATACTGGTCTTAGAGAGAGCGGGCAGGACTGTAGCTTGAGACTGACATGTAGAAAAGCCAGGAGGAGGAAGATTAGAAACCAAAATCAAACAGCGAACAAAGAGACTCTCCAAATACTAACTGATTAATGGGGCAAACAGAGAAAATAACACACTGCTTTCCAGACAAGAAGATGTTTTCTGTTGGATGTGACATAATGTTAACTTTCAGGCTCATTGGTATGAGCTCAAGTCCCGCAATTTAAATGTTGGCACCGAATCTCTACAAGTGAAACAAACAGCACTTCAAATTCCTCCGCAGACTGGTGACTTCAATGAAGTATCGCAGCATCGCATCATTAGCTCTAAACTGAAAGACTAGACGACTCTCACTACACCTCCTCAACACACGTCATAAAACAGACAAGCCTAAAAACAACAAGTCTAAAAAAACAGCGGGACTGGAAAAGAGAAGTTGGAGCAAAACCAACAAAAACAGTCACCTTAATTCATCTGATTCACATCATGTTTATCGTCCAAGCAAATTTAAATGTGTTCTTTTGGTCACCACTCTCTGCCCTTTTGGATAATCAGCACCTGCACCTGACGGCTTGATTCCTTGACATTACTGGGCTGGTGAATAGGTTACACAGAATGTAGCTACAAAAAGACTGGCTGTGCATGAAAACGGCTTACATCTCAAGTGTTTTTAAGGTTCAGCTTCATTATATCTGGTGAAATGTAGGTATTCAAATGGAGAAAAAGATTTAAAAAATCGAGAGGAATTAAATTCCATGTTTGTGTTCCACTATTTTGCAATAAAACACCTGGATCATCTTACTGTGTTGAAGGTCCCAAGTGTCAGCTGTCTTTAGCTGTGCATACTTGCCCCCCTTGTTTAAAGAGGACTATAGCGGCAGAAAGGAGACCATGAGGGCATATTAATTCCTGAGGCAGAACTATCTTGCATGTATTTTACATAAGCTTGGCACGAGCTAACGCTCAACATGGAAAACGTGGCCATGATCAGCCACCCTGAAATCCCATATATAAATCCGATCTTATCATATACTGCACGTTTCGATGGTAATAACACACTTATCCTAATAGTTCAGACTGAAGAATCTTTAAATCCTGCGCTTCATAAACTTTTATATCTCTCATTCTACGTACAGAGACGTATCGAAGTCACATACCATAGTAGTAACTGTAATAGATACTGTGTGGAACAACTACAATCAAATCAGTGCTCAGAAAATAATCTGAAGCTGACCCTGAATATATGACCCTGTGTATGAACATGAATCAGGGTTGATTATTATTGAATGGAGGTCCGGCAGAAATCATTGACTGCTTCATAAGATTGATCTAGTTTTTATTGACTGCAATAACTGAAAGCAGAGGAGCGCTGCCCTGTCAGCATCTTCTGTTTGTTCCTTCACAGGCAGCGTTTCTTTCTTTCTCCCCGTGCTGTTCAATTCCTTTATTAACAAAGCTCTGAAAAAGATCACACAGATAATATAATGGCTTTGGTGCTGGTCCAATGACTACAGAAGCAGGATTTCAAACTAGGTTTAAAACTGTTAAAGCAGTAGAAGGATGGAGGAATGCAATCCAAGCCAAACGGTGCAGCACCTGACCTTCGTATGTTTGGTGGGTCAAAGTATTTTATGAATTGTCAGTAGAACTGGCTTCACAGGTCAGTCACTCAGTCTTTTGCTTGTCTGCCCTAGATAAGTTTCACCCAGAAAGAAAATTTTAAAAAAGGCCTGAAACTGCCACAATCAAGGGCAAGAATGAAGAGACGATGAACACCACGGATGCTGAATGCTGAGTGACAGTGTTGCCAAAGGATGGACGCTGAGCAGCAGCATTTATTGCCCCATTCTCAACCCAATCACTGCTGAACCAACTGCTGTGGATTTCAATCTAAGTGGAAACATTTTCAGTTTGATCCAACGATTTATAGAAAAAAATGACCTGTAGCAAAAGGCCAGATCATAGACGGACACAGCTTTTTTTTTTCTTCTCTATTTTGCCTGCACACGTTGTGCTTTCTCTGTCACATGGTTATTAAACCTTGCATCTCCTTCTATATTTATCCTTACCTTTCAGTCAAAGTGAGTGAAATGTGTAATTTAGCTTCAGTAGGTGTAACTGCTCAATGGTTATGAAGTGCTACGTGTCAGAAATTCTTTTAAAGGACATTTCAGAAACATTGATTCCAACAAGCTTTCAGGCAAATTTCTATCAAATGAAAATTAGAACTGTGTCCAAAAGCTGTATTTTAGTGACATTAAGTGAAAGAATCGTTTTATCTTCCAGACTCTTTGGGTTGCATTTCAAAGCATCTCTTCTTGGTAAAAAGTTCATTCTTTGTGTTAACTACTTATTTTGACTGAATGACTTCACAGAGATCTTTCTGTGGAATATTACATGACATTACATCATTTGAGCTTCAGGATTCTTCGTCTTCCTCTCCCCCCTTTATTCATATCTCCCGGTATTTTATCTCTTTTTTCTTTTCTTTTTTTTAATCTTCCATATAGTTAACTAAGACAAATTCTTGTTTTTCTTTTACACTTTTTGCACCATTCTATACTCTGAAAAGTAAACGTGACATAAAGGGTGGAAAAATGAGACACGCCGTCAGCAAAACTGAAGAACGTAATGGTGCATTCATTCATCTATCCATTGCTGAAGGCAGGGATGTGAAGATGGAGGACATATACATGCACACATATGGCGACATACAGAGAAAATATGATGTTATGTTAAAACTTAGATTGTGCCTGCCATAGTCTCTCAGCTCTTCTTCACCAAGTCTTTCCAAGTAACAAGAGCCAAGAATCACACACACAAGTATTTCTCTCTTCAACTAAAGCCTCATTAATTTGTCCCAAATCATTCAAATGGCCCACACTTTGATGTGTTCACTGGATTCCATTCTTGTGTTTACTCTCAGGGAAACATCTTATGCGAGGAAAGTAACACACCTGGCTCCAGTGACATCCCAAATTAGTGTCAAAATAATGTGTCAAATAATGTCAAAGTGGCATTAATGTAGTCATTAATCTTTGATTTCTTCTAGGCTTTCTTTTATGGGAACATGTCAAATGCTAGATTATAAGGATTGCATACTCCAAGTTACATCATTCATTTTTTTTGTAGACATTTACATCTACAACTGAGCTTCTCTCAGTTTCTGACTGTGATAAATACTTAAATGCCAGTCTGGTTCTTGCTATAGTGAAAAGCTGTTTTTATTTCTACGTAACTATGTATGTTTAAGCATAGAAACTAATGTATATATCATCAAAGTCATGCTGGACATTTTCTGTGTTAAAGCAGACCATGGCCCTTCATTAATTCCTCTATGACCTTCATCCAGATGAGAACTGTTTATTCAGAATATTGAGAATAACATAAAAAGGATATTATTAATTAACCCCTGTTGTAGGAAAATCTAAAAGTATCATACATATATATAAAATTAATAGAAAATATATAAGAAAAGATTGACAGAGCATGTAATTATAGAAATCATTAAAAACATCTTTCTATGGTATTTTTCTGTGCTTACACTGCAATCATTATAAATTTAAATTTAAAAATTACATTTTAAATTTATGGTAGCAAACCCTTTGCTGGCACACCTTCTGACCAGAACGGATTGAGGTGAGCAGAACCTATATTAAGGAAAAGGAAAAGACACCAGAATGGCCCAATCTACAGGTTATTTATAAATGATTAAATGTGTGGAGTAGCACTCGGTCCTACCAAAACATGACACTAGCATTTAATTAAAATCTCAAGTTTAATTTTAACAATTTTGACAGGAATTAGACCACATTTTTTGTACAACCTAAAGAAAAGAAAGAAAGAAAAAAAACTTTTACAAACTGTTGACCTAAAGTTTAAGAGGCCTCATGCATGTAGAAGAGCTGGGCTCAATCTCCAGAGATTATTTGGCTACTGGTAAAGGGACATGGCTGCTTTGAGTGGCAAATGTGTCAACACAGAGAGCTAACTGATATCTCTATGCTTCATTGTTGCTAAGACACTGAACTAGTTTTATCAGCTGTGTTTATGTTCTTGTGGCATTTGCAGCATTTTTCATTATCTGACAAGTATATGGTTTGCTGTGATGTACATACAGGACAAGAACCTTGTCCTTCTTTTGAGGTGAGTGAAATTCTAATATTTTAACTTTGTGTTACTTAGAACTTAAGTGGCAGATATGTGTTTGTGTATACAGTCCATTAATGCAGTGGTTCCCAAACTTTTTTTGCTAGGCCCCCCTTTGTTGTACAAGAAAAATGTTCACCGAAAATGGAGATTTTTTTAAAACTCCTTTTTTGCGTTTACATGTGGACGAGGAATACAGAGTTCATCACGCAACATCAAAGGTATGTGCCTTTTTTCACGTCATGCTGTGCGCCACGTTATTGTTTACATGAGATGAATTGCAGAATGGCAGGTAGAGACAAAATTTACTGTTACTGTTAATCTGACTATCTGCAGGTTTTACACGCTTACGTATACACATGCAGTTACTGTCACTCCATTTACAAAGGCAGAGGCGTCACGGTGTGATTATTTTAGGTGTAGCTGTTTTTTCCCTGTGTAATAATATTCAACATTGCTATCAATACATTTTTCAAAAAGTGCCTCTCTGTGCAAAATGGGTTCAAAAACATAAACAACTGTTGGATGCTGTTTGTCCGTGATTTGAACCGAAGGAACAAATCGTGGCAGGATCAGCCTGATGTTATTTGTATCCCTGCTGTAACTTTACTGTATAAAGAGCTAACATCTCCAAAATGTCAGGAGTAGTTAGTTATTACAACAAGTGTTTGTGAACTAAAAATCAAGAATGTGGGATTCTGCAGGGGAGACCTACCTTGGCACTTGTGCAGGTGAAACCAAAGGGAAGATTTGCTTCACCATATTTTCTAGTCTTTGGCTTAGAATGAAGTTGGTTTGGAAACATATTCAGCGACGCTTCATCTCCTGCTTTGCGTTTGTGTAGGCGCCCCATGCTAGCAGTGTCCAAGCCATTTTATTTTTTTCCCCCTTTTCATACCGCGCCCCCGCTGCAATGGCTCACACTTTGGAAAGCTCTGCATTAATGTATGTTGTTATCCAGGGCCACTAGTCTTATAGATTCAAAAATGTACAGTGTATTTGGTTTTTTAAAAATACCCTGTTTTTTCTGTGCTGGAAATTATGCAAAGATGAGTATTGCTGTGTTCAGAATGGTCAGCTGTGTTATAGCTAACAACAGGGGGCACATTAAGGATAAAGAGCTGGTCTTAGCTTTGCAACAGTGAGACTTTCTGATGTTCATTTATTATGCTAATCTTGCTCCTGTATTCCCATAGCTAAACCCCAAAGAGAGGGTATAATGCCAAGAAGTGTATGTGTGTAGGTTGTGTGTGTGAATACCTCAAGTGTATGCAAGATAACTGGATTGTGTGCAATCATTTTCTTATGAAATAAGAAAATATGAGGAAGACAGTGAGGTTGTATACAGAGATGTAAACAGTAAGGTCCAAAGCTGTGGACTGACACTAATGTTATTCTTACTATCTACTGTATTTCCTAACTGTCACACACAAGCATTAAACTGCTGAACCCTTTCATGAGTGAAAGTGTGTGAAAGAGCATTGACAGCTTGGTACTGAAGAAATGAGCAGATGAAGTTGAGGTTTTGGACTGACAGCTTATAACAACCTGTCTAACATGAGACCGAGAGACCATCAGTCCTCTGAGCTCTGTTTTAACATCCCAGTACCCGTGCACCATGCCAACTGGTTGTCTCCAATCAGTCAACACAGCAGAAGGATGGCTGTCATTCAGCTGATGTCCAATAAGTCCATTACTGGAGTTGATGATAATGCATCATGTTAGCAAATAGACAGTTTGACCGCCATTGACATTGTTCTAATGTTGCTCATAGCACATTAGATAAACTCTGATGAATGTGGGATTGTTAACAAAGGCTGTGGTGTAGTGTTTTAGAGAAACAAGCCGCCATAAAAACATTATTCAGGTTGAGCTAAAATTGGGAAATGGAGCCTAACGCTCAGTCAAGTCTCCATTAATGATAGCCTTTGTTAAAATAAAGTCTAATTAATGTCTCTCTGTTAATCATTCAAGACCAGCAAATTTGTTCTTCACTAAGGTGTTAAATGTTTTGATATAAATTAATGTGCACGTTGTGTGAAGAAAATAAATAAATCAAAGTCAGAGAAACATGTCACAGGAAGCTGAACCGTTTATAGCAACAAAAGCTTACATAAGATGTGTTTGACTGATGAAGCTCTGCTCTCTGGGAAACTCCTAAATCAATCAAAGCATTTGAAAAATGCTGCCAGGGGCAATATGGCTCTGCTTTGAGTAGGTAGGAGAGCTAGATATGATAAACATAATGCAGACAGCAAGAGATGAAAGTATAACAATAATTTAAGGATGACTACAAGAGATCGGCAGCTCAAAAGTCAAAAAGTGAAGCATAAAGAAAGCAATGAAGGTAGAGAAAACAGACACTGATAAGGTTCTATGTGTTTTTCTGTGCTGAAATTAAACATATATTCACTGACACACACACACACACACGCGCACACACACACTCACAGACACACACACGCACACTGATCATGTCTGGCAAATTACCAATAAAATCCTCCAGCAGGTGTTGATACACTTCAAATGTGGAACAGATGTTTTACACACACACACACACACGCACGCACACACACACACACACACACACACACGCACGCACACACACACACACACACACACAAATGAAGATCTCAGTAAGCTGTAAGCATTATAATCTTCAGCTCAGAGTGGTTTATAAATTAAATATGGGTGATAATCTTATTCTTATTGGAAGCTACATTACCTTAATTTATTCCCCTCTACTATGTCACCCCCCCCCCCCCCACAAAAAAAAAAAAAAGAAAATAAATCAAATCAAAGCCCTGATCTGATTCTAAATATGGTTCTTTTTGTTCCCAATGTGTTGGTAATACTACAAAAAAAACCACTGAAAAGCTAGAGAGAATGAGGAATCATCAAGAGAGTCAAGAGAAACAAATCTAAGGCTATAAAGGAACCATTAGCTGAATTTCAAAGCTAAAAGTTGTATGATTAATAACCGGAATAATAAAATTCAGTCCATGTCTTACGGTGGATGTCTGAACCTTTAAAGTTAGTGGAGTAAAAATACCTTCAGCTATATCTCTAACATGATGTGGAACTGCTCTGTGGAGAATATGCGTTAAACATTTTTTCATTAAACAGAAATGAGCCTGAGCTGTTACTGTTACTTCACACATGCTTCTCTGCCTTTTTTTTTTTACTGTCTTAACAATATTAATAATAACAGCCCAGTTTTTCAGTGTGAGAAGAATGTGTGTGAGGATAAGATAAACAATATTAAGGTCTAGAGTCCCATGAAAAGATGTTGCATTCGATCACACAGTCTCTTCAGCAAAAATGAGGTTTCAGACAATAAACTGCTCTGGTGAGTCATTTGTGAGAGGTTTCTCTTTTTTAGTGCAAAAACATATTTAGTTTCTGGTAGCTCACTCACTACTGTTAATATATCATATTAACGTGCTCGAGTGCAAAGACAAATATAAACAAAAAACCCCACAAAAGCACAGCTAAGCGGTATTTCTGTCCCAGACTAAAGGTCTTTACATCAGACACGTAAAGTTTTACACACAATTTTGTGCCTTAAAGCTGTTTTTCATCCCACCTTTTCTTAATGAAGCCATCCACACTGACCGCAATTTCAGGTATTTTGTTTTTACAAATCAACTGCAGTTTTTCAGCTTTTTTGCATGCGACTAGACAGATCTGACCAATTAGACCACTGCATTTGGCAAAAAGTGCACTTACAGTTCAAAACATGCACCAGTCTTGAGCGATATGGAAATACTAAAAAAAAACAATCCTGTTTTACCTCAGACACACAGCTAGATGTTGCTCAATCTGCTCCCTGAAATGATTTGTCTGGCTCCTCAGATGTGTTCCGAACTCTGCCAACAAGACCTCAAAGTGCTCTACTGACATCCTGAAATATGTACGAAAGCAGCTGTGATACAGCTTTAATTCCTGGATCCAACCATGAAAGTCTCCTTGCTGCTGCCTTCTTGTGAGAATAGGATGAACCCAAAATCTCGATTTCGATTCTTTCATGCTTAGAAACAACAGGACCAACTTATTGTTGACTGATGTGCCTTTTTTGGATGATTTTTTTCAAAAAATTCCAACACTTTCAGTCTGTATATGTGCTACAAAGCAATTTTGCATCTGAAATATTCCAATTTTTGGGCCATTCTTTGCGATGTGCCATAAGTTTCTTTTCCAAACTTTTCAAACACAAAGCAACCACACTAACAAACTCTCTTGTTACAATAGACCAACCTGCCATGACTGTTTAATTATAGAGCAATTGGTTAATCACTAATCCAATTCTATAGAGTTGCCCTTAATGGACTATATTAGGAACAATGTAGTCACACCACAATGATGTGATGGGAGCTGGTGACAGAAAAATACTGTCTAAAAACATCACAGCTAGTTTGGAAAAGACAGAAAAACAGAGATTAGCTTTACCTGCTATTCACACTTCCAAAACGGTATCTTTTGCAAAAGTTTGTGGAGTTCCTGAACTGGTCAAAAACTTTACATCATTCTAAAACTCAGTCAATCTGTCCGAGAGTTTGCAACATTATAAGTCTAAATATGGCACACTCCCTTCATTAGGCTCTGCAGTTTAGACATAAATGATGGAAGTCAGTACTCAAGGATCTGACAACAACATCAGCATCAACATACAAACCAGTCTTTAAGAAGGCACAGATAAATAGTATACATAGATAAATGTGAGAATATTGCCTGTTTGGCTCAGGGTAAAGTCTTGCTGTGATATATATACTCAATCTTTCTCCATCTTTGACTTTTATACTCTCACATAGATTATGTGTAATATACTATTTTACCATTAGCTGAAACAGAGAAGAGGACTGCAAATTTTAAAAGAAGACAAACTTTATGTTTCATTTTTCTCAAAAATCCACCAAAGATACAATTTATTTTTAAGCAACAAAATATTTTTCATTATAACCTCTACCTGCCCTCATGTTTTACTGAAAATTCAGTTCGAGAGGACATAAATTTACTGCTATAAACACAGTGTTGAGCCTGAGCCCTTCTGAACTACAGCAACTGAGGTGAAAACCATCACAAGTAAACGTGACAAATTATTTTCTGCTAAAAGTAGACAATGATTCATTACTGAAGTTTTACTCAACAACTGAGACCATTAAGGCAAAATCAATTGTGTGTTACTCCTCCCAGCTAAATCCATTGGTACATTACTTAGCATTGCCATTAGTATATCATTTACATCAGTGGTTCCCAAATGGCATGGCAAGGCACATGAGTGTTCCTGGAGGCAAGTCCATTTGTACCTTGGGATGTTATTACTGCATTAAAGCCGTATGTGCTATGAATTACTATTTTAACTTACTGTATCACTTTTCTAAATGTAGTCTCTCCTGAAAATAAAAAGAAAGTGTTTAAAAACCTTCTGTAAAAGTGAATTTTAATCTTTGTACTAGACAGATGGGGGATGTATGATAGGACCTGTGAAAGGGGGAAACAGATCGCTTTTTTTCTGTGTTGGCCAAGCCAAACAAACACTTAAAGAAAGAAAAAAAAATGCATTATGAAAGCTATGGCTTTAGCTGGGCAGAGTTGTAAACAGGCTGAATGTGTCATGTGAAATGCACTCTATGTGAACAAAAGTACAGGGGAAAAAACCCTATACTATAAGCTGCCTTACCACGGAAACCCATCCCATGAAGCTCCTGTTACACGTGATTTCTGCTGATGTTAATGCCAGAGAAGGTTTTGAACTCTGCAGTTATTGAGTCAGCTAATGACTTTTACACACTCAGTATTTGGCAGCTTCACTCTAACCTTACATGGTCTGTCACTTTGCAATAACACCTCTTATAGCTAATTGTGGAATATGAAGGAAAGAAGACATTTCATGAACAGGCTATGGATCTGTGAGACCACATGAAAGTGCCACGCACCGAGAACTCACCATCAGTGAGTCCTTTAGAACTGTCTTTAAAGATTATACTTTTATCTTTTTACTTGTCCAAAGACTCAATAAACGCTCCATTTAAAAAATAAATAAATAAAAAATTTTGTGATATATTTTATGTTTCAGGCTTTAACAGGTTAAAATATGACACTCTGGCTTTTACAATTAGGAGTCTAACATAAGCTGTAGCATTAAGAATAGTATGTAAAGTTGTTTAATATTTCACTTTAATGTCATTTCACTGTAATGACATGAGCAACATTATTAGATTCATCCTTCCATTAGCCATGCAAAATATGCACTTAAGTGTGTTGCAGTGCTTTAACATTAATTGGCTCCAGATTATAAATAGGTACTATTACTTTAGATCTCTCTTTATGAGTTATAACATATTTAAATTTAAAAAATGAATTTACTAGAACCAATCAGAGACAACCCTGTCCCACTTTTTTTAAAACTAAAACCCCCCCAACACACTTCTATTGATATGGAATGACATTAAGTTACACTACTTCAAGATACAGCAGAGTATGCATGTAAACAGTATGCGTGTTAACAGAGGGCACAGGTGAGGAGGTACCTAAGGAATCTGCTATAATCAAGACAACCCCTGGTGAGTAAGGACAGAATGATGGAAAATAAGATGCAGTTCAGCCAAATTAACATCAACACATCTCTTCACCTCATCATGTCAAATCACACACACTCATCAACACCCTCTGTGGGGTGGATCATATCATAATTTCTGTGTATCATCCATGTATTTTACCTGATAATTCTCACTGCTGGATAAGAAAAAAATAGGAATCGACTGTTTATGCTGTAGTTTGTACAGCAGTAATACAGTAGACAACAGTATAATCTCTGATATAATCAACAAAAGCTATAAGCATCACTAATAATGAGACCACAGAGTAATCATTTATCTCCCTGCTATTCCCACCTGGCAGGAATTACCAGCATTAAATCTGTTGTTATCACTTCAGACGCAAACATAAAAGCAAGGACACAAATGTTTAAGTGTCTTTCAGTGTGGCACGTGGCTCAATCTCAGGTTAGTCAGACACTGCAGAGTCCTGGAATAAGGTAAGTAAGTAGCACATCTGGGTTAAGCATCATCATTAACAGTAATAACATAAAGCTGCAAAGAGTAGAACAATTGCTCCAATAATGAGACAAATTGACAGAGTGTACAATGTAATGTAAAAATGTAACAAAGTAACTGTTACTACGAGAAGTTTAATCACCACAAACTGCAATATCAACCAGATTTATTAATCATTTAATTTTTGCAGTACATCATTTCAATTTTCAGATAAACACATATGAGATAAACAAATGCATCACTTCCAGATGAAATGCTGGAACGTGAAAGCCAGTCTGTGTCACACTCATCTGCCACTACAGGCAGGAATGCTGCTTTAGATATGTTCAGCTGCCTCCTTTGGTGCAATAATGAGTTCTACAGTTTCTTTGACACCAACAGATGTCCACATACATATACATACTGTGACCATAAGCAACGTTAATGTGATGAAGAGCAACCTGGAAATCGAACAGTGAGTTGAGACAAACCCTGAACACAGCAGCACATCAAAGATAAATCACAATTAAAGATTACAGATGCCAAGATTAATGAAAAGTTATAACATAAAAATAATTTAATAGATTAGTCATATTAAAAAAAAATAGTACTCGTCCAGCTTGTATCTGTTCTCTATGTTGGTGTTCAGTTAGATACAATAAATTGATAAGAACCGAGTCACCTTACAGTTCCAGGAGCTGCTCATCCATGGAAACGCATGCTGTAAAGCTGCTCACCCACAGATTTTTCACTAATGTTAATAACAGAAAGAACTGAACTGAAAGAATATATTTTGATCCCAAACACTCATATGCATCTCATAGCAGGCTCCTTTACTTTTTACTGTGAGCTGATAGGTTAGAAGTGTCTAAATCTTGTTGCCTCACTTAGTAAATCTGGCCTTTCAAGTAGCACATGCTCCCTTACAGACATTGTTAAGCAACAGTTAAACCTGCTTATTTGAATCATTCAATCAAACTTCATTTAGACTTCAAGTAATCCTTAATACTCTAATTTGCAATCAGCTCATCTTAATTGAGAACAAGCTAAGTCTCCATCTATTATAACATCAGCTTTTGAACATCCTTAGAATATAAACAACTCAAGAGAAACCAGCCTTGTATTTTCTTAGATAATATGAAGTGGATGAATTAGTAAACTCAACATCTTAACATATCCAAAAGGATCCCAAGTACAGTCATGTGAAAAAGAAAGTACACCCTCTTTTTCTCTAAAGAATTTCAACCAGATCGAGGTCTGAACTTTGACTGGGTTATTGCAACTTTTTTTCAGCCACTCTGTTGTGAATTATCTTCATCACGCGGCATAATTACAAGTATGTCACAAAACAAGGGTGATCTGCAGAGCTGTAGTAACTGCAGAGAAATAAAGTTGATCAGCCGTACCAAGAAGATATGGAAAACACTTGTTGAAGTTTCGCGAGCACTGTAGTTGTGATGCTTGCTGTGAGAGTCCTGAGAGAGTATATTGTATCTATAATAAAGTATAGAGAAGGTCAAAAGGAATTGCACTGTGTTAGTTGGAAGATGATAAAATAAGGTGGTGGTGAGGTGTGCAGTGGGAGTGATGATTGAGTGGAAGAGAGGAAGAGAACCTAAAGAGGTGCAGGTACGAGAAGAAGAGAAGAGAAAAGTCAGTAAAAGCATGACAGAATACATGTGTGAATAAGAAGAAAGCAGGTGAAGCTGGAAAAAGTAGAAGTAGGAGTTTAAATACCTGTAGTCAGCCATTCAAAGCAGTAGACCATACACAGGAGATGTGAAGAACTGAGAGCAGGGAGGATTGAACAGGTAGAGACGAGGATAGAAGAAAGAAGATAGAAGTCAGAGTGAAAGGGAATGCTTATAAAATGGAAGTGAGACCTGTTATGATGTATGCTGGAACCACCAACATTTTGATGAGTAGATGAGGCCATCTGCTTTACCTCCTGAGATACAGCCACCCAAAACAATGTCTTCTGCTTGACATCGTGCTAACACACGCCTTGATGCTTTATACCAGCAAACGGACAATTGTTCTGGTATTATAGAGGTGCTCATCAAGTAATCAAATACAAGTTTGATTAGCAGTACCTGGCTGCTACTTACACTTTTAATTTCTATAGAATTAGTACGGGTGTATTTAGTTTTACCACAAACTACTTCTGGATTTTGGATTAGTTGTTTTCTTAAAAAAAAACATAATGACACGGTATAATATGTTCTGTATGATCAATTTCATGTCTATTTGTATTTTTAACAAAATACACGGTTAATGCAAAAATAATGTACAGCGGTGGAAATCAACTCCAAACAATCATTAGAAACTCATTTACAAGAACTGTCAGTGGAGTCATGCTAATATGCACGTTATAAAGTGAATTTGAATTTACAAATAGATTTTTTTTAAAGTCCAGCAATTATTTATGGTAGTATAAATTATCCATGAATGGCTATGTAAAGTAGATGAGGAGATCAGATGGAAAAAAATGTGCATTATAAAAAGAGGGAAACCACTAAAGACACCCTGTGAAAGCAGACGTACATACATTTGGTTTTCAGCACAAAAAAAGCCTTCCTTCTCTCAGGCTGGATGGCTACACAGGGTTGCTCATGCGTCCTGTGCAGCATTTCAACCTTCTGAATTTTTTGAGGAACTAATGACAAATTGGAATCAAAGAAACAGAAGTCGGCTGTCAATCTCCATCCATCCCTTGTTCTTCTTCTCTACTTCAATGTGGACATGGGAAAGCAGCAAGACTGTCTGAGAGAGATCACCCTCTTTTAACAGCTGAGACATTGTTATCTGTGGGTAGAGCTGATAGCCTAAGATGAGCTGTTAGGCGATGTGAAAATGTTAACGATCTGCAACTGAGAGTCTGTTACAAAGCTAATGAATACCTGAGCTAATGAGTGTCTGAGGCTGTGCTCAGAGTTTCACCAAGCCCAAACGTGTGGCTTAAAGTGTCTGGCTAAAATCACATCAAGGCTATTTTGTGGTATTGTAAATACAAGACTCTGAAAATAAAATACACCCCCTGAAACTTAATCTTAGATTATGATTTTGTCTAATCTAAATGAAGGCTACCATTTAAATTCTTCAATACCTTTGTTGTCATTGCTAATGTCATTACTAATTTTGTTGCAGGACAGGGTCAAAATGATGCCCACTAGCTGTTGTAGAGGATTTAGAAAGTGTCTCGTGTTTGCGTATACCCCAAATTAATGCAAAATTACATGTGCAGAAAGCAATGTGCAAATTCATTGAATAGAATATTTTACTTTTTTTTTTTATTGTTTTATACTTATTCGTGCTTGATAATGCCTGAAGTCAAATACTGCTACTCCTACAGAGAAGTCAGGATTTAATCACAGCACAACAGCAGTTGCATTTTTTTTTTGTTCTCAGGTACGGGAATTTGGATTTTCACACAAAAAATAATCTTTTTTTTGCTTCTACTAGCAGCACGAAAAAAGAAACCTAATAAGTTACATTCTCCTTTTTCATGAAAATGTTTTATTTAAGTATCAATCTTGCAGAGGCTATTCATAATTCTGAAAATGTATAATGGATTTTCATATTATCTGTCTATAATTGCGCTCTAATTGTCTCTCCTGAAAAATGAAACCCAATCCTAATGAGACTTCCTTCCGTTTCTTTCTGACATGAATGTCATATTTTGTGAAAGCTCCACACCTGTTTCCCCCCGCTTGTCGTAAACAATGTGATAATGTTACAAATAATTAAATGTGTCCATTTTATTTACTGATGAACAGGATAAAGAAAAGCTAATTATCACTAATGTGGTTTGTGTCTTGTCAAAAAATTGCAAGACCATGTTTATGTAGAAAGAACCTTTAGGAAACTGGCTTATGTAAATTTACTGCAGCACGCAAGACGAACAAAGATGCCCACCTGTGTTGATATGGCCTACCACCACCAGTTTCTGAAGCCTATTCAGAACTGGAACAATGGAAATAATGAATCATATGCTTGCACGGGGTCATGTTGTTCAGAACTCTATGAGGTTTATCTTCACGGACATCTGGTAAATGAATCAGTTCAATTTGATTTAAATGTTATTTATATACCGACAAATCACAACAACAGCATTCTTCTCGAGGTGATAAATTATCCCAGTTAAACTTAAACTCTTCTGTTAGTCTTAACAGCTCTTAGACAGTATTAAACCTTAAGCATGCTTAATGGAAAAACTGATAAGTTGTCTGATTAAAGGCTCCTATGTGATCTAAGTGATATGAACTCACGTTTCATCCCAGAGCTGATTTTTTTTTATAGTAACTGCTGAGTAACTAGTATTAGATTCACCCTAATAGTAACAGTAGTATCACATATCTACAATGCAATTCTCCTTTTCTACGGTACTGCAGGTTCCTGCTCTTCTGCTTCACATAAGTGTGAATGTATATGTGTGACTCTGCATGCAGAGTGCTGCTCAACAGCATCATTAAGCTTCTTGACTGTATAAATCTAGTCTGTTATAACACCCACACATCATGTAGGATGGCTATAAAAGACGCCTTACCTCGCATGCAGCACGGAGTGACACACATCCATTTATTTCCTCTTCCTCAGTGTATGATCCTCTCTGCTGAAAGTATTTTCTCGTTTTTTCCTTTCCATCTACAAATTATGGTATTCGGCATCCTGACATGTGCTAAAATACTGGTTGAAAGCTAAGTGTGTTTTCAGACTTGCTTAGTGTTTTATCTGAATCTGTTTGTTCCAGTCATGTAGGTCCACTAACTATGCTCTCACTGTCATCCAGACTGAGCTACTGTAGAATCTCTGTTTGTCAGCCCAGTACGATTGGCATTACACCGCAGGCAAAATCCAATCGGGCATGTTTGGACAGAGGAAACGTCAGGATTGCAACTGAAACTAATCACTGCATTTGGCTTTGATCACAACAGCGTGTGCAGAGTGTCCAGCAGAATTTGCAGCAATTTTCACACAGACTTGTTCACAAATGTGACCAGTTTATGTCCAGCTCTTACTTCTGGGTTTTATAAGCCACTGTTAGGCATCATTAAGACCTGTTATTATGGTGCTACATATTCAACCAGATTTATTTCTTCGTTTTTGATTAACCAAATGTTTCATTTAAAAACAACTTTTGGCCTAAGTGATGTACTATAAAGCACGTTTCACGGAGCAGATTTTCTTTCTGTTAACACCTAAAATCCCACTCACAGATAATAGCTATCATGACTTTAGTTACTGAATCTCTTTGATAACATTTTTTAAAATCAAGTGCGCTCAGTGCGCTCTCTGCGAGAGAGGCATGTGATACATCATTTGTTTCTTCTGTTGAAAATGTGCTGATCAAGTGCCACCTACTTCAGTCAAGAGGAGCAGTTCAAGTATAACTATGAAGAAGAAAAAACATTACGGAAACATTGATGCTGAAAAAAGCACGAGAAATAATAGCAATTAAAAAATTCGTTGAAACTCAAAGTATATATCCTCAGTGCTTCTGATTATTTCTAAATTTGATGGCTGCACATTAGAGCTCTTGAAATTGAAATGGTATCCAGACAAAGTACATGTTTTGAGGATTTTTTCAGTAGGATGGTATAAGATTAACTGGTGGGCTGGAGGAAACTGCAAATCAGGACATTTTATGAGAAATAGAGAGTAGAAAAATGGTTTATAAAAGATTTAGTTTCAGGCTCATGTACAGCCCCATGCCCTAATACAGATATATGGCATCAAAAAAATCACATTAAACAGTTTAAAAATCGTTTTCCATTCACTCTGAAACGAGCAAAAAACTGACAAAACAATTAGATTTTAAATGGTTCACCAGTCCATTAATCTTGCCCAATGGTAGAACTGTCTGCACTCTGGTAAACTGCTTGAATCCATCAGCTGAACACAGTATTAGGGTTGTTTTCATGAAGAATATTAACCAGTTTGAAAGTAGGATTAATAGGAAATAAATGCATGTATATATTTAATGGGTAAACACTTAATTCAAGAATAATGCTATAAAAATCAGTACAGCTGTTTATTGTGAGGAACCAAAGAGATAACAGTCTCAGTAAAATGTTACAGTATTTTGGTAAAGTAGCCTATTTTTTAGCCCAAAATGTTTGCTGTTCATTAAATGTTGTATATTTCTATTTACTTTCAGAGCACTTTACTTTATTTTTCATTAATTAAATAAAGAATCGGCTAAATAAAATTTTTAATTGCCTTACACTGACAGATTCAGTTGAAGTCACCATAATGAAAGAATTAATAATTTTTAAATGATTTCTGACAGAGTAGTTTTGGATTCCTAGAAAACACAGCATGTTTATTTTATCAGATCTTACAAGATTTCATAACATCTTTAGCATTAGCAGTTAAACTGTAAATTACAGGCAGCAGGTGTGTGTAGGAAACATTGAAAACAAACACTGCTTCTGCTGGCAGTCTGTCATGTATAGAGGCAGGTTTTATTTATGCATGTGTAATATTGTAATATTGTGTTAGGTATTCACCAGATACATCAGTGTTACTGTTTTGTACATGAGTGTTAAACACATTCAGTACAACAATGCAGAAAAAACATTCTTGCTAAACGACCGGGACACATGCTGCACATAATGGATGGATTTTTGCTTTGTTGGGACCTCAATGTACATCAGAACTGCCTTATTAAACAGGCACGGTGGTGGCAGACCATTTATTTACAATGTGAAAATTAAATTTTGTTGTCAGAACACGGGCTAAAATGTTAGGATGATTTCTGAGTAGCCTACTAACATTACTATGAGGTATAACATTACTTAAATTGCGATTGTGTGAGCATTTATAATGTTAGGCAACAGTTTACAAGTTTCAAATAAAAAAAAAAAGGAAAATACTTTGCAAGTAGTTCGAAGTCAATTAATCTGAAACTATTTGCCCAATTCCTGATACGTGTGAACATTGGCATCCTTTAGATGCAGATGAACAGCTGAGACTCATGTCCAGGTGGTCAGGATTCAGCTTTTCATCTGCTTTTAAAGGACAAAGGTCTTTCGAGGATGCCAATGTTCACATTTTGGACAGAGAAAACAAATGGTTTGAAAGAGAAGTGAAAGAAGCCATCTATGTCCACTGTGAACAACCATCTTTGAACAGAAGTGGTGGCTTACGACACCAACTATCTGGCATCTATAATCCACTTTTGAGATCCCTTCCCAGACGCCTTAACGCTCACTCAGATCCTGGGCCATTTGACTTCAGGAAATCAGATGATAGGGTGGGGCTAGGTTTCACAATGAGCTCACCCGAAACCCTGGCTGATTGTGACCCACAACCGTTTTCACACCTTGGCTCGTGTGATTAGGTAGAGGATCAATAAGAGGTCCATGACCCTCTTGGGGACACTCCCATAGGGCTTAAAATCTGTGACTCTCCACCAATTGCTCTTAGAACTGAAGAAGCTTCTCGGATTAGAGGTGAAATGTCTTCAAGGAAACTTAAAGAAGTCCAGACGCTTTTCTTTCCAAGCTCCTTAGACCATCTACAGCTTGTTTTTTGAATTTGTAATGTTACAAGATCTCAATTCCGTGTGACTTTATGCCACAAAGAACTAGGGCGGTTCTGAAGGTAAAAAGGGGTCCAAGCCCATACAAGCCCATGACTTAATAAACCGTGTGGTGTCTGTATACACATCAAGTCCTTTCAGAGCTTACTCTTGTTTGATGAGTACTGATACGCAGTATCAGCATTGATTTGTATATAAATACAAATCAATGCTGTATTTGTTTGTATTTGTTGAATATGTGATGTCCATTTTCCTGAGCATTGGTTCCACAGGTTTAAAGTATGCCAGGATATGTTACTTCCTGTTAGTCTTTTTCAAAAACTCCAACCATGGCAGATATGTTATGTCAGAACTAGCAACCTCCTAGCAACAGTTGACTTACTTAAGGTCAGCTCATTTGATAGCTTTGTTAATGCAGATGAAACGAGATGAAATCATAATGTAACTTTGCACAAATGATCTAACACTAATCAAGTGCGTTCACCCAAATAAACAAAATACACAGGGTCGCAAACTATGAATCACACAAGCTACGCCACAGACCTGCAGGCATTCATAATTACATTTGACATTAAAAAGTACTTATTAGAGTGTACATGCAGTGAGGCAAGGAAAACAGAAGCTGCACTTTTTTGTTATCTATATATGTCATATACATGCAAGTGATTGATATGGTATGGGTGTTATAAATGGTTATAATAATAAAGAGATAAAATAATATAAATAATAAATAATAAATAAAGAGAATTCATGCTTGATGATTGCCTAAAGTCAAAGGGCTTTGATCACTGGAGTGATTATCTACTTTTTTACATCTCAAGAGACTTCATTGGAATTAGATATCACAACTAGTTTTGGCCACACAACAAGGCAAAAACAGACATTCCTTATCTTATTTTAATAGGACAGATAAAGTCCACTTTTAGACAGCAAATGGATCTTATCAATAAAGCAGTGACCAAAACACTTCTTTTTAAAAGTTGAGAAAATAATACTTTTCAAAAGATTTATTTCCCTTTTGAAATGATAGAAATTTGTTTTGGCTAGTTAGAGAGAAGATAACAGCTGAAGAGCCTGAAACTTTGTTTGAGTATATTATCTGGAAACCACCGACAGTCAGAGGAAGTGCAGCAATCTTCATCTTCGTCTCCAATGACAGATCCACTTCTCTCCCTGTAAACCGTCCATGAAGTCGTCTGCTGGCTAAGAAAACAAATGCGTGTTTGCATGATTCTAATGTCAGTGATTCCCAAGTCACAAAGCCTGGGCCACCAATGATGAAAATATGTCATAATCACTGAAGCACAACTTTTTGCAGCAAATTAAAACTCAGAGAGGAAGAAAATGGTTCTCCCAGCTGTAGACTAGAAAACCTAACAGACAAGATGACATATCAGTGACAGGTACTCTTCAGTGAAGCAAATTTGGGATTACAAGCACCAACGTGAAATCCACTAAACTCGTTTTGGTCACATCGTCAGTGATTTAAACAGTCTGTCTGATCTCTGTTCTTTCATTAAAAAATACAATGATGCTAAAGCATCATTAAAGCTCATGAAAGCCAAGAGCTTTGTTTCATACTGCCAAGGGAATAATGAATGAGCTCTTACTGCATTGTCTCACTTTATTAAACAGGACCACTTATAACTCCTCAGTTATCCTGTTTGCGGTTTTTGATAAATGCAGTATTTTTCAATTTAACTACTTAATATAGTGTAAATATAAACGAGAATCCATACACCGCGCTGGTGATGAATTATTACTCACATTTTAGCAGCTGGCCTTGTTAGAGGGAGACAGAGTAGGTGGAACACAAATCTACCTGAGTGATTAAAATTGATGCTCAGCAGAAGATAAATAAGGCTAAGACGAAACAAGATGGCGGATGTAGCAGGTGGTGGTGCAGACGTAGCTCCGACTTTTCAAACGGTCACAAGCAGTAAAACCAGAGATATATAAAACAACTGATGGAAGGGTAATTGTAGAGGATGAACTACTTAATTTCATTGCTGTAAAAAACTTTAAGTCAGGATGAAATTGTGTTGTTGGCCACGAACACATTTGAATCCGAGGGGATTGAAGCCTCCAAGAAAGTTTTGTTTGAGCTCTGCCCCACTACCTCACAGCGGTGCGTTGGATATAAAAGACAGCATAAAACTTTGGCTGCTTCAAGGACTGGGACAAGCACAGTGTCAGCTTTTTGTCCGGAGATGTTGCTATGTGGTCAAGATCGGGCTCCGACGACAGCCTCAGGTCGTAATATGGAAACTACAGCAACAACGGAGAATCCCGTTGAGACAGTGCTTTCTACATGCTCCCCACAATAGAGTAAAGTTGTGAAAAATGGCAAGTCTCGTCACAAGCTGGAGAAGGTTAATCCGGGTTCAGGAATACTGCTAGTAGCAGATGCATGCTGCTACTACTGGACACAATAAGAGGCCTGGACGTGTATCGATTATCGGCACTGGAGCTGTGAGTACAATCAGAACTGTGAAAACTAAATTGGTGAGCGTGTTTGCCACTAAATTTGCCCTGGATGTAGATGCAGAAACTCTTGCTCTCTATTTGAGAGAGAAACTCAAAAGAGATGTGACCTGTCAAAAAATTGCTAGTAAACGTAGCAGGTTCGGCTCTTTCAAGGTTACTGCTGAATGTAATGATGTGGGTGAAATGTAGAATCCTGAACTCTGGCCTGAAGGGGCTCTGGTCCGGCGTTTTTATGAACCTCGTAAGCCCGGTACGGTGGTGCCAAGCACAGTGGATCCAGCAGGGGAGATAACTGCGCCTTCTGGTACCAACGTATCAACATGAAGATGTCTATTCGGGTATTATCTTACAAATGTCATGGTCTACGTTTGGGACAGAGTGCAGGGGATAAAGCTCGACGGATTGTTGTGGACAGTCTGCTTGCAGATTGTGACATTTTATGCTTGCAAGAGACATGGTTGTCCAAACAGGACTTGGGAAAACTTAACTGTCTAAATGCAAGTTTTTTGGGAGTGGGGGAATCAACAACTGATCTCAGCACAGCTATAGTCAGAGGTAGAATACCTGGAGGGGTTGCTGTGGTTTGGGACAAACAAAATAGACCCTGTGATAAATCCCATTAGACTGAATGTAGACTGGTGTATTGGTATACAATATACACAGAATAATAGTAGTTTTATCATTCTTAATATTTATACTCCCTATGAATCTTGTCAAAATGAGCAAGAATACCTTAGTAGGCTGACTTTTATTAATGCATTTACTCAAGACAACAATACTTACAGCATATATGTTTTGGGTGTTTTTAATGCTGATCTCACAGACAGCAGTTCTCGGTAACCACTTAACCCACTTTTGTGAAGTTAACAATCTTATCCTGTCTACCAAAGTGTTACTGCCTGCAGATAGCTATACATACATAAGTGAAGCCTGGCATAGTACATCATGGCTGGACCACTGTATCTGTACAGCTGATGGACATGCAGCTTTAGCAAACATGACTATTAGGTATGAGGTAACTGTGTCAGGCCATATACCTTTTGGTTTTACTGTGAATGTGGAACAAATGCCAGCAACAACTGGAAATAATATTGCTAATATTGCTACCAGTGTAAAATTAGACTGGTCAGCATTTGGTGAAGATGATTTCTTAGCTTATCATAGTAATACCGATATACATCTGAACAACATTTCTTTGCCCAAAGAAGCTATTTTGTGCAAGGATGTCAACTGTAAGAATGCTGTGCATAAACATTTACTCTGCTCCATGTATGATGATATAGTGACTGCTCTGTATGAAAGTGGTACACTGCTTGATAAACAATATAAGCATAAGAGACCTACCATCAGACCTGGCTGGAAAGAACATGTATCCATGTTCCATGATGAAGCTCGCATAGCTTATAAATGCTGGGCCATGGCTGGAAGACCTAAACAAGGCCCAGAATTTGAACAGAAAAAATGTTCAAATGCCAGATATAAGTACGCTGTTCGCTTTATAACTAAAAATGAGCAAATGCTGAGAGCAGATTCTTTGGCCAGGAAAATGCTGTGTAATAATATGGCAGATTTTTGGAAAGAGGTGAAAGCTCTTAATAACTGTAAACCATCTCTACCATCAACTGTTGAAGGTGTTTCTGGGGCAGATAACATTGGAGCATTATGGAGGCATCATTACAGTGCGTAAATTAACTGTATAAAACGTGAACCATATGAAGACGATTCTGACATGAGCGATGAAACAATAAGTGTAAGGACACATGAAGTATATGAAGTCATTCATAGGTTATCTGATAATAAAGCTTCTGGTTTGGATCACATTACTGCAGAACAATTAAAACATGCTAGTTTAAGGCTAGCTCCTCTTCTAGTACTCTGTTTCACTGGGTTTATAATTCATGGCATACAACCAGACTCAATGCTGTGTATTTTACTGGTACCAGTTATGAAGGACAAAGCTGCAAAAGTGAGCTGTTTGGATAATTATAGGCCGATTGCACTCGCCAGTATTTTATCTAAGGTATTAGAAAGAATCTTGTTTGACAGAGTTAGTGTGTTCATCTCTTCTCTGGATAATCAGTTTGGCTTCAAACCAAAGCACGGCACTGACATGTGCATATATGCACTCAAGGAAATAGTCAGTTTGTATAGGGCTAAAAATTCATCTGTCCTCATGTTTTGTTCACTTCCAGTTAAAGTGGCTTTGTTTAAAGCGTATTGCACACTGCTATATACTGCCCCCTTGTGGTCATCCTACAAACAATGTAGCATGCAGAAGCTGCATGTTGCATATATATGTTGCAGGATACCTAGAAGGGGTAGTGCCATCCAGATGTTTGTAGCTGTGGGTGTTTGGACTTTTAAAGCACTTTTAAGAAAGTTAATGTTCAATTTTAGAGAACGACTGGATGGTTCGAGTAACAGTATAATTTTAGCACTCACAGTTCCCGTTACTCATCCAGTCTGAGAAAGCACTGGTTGAAGTGTTTGTGTATTTATTGATCTCTTTTAAGTAATTGTGTTTTATGTATATTATGGTTTTATATTTTTACAAATGCTTTATATATATATATATATATATATATATATATATATATATATATTAGGGGTGCAACGATACACAAAATTCACGGTTCGGTTCGGTTCGATACTTTGGTGTCACGGTTCGATATTTTTTCGATACAAAAAAATGTTCATGCATTTTTAATTTGTCATTTATTAAAATTATAAATATATATTTTAACTCAAAAGTACAGTTTTTAAATTTAACCCTAACCCTTGTGCGTGTTTTTTATTTTGACAGCGAATGCGCACCTGCGGACCACTTATGTGCAGCCCTGGTTATTTAGCTCGTCATATTGCAGCCACAGAAAGGAAGGAAGGGAAGAGAAAGATTTTGGTAGCCCGACTGAAAAAATCGCTAGCTCCGGGACGTCGGGCTAGCGATATTGCAAGCCCTGTATCTGATTGAGGAATCATTCATCTTTGGAAAAGAGAGTTTATTACAGAGAAATGGCTCTTTCCAAAATAAAAGCTATACTATCCGCTTCTTCTGGGCTATATTCTCAGCAGCATAAGGAGAATCATGTGCTAACAGCTGTCTAAATGACTCGGCTAAAGTTAGTAGCATGCTTGCTTTTTTTTGTCTGCTTCCACTTGTCTTTGCACTAGGATGATGTCGGCGTAAATGTGCAGTCATATTCGTTGTGTTCCCACTAGTGCTTTCAGGTTAATCTCGTTGAAATGACCTTAACGCCACAACACGGCAAATCTCCGTTAACGAGCTACCGCCGATCGCTCCGTGCATGGGGCTAGACGGCAAACACGTTAACGAGCTAACTGCGCTAACACACTAGTTCACACCAATGTAATTGAGCATTGCATGGCACATCCAACATACTGTTTTACTTTAGTCCATGACTCGCTTACCTTCAGGGTCATACGTCACATGAAAACCAAAATAATTCCAAACGCCAGATCTGAATGAGGTTCAATTTGCCTGTTGCAAGGAGAGCTTAACTTCTGTCTCGCTAGCTTGCCCTGCGCTCTTCCTTCTGACTATGCTGTCTGTGTTGAGCGCTCAGTGGATCTGCGCTCGACAGTGCAGCCTAGGCGGAGTAGTCGAACACAGATTCACTGAGCGCTCAACACAGACAGCATCCTCAGAAGGAAAATTGATAAAATAAATTACAAATGTTGTATTGCTCGATACATATGCGTACCGAACCGAAAGCACTGTATCGAACGGTTCAATATCGATACGAATATCGTTGCACCCCTAATATATATATATATATATATATATATATATATATATTTGTTTTAAGGTTTATACCTTGTGTTTTTTTTTGGGGGGGGGGGGGGTGTTGTGTGTTTTTTCTGTCTTGTTTTTATGGACATCAAGTCTGCTAATAAAGATTGATTGATTGATTGATTGATTGATTGATAAATATTTGTTAACTGAAGAAAGTAGCTGAGCTCATTACATAATTAAGGAAAAGGGCAAATATACACATAAAATTCAAAGTCTTTCCCAAAAGCCCACCCCACATTCATGCAAGTATATTATTTCATGAAATTTGTTTATCAGGCGGTCTGGTTCATTGGCTGCACTTTGAAAAGCCGGCAGCAAACAGTGTCAACATCCAAATCAATTGAAGTCACAGCAGATGACAGTTTTAAAGTAGCTTTGCAGAGAGATGGCTATCACTGCTCCCCTCAGAGGAAACAATGGCTCAGCCTGCAGTCAATGATTCTACTGTCTGTCATGTGCATGCAGCACTGGGAAAATAATTCCAGTAGAGGTCTAGATATAAACAAAGAAAGGATGGCTTTGGTCGCCAAGGTTTTTTTCAAAAAGCCACTAAGGGACAATAAGGAGCTCATGAGAGAATGAGAGAAATGTTGAAGGGGAGGGAAAGAGAAAAAAGAAAAACTTTGACAGCTTACTAACTCATAGTTTAATGTAAGAGATAGTGACAGGAATCCTAACTATAGATATTTTATCCTTTCTTTTTTTGCCTCTCACTCGTGCAGTTCAGGTTTTCAACAGGTAAAGTCATTATTTTCTAGGAGTTCGGAAAATACAATCCAAGTCCCCCCAAAAAGCTCAGACACTGTGCAAAATTTGAATAAAACCAGAATGCAGTGATTTACAAATCTTGTAAACCCATAATTAAAGAAAACTTAAATTGAATAATTGAACCTTTTTAAGAAAAATAGTTGTTTATTTTGACTTTGATGGTGGCAACACATTTCAAAAAAGTTGGGATGGGAGTTTTCTGCTGTAGAGAAATTAGAATTATCTTGCTGAAATATGCAAGAGCGTCACTGAAAAACATGTAATTGGAAATGGAGCATATGGTCCTGCTCCTCTTTAGTCTGGAGGATGTTGTATTCATGTTTTCCAAAAAGAATTAAACATTTCGATTCATCTGACCACAGAAGGATTTTCTAGTTCCCCTCAGTGCATTTTAAATGTGCTTTGGTCCAAAGCAAACGGCAGCATTTCTTGATCATGCTCCAATATGGCTTTTTCTTTGCGTGATAGACATTTGACCTGTATTTGTGGAATGCATGGCACACTGAGTTGTTTCTGAACATGTTCCCGAGCCCGTGGAATCAGGTATGGGTCAATGACAGAATCATGCCTCATTTTTAGTGCGGTGCCACCTGAGGGCCCAAAGATCACAGGCATCTAACATTAATTTTCATCCTTGTCCACTGGGCACAGAGATTTCTCCAATTTTAAATCTTTAAATCAATTTTAAATTCAAAATGAATTCATATTTTGCCCGAACTGCTATATTTTCTTTTTGGTTTTGGTCTGTCGCTGCTGTATAGTAGAGGCTAATGTCAAGCTGTATCCATAATACTGTGTTCATCATCTTCAGTATAGCGTAGTCCCATACGTGTGGCTGTAACCTGCGGCATAATCTTACCTACAGCATAGCTTACACTGTTGACCACATCGCGACCTGACTTGTACCCTCCTAAACATGTAACTACAAACTGTGGCAACCCACGCCACAGCTAGTGTGATTGGTCTGCATGAAAGTAATAGCAAAAATTATAACGCTTCAGTGAACAGAAAATACAATAGGCAGTGATTACATCTGGCTTCTTCACAATGCTAACATAATAGGCATAATTCTGCTAATGTAGACATATGCCAATTTTTATTCATAGCGCTGACAATCTTTCTGTAGACTGACTCAGTTCTGAAGACTTTTTTCTTCCCACAGTAAAAAGGGAACTGTTTTTCATTACTTATTAGTTGCAAACTTTTTAACCTCCTAGGACCTAGCGTCCACATATGTGGACATCACATTTTTGGTTATTTAGACCCAAATACTCAATTTTGCTCTACAAGGGCCTGATATCCACTTACAAAGACATTATACTGCTACTGTTCTATCGAAATTTTAAACGAATATCCTCATTTGTGGCTCTCATTTTTCTTAGAAGCAAAAATGGGTAAAAAAAAAAAAATCTGGTAATTATTTGTTTTTACATTCATCGGACCCTAATCAGCCCAAATATCAAAGAGAAATTAAAAATGCATGCCGTGGAAGAGTTCGGGTCTTAGGAGGTTAAAGATTCTGCAATTTTACAAGATTTTACTGCTATGTGCCTCAAGTCATCCACACAAACCCAGCAATACCCCTTGACGTCCCGTGTCAATGCTGTGATGAGTCAGAACATTTTTTGCAGGTGTACCGACACAATGTTAGCCAGGTGGTTTTTAGTACCGTCGCTGATCATTAAACATGCTCAGCATGTACCAAAATACTGCAAAAGCTCTAAAAGTGTAAGTATGTCATGCTGCAGTGGGCGGCACTCATCCATCAACCACTTTCTTACACCATCCATTTTTTTAACTGCTTATCCAAGTTTGAGTCTGGGTCACTTGACAAAAGTCAAATGATAAGGAGGGCTACACTCTGGGATGGACACATCAGTTTCAGTCTATCACAGGGCTGAGACACAGAGACAGGAAACCACACACTCTCACAGTCTACATATGGCCAATTCAGAAGTACGAGAATGTTTTTGGCCTGTGGAAGGAAACCAGAGTAACCAGAGGACACCCACACAAGCACACGGAGAACATGCACACACTGACACACAGAATTGTCAGTGAATGTTGTTTCATTTTAGAGGGGAATACAATGGTTTTAAAAGAAGTAGGTTGTTTGTTTATCCATATATACTTGCTTAAGTATGGATGGATGTTTCCATACTGTCTTCAAGCCAGGAAATCATTTTCTTCCATCAGTAGATCAATGAGTTAAGTGCTAACGCCCCTGAAATATAATACCAATCAACAATTCATAAGCTTTTTTTTGCTTGCTTTTGACTGACATGCACACATTCCTCAGCATCTGTGGTCCTGCCAAAAAAGAATTTGCTGTGGGTGAAGCTAATCTATGCACATAATTGGAAGGCAGCTTTGTAGGTGATGGAGGTCTTGGTTCTCTCAGTGGTGTTCATCCTTAACACTTCAGCACGTGCCTTGGTTTAAACAGAAACGTGTTAACTGCTCTTACTCACTGACTATCACCTTTTTATTCTTCTTCTTCTTATTATTATTATTATTATTATTATTATTCCAGCTGACTGTTAAGTATTTGATAATATTTTCTTACCTAAAAATGTTTTTCTCTTCAGTTCAGACTAAGCAGCTTCTGTCACCACTCTCTTCCTAAATTCCTTTAGTGCCGATCTGCTCACAGTCTGGAGAGCATCATTAGTTAAAGCCGGCATTTAATTGCTAAAATAGACAAGCGAGAAGACACGAAAACCAATCTCCCCTTTAACTGCAAACATACTATCATCTTTTACTCGTTTTCTACCACACACTGTTTTGTTTTTTCCCTTCCTCAACAGTCCACATGAATCACATATCCACAGTAATAGACTCATTGCCACGATGAATGCAGTGCCAAAAAGACTGCAAAGGATCATAAACGAATGATCCAAACTGATCTACAGTTGCGTCACTACAAAGCCGTGGGATAAAAAGATAACCACAACTGTTGAGCTGACAGTCCAGCACCCTCCACGTTTCTGCAATACTCTACTCCCCTGCTGAGGAGACTCAAGTGAAGCTGTCAGGGGTATCAGCCTCCAGTGCTGCTCTTTTCTGTGTCACAGGGCGCTACTGCGCGCTCACTGCTGTCAGCTCAGCTCCGAGACACTCACCACTAACTTTATTCAGACCAAACGGCGCTCTGCTGTAACAGTAAAAGTGAGAAGCTTCACCGCGAGGACTCCACACCTCTCTGCCCTGTCAGGTGTTTCACAGGAAGGGAAGTCTCTTCACATACCTTCATAACTCGATTCAGCACCGGACGGACAGACGCACATTAAATATCCACTGTTGATGTCATTTTCCTCTTAACTCCAGTGTTTCCTAGCGGGAAACCAAATGAAAAGAATAAAACGGTCCCTTGCCTTGAAATCCAAAGAGGAAAGCGACGCCGGCGATCCACGCGGTGTGTATCCAGAAGTAAGCCATGGTGTCCTTCACTCAGGTGCAAAAGCTCCGCGCTCCTCCAGATGAGGCTCCGTCTCCAGCGGTAAGTTTCCCGACGAGAAAGCGCTGCAGATGAAGCCGAGCGGAGGAAGAAATCCCAGCCTGAGCGGAGCTGATGAACAGGAGAGCCTGAGACCGTCACTGATTCTTCTGCTACCTTTGCGCGGACATTAGCGACCCCTACCGAGAATCTTCCATCTCACCCACGTTACAGTCACCCCGGTGGCTCTCACTTTGAGGCGGCACTACAGCTATGATCCAAATATTTTACAGGTATTCACAATTTTAGATATGAACTCAAAAAGAAGGATGTCCCGTATTCCATCCCTTTATACTCACATCTCTACATGTATTCGTACTGTATGGATTAAGGCTATCATGTGGCTTCATATGGTACAAAATATATATACACTATAAACAGATACGCAATATTAATACGAAATTTTATGTGACCGCCTGTACTGTAGTTGCAGCAGGCTGTTCCGAAATCTTTAAAGAGTACAGTAGTTTGTTTTTTTGTTTTTTGTTTTAAATGAGTTTGGTTCTTTTTTCTGGATGCAAAATAAGACCATGACTTTCATTCTGAAATCAGACAAGTCACAGCCACAAGGCAAAGAAGAAATTGCATCGCGTTGTTTGTAATTTCGCCTCTGTAAATCACAAAAACTGCCAACATGTGACTGAAGTACAACAAAACTATCCCACTGTGCTGACATTCAGATGCAAAGTTGCAACACTTAAGTCCAAATATATAAAGACCTCACTGCACTCAAAGCTTTTCATCAACTGACTTTTTTTCTAGACCAGTTCATTGTTTTATAAATGCAGAGAAATTAGCAAAACGGTTGTTTAATGTCACAGTATTAATTTGTGTCTTCGGTCTCTGACATCATGTACAAGACTCACTTGCTTGGAGCTCCGTGTTATTATTTGCACTTTTCTGCTCATTTTCACCTGTGACGCTTTCACCCACAGGACCTCATATCACTGTGGGATTGTGCTCAGAGAGTTTATTTACATTCCCCCACCTGTTTCCATCACTGTGTTCATTTATAGTTTGGAGTGCTTTTATGATAACACGCCAGCAGCAAAGGTTAGATGGTATCCTACCGAAGCGGCACATTGAAAAATATAACCCGCTGTCAGAGAAGTGAGTGCTGATTGTCAGACGGAAGATTCGTTTCATGTTCGAGTTCGTTTTAGAAAAAAAAATTAAAAATAAATAAATAATTGGCCAGATGGATGAAAAGTGTATTATGCTTTTATGCATTATTCACATCCACAGGATATCAGAGCTCTCTGTGCATGTGGATATCTACCTAAGGGTTTATGGACCTCTTCATATCTTCAGTGCTCCTCAAAGCCTCGAAACAGGCTCATAATACTAATCTTCAGTCAAAGCCTTAGTCCTTCACATGTGGTAATCACTGACCATCTCTCAGCTTTCTCTCAATGTGAATTACATAAAGATATGTATAAATCAAAACTGAAATATGTTGAATATTAAACACTTTTCTTTGTAATTATTAGCTTGGTTATTTCACATTAATTACTTTGCATGCTTCAAAGGAAAAAAAACCCCGGAATGTTGCCAACTCTGGAATAAGACACTGATGTCCTATGAATCCAGAAATGAGCTAAATGTAGCCGTTCTAATCAAACTAACTAATTCCGGGCGATTTCCCAGCTGTTACAGGGGCCTGGTCAGTCAGAACAAGCCATCTTTATTCCTTTCCATTAATTCAAAAGAAACATTCTGATTCCTTTAACAGTGAGCGCCGTCCACTCATGTCTAACACTGAACGCCAAGGTCAAAGCTCCTGACCGCTAAGTGTCCTGATTCATAATTAATTTCCAGCCCACAGTGTTTCTGTCCTCAGGCAAACCTTTGAATGTGAGTGTGAAATCCTTAAGCTAATTCTAATGAATTTCAGCCTGTGCCGACTGTGATTAGAAATTGTTGGGTCCCTCTGATGAGGAAGTATGTAGCCTTGCAGTGATGATGGACTATAGATACAGGACTGTGTAGAACACACTTGTCAGGCTTAGTTATTCTGTTAAATAATCGACACACCTCAGAGTGCAGACAAAGAAATAACGAGAAAGTGACGACTGAAGACAGAAAGATCAAAGAAAGAAAATTATACAGAAAAAAAGAGTAGAGAGAGGCAATATTAAGAGCTGGTAATTTCACAGACTTTAGAGCTGAGTTGAGTCAGTTCTGAGTTATTTCACAGACTCTGCTCTAAACTGTTATCTTGAGGTGTTGCTTGCAGCTTCTGTTCAAATCCAGATTGCCGCCACCCGTTTTTGGTGCTTGGAGTGGTAACAAACTGTAGCCATTTTCACACACGCGCTGCAGCCTTGAACTTTTCTGAACATCACCTCATCACAGACGCACCTGTGAGAGCGAAAAATATCCATCCCAGCAAGTCTGCACATTAGATGGCATTTATCCCTCAAAGCAAAAAGCCAATGTGATGCTAAATAGAGGTGAAATGTGAAGAGAACGATTAATATTCTGGTACATTTACTTCCTACGAGCGGTCAGTATGTTTACTGCCTCCTGCAGATTTTAACAAGCCACGTTGAGATATAACTGTAAGATTGTTCCAATTGCATTCTAGATTTAAGAGAATAAAACTGAAAAAATGTCCAAAGGTCATGGAAAATGGACAGTGAGTGTATAGCTGTGTCCACCATTCCTGTAAGTACCGCTGCGAAAATCACATGGGGAGTAATGATGAGCAAAGTCCATCATGTCTGACGGCACTCCTTCCCAAAGTGTGAGCTTCAACTTCCATCAATCAAGTATCAGGATACAGCCCAGAAAAGATAATTATTGATTTAACCTCTAAATATGACACCACATTAGACAGCACTCTCTCCACTCTGCGTTGCATCCTCCAGGAAGGAATCATTTACAGTAAAGTCACAGATGCTCCGTGGTACTCTGATGCTAATGACTCTTGGAGCTCTAGTTTTGCTGTTGGTCTGTGTCCTCAATAAAGAGTTGCTCTGTCTATTTCTAGTGACTCCACCCCAGTGTTTTCCACCACACCAGACCCCAGCTGATTACCTGTGCCTGTTCTGAGAACATTTGATTTATGACTGTTTTTCTCTTATTAGACTTGAGCTCTCTGCTGCAACACTGCAGCCCTCAGCTGGCATGAAAAACCTATGAGAGCTTCCCTAAAGACTTTGAGGTCTCATTATGCTTTACATCCAGCAGAGAGCCAAATGACTGCAGAGCAAAGCACCACCTTCTGGTTCAGATATAGTTAAAGTGTGCTGGACTCTGTCACTGGGCCTTTTATTTCCAACAGGGAGCTTGATTTCAGTTCTAACAGAGGTCATCCCAAATATAGAGAGAACAGATAGATGAGGCAAGCATATACAGCTACAAAAATATAATAAATAAAAAGTTAGCGATTAAAATGACAGTGTTTTTTCTTCACTTCATCATTGCTGTTTCTTAGCTGTAAAAGGGGTTCCCGACTGTGGTGTCAAAGATCAGTTTCCTGTGTCGTGTTTACACGGGCTGGTCCCATCCTCTTGGCCCGCTACTTTCCATCTGGGGTGGTAATCTGCCTCTCCTATTTCTGTATAACAACCTTTACCCTGGTTTAGCTTCCCCATTTCTGTACCGGCTTCCGTTTAGGCCTGCACAAACAACTTCTAAATATATGTAGGTGTAGTGGTGCCAAATGTATGCAAGCTTAGCGCTCCTAACATGGGCAAAGTCATAAAATGTATAACCATCAGAGATGTAGGTGCGAAATCTGACTATGAGTAACGTTCATAGAGGTATGTGAGATGCAAACATATTCCGGGCTTTGTTATTGTTCACTACACTGCAGGCAAAATCATAAAAATACCTTTAAAGTAAGATTCATGAAAATATTCGACCTCACAAAATGAAGTAACACCGACCACGATGTCTCGTCATGGTAACCACAGATGGTGCTTTGCTAATTACAAGCTAACTGTTCTTGCGCTTAACTCCACTAATTGCTTCACATATTAATGTCACACATCCTCAGTAACCAGCAGTGCTAACGGCGCTTGCGAGCACTGCATCACAAGTTGCTGGCAAGAATAAATCAAACAATCTTTCCTATGAAGTCTTGACGAAGCTTGATATCAATGTGGTGAGTTTTCTCTAAAGAACATCATTCGAAAATGATGATCTGAACAACAGGAACTGCATCAGCAGTAACTCTCAGTGGACTACAACATCCTCTGTGATTGGGGCTCACCAATGAGCCGTCCCGTCTGTCTTGTTAATATCCTGGAAGATCTGAAGTTTCCTTGAAACTGACAGAGAGCGAGGTTAAAGCTGGATGTCTGCACTTTGATCACATTTTGAATTTTTGGCGTAAACTGAACTATAGCACTGCGCAGAAGTAAAATTACAATCATTGTCATGGCAGCAGAAATGAGTTTCCTTCAAAGTATGGCTGGCCTCTTCCTTAGAGGTAGGGTGAGAAGTTCAGCCATCCAGGAGGGGCTCAGAGTAGAGCCGCTGCTCCTCCACATTAAAAGGAGCCAGTTGAGGTGGTTCGGGCATCTGACAAGGATGCCTCCCGGGCGCCTCCTGGGTGAGGTGTTCCAGGCATGTCCCACCAAGAGGAGGCCAAGGTTCAGGGCCAGGACATGCTGGAGAGATTATATCTCTCAGCTGGCCTGGGAACGCCTTGTTGTTCCCCCGGACAAGCTGGAGGAGGTGGCTGGGGAGAGGGATGTCTGAGCTTCTCTGCTTAGGCTGCTGCACCGCGACCTGGCCTTGGATAAGAGGAAGAAGATGGAATATCATTGCCCAAATACTTCTGGATAAATACCTGTTGTTTGTCATGAGTTGGTAATTAGAGCTGTTTCAATGGGAGCTTTCTCACAGTTATCAATACCTGGAGTATTACAACACCACAAGGACCAAACACAAGCACTCTGAGATTCCAGTGGCTTTGACAGAACAGCAATATTAGATGCCAGAGGAATAAAAACGATGCCCATCTAGTGAAAAAAAAATCAATGTCCACAGGTTCAGTTAAGACAGTAAATCACCATCATTCATACAAAACCACTGCTTTAACTATGTTATTATATTTCATCAATTCAAACTGGAAGGCAAAGTAAAGCATTAATTTTAATCCTGCATTTGTCATTCTTTAAAAACGAATAAAAAAAAGAAATTGGTCAATGAATATATGATTGTGAAGGTTAATGTGAGAGTTAATGTGTTAAATGTGAGAGCACATAGATATATAGATATATATGATGAAACGTATTAACTTTAAACTCCAATGTAATAATCTCATCTGTTAAAGATAAGCGAGTCTGTTCATCACCCATATTTACTCGTTTACCTTTCGGTTTGTGTTCAGGCTCTGTTGAGCTGAACCTGCTGCACAAATGAGGCTCATTTATAAGTTGATGTTATTTCTTTTCACAACTAGCAGCACAGTGGTTAACACTTGTTACCATACTGTCTGTAGCTGCTCAGTTAGGAAGACTGTCAAAAGGAGCAGGTGGTAGAAGAAAGAGGCAGAAGAAAACTGAGCAGAGGGAGATAAAGATGAACAATTACTCAAGCTGCAACTTCAATGGAAGCCTGGGAATGCTGGGAAATTTTGACTCCTTAAACACAAATGCAGCCATCAGCCTATTTCCATATCCTTTCCTCGGCCCTTTCATAAAAACACAACTTAAAATAATTCACAGTAAATAACACATTATTCAATTCAAGATAAATCGTTTTTTATATCACATTAAAAAATTATTTATATGTAAAGTTGTGGATGTAATGGTCAATAACATCTCTAATTATTTTCAATAGAATGGCACTGTTGTTTTATTTATTTTATTCAAAGCTCTCTGATATGAAGCAGACAGACAGACAGTGACATGACTGAAGGATACACAGAGCTTTGTCCTGGTTTAAAGGACACGACATGGAAGTCCGTGTTTGTTTGTTGGAGGTGGTAGTGTCGAAGAGACAGAGGGAGTCGCATTGTTTGTGTAATGGGATAATGTGGAATGAATTTGTATATGAGCTACTGTACTTTGCCCTATTTGAAAAAAAAAAAACTGGTCTGAACCACCATTACATTAGAGCGGTCACATGCACTCATCTAATTTCTATTACCAAGTGATTTAATCCTCATTTTCTTCATTATCAACAGTCATCAGCTCACACTCTGCTGGGTTCCAGCCCTGATCAGCTAAGCAGACGTGTTGTGGTCTAATAGGATCAGACAGGTGGGGAGATATGCTGAATAAAAACCGTTCTGCTCCAGTGAGAGCAGCTGAACCAGAAACAGGATACAGATACCTGCTGCATGAACACAAACAGAGATCCTCATGGACACGTTCAGCAGCTGAAGGTCCACCTTTGTTCTTATCTACCTTTTGCTCTTTTCATCTTTCTCCAAGCAGACTTGCTGCTTCTTTGCTAATGAGCATCTTTCTATACTGTCATTCTTTCCACCTCAAGTTGCTCTTTATTTCAGGAAATACAGAAAACCCACATGTACTGATGTTTTTTTTTTCCTCACATACTATTAAATAAATAAATAAAATGAAAGCACGCTTATGAAGTCTTTCACCGGCAAACACTCTTGCTGTAAGTTCCTGTGAAATCACTGGGATCCGCTCTAGTACATAATTAGAAAAAAAAAGTTCCTTCGTGTGTAAAACAAACTCAAGAGTGATATTTTTTTCTGCTAAATGACTTGCCTGCAAATGTAGACACATACACACATTATACATTTTCAACCTGCTTTTTGGGTGAGGAGTGTGAGATGTGTGATGGGAACTGTCAAACTGACTGATTTCTCCCCTCTGCTTGGTTCCACTCAGCTGCCTGTCACTGACTCGTCATAAGAAAGTTTTGGTGATCTATTTAGTGAAGCCAGAGGTCTTAACAGTCCATGTTATGACAAACACAGTGACATTTCATACCAGATGAGCATGAGTGTCAACAATCTGGATATATGAGATTCTTCAAACCTCTCAGGACTAAGCATACCAGCAGGCTGAGTAATGAAGCTCTTTTCTCCTTACAGCTAGAGCTAGATGTTTTAATGCATGTTAGAGGAGTCAATATGGAATAGGGGGGATGCAAAAGCACTTAAAAGCAATTTCTATTTGCAAACCAATCTGATTTAAGCTCAAATCAGCTGACTTCGTCATTTCTGTATGTATTTGTTAACTACAGTATAATTTTAGCCATTTGCACCAACAAAACAAGAAAGATAAGAACGCAAACACAATTATAGCCCCCAACCCTCCACGCACACACACATCCACAAACAAACACCTACACAGACAGAAGCACGCACAGCTTTCTAAACCATGAAATGATCTCATCGGAACACTACTGTGAAAAATCAGAGCGTATCCATCCGGAGTCTCCGTGGAAAATCAACACTTAAAATGTGTAGGAGTCTGCTGTTGTCTGTAGAGTCACAGATGTTACAGTAACAAAACAAAAATTGGACTGAGATTGTTGTGTACATATCATTGCATGAGCGTGTGTGCGTGTGTGTGTGTTAGTGTTTGCTAGTGCATTATAGTGATTGTTCATCCTTTGCAACATCCTGTTATGTAAAATGAAAAGATGGTTCTTTTTCTCAGGACCTGTCTCCACATTCCACACTCTTATCTCAGCACAAAGATACCTTATAGAAACAAGACTGCATAAGACAATGAGCAAGAATGGTGATAGCTGAGTTCCCAAAAGAACACTTGTTTAAAACCTCTTTGAAATTACGACATTTCTTTGAAAGCTAAATGTTGTTTCAAAAAAATAATTTTTTGACAAGTTCTTTATTGAAAAACTCTCATTAAATCCTACCAACACCATGAACTACATTATTAACTAAAGCACAATACGCATATTTTGTAGACATAAATCATCTGGATTGTGTCAGCAGCCTCGAAAGGATTAGACAGAGGGGAAAGGAAGTAGCATCATTAAAAACTTTATTAAAAATATCTCCCTCACCACAGACGGAATAGCATATACTCTGTATTTAAGACTAAGTAAATAAAATACATAAAAAGAAGCTCATAGACATCTAGTAGAACCTCGGAACAACAGTTGACGATGAGCATGGTGCAGAGGTTTTCATTCTTCAGAGGATAATCAGTGCTTACTGCATTTTTTTCCAAATCACACTTCAGTAAGTGGTAGAAACTCCTGCAGGTTTCTTTACAGGTTAAAGAGCAATTTGTGTTTGTCCACATCAGTGTTGGTCAAGTCACTTGAAAAAAGTAATCAGTAACTAATTACTGATTACTTCCCCCAAAAAGAAATTGTGTTACTTTACGGATTACTTATTTTCAAAAGTAATTAATTACTTAGTTACTTAGTTACTTTTTAAAAACATGATTTACAACCTGAATGATGATGAGCCACAAGCCCATAAAATCTTTTATAATCTAATTGTAGTAGAGGGAGAATTTGATGCTGTAACATGTTCAGCAGGTTAAAAAGTCACTGGGAGTATTTTAACTGGGTGAGAAAGAAGTTCACAGAGTAAAACAAAATTATTCACAGAATAATAAGATTAGCAGTCAGCGCAAACAATTCTGCAATTTTAGAAGCCTTTTTGGAATACACGTAAGACTAAAACTATGTGCTATGTCCGATGTTATAAAGCAAGGTTTATAGTTTAAGCTTGTGAAGTGATGAAAGTCTTTAATCTACCATTCCTTTAGTCTTGTAGCCAAGTGTTGCTGTAATTACTGATTAGCTGCAATCCAGTCTTCAAGTCTGATTAGCTGCATCTGGGCCCAAACTCCGCTGCAGGTCCCTAAGGCAAACGATCACTGCGGGATCACTGAGAGTCGAAAAACTGTCTAAATTCTTTCATCTGTAATAAAGTGATCAGTGTGGCTGCTCTACCAGGGGTAACAATTAAGTTCAGGCATCCATGAAAATGGAATTTATTCAATTTAATGGAGTTAGAAGTTAGCAGGGAGTTAGCTCGCTAGTTTCCATCTAAATATAACACACCATGTTCTGACTGAGAGATCTCTGAAACCAATTAAGACGTACACCTCTGCTATCACTTCCGACATGAATGAAGACAGCAAAGTAAACAGCAGTGGCATTTGTGGGGTTACTGAATTTTGGCAAGCTGGTATATAATGATGTGCTACGTTATCGCTAGCGACACAGCTATCTTAGCATAATATAAACAGAGAAGCTGGAGGATGAACTTTTTTCCACTCGATAAAAGTTAACGTGAGGGTTCCCGATGGTCAGGGACAAATGCAATCACATGGCAGGACGCTTTAAACCGATCAAACTTCAGTCAGGAAAACAACTCGAATGATCCATCCACAATACGAGGTTGGTCATTCATATACTGCTGCATAGGCTGGGCTTTAATTACATCATAAGGTTTTAAAAACCGAGCTTTAAAATGAATACTGGTAATAAAAATCGAGTGAGGCCGACAGTGATCACTAACTGGTTTTAGGGGCTTTTTTAAATTAAATAGAGCAAGAGCATTAAAACATGCTAAAAACACAACAGCCTTATTAAACGGAGGGTAGTTTGGGCCCGGAAGCAGGATTCATCACGTCATCACTTAAAGACCGGATAGCTTGTATGGATCAGTGCGCAGTATTTTTGACTCTCATAAGGGTTATTTGATGACCCAACTTGCTTCCGATGATGAGGGCAATCATGAACATTTGTGAAAATCACAAACATACAGTGGATTATTGGATAATGAGGACGGCTAATGTTATGTGTTCAAAAAACCCCCCAAAACAGCTATGTTCAACATTTAAAAGCACAGGTACAACTAATTGGTAACTTAAAAGAGCTCCAGCCACTGGCACTATTGCTGTTTCAGCTTGTTCATTATTGGTATCATTGGACTTCAGTGCCTTCTTACATAGAATTGGCTATGCAGATTTGCAAACTTTGTCTCATCTTTACTTTTCCTGTTATGATTCAAAATGTCTACAGTGAAAAGGTTTCATGCAGAACCTAGTTCCCACTCAGGCTAGCAGACGTACCCTGCTGAAGGCCACATTTATGGAAGTTACTTTCAGTGCTACAAATATTCACCAGCTCAGCTTGGCCACACATTACGCAGAGAAAAAAAAACTGCATGTAGCCAGTAGGTAGTAGACAAACAAAATGCAACAAATCATCCCTACCCCATTAGACAGTGAATTTCTATAGATATTGTTTTCAAATAAAAAAAACTTATAGCTCTATCCAAAGCCCAACCTGCTACATTTGAAAATGTTAAAACAGCAAGCTACATCACAGGAACTGCACCCCAGATGTAAAGAAAGTTAATGCATGCAACAGAGGATCAGCCACCAGATAATCACTGTCTGATATTCTACGCTTTGCATTCTTGTAATTGCCTGAACTCTTCTAAAGCATGAACTTTAACAAAATCTGTTATCTGCAGTTTTTGTTTTACAGACTATTAGTTTCTTCTCTAATGCCAATGAAAAGCCTGAAATTAATCAAACAGCAGTGGAAAACTTCACTTTCACAAAAGGTTACAGTTTAGCTTCAGTAATGTTTATAGCGATTCTGGAAAACTAGAGATAAGCCGTGTTATTTACATAGTGCCTATGCTGCAGTTCTAGGATACTTCACATGTGTTTCAGGCTGTCATCTGTATATTTATATATTTCTACTCTTGACTTGCAAGCTGACTTGTTTTTTCCACACAAATAGCAATGTTAATGACTCCATTTCATGAAGGTGAGTTCTGTTGATCGTGCTGGTTCACTCGTGACTTAAAATGATTTTATTTTTCTGTATTTTAGGTTTAGGTTGAAAATATGTTATTATTCCAATAGTGTCTCGAGGAACAAAATAGTCCCTATAGTCAAAATACAATATATGCATAGTGTTAGCAAAAGGGAAGTTGATCATTGGATATCCTGCTAAAAGCAGGATTGACCACGGTAAAGTCTGGAAACTTTATTAAAATGAATTTGAAACACACTTCAAGTTGGAAAGCATAAAGAAGCACCAACAAATCCCACCACAGGCAGTAGAGATCGTATTCTGTGAAGCACAGCAGGTATCAAACAGCACACAGCTGGGATGTGGGAACTGTGTCTCTGTGCCTACAATTCTCTGTCATGCAGTGATTATGGTGCAAAACATTAACATCTTGACAAGAATGTCATGCCATGATTGAAAGAGGAAAGAGTGGCATAAAGCAGGAAACCTGGGAGACATTTGGAGAGCCTGGAACATAACATGTCAAAGAAGACTCTCCAGGCTTTACTTTCAGACCGTTTTGACAACAGGTGCGCATGAGACGGTCAGTCAGACAGTTTCCTGAGAGTTCCCTGTTGGGATTTTAGCAGATGACTCATTAAACCTATGTAACCTTTTATCATTTATCCCATGAAAATAACCTAGTCATTCCTAGTTTATTCCTTTCTCCCACTTCCATCATTTTCCCAAATGCTTATTGAATGCTGTGTCACTGAATACCTATCTCAGCTGCTATAAAATGTGAAATGGGGTAAAGCCAAGACAACTCACCAGTCCATTGCAGTGATCTGGGGTAATTTCTGCCTCTGTGGTTTATGTCTCTGCAGTTTCTAAATTATGAGTTTAGTGAAATTATACTCTGATTAAATGAGTACTGTTTTCTTATGGCTCTGCTGCGTCAGAATATTTAATTATTCTTTTTTAAAGTTACAGCATTTTGAAATTTTGCTTTTTGAGATGAAAGATTGAAGGACAGGGACATGTTAATTTATATTGTTTTACAAATTTATATTGTTATCGATTGGATTACAAGTAAAACATGAGACTGGGGAAAATCATGTCTGTGTGTCTGTGTGTGTGTTTGTGGTCTGAACTTGTTTAAGTGAAGTTTATAATTAAATTATGAACTAGTATATCAAATACTCTAATAGGCTTTAGATCAAGATTTCATCGTAACAAATCAACTCTGTATTACTTTTCTGAAGTAATACCGAGTCATGCTGCAGTCAGTATATTATTGATCTCCAGAAAGGCCCACAAGTTGCCACATCAAATATTTACTTTTCTCTTTTGTTTTGTTTTTTACATCTTCTGCTCTCACTTCATACCTCCACAAAGTACACATAAAACAAATGGTGTAAAATATTGGAACAGAAGCTTTATTGCAAGGGAACAAATGCTCACAATTTTTATATGTGGCCAGAGTGCTGTGAGCCTCCTCTTTGCTGTAAAAGCGCAATAGCCTGATACCCTTCTCTATCACTCACCACCTCTTAAAAAACTGTCCCGGTGCCTCTTTCTGCCTCACAGACCCTGGCAATAAATTAAGATGGCAACAAAGGTTTCAAAGTGAAGAATTTTCTCGGTTTCTATAAACTGCAGAAAAATAAATTTGACCTTTTTTTTTTCATGTGGTAATCAAAAAATTTACAAAAATAGTATATGAATAACTAGAACTGCAATTCCACCCATTGTTTAGATCGAGTCTATATCTGTTAAAGTAAGTCTCCATAATTACTGCACTAACTATTGCCAGTATAGTAACGTCAAAGGAAGTCAATGGATGTAAATTTAGGCTTCACGATGAAGTACCCTGGCTTTGTATTAATGGCTGAAATTAAAATGTAAATACTCAATAAGCAGCTCTAAACAGATGTATTTCCAGTAGATCCTCAACATCAGAGTTTAAAGACACACTTAATGAAGACCAATGCATTCAAAGACTGTTGATGTATTCCAAAATAAGACATGAGTTAGTAAGATTTTTTTTTACAGTAGCATTAAATAATACTAGCATTGTCCTCTAGTAATAAATTGTACATTGTCCCCAGTGGTGCACACATTATTAATATATTAAAAACAGGATAACCCAAAAGAATCATTATCATTAGAAAGTATCATTAATGTAAACGTTTATCGTATGTGTAGTTGCACTATCAACAACCACATACACTGTACAGAGTGAGAAACACATATTATACCATTATTACCATTATTATTTGTAGTTTGGGGAAAAAGTCAGTTTTTCTACATAATAAAAAGGATGATGTCTGTTGTCTGCATGACCTGCATGGCACAGCATTTAGTCTGTTTTTACTCCTGCTTTCTTTTTTCTGTTTTCCTTCATTTTACCTCTCTTCATCTCATTTAATTATTTCCCTTCTACCCATTGTATTTTTACACTACTTTTTGGCCACGCCATTTTATGCAGGCAGAGCATTTTCTTCCTAACAAAAACAAAATCAAAGCCCGTTTTCAAATTTTACTGTCTCTGTTTTCTCTGAGTAGTGCTTGTCTTCCTCCTACCCTTTTTCTTTTGTGCTCTGAGCCATAAAGAAGGTCGATTCAGCTCCTTTAGAAGCGTTGGCGAGAGTGTAGTATTTCTGAGACACTGTAGTGAAGATGATGCACATCTAAAAAGGGAAATGTTACAGCTGTATTTGGCTTTTGACTGAATGCTGAGGCTGCTACACTTTTGGGATCTCAGGATACTTTATTGCAGAGCGCTGTGAATTTTTAAAACATGTTTGATTCTCTGATTTGAAGCAAAGTTTGATAAACATTTGAGTAGAAAAAATCCTCAAAATTGACATTCTGAGGATTGTTATCTCGCAGCCTGTGATGGACCGATTTAGAAGCAGGAGGACTCACAGGAATGATTAAAAAAACAGGCTGTGTGTTTTTTTGTTGTTGTTTTTTTTTATTTAACCCAAAAAGATATTTACCAAAAAAAAAAAGATAAATTCCAAGCTCATAAAAGAGGTTAAAAAAACAAGACTGAACTCAACCTACTCTCTGTCCAAACAAACATAACTGAACTAACCAGGAAATGACACACAAGCGTATATATAATGGGTGATCAGATCACTATGACACTAAAAATAACAAATGAGTTATATAAATACATAAGTAAACTAAATGTCCACACTTCAAATAGAACAAATGTATCTAAACCAATCAATAACCTTATTATAAACTAAAGTGTGTCACTGTGTTTAGATGAAGGACTGTGATGGCATGCCACACATGGTAAGCTCCACACCTCACCACCCGTTGATTCACTTTAGTTTAATTTACAGTCACTACTTTAAAATATTCTATTTATTGTTCAATATTGTTTCTTTATTAAATGTATTCATTTTTCCATCACACCTTCCAATGTTTATATGGCGTGCACACATATTAACCTTGCAAGGTCAAAGTTCTGTTTTATGTTATATTAATACATCTTTCTGTTAGGATGCCTGGGTCGTTGACCCAGGGGTTTTGAGTTTATTATATTATTTATACTTTCTAGTTTTTGGTTTCTTTGAGTTCTGTCTTATGGTTTATGTCTCTGTCTTCTTTAGTTGCTGTCTCCCCTATCACCTGTATCCCCTTGTCTAGTTCGCGTCTCTGTGTATCCTTAGTTCCCATATCCCCGTGTTCAGTCAGTGTTTGTGTCTGCCCTGGTCCCACATCTCTGTTCCCTCTGTAGTGCCTGCATGTGAGTCTGTGTTATGTGTTTCCTGTTTTACTTTGAAGGTCTGTGTCTTATCTCAGTGTGTTTCAGTTTACGCTTCTTTGGTCTCGTCAGTTCTGATTTGCCCCAGCTGTGTTTCCCTCCTGTTACTCATTCCCTGATTGCTCCTTTTGTGTATTTAAGCCCTGTGTTTCTCTGTGTCCGTGTCGCGATCTACCGTTTATTTTGCTGTGTGTTTTGTCAATCCGCCGGTGTTAGTTTATTTTTGACCTTTTTTCCCCAGTTATGTTATGTTTGAGTTCAGCATTAAAGCTGTTTTGGTTTAAGTTCTGTCTCCGGAGTCTGCACCTTGGGTCCTATTCCTGTCTGCACACAGCCACACCTAACAGAAGATCGCGACCAGAACATGGACCCAGCAGACTCCGTGTGGTATCAGCGACCCGCAGTTTCTGCCTTCCTCAAGGAGATCGTGAGGGAGGAAGCTGAGCATGCCCAGGAGCTCCAGTCACCCTTTTATGGGTCACGTTTGGCTTTGGGAGGGCCCCGCAGCCTCCAAACTGCCATGGCTACGGCCGAGCTAGCGTCTATGCCTCGGGCGATCAGGTTGAGCACGTGCTCCTTCTCTCCAGTCGCTACACCTCCACCTTCACCCCTGGATTACCAGTCCGACAAGAGAGTTAAGCGGCGGAGGAAGAGAGATTATGTGACACCGGACGTTAGACTCACTCCGCTGCAGTCCTTCGCTCTGTTTTTGGGTCTGCCACGTTCTGAGCTTCACAAACTCTCTGCTTCCTCATCGCAGCCCGGTCCTTTGGAGGATTCGCAGCCCAGTTCGCCACCTCCCACTTCCCGGAGGAGGCGAAGCTCACACCGTCACCACTCTTTTTCTGCGGAGCAACTCCCGGTGGTGAGTTGTGATTGCTGTCGTTCCTCGGAGCTGGAAAAAAACAATCATATGAACACTGCTAAGACTGAGACTATTAAGACTGTTAGACGTGGTGGTGGTAGGAAGTTAAAAAACGTTTTAGAAGAGTCTGTGTTTGCTGAGCCTGCTCCTTCGCACCATTGTGTTCCTGCTCCCAGGGCAGCTCAGGCCCAGCATTCCCCTGCACCTGTTTCAGTGCTTCAGGTGAGGGAGGCTGAGGTCCAGCTGGTCCCTGCTCAGGTGTCTAGGCTGGCTGAGCCTCTGCCTGTCGCTGCACCCGTACCAGCTCCTCGGGTGGGGACTGCAGCTGCCCAGCCGTTGACTGTGCCTGTCCCGGCTCCCAGGGTGAGGATGACCGGGAACCAGTTAGCTCCTGCACCCGTACCTTCTCCTCGGGTGGGAGTGGCTGGTGTCCGGCAGGTACTTGCACCTGTTTCTGACCTCGCTGGAGGCTCAGGTGAGCCCGTCCAGCAGTTTTCTGTAGGATCCGTAGGCTCAGACAACCTAGTCCAACCATCTGCTAATCCACCACCTCACCCGCCATTACTGCCATCGTTACAACAGTCAATACAACTTAAACTTCTCTCCATAGCTCAGACATTAGCTCACCTATCGGCTCAGTCACCTGCTCAGTTACCGCCTCAGTTGTTTGCTCAGTCACCTGTCTCCGCTGGAGGGTCCGAGGAACTGCTTCAGCCACCTGTCTCTGCTGGAGGGTCCGAGGAACTGCTTCAGCCACCTGTCTCTGCTGGAGGGTCCGAGGAACCGCTTCAGCCGTCTCTTCCTGCTGGAGGATCCGAGGGGCCCGTTCAGCCTCTTGCCTCGTCAGCTGGGGGTCCGGGAGGACCCAGCCAGCACGTCTCAGTGTCTGCTGATGGTTCTGGCGAGGCCGTTCAGCTACCACCGGCTCCACCGCCTGGTCCGGCCTCCGAGTCTGCAGTTCCGTCTGGTCCGGCCTCCGAGTCTGCAGCTCGGCCTGGTCCGGCCCCCGAGTCTGCAGCTCGGCCTGGTCCGGCCCCCGAGTCTGCAGCTCGGCCTGGTCCGGCCTCAGCCTCTGCAGCTCGGCCTGGTCCGGCCTCAGCCTCTGCAGCTCGGCCTGGTCCGGCCTCAGCCTCTGTAGCTCCGCCTGCTCCTGAGGTCTCCATGCTGTCTGTTCCTGCACGTCCTGCACATCTTGTCCGGCCTGCTCGTCCTGCTCGTCCTGCTCGTCCTGCACGTCCTGCTCGTCCTGCACGTCCTGCTCGTCCTGCACGTCCTGTCCGGCCGATGACTGGACGTCATTGCCGTCATGGACGGCCCCCTGAACTACGTCGCCGTCGGTGCCTCCTGGCCGGCCGGCCTCCTGATCTGCTCGGTCGCCGTCGGTGCCGCCCGCCCGGCCGGCCTCCTGATCTGCTCCGTTGCCTCCCGCCTGGCCGGCCTCCTGACCTGTTTTCTGGGCTCTTGGACCATCAGCCTCCGGGCCGCCCCCCTGACCTGCCCGGGTTTGGACTGTTGTGCCGTTAGCCTCCGGGCTGGCCCCCCTGAACTTTTTTGAGACTATTGCCTGGGCCTCTGCGCCTTTCGTGAGCTCTTTTGTTTGTTTGCTTTTGGACTATGCCTGGGCCTTGGTGCTGTTGTTTTGGACTTTGTTCCTGTGTTTTGTTCTGTTGCTTTCCAGGCTCCGTTGTTTGTTCTTTTTTTTTTTTTTTTTTTTTTTTTTTTTTTTTTTTTTTTTTGTTTCTGGCTCCTTGTTTGGTTTGTTTCGAGCCCTCCATCCTGTTTCCCCCGCCGCCCACCCTGGTTGGGTTGTTTTTGTTTTTTTTTTTTTGTTTTGGTGTTTTGGTTTGGGCTGTCTGGAAGCCAGCCCTTGAGGGGGGGGGGGGTACTGTTAGGATGCCTGGGTCGTTGACCCAGGGGTTTTGAGTTTATTATATTATTTATACTTTCTAGTTTTTGGTTTCTTTGAGTTCTGTCTTATGGTTTATGTCTCTGTCTTCTTTAGTTGCTGTCTCCCCTATCACCTGTATCCCCTTGTCTAGTTCGCGTCTCTGTGTATCCTTAGTTCCCATATCCCCGTGTTCAGTCAGTGTTTGTGTCTGCCCTGGTCCCACATCTCTGTTCCCTCTGTAGTGCCTGCATGTGAGTCTGTGTTATGTGTTTCCTGTTTTACTTTGAAGGTCTGTGTCTTATCTCAGTGTGTTTCAGTTTACGCTTCTTTGGTCTCGTCAGTTCTGATTTGCCCCAGCTGTGTTTCCCTCCTGTTACTCATTCCCTGATTGCTCCTTTTGTGTATTTAAGCCCTGTGTTTCTCTGTGTCCGTGTCGCGATCTACCGTTTATTTTGCTGTGTGTTTTGTCAATCCGCCGGTGTTAGTTTATTTTTGACCTTTTTTCCCCAGTTATGTTATGTTTGAGTTCAGCATTAAAGCTGTTTTGGTTTAAGTTCTGTCTCCGGAGTCTGCACCTTGGGTCCTATTCCTATCTGCACACAGCCACACCTAACACTTTCTTTGTTTGAGTTACCTGGGGGTTGGCTTCTCCTGTCTGGCAAAAGGTGTGGCAAAGGGCTGGGAGACCTGAAGTACTACTGACAGCCTAATTGGATTGCACCACATGCTTCATTGCCTGGGGGGGTGTTTCATGTTTGTTTAAATGTTTTGTATTAGTTGGTTATATGGCAGCCATCTTGTTTTCCCCCGTGTGTGTCATTTGGTTTAGCTAAACCAGTATTTAAGTCCCCCTGTGTGTCATTTCAGCAGGTCAGTTTATCATATGTTTGTTTGAGGTTTTGTTAATTATTCTCTTGAGTTTAGTCTATTGAGTTGACCTCTTTTATTGGTCTGCCTGTTTAAGTTTTGGCTTTGTTAAATATGTTTTCATATTTTTGGGTCAATAAAACCCCTTTTTTGAATTAAAACCACCTGTGTCCTTTATGCTTTACTGCTTGGTCCCTGACAAGGACATAAGAGTTACTGACTTTAGTAGAGTGTGCCATGGGTTTGGGTATCACACAACCACTGAAAGTTTTGTTGTTACATTTATGTTTTTACTTATTCTATTTTTTTTTTTTTAAATTACTGATAATGTAAGAACATCAGTGTGGTGTGTGGATGTACTGTCTGACTGACATTCAATCTTCTCTCACAGAATAAAATTGTCTTAATTTCTAATATTCATAATAATAATAGAATAATAGTAATGTTAGGACTTTAATTGTTAAACTGGACCAAATCTGCATTAATCTTCCTAAAGTTTCCATTTATCACCATGTGATAATGTGGAGTTGGTTGTGTGGCTGTTATCTTAGTTATCTTTCTTCCCATGCCTGTTTCTTTATTTTCCTGTTTGCCACTGACGTTTGTTTTCAAGGATAAGTGCAGCATGAAATTATTCAGAGTGGAGCAGGGGAATCAGTCTATTTTCCAAAATTACTGCCTGAAAGGCTGCTGAGGGAATGGCAATACTCACAGAGAGACCTACAGTAAAATGGACACGGCATCATGTTTTGATTCAGAGATAAATGTGTTCCTACAAACATTTATAAACTTTGTTGGAATTCTTTGTGCGTGCTTCTGAGTGCTGAAAAAAACATTTCTGAAAATTTTTCCATCCTTGGTGTTATTAATTAATTTGAATTGGTGTTTAGCAACCAGAGCAGATAAGTTAAATACTGCAGTTTCTGGAATGACCACTTCAGCCTAACTTCAAACAAAGTCAGTCTGCTTAGAATCAAATATAAAAATAGCCGGGGTACATAAATGGTTTAATCGTTGTCTTCTGTCGTGACTTCCATTGCTCCATCAAGACACCAAACGCTGATTTAAATTAATATTAAGGTTATTGTTATTATCATGAGTGGTGATATTAGTAGCATAAACATTACACATTATTAAGGAAGCTGTTGTGAGTGACATGAGTATTAGTATTTCACACAGTAAATTTTATACAGTATTTTATTTGATCTTTTTCAATTTTTAAAATATAAATTTTGGATCGTTTTTCATGAAAACAAAACAAAAAAGCAGTAATATTTGAATAAATGTCCTCTGCAGCTGCATGATATAAAATTATTGAAACATACGTGAGGGATATCTGACTGTTTGTCAAGATTAATGCTAATGATCACAGATCACTCCTGCAAATTACATAATACGTAAATCGAGTCAGAAACTCTCTTGTTTTCTCTGACTCATCATCAAATCCACTGTGTCCTTATTTTTTCATTTTTTTAACAGCATCACGCCCTTTGCAAGTCTCATACATTCCGTTTTGGAAAGAGTCTGCTATCGCCCAACTGGTTCTATTCAGGGTCCTTCTGCTGTTTCAAGCTGCTCGTTTGGCCATGGCATCACTGCTAATGGCAGTCACTAAGCTCGCTGGTGAAATTCTTGTGAATAACCTCGTTTAATGTGGAGGATTTTGTGCTTGTGTGTGTGTGTGTGTATGTGTGTAGCTGGCAGTTATGTAAATATCTACCTTTGGCTGTGGCTCAAAGATCCTTGCCAAAAAGTGAATAAATACAAGAGAATAGCTATTTGCCCATCATTGTAATAGACTGATCAACACAAATAATGTAACCAGTTGGAGATCCAGCAGGTGAGCCAGCCAGGATAAATAGAAAGATACTTTGTGAACACCAAGAGCTCATACAGAGCAAAAACACTTTCAGAGTCCTCCTGGATTTTTATTTTTTGACAAACATCAAATAAGCATCGTGAAATTGTGGTGTCAGGGTAAATAATAATTATTTACCAAATTTTCTCAGAAACATCTTTCTCACGTTTTCCCCTTTTCACTCCTTTTACACAGATGACTATGAACTTCTGGAGTCCCAGAAAATAATCTGAGACTATTGAGAAAAGAAATTGAGCACAATATCAGTTTCTATAAGAGATTTTTCACAATTCCTCCCCATATATAGTTAAGTTTCTAGGTATTACAAAACATTAACAGGTATATGGAAAATGAAAATCAGATGGATGAATGGTTTCCCTTCTGTAGATTTATTTTTTGTAAATCTAAAAAGATGTCAAAAAAAAAAATGAAGTAATGGCAAATATCTACATTTCAACAGAGGTAAGCAAGCACCATTTTAACCTGCCTGGCCAAATGAGTAACATCCACTGAATGAGGTGTGCATGAATGTCCCACGACATCTCACAGGCTTTTCAATACAAGAAAATATACTTATATTTCGCTTGAATTTGCTACGGAGTCCCAAAGAGGTGAACCGCCATGTTACTCTAACACTCGCACAAACATTCACTTTCTCTACTTAAATGATCGGGGTGATTAAACCAACTATCAAAAAGCTTTAAATCAGAGCAATAGAAGAGGTGCCTGTAACAGTCTGGAGATTCCTGCAGCTCAGAGGAAATGAAGTGAGGCTGGATTGCTGAAATTGTTATACCTTCACTAGAAGTTTATAATAAGGTCAAATGTTATTCTGGGGGAAAATGTCCCATAACTATGATGAAATCATTATAGAGCTGGAGAAAGATGCTCACTAGAGAGGTCATTACTTCAGGCAGTTGAAAAGAAACAGACAAAGGAAGAGTGCATATTTACTGTCAAGATTGACACTAGGAAGACTAAGCCTAACCATTTTCTCATATTAAAGTTCTTTAAGGTAACCCCCTGAAATTATTTCACTTTTAAACCCTCATCTTACAGACATATTGAACATACATGAATTACCAAATGGGGTCCCTGCGGACTCCAAAAGGAATTTACTGTAAGAAGCAATCATAACAGCAAAATAATGATTTTATAAACTATTTGGTCTCAAAACATTGTTTGCTGTTTTAAATGTTATCTAAAGGAAAAAAGATTGGCAGCTACTGTTATTTTTTGTAAAGATACAATTATGTACATATGTATGGTCATTAAGGGTCATTTTGACCAAAAGATAAAATAACTGAAATAAACACACCAGTCAGACCAGACATGGAAACTCTTCAGCGTGCCCTGGAGCCTTGGAAGTATCCAGGAGGCGTTCTACTCTACTCCAAGCCTCTCTTGAATAACTGAGCTTCTTGTTCTTTCTCTGAAAGACAGCCTGAAGGTGAGGGTAGGAACATGGATCAACTCATAAATCGAAGCTCTCTTCACCACTCCTGATCAGTCCCAGTGACTGCAGATGCTGTACCAATCTGTCTGTCAAGCTCTCACCTCATTCTCCCTCACTCATTAACAAGACCCCAGGACACTTAAATGCCTTCACTTAAGGCAGCATCTTGTTCCCTGCCTGGAGTGGGCACTCCACTGTTTTCTAACTGAATACCATGGCCTGAGACTTGGAGGTGCTAACTGGCTAATCCCAGAAACTTCACACTCAGCTGCAAACCACCCTAGTGAAAGTTGGAGGTCATGGCTCAATAAAGCCAACAGAACCACATCATCTGCAAAAAACCCCAAAACAAGACAAAAAAAACCCTGAACTCTTGACCCTCCACTATAGAAATTGTGTGCCTAGAAACTCCCTTCATAAATATTATGATTAGAATCAGTTAAAAAGGGAGCATCCTTGGCAGATCCCAGCATCCATCAGCACCTTGAGGCAACTGTTGTTGTGATTTGGCTGCATTTCAATAAAACTGAACTGAAGGGAATCAGGAAAAAGTTGGACTTGTTGGCTGCAAAGTGAACCAAAGTGTCACTACAATTGTGCAGGGATGGCATCAACTAAACACTACCGGCTACACCTCTTTCACATCATACGTTTTGTCAGAAAAGAAAACCAAAGGTGCCAGTACTCAATATTGATCTATTTAGTAGACTTTTATCTGCTATTGAAGCGAACACAGCATGCGTCAATATCATGGGATACAGAGCCCCTAAATGCAAGTGAATCATTGTTAACCAGCTCTGAAAATGGTCTACTTTGCCATAAGTTTAGCAAACCAAGCTGTACAACCTACAAAATTTCACAATTATTCCACTGATCATTAATCTGTGCTTGTCACCCTTGTAAATAAAATAGAGGACAGCAGTGGAGGACACTCTTTGTGTTCATGCAGCATGTCTTTGTTGCTCAAATGACAGACTGGGTGTTGTTTATTTCTGTGAGTGTCTAGTTGCAACACTTGTTCCTCTCAAATTATAGCTTTGAAATTGTGTGTGTGTGTGTGTGTGTGTGTGTGTGTGTGTGTGTGTGTGTGTGTGTGTGTGTGTGTGTGTGTGTGTGTGTGTGTGTGCGCGCGCTGTGTTAAGGTCAAAAAGTTATCTGTGTAAACCAGGGCTGCTGACAAACCATCCTTTATTCTTCTAAGACTGATGTCAGTCTTTGCACAGAGAGTAAACTGGACATGGACCACTGCTGAGGCTCTATGTGCCAGGTTTCCTAATGGTGTGCAGCCAGTATAAGACTCCCTTTTGGTGGTGAAAAGCTCATTTGGGATCTAATAAAGAAGTGTAGTGTCATAGTCACCTGACGAGCATGTTAAAGCTGAGATGACATATTTTTAGTCCTTAATAATACTGGTATATTGATTAAAAATCACAAAGAGCAATGGAGTAAACCACAATGCAAAAGGAATACAGTGCAAGGATATGTCTCATGTTACAGGCAGCCAAGTTACATTTTTCAGTGAGCCGATGGGTTTGCAGTGCTTCAGGTTTCACGATGCAGACTTCAGTCTTGTGTCATCAGGGAAAATCATACAGCTGTGCACAGCAAGTATGCAGATTTTCAGGATGACTTATATGCCAATAGCAATAAATTGTAAAACACAGCCAAAATGAAATATCCTTGATTGGCATACTGAAATTACATCCCACTATATGGCGTGACTGATGTGTGCACTCAAGGTTGAGGCTGGCGAAAACACTGTCAATTAGATTTGTTCTAGCTAAACCAGGAACAAATTTGACAGTCAACATTAAATATTTTAATGGCATACTGTAAACTCTTTCTCCATGACAAGTAGAATTTTGTTTTTGTGTAAAATATACTCACTACAAAACTGCCACCTGACTTTAATTTATTATAACTCATACAGAGAGACTATTGAACTATTAAAGAGACCATAAAACATATTTTTTCAAAAATTAGAAAGACTAGGCCACCAGATACAGGTCCACAAAGTATGGATGTGACCATGATTGACCTGATGTTTGCTAACACTGATAAAAAAAAAAAAAAAAAATAATAATAATAATTGAATCCTCTATCATTTTAAAGAAGATTAAAGGCATGCATGCACCTGGGGGACACCAAGGCTGGCCTGGGAACGCCTTGGCGTTCTCCCCAGACAAGCTGGAGGAGGTGTCCAGGGAAAGGGAGGTGTGGGCTTCTCTGCTTAGGCTGCCCCCGATAAGTGGAAGAAGATGGATGGATGGATAAAAGCATGCAATGGAGAGGGAATACAAGAGAAGACGCCATATGGACAAAAATACTGATACTGAGCAGCACCTCTTAATCACTGTTTTTTCAAACCCATAGCCATGAAATCAAGCACCTAGATTGAAGCACTGAGTTATAGAGTGGGGTCAGCCCACGCTGAGGTGCATTATGAGATTGCAAGAAAACCTCCCCTGGCATTAACGTCAGCAGAAAAACTGATCCGGAAGCTTCGGGGATTTCTTTCTGTAGGTGTTACGCAATGTAGTGCACTTAGCATTCAACTTAACTCTTCAAAAGTTGAATATATTGCCACAACTCACTTATTCTACAGTTCACATGTCTACACATTAAACTGCATATCCCCAAGGATAACAGAAACCAATACACATTTCCCGTACCATTATCACTGTTGGTGCTTTTCTCTAAATGCTCTAATCAAACAGGTTGGAATTACACACTCAGAAAGCTTTTAAGTGTGAGGGACAAAGAGAAGAAGATGGAAATGTAATCAAAGAGCCATCAGGGTTGGTGGGATGGTAACCATGGATAAGTAGGCAGGAAACAGAATTATGCTGTGTGTATAAATTCTTGCTGTAAGTGCTGCATTTCCAGGAGACATACTGAATGTAGATGGATGGAATATGATAATTTTACATAGTTAAAGATAAAAAAGAAAACCTGAAAGCCAGATCTTGTGTTTTGATAGGTTATAGTGCCAATGTGAGCACAATGTTTAATGTCTGCAACACAAAGAAGAAGAAAAGAAATCATAACAAGAAACAGACTGTGTTAATCAAAAGGAAAAGAACATCACTGTGTGGATACTATTAATGTGACTCTGTCTGCTTCAGGTGTTGAGAGATTTCTATGCATTGAAGCACCACATGACAAACATGCATTACATGCCATGTATTATATATCGCAGAAAAACACCCAGAAGGTTTGGGAGGAAGGGCAAAAGTACCACAGAGACATTTATCTTTTTTTTTTTCAATGTCACAAATAAATGTAATCTTAGAGAAAATACAGTCCCCTTCAAATGTGATTGAAAATGCAGTTTAATAGAAATTGAAAAATTTATTTTTAGGAGACAGAGCTCCTTCCACTGCTCCATCTCTAAACATTAATATTCCTAACCTTTGTCATTCACTCTTGTGTGCGCTTCCACTTGGATACACACAAATACACATTTCCTCTCTCAGCTGATAAGACTCTGACACCTTCCAAATAAGAGGTGTTTTCACTGCTGTGGGCCTCAATTACATTGAAAGTGAAGCTTGAAATTCAAAGGTTGGATCCCCAAATTATTATTTTTTTTCTGCCATGTCAGTTCCAGTTTTAATGAAATGTGTGACTTCCAACTTGAAAAATTACCACTGTTATTCAGTATAGGTCTATCTGATGGTTGCTGACATTTGTAATTTGCTAACATGACCGTTCTAAAAATTCAGTTTATCTATGTCATTCTGTGTCACGAGGATAACAAATGGCAACCAAATATTGGTCTGGTTCAAACTGTGTATAAGACTTTGTGTGCAAAGAAAGTGAATTAGCATATGATGATAAGTACACAACAGTGTGCAGAAGTAATCCCCAGTATTTGCTTGAAGGGACAGGATTTGCATTCATCTGGACCCAGACAACTCTTCCAGCTTATACATTGACATGGAACATTTCATTGTATCCAGAATATTGATAATACAGAAGACCCATGGGCATTGTACGCTTCATGAAAACAGTAGCCTAACAGTAAGACTGACAAAACTGTCAAAGAGTACAATATTTTTGAAGCTCATTAAGATTCAATTCTTCTATTAGCCCTCACGAGTTTTCCCTGGAGTTGTTTTATTAATTCATATAGACAGCAGATATGATGACTTACAACAATAAAATATCCCCTGCCTCACACTTTATCTTCACTGCACTGTATACCTTTTTAAATGCAAATTCCCTGCTGTCGAGTTTAGGATTTAGAGCAGGAACAAAGGAGAAAGGTAAAAATAACTTCTGCTTTTCTGTCATCTTTTGTCTTTCACTATACATGCCATGCTATGCATACTCACACCTCATAACACGTGTAAATAAGTGAAACAATCAAGGACAAGACCTATTGCTGGTCACAGAGACACATCTTAATGGAGAAAACCAATTTCCAGAGTCCAGCAGATATCCAATTCCAGATAAACATTTGCCCCTTTTGTGTTCACCAATCCACAAAGGAGCTATTTACCAGTTTTGTTAAAGTTAATGCAACAATTTACCCGAAAGGTAGACATCTCACTGGAGAGCCCACCAAATACCATCACGACCCCCCCCTGAAAAACCCAGACATATAATCCAATAAACTCCAGATTATATAAGTGCTGAAGATTCAAATTTGGAAAGGGAGGATTTCATGCGCTGAGGACTGCAATACATTGAGGAGGTGATTCTTTTTACTGACTTGTTTCCCAGATTTGTGAAGGTTTATGCTTTAAACATATTTAAAGGTAAAATAAAAATTAAAAAAGAAAATAGATTATACAAAGAAATTATTCTTATTTTTAAAATAAGAAAATCACAATGATCTCATCTGAGCATTAATGGATTTTCACTCTTGCTTTCTCTTGGATTCCCCCTCACTGTTTTTACATCTCCCATTGTCAGTGTCTTTATGCCTGATGTGTGAATGATATACAAAGGAAAAGACTGTACGGAATCAAAAGAAAAACAACAACAACAACAACACAGCAAAACATGGATCTATGCCTGTTGCTTTTCCATTATCAGATATTTCAGGAGGGTCGGTCCAAAAGCAATTGGCAGGTTTTCTTTTCTCTCGGTAAATGCCAGGTCCACATCAGTGAGGGTGAAGGGAAGGCCTGATGAGCATCAACTCTCACAGAGAGGCTGACTGAGAGAGGCAGATTCACTGAAGAGGCTGTTCATGTTATTCATGAACTTCACCTACAGGCTGATAATTTCAGTTCACAACAACCTCTGGCATTAATATATGTAAGCCTGCTTTATGTATGGGTGTCTACTTATTTCCATAGGGGAGACTTAAAGGATGTGTGTTATAATTATTGGAAGCTTTTCATTTTAGAATATGCTGAAATAGCAGCTCCACGTCTTATACTGTGATTTATGTTGATATCAGTATACTTAAAACACATGATTTTAAACCATTCACTCCATAGAGAATATTTTCAGCTCCATTAGCTACCCAGATCATTGCATACAGGCTCTCCTCAACTCTTCCCATATCATCTATATTTGACTGGGGACAGGGACCTGTATTGATCAGAAAACAATGTATTCTTCTAGTTTTTGTTTAAGCTTTGAGATGATCTTGGGATCACTGTTATGTTGGGAGGCCTGTTTTAAGTATCTTGGGAGAAACTACTCAGCTATCATAATATTTATTCATAATATCATTTGTATTCCCTGGAGTTTATGATGCCGTGTTTACCAAGGTCTTTGTGAGGAAAAGAAAAACCCACAACATCGAAAATCCATCATAACATGTGGCAATGGGTGTGAGGTTTGTTTCTGTATGGATTCCAAGCCACATTTTGTAGTTGTGAAAAAAGGACATTTTTGGTCTTGTCTGACCACATAACCCTTTACCATTGTAATTATTTGTCAAACTATAAGGGCTTTGTTCATGACTGACAGCAGAGCCTTTCTTTTCTGGCAGCTCCCCAAAAACCTTGCGGTGGTTGGCATTTTTGTTGACTTTCTGATACCAAAACTCAATTAACCTCTACAATTCACCAGTGAGTGTCCTTGGACATTCTTTCACCAGTCGAACCATTATCCTGACAATGTTTTTAGTAGACACACCTCTACTTCCAGGCTCATTCTTGACATCTCGTTTTACTTTGACATATATTTATACTTCAAGTATTGTATTGGATGCATGCAACTTTCAGTGATCTGATTTTTTTTTGTCAGATTCTAATATTGTTTGTTGAGACCCATCAGTGCTGTTGTGTGGATGTAGATTAACAAAGCAGTATTTTGTGTTGGGTTTTTTGGGTTTTTTTTTTGAGGTGAGCACATTGTGAAATTCAGGTCAAAGAAGTGTCTTTATTTAATATTGGAAAACCTCTTAACATCTGCATCATTCTTATTTTATTGTAGATACCAATGCTGTCAGCTCTAAATCTGGACATAGTGACAGTGTAGTGTTTCTGTGCCTTAAAGAAAAGAAAACATGATTCAGAGTCTTTCCCTAAAATGCAAACGTTACATTTTTGTTATTTACATTAAAAAAAGAAGCTCATCATTAACATTAACATTAAATTTTCTTTCTTTTTCTCTCTTGTAGAAAATGTAAAAAAGAGAAAATCCATCTGCTTTCACCTGGTTCTGCAGAGCTGAGTGACAGCTAAAAAATGTCGGACTCAGTGAAGCAAAACCTTTACAGAATTTCACCTGCTTGAAACTACAGTCAAGAAGAAGAGGACACGGATACCTCTTTTGTCTGGGGATGTATAGACTAAAACTACATATCACCTTGTTCCTCACCTCAGCAGCAAATATGGATAATGATGCCTCGTACAGTGCAGCTACTACATTTTCCTTCAGTGTTAGATTTCCATTCAGGCAGAGTCAAGCCTTAAGTATGCAATGCCTAATGACATAGAACAGGGTCGAAGTGTATTATGTGTGTATTATGGGAAAAACGTTAAAAAGATTAACTTTATTTGCATAAAAGACCTTTAGTCTTTTAGATGATTGGATAAAAGACTAAATGTTATTAAAATTATTATTTAATTTAAACAGTGGTTTTGATCTCATGTCAATAAATCAACACATATAAAATAATGCTTCTCCATTTAACCCTTGTTCTGCTACATGTGTGGAGAACTTTCCATAGTGCTTTATTGTTTATTTGGGGAAAAAAGAACAAGTCTGGATTTTCTCGAGTCTCTTTTCTTCACTTAAAGAAAAGCTCTGAGCAGGCTTTGGCAGATGATTACAGAGTAGGTGCAACAGTGGGCAATGTACAAGCTTGATTATAATGATACTCAGCTGATGATGAACACTTATAGAGTGAAGAAAACAGAATTAATTATCTGCATAAAAGAGACTTGAGCTGAGCAGATCCTAACAAAGACAAATGTTGCATCTGAGTTCACAGGAATAGCTACGAAACTGCAATTTGCTATCAAAAATGGTCTTCATAACTGGGGTCACTGCTTGTCTAATTTAAAAGAACTGTCAAAAAACATTTAAATATTTCCAACAGTGGGGGAATAATAATAAGAAGACGGCGGGTATGAGTTTACTCATCCATAGTTGTATGAATTCCAAATACAATGATTTTAGTCTTTTTTTCATGAAGGGTAAGTAAATTCTGTGTTGACCAATTTTTGACATCTTGTGTAGACAGTTAAAACCAAGCTGCATTGGGAAAGACACATCCAGTTTAGCAGGGAAATAAATGTGGGTGTCATCAGGATAACAATGAAAGGGAGCATGTTACTTCCTGAAAATAAATACCTAACGCAGCACACATACTAAAAATAGAGTGGAACCCAAAATGGTCCCTTGAGGTACATTAAAACAGTAAAGCAACCTGTCAACAATTAAAAGCAAACCATTGAAAACCAGCAGTGGGATTTAAAACTAAACCACTACAAGTGTCTAAAAGGTTCTGATATAGTTAGAAAGGATATTTGGATCAAGATTTTTTTCTATAAAAACAGGCTACACAATAGTGTGTTTGAAAGCAGCTGGTATACAGCCTGATGGCAAATCTAATAAAAGTAAAGTCTTAGGCTCAATAATGTGAAGGGTTTCTTTAAGACGATGAGAGGAAAGGACATTGTGAGAGGAATCAGAAGGTCATAAATGTTCGGTTACTGCCATTTGAAAATAGCTGTTAGAACTGGTCTCAGTTAAACGGTCACAACAACATCATTCTCTAGAATTTGTAAATTAATTTTTTACCATATCTGTAAATAATAGTAAATAACCTGGATTCATGTTTCTGAACTCTTCTAAGATCTCGAGATGCTGTTTGGTGATTGACTTTGTTTAGGTTTATCCCACAAATGCTCAATTGAATAGGGATCTAAGAAGGTAAGGGGCCAGCTTAGTGCTGGGTTATGCTCCACGATGCAATTTTTACTGTGACAGCATGTGTTTTAGTGGTGTAGTAGAGGCCATAGTCATTAAGGAATGCCTCTCTTAATGTGGATGATGTGCTTGCTCAGCAAAAAGGTTAGTGTCACTTGTCAAAGTAATGCCCAAGACCTGAGTATTTTAGCACCACAATCCACTGTAATAAAATGACTGATGAACTTCACTTGTCAGTGGTGTGGCTCATCAGAGAATGTCGATGGAATATCTTGACAGATTATCAAAGGTAGTCTGGCAATTATTGACTCAGTGCAGTTAAGCGTATGGTATCTCCAAACAACTACTGCAAGATATTTAAGAGCTCCCTCTGTTCAGATTGAGGTATGTACTCTGCTGTCAAACATGAGACGAACTGTTTGAATCATAGTTAACACGAGACCAGCTGTTGTTCAAAGATATTACCCTACTACAGCATGAAGCTTTCCACAGCCATCTGGTTTTAAGCTACCACAGAAATGACTCAGTCAGAGAAGTAAACCTGCATGTCAGTGTGGACGTGACAACATAAACATGTCCCCGTTCATTAAATAAGATGCAGATTAAGCCTACAGGACTTGAGGGTAGGACTTTTTCCTCAGTTGTGTCCTTAAGAAAAGATTATTTTCTTTTATAACAACTTTGTATTACTTGATATGGAGTGGATTTGATTTTCACCTCCTGAAGTAGCAACTACAATAATGGCCAATTTAGTGTATGAGGGTATCCTCCTACCTCTTCATCTTTCACTGTAAATCGAGAAAAAAACAAATCAGTCATTAAAATGACTGATTTGTTTTCAGTTTGTCCTAATTAATTGCTCCATGCCACCCTGGTGAAGAGCCAGACACCAGGTTGTTAGATGAATTCTGCCTGGGTAAAAGCATTGCAAAATACAGACCATGTAGTATGGACTCATTAAAGCATATGATAATAATAATAATAACACTATTAATAACGATTAGAAGAAAAAGAAGGAGCAAAAAAAATAATAACATCAAGACTGATAAGAGTAAATGAATAAAGGCAGTCAAAGCGATGAAAGAAAGAAACTAATAAATAAGGTTATGCATCATTATAGAACAGAATATTGAAACAGAGACAAAATAAAGGGCAGTGTTTGCACTGTAGCTGGGAAATTACATCTATAATGACCTTGGCCATCGGTGTTGGTTCACGATGAGCCTCATTAGAGGTAGCCATGGTGACTTAGTAGAGGTCAATTTTAACCAAGTCAGCATTGTTACTGATTTATAACTAACCAAATCAGATATTATAGAGTGGGAGCAAAGGGTGGTTAATTGTGCAGCACATTGTTTTTGTGTAAGAGGGCCTTCAAATTCTGAGATATGACCACCTTTTTTGGATGTGTTGTCTCATGTAGCAAACTGAAAAGTGCAGCTTTGTAAAATACTAGATCACTCTGACACAGCTGTGTGAGCCATAGTAACGTGGAAACAGCAACAGCTGAAAAAATGAAGAAATTCTTCTTTTGACAATCATATTGTAGATGTTACAGTGGATTGCAAACTGAAACCACAAAGAATGTGAAACTTACTCAAAGAGGTGTTTACAATAAATTATTACAGTTATAATTCTACTTTATCTAACATTGTAAACAGCCGTCTCATATTAAAACTGCTGACTTTCTGTCAACTACTGCACTGCCCAGAAGACTCATTGCAAGGCTGACTGCACAATCTGTTACCCTTCTTCCCTATTTCACTCAGCTTCATTCTTATTATCTAAATGTGACTGGTGGACTTGAAAGTTTTATGCCTTAAGGGAGGACATGTGTGGTAATAGTGGAGACAAGATGGCAGGGGCAGCGGAGAACTTCATTTTAATTTTCTCTCCAAACGGATGTAATTTAAAATATGTTGTGTGAGAGTGAGTTTTCGCTTCCACAACAACAGATGGTTGAACTGTGGCAGGAAAGCATTTTTATGATTCTCTATTATTTCTAATAACACAGTTTTAGCTGCATGAACTTTGCAACCGTCCACTAACAAGGCTATTTCGATTAGCTGTGTTGTTGAGTTGCCCATTGCAAAAGGAATGTATATTAAAAACAAAAGCATGTTGGAAAAAAATGTTATTACATAAGAACCTCTGTGTTCTTTGAATGTTCTTGCCAGTATCTGTCACAGCCATGATGTCACAAACTTGAGGCAAATGATCAAATGAAAGCTGTGGTTGCAGCCGAAAAGTCAATTTTTCTTAAGAGGCTTCCTAACCGAGTGAAGTGACCTGGAAGTGTCCGAGTTGCTGCCTTAATAAGAGCTGATTAAATTCTCTAAACACTAAGGAAAGCGCCCTCAGTGCTTTCTTTATTACCTTCTTTTGTGCAGTGTACATTGGGCTATCCTTGAAAGGAAAGGAGATGGTTATCCCATGTTATCCCAAAACTCAAAGTCATATACTATAAATCCAGTGAATATGACCAGGTACTGAGCTTCAGATATATATGGAGATTGATTAAAATATTCACTTCAAACAAAAAGTAAGGTTTCTGTGTATTTGTGTACTGTTCAAAAGATTAAAGGAACACTTTGAAAACAAAGAACAAAGTCATGCTGGATATCTATACTGATAAGGACCGTGTTATGAATGAAACACCACATTGTTTAGAAATGTAAATGACTACACACAAAATGAAGGTTGAAATAGAAAATTCCAAACATGCTTGTAAGCATTGCTGATGTATGAGGTGCAACCAGGTGGTGTCAGATGGATTTCAACACAATGTTCCATTTCATTTCGGTCAGGCATGACCCAGGAGAAACCCAGGACCCACTGGGCCAGTGTAGGGTCTCACAATGGGTCCGAGGATTTCATCTCGATATCTCATGACAGTCAGGGTGCCAGTGCCTAGCCTGTAGAAGTCGATGCATCCCTCCATGGATATGCATCCCCAGATCATCACTGACAAACTGGTCATCTTCATGCTTCTACAAACCTTCTCTTTTGCATGTGCTCAGGTTTAACTTGCGCTCATCTGTGAAACGCGCTGGGTGCCAGTGGACCTAACAATTCTGGTATTCTGTGGCATATATCAATCATGCTCCATGGTGCACTGATGTGCACAGGGCCTAGTAGAGAATGTCTGGCCCTCAGGCTACCCTCATGAATTTTGTTTCTAATTGTTTGGTAAGACACATTCACACCTGTGGCCTGCTGGACGTTATTTTGTAGCTCTGGAAGCGCTCAACCTGTTCCTCTTCTCACAAACGAGCAGATACTGGACCTGTTGATGGGTTAAAGACCTTCTACAGCCCTGTACAGCTCTCCTAGAGTAACTGCCCGTCTCCTGGAATCTCCTCTATGCTCTCAAGATTTTGCTGGGAGACACAGTAAACCTTCTGGCAATGGTACATATTGATGTGCCATCCTGGCGGAGCTGGACTACGCAACCTTTGTGGGGACCAAGTATAACCTGGTGGTACCATGAATGACAATCAACCTTGCCAATTGCAAAACTAGTGAAAAAAACAGTCAAAAAGAAAAGAAATATCTACCCTGCTTGTATCAATAGTTCTGGCTTTGGGTGGGGGTATTTTTGGCACACTTTCAACCCCTTAGTGCCAAATGAATATACTACCTGAGCATTGTTGCTCACCGTTTATCAACATTGTGATAACCATCTTCTGATGACTGCTTCCAGGGGGATAACTCAACATGTTCCAGAGTTCGAATGATCTCAAACCGGTTTCTTGAACATGGCAGTCAGTCCGCTGTACTTAGATGGTCTCCATAGTCACTAGATCTCAATCTAGAGATCTATCTTTTTTATCTAGCAGTTGTTTCTGCATTGGTTTTCTTTGTGTGTCCTTGTATCTTTCTTTTCCCAATTTTTCCCAAACAGTTTTCCTGGAGGAACATAGTCACCGCATACCAAGATGTGTCAAATAAAAGCACGTCCTCAAATCTAATGCAGCAACTTTGCTCATCTTTTATGTATGTCTCTTTCAATTCATTCACTTCTTTCCATTCTTTTCTCTTTTCATCTGATAAGGAAAATGGATTCAGCTTCTTAGAGAAAGTTAAAGAGAGCAGTTTTTGTGACCACTGATGAAATGTGATTAATATCTTGCGGAGAACAATTACTTGAACGGGCTCTTGACTGGAAGTCACCAATAACACTGAAACGATTTACAAATAAAAACAAATAAAAATGACAAAATAAAAATGAAACATAATATTATAAACCTATTTTGGATATGTACAATTGCATGTTGAAAACGGAGTTATTTTCATTATTTGGGTTAATTGTGTAATAACAGAAAAGTTGAGCTGCTGCACAAGATATTGCCTCTCAGGCTTTCAGTATAAGGCATAAAAAGAGAATGACCATCTGTTGAACACTTTGGCATTGTCTCTTGTTTTAAACTCTGGAGCAAAGTTTTCCCCTTTTTTTCTTTTATTTTTTCGCACTGTTGTAGCTTACAGCAGCTAATTATAAACACCCCAGGCTAATCTGCATTAACTTGCAGCATATTGCCGTGCTTTTCTCTTGCCAGAAGGATGCCAGGTCCCAGCAATGTGGCTCTGTAAACAGATTTATGTTCATAAAGTATGTATCACATAAACATAAACATACACTCACATATAACCACACATCCAGTCACACACAAATGACCCCTTACTCAATCCTGCCTATACTGGGTTTCTTAGGTGAATTTCTTTAAATGGCTAGACTACTTAGAGCTGAAGTGATGATTCCTTAAACTTTATATAATTAACCAAAACAAAGTGACAGCTACACCGAGAAAGACATACCTGGAAGGTAAAGAGAATGTGAGACTGTTGCTTTAAAATACACATTAAAAATCGATCATTTCTTTTCTTGAACTAACATTTTCATGTGATAATTTTATTTGCATGCACATTAAGCAATGGCCTGATCTGCTTTTCTGTGTCTGAGTATTTTTTCTGTTCTGGCAGGTGACTGGATAGCTTTCTCAGTGAAATATGAAACCTTGTTCATGTTTTACAGCAATTTTAATCTAATGATTATAATGTAACTTTTTTGGTGGAGATCAACAAAAAAATATAAATGAAAGGAGACGTCAATGAAGAAAATGTTTTCTAGAATAGACCCCTTTTAACAGGTTACTCCTATTCTATGACAGAACAAAGCTGGAGAGACTGAAAAAGGAAATCAGAAGTGGCAAAACCAGCAACGCAGAACCTTGGTGTCAAATGTTGTTTGTCCCTTACTGTAGAGATATAGGACAAAGTCCTAAAACTAAGCAGCCATAGGGTGGCCAAAACTGGTTTAGAGAGGGAGAAAGCAAAGCTGTTTACTGAAATTTATGCTGTCATTTTTTTCCCACCCTGCTAAAGTATCACTGATAACAGTCCAATGGCTTCGTGCTGGTACAGGTGCAAAACAATGACTAAAGATACACTAGTGGGCTGCCAATGTCAAAAGCCACTTACTACTCTGGCATAGAAATATAATAAAACAGACAAAAATACTGAACTAACATTGAAAATAAGTACCTAAAGCTTAAGTGGGGGAGTAAATGATGAATATGTATGAGTGGTTCATGTTTTCTACTAGCTAAAACTGTATGAGATATAATTTTTTTTGCCCATTTCACTGATTGTGTTGTGTGTATTTCCACTGGTGTTTCAGTAAAGATAAATTATTAGCAGTGAATCTGCCATAGATGCTCCAATATCAGTTGAAGCTTGGCTCAACGAACTTTCAACAGGAGATCAATAGTGAAAAATAATGGGCACTGAACTGCTAAAACACACAAAGCTAAGCTTTTTTCAAGCTGAAACTGAGCACTGTGGGTTTATTAAAGTGACTTTTCAAATAATATATCTGATTAAATATTTTTCAAAAATGCTTTACAGAGATCTTTACTGGATTTCTTTTTTATAAGACATGGTATCATATACTTCTAAAATGAGGAAATTAAATAAATTACAGTTGTTGAAACACAATATTCAAACAGCATTCTCCAACAATTCACAAGGAATATGGTTCGATTTGGTATTCATAAGAATTGGCTTTTGGTGGGATTCTCTCACAATCTCCACTGTGTGCAGCAGACATTGTAATACCTGGAGAATAGCCTTTAATAATCTCTCTGTCACACTTCATTTGCCCTCTAATTAACACCTAATCCAAAGGGCAAAAGAACCTTGGAAACCAAATGAGGCATCTAAGTGTAGCTCATTTGAAGTCCTCTCTAAAAGTTCATGAGAATAATAGCCTAGTGAACTAGTTATTTTCCAAATGTATTATTCTCAGATTCATTACATTCCCATGTTTATTGGAAAAACCCCCCAGAAAAAAAAACTACACCAGCAAGAAATTGTGATTGTAACCAGAGTATAAATGACTAACAATACTTAGTAGTTGTACAATACATGTTTACAATACATACTTTATTCACAAACTATAAAATCCCTCATATCATACACATAAAGCAAAACACAAAAACAAATTGTGATTATTTGAAATAGATTAATATATGAACGAATGACTAAATAAATAACTGGGGTACATCAGGAACAATGGAATGCTCTTTAAAAGGAGAACATCTGGATTTGTCAAATCACTGCAGAGTTTTTGGTGACTTTGGTATGTTCTGTAATGGTTAGATACACTTCATGGCACAAGAAATTAAAAATCTTCTCTATAATATTTTGCACTGTCTATCACTGAGCCCATTAAGAGCTAATTAATGTCAGATTAAAGTGCAGCTGCTCTGTGGTGAAATAAATTAAATCGTCTTTGTGGAGGGAATTAAAGATCAGAGACTGTTGGGGGAGGTAGTAGATTAGACACACTAATTTTCAGCAAGATTTTTGAGTAACAAGAATTAAAATGCCATATCTTCTGACACAACATAACATAGGTTGAGCATTGTAACTTGACGCTCATGAGGGATAATTATATCATTTCAATGCCTCGGGGAGAAGGATGTGGTGCATGTACATCACGCCATCTTGATTCCAGCAAACCAAGCAATGACAATCTGCTGAGAATCTTCTCACTTATCAGGTCCAGCTATTACATAACAAGGAAGGTTTTCTGTATTTTAGAACACTAGAGCTGACAGTTCTTACATTCATGCATGCATGAATCAGGTGGTTTACATTAGCCAATAGACAAGCATTGAAGGTTTGAATGAGTTTTCAGATTTTGTGATGGTAGCCATTAACGGATTCTCTCATATAGTGGTAGTTGATCCAATATATGATTATATGGATATTATACTGACTAACAAACTAAATTATATCATCAGCATAAACAGAGAAGCCAATCTGCAGCAGAGGTTAACACAGAGAGACCTGGTCTAAGATAAGAAAGGTTTCAGTGGTGAGAGCATACAGCATGCCTTTGCCTTATGTCTCTCTGGGAGTGGTGTGCTAATCAAACTCAAAAAACAAAAAAAGCAAAAGCATTAGTCCACAATATGAAATGCTTTTTCTTGATCCAGATACAAAAGACCCATGTCTTTAAATCCGTTCTTGTAAATAATGACAATAATAATCATTGCATCCATCCTTTTGAAAGACATACAGCAATTACTTCATAATCTGTAAAATAAGTAAAACTGGTCTAAGTAGACAAAACAGTTTGTAAGTAGACCAGCATTCTTCTGGAAGCATTTATTTAAACAAACGAACCAAAAAAAAAAAATACAATCATAATTTCGTCATTATAATCGGTTATGTCTGCGAACGCTGTGGATTGAGAAGAATGTGGACCCAAAAGCAGACGAAGGAGGCAGAGTGAGGTGATAAACAAAAAGCTAACCTTTTATTTGGCTGAACAAAAGTACAAAGAAAAAGTATGGAGCTAACGAAACCTATACTGGAAAAACTAAATACAAAACACTTTATGAAACTACAAACCTGAAACTTGGAAACATGTGGGGGACAGATGAACCGACAACAGACAGAGGAACAGAGGAAGACAGAGGGCCAAATACACAAGAGGGGAACGAGAGAACGAGGAACAGGAGGGAACACAGCTGGGACTAATCACCCGCACAAAACAAGGAGGAAGCAAATAGAATACACTAGCAGAAGACACAGGACTGTCAAAGTAAAACAGGAAATACACGAACATAGAAACCAGGGTGACCAGGCGTAACACAAGGAAGCTAACTTAGGGAGCAACAAATATAGAAACCTTAACCTTGTGAACCACAAAATTACAGAATATTAAAAATCAACAAAAAAACAGTGGGTCACCAGACCCAGGAGCATGACATAATCATTATAAACACAGACACAACTCAGCTGGTGAATGGTGGTTAATGGCTTCTCAAAGGGAAGGGGTGGCTCTATACAATCCTGTTTAGTAGTCTCTCCAGTATCCACAAGACCAGCAAGACTGTGCTTTATGATCAGCCCTGTCATCTTTCCTGAAGTGGTTTCTGAGGTTCCATCAGGAAGCTTGAGATATGTCATCAAAACATAATACCTAACCTTTTGTCCCATTAAATAAATGTGGAGTATATACAGAGTATATTATATATTTCATCCTAAAGTTTTTAAAATTTGGAACGTCTATATCATTGACAGAAGAAATTCCATTTTTAACAAAAGCTTCTTTTGCCTTTTCAAGTAAAAAGACATATGATGCTGTCGTACCTTTCTCCCAGGTTTTGGTAATTCCACTGTTAATCCTGTCTTTGAGCACTCAAACCTAATTGGTGAAAGAAAATCTTCTCATTTCCTTTTAATGTATAATTGAAGAATTGCTGAAAGCAGATTATAATCTATGCCCACGATTGAGCTCATGATTTAAAAAGATTTTTTCTTAATTTCAAAAACATTTAAAAAATCCCAGAAGGCCTTGTCATAAATTAGATGACTGTTGAAGTACAAATATGGGCAATGATTAGGGTTTAATAGAAACAGGCTGTCCCTGCATGGTGATATTCAGGGCCCAATTAACCTATTTAAAAAGTTTGATTCAAATAGGCTGTCTTTGTGTTACATTCTGTCATTTTATTTTAACTGGCTAGTGCTTACGTAAACTACTTGTGCAACACCAAACCCTGGTTACTATTATAGGTGAGTTAATATTAAACTGTGAGTTTCTCATGTAATTTAGTAAATAATCTTAAAGCTTCAGAAGCTAAATTTTATTATTACCAGAAATCTGGTTTGAAAACAAAGGCTATATCTTTGATGCCAGTTCTAGCCACTTGATGAGATATGTTTGGTACATTACGCTACTCGGCAATAGCAGAAAAAGGAACAGTGAACCCCTTCCAAGAAAAAGACACCCTTTGTGTTGTGACTGAGTATGTAAAAGAGGACCCAAATGCAGGACCTGAAGGCAGACAATGGAAAAAAAATGTCTGAATTGAACTGAACAAAGAGAGGTATAGTACAAAGGAAGTTTAACACAACCAAGCTTTCTTTGAAATAGCTGGCTCCACAAGACCTAAACATGGGTATCATAACAGTGGTTATTCATTCTTCCTCTGAAGGGAAGGAGTATGTAATCTTTTCAGTTGATTTGTCTGTCGCTTTGCTAGCAGAATAAGCAAAACAGTTTATGGATCATTCTAAATTCACGGAAAAAAAACTTCGGCATCATCTCCACCAAATTCGTCACTAACAAAAATCTTTCATTGTCAGTGTTGTGTCGATGCTCATTTCAAGTACGGATCTCTTCTGCTACCTGCCTGCTGCTTTGCCTGCAGGCTACCACTGATAGCATTATTAGCATTGCCTGTAAGCTGCTACTAACCTGAGCTACTCCCTGCTGTTACCTTTTGAATATGTGATAATGATGAACTTAATGCTCAATGTCACAAAGCACTTGAAGCCTTTCATGTTGCCAGAGCTCACTTTTATGGCAAAAAGCACATACTTTTAAATACATCAGTTCATTTCTTTGCACTTACGAGACACGCTGCAACTCAGACAAATCGGCCAATTTTTTAAATGAGTAAGATATTTTTCAGTGCGGCCATTTAGAACAAATGAGAGCATACCAAAGTCACAAACACAGTTGCTAATGTTGGAACAAAAAGCAGCAGCAACAACAAAAGCTAATCTAATATAAGGACGTTTTCAGCAAACCTGTAAACTCAAGGCTACTCTCTTACAAATGCAACATGGGTGTTATTCATCTGTGGGCAGTACATTAGATTTTTTGTGGGTTTTCTGTTCCCCAGTTGCCAACAGAATTTGTTCCACAGTGTAGGTCACCAGTCACAACTCTGTACCAGGTTCCCCAGGCAGAGACACCATGGGAAAAATAATCCCTTGTTCTCAAGTTTTATACCAACCCTTAACAGGTTAATTAAATACACTAACCCTCCATTTTTTAAGCGGAGGGAGGGTTACTGTAAAAAGGTAGGATTGTAAAATATTCCAAACATTGCCAGTGTGCAGTGCAGTAAGGAGAGGAAAAGAGGTTACAGTCTTGCTTTACAGCAAGAAATAGCTTAAATACAATGAGTTTTTAGATTTTTATCTTCATATTATAAGGCCCGAAAATGCCCGACCCCAAAATACTTAATTTAGTCATTAAAAATTAAGACATATGACACAAATATGTATAAAAAAAGATAAAGAAACTTGTCTTTCTTTTTTCGGTACAGCTGTTCCATACGTCTCTCTTGTTTCACGTGTCCCACATCTTTGTTTGCCCCTTCCTTACTCAGTGATAGATAGCTGTATCTGTATCTCATTACTTTCAGGCTCACTGCAGTTCCATCTCCTTTGTCACATCCATTATGCTGCATTCTGAGTACCACTTATAAGTAAACCTTGGTTGAAGGCAAAAGAAAAATCTGACTTTTTTAACCTTCTGAATATACTTTGAGGAGGATATAAAATGCTTCAGGCAGTGGATATAGAGGGAAAAAAGTATTCCGTGTTCTACTCATACAAAATGGGATGAAAGATGGTGAATGGCAGAAAGCAATTCTGAAGGGACTCTCGTTCACAGATAATCATCACATTATTTAAGTAGCAGCCAAAATGTATTGACCACCCAATTTGAAAGCTGAGAAAAGAGCAAATGTGAAAGAGCAGGCAGAATGATAAATTGGCTGCTTTTCAGGCTGAAGCTAATATGTTAATGATTGCTGATGTATTAAATCAAAGGGCTAGATTTTACCTACAGTCTGACCAGCCAATGCTTGTTTCACGGGGCTGCATGTAGGATTTTTGCTACATAGAGTGTAAGCATAGGTTATGCAACCAATGTGAACAGGTTTGTGTGTGGTCTTCCAAAAGCCCAACCCAAATGCACCCGCTTCATGTGCAAATAAATCAAATGATGATTGGTTGAAATGTGGGCCGGAATAGTGAGGCAGAGAAGCACAAAAACCCCACCAAGGATCAAAAAACACAGAAGGATAAGCACAGATAGGAGCAGCAGTGGTGGCTTCTCATTGTTTTAACACTCAGTTTCACTTCAACTTTAACTTTGGCCTCCACTGTGATTTGTCCAACAACACCATCAGCAAGGGCCGGCCTGCAAAGCTGCCTGTGGGCTGTGTGTAGGACCACCTCAGAGCCGTGTTAGAGTAATTTGTCTTTGTTTGGCAGGAACATGATTACTTTCGTCCTTTTTTTAACTGTAATAAAACTTTCTAATCGATCTTCTAAGTTTCTTAAGAATTATGAGATTGTAAGATATCTAAGTGAATAAATGTACATATATGTAAAAAGCTAAACATAAACATTGTCGACGTCAAGTATTAAAATTGGTGCATTCATCTCTTATAAAAAGGGAAAATATGGGGGAGGAAATAAAAATGTAGAGAAAATCCCACAAAAACAAAGAAAAAAACAGATCCAGTCAGTGTCAGTTCCTCAGTGAAGCAAAGAAGATGAGAAAATCATTAAAAAGCACTCAAAGATAACAAGTAGCCTTGGCAAACTAAAGCAGATTGTTATAGTTCATCAAATATTATCTCAGAAAGGAATTTATGAATATAATCTCCCCACATGCAAAATGAGTGGGAGACTCTCACTTGATTTTTTTCTTCCCTTTTTAAAAAAAAAGAGTAATTCCAGATTTTTTTCTCCACCTTTATCTGAATAAAAACCTCCGTTTTCCAGTGTAATATATGTTTATTACTAAAAAGACAAGTAGCCACTTATCTGTGTACCACTGATGACCACTTAGACTCATTAAAAGACCCTTTTTTACTCCTCTAGCACACTGCACTGTTTTTCCTCCTTCCTACTGTATATAACAACAGTTTCATGAATCCTGAAATATTAATGTTTTATAAAGACCCATTCAGATAATCAACTGGACTTTCTTTGTTACAAAAAACTGCATCAGAGGTGTGACTGGCTATTAATTGAGGTCTGTTAACAGCCTTAATACTCTTCCTCAGGTAATCCTGAAACTGACAAAAGGTTCGGACAGATGCAGATGAAAAAGAAGCACCGGGAGCCTTTAAATGTGTGTCCTCCAGAGACATTCTACTTGGAGGCTTTCATGAATGTGAGAGGGCTTATTATGGGCTAAATGGATTGCAAAGACACTTCAGAGTCAGTATAACCAACAGCCAGGAGATAACAGTCATCAGAAGACCTCTTCATTGCACTCTGACAAAAAAGATGCAGCCCAGATCGGGACCTACAAGAACAAATTATTAAACACTTCTGGGGCTCAAGTGGTTTAGCAATGACAGTCCAATCAAGACTACAACTGAGAGTTTTAAAAAACTGCATAATGAATATTTTAAAGTTCAAATCACTGAGTATTTTTTGTGTGTTTACATCTGTGTGGAAAAAAATTAGGGTAATTTTTGTTTTTGGAAAATGTATCCACAACGGACAGTGTATAGGGGAGACCGGGGATAGTTGTAACGTGGGTCAGTTGTAACACTTCCAATTTCTCCAATCAGGGCTAAGTTTCAAATGATGTGACTCATCCTGTGCATGCCCAATTCAGTTCTGCTATCACATGTGAAAAATCAGCACATTTTGTCAAACACAGACAATTTAACATGAAAAAAAGTAATTTGTATGCCAAAAAGTAAGTTTTTCTACTTTATTTCAATGTTTAATAGCATTATCTGCTTTGCAGTTAAACTCATCAAACTTAAATTATGTTATTTGTATGTCTATGGGGATATATTCTGTGTAGATCTTTAGTGCTAATGTTTTAGCCGTTGGCTGTAATGTTAGCTAGTTCATGGCTATAGGAGTCTGGGTCAGTTGTAACAATAATGCAGATGTTACAACTTACCACACTTTTACTTTAACTTATATTAAACAAGTTGGGGCAACGACATCAGCAGAGAGAGGTTCACTGGTCTCATTTGTATATGTGGTTAATGCCATTGGCAACACAATTCCTCCACTGTTTGTGTTCCCACACATACATTATGCAGACCACTGTGTCAGAGATGGACCAGTAGGAAGTACTGGTAGTGGAAATAAATCAGGATGGGTGCAAGAAACAGATTTCCTCATCTTTCTGAAGCACTTTGCAAACCACACCAAGGTAAGCCATGATAAAAAGTAATGGAATTGCGATGCTGGTGAACAACTACATTTTTTCAGCTTCATTGTTATGTTCAAAATTGGTGCAAGAGTTGTAGGTTATAATGCCCACTGAGCCAATGAGGCCAAACTCAAGGAAGACCAACCAAAATTAATGAAATATTCAGTTGCAGAAAATTCCATAATTTGTCTTTTTTGGGGGGTTGGAATATGTTCAAAAGCTAGATTTCTGCATTCTGTCACACACACACATAGCTACATAAATGGCTCTAAGTGCATTCATGTGTTGAATAAACAAAGATTACATGTTAATGTTTTGTTAGTACCCTTATTTCATTGTGTTACGTTTCACCCCAGGATATGTTACAACTAACCCAGACTATGGGGTTAATTGTAACATTTCACTCTTCGTGTTTGAGACCATACCATGCAATGGGTAATTGTGCTGCAGAGAAAATAGCTGCACTATTTAATAGCAGAGACATGTAAATACTTTGCATTACATTTTGAATCCACTACCTTAAAAGAGCTTCAATTTACAGACAGAAATGTCAAAAATGTTACAACTATCCCCGGTCTCCCCTACATACGGGTATTTTCAGGTATTTCAAGTGATTTTCAAAATGTCCTGAGGATTGTTCAATAATCCAGGTAAGAAAATCCCAGAAAGTTTATTCAGTTTATTTGGATGCAATGCTTTCTGTGGGAGAAGTGTTCATCATTCACCCAACTGAACCGAATCAAGTTTCCCAGAACATGATTTCCATTTTCTTTGTGTGTGTGTGTGTGTGTGTGTGTGTGTGTGTGTGTGTGTGTGTGTGTGGAGAGAGAGAGAGAGGACTAGGGAGAACACATACTGAACGGTGGCTGATTAGTTTTAGGTTTGAGCCTTTCTGGTACTTCTCTCCTTGATTTTGCAATAGGGATGCCTTCTTGTAAGGCATACTAAACAAGCCAGTAGCTGAAGAAGTTTTGTAATATTCCTTGGAAGATTTCCAAGAGAGGTTTCCATGGTGACATTGTGTGGTGATGGTAATTTCTTGATTAAATTAACTCAACATATTGTTGCTTCTTCAAGTTGAAGATTATAAGGAAATACTGGCAATGAAAGAAAATCTTGTTTAAAATAAGCCAGTTTTTCAACTTTGCCAAGCAAAATGCTGACATGATATCCAAATGTGCATGCATGCATTTATACATTTGCATATTTGCAGCATTGTTAATAACACTGACTTTTAAATAAAAGCTAAGAGACAAAATATAAATAAAAAATTAGTACATGCTGAACCTATTAAAGATATATTTCTTAGCTTAGCTCATTAAAAAGGAAAGCAATACAGTCATCATGACAGAGATCTAAATGAATAAGTAAAAAATGCAATTTCATCTTTAATTATCAATAAGATTTATTTTCACATATCAACGTGTTCAGTACTGTAAATCTGACATCTTGTTAATTTCTCCAATGATTTGCTGTCTTGCTTCTTAACTGTCTGTTAACACAAATGCTGTCCTTACACTTCAACTACACTGACGAGGAGTTTTAATCTCTGAAAAAAAATGTATTTTTCATTCCTCGTCCAATGATGAGTTGTATTATTTCTTTTTTCTTCATCATACTCCTCTTTTTGATCCACTTTATCTCAAAATCTGCAAAGTTATAACAAAAGAAGAGTCAAAGCTTCACCAGCAGTGCAGCATATGAGCTTACTTTATGTGAGCTTTCAAACTCTAATATGAGATTCATAAAAAAGTTATCCTGCAGTACACCTTTGGAATAAGACGAGAATATATAGCAGGCAACTTACACATTCTGAGTGTTCTCTTCTTGTTATCGAATCCACTGCTTACACCGTGATAATATAGTTATTGCAGTAATTGTCCCGAAATGGGTGCGATTTGTTATAGTTTTATTGCTTTTTTAAATTTTGTAACCTTTGTTTTTGGTGTATTGTTCATCTGTCAAATTGTAACACTGTAACCATAGCAAGCAACAGTGAAAAGAAAAAAGCAGCAGCGAGAGCGAGCAGGAGACTGTATGAGCACAAACAGCAAAAAAGAGATTAAACAACAGATGAAGTTGGGAACAGATGCATTTTTATTTGAAACTGTTGAGGGTGATGATGTTCTGACCTTCGTTCCTTGCTGGTAAAACATGTTTGACTGAGATGATTTGGTGAGTCAGAGTTGTTTTCTTTGGTGTCAGTTATCATGCTATTCCCTCGTGTTCTTTACTAAATGTACTGTTGAAGCCACCGATAGCTAAAATGACACTTAGTAAGTGTATTTCAAGCAGTGTATTTTATATATTTTGTTATGTGTAAGCCAATATTTTAGGTCGTGCAAATAAGCACTTGGTTAATTACAATACAGCACAGATAACGTTTAGAGCTAGAAATTATCTATTACCAGTGAATATTCAAAATATTTTCAACCAGAGAGATGTGGGCTGCAGTTTGAGGAGGAATGAGAATTTTAAAGTGAACTACACTGTAAAAAAAATCGTGATATAAAAGTATTTTACTGTGTATTTTACAGTTTTGTACTGTTCTTCTAGAATATCATTAAATTCACATAAATAGACTGTGATTTTACATGTCAATTGTAAATTAACGAAAAATCACTGTAAATGTAATAAAACATAATTTTCTTGTTTTTTAAATGTATCTGTCTGTACATATGCATATTTAGATTGTTAAAATACATTCACAAATGCATCATAATTTCACAAATATTTTTCCGTTATTTGAAAGATTGAACCGTTAAATTCAAATGTAATGCTATGGAAAAATATATAAAATGATCCGTATAAACTTTTTTTTACATCAAATAATTATTATCATTATTGTTATTTAGGGCGATCGTGGCTCAAGAGTTGGCAGTTCGCCTTGTAATCAGAAGGTTGCCGGTTCGAGCCCCTCTCAGTCTTTGGGCAAGACACTTCACCGACCACCTACTGGTGATGGCCAGCGGGGAATTGTAAAGCGCTTTGAGGGTCTCATAAAGCGCTATATGAATGCAATCCATTGTTATTGAAACCAACTGTTAGCTGTATATTTCTGTACATTTAAGTATTATTACTCATATTGTCACATTCATTGACCTTTTTTTATAGGTAATTTCATTGTTTAATCACATTAAATTGTTCCTAATTTAATGTTTAAAAGCACTTGGAAAAGGCAAAATCCCATGTAAAATTAGGGCAACAAACTGTATTGTCATTACTGAAAATAACCGTATTTTCATGGGAAAGTTATTTTCTGGTATTATTTTGGCGCCCCAGCTGCCGGAATATTACTGTTTTTTTAGGATTTATTTTTTTACTGTGTACTAGGAAATGTTTTTGTGTGTCTGTTTGTGGGGTTCAATTGTGGAATGGGTTAGGGGCTAAGCACCTGCAATGTCCAGATATCCAGAAAAACTGTGTACAAAGATATGATTTTCACACTGTACAGGGATAAGGGCATGGCTACAAGAGGTGTTTTCAGTATAGAAATGTTCAATGTAATAAGTTATCACTGTTATAAAAAATATTACATATCCTCAGGAAGCAGCTGCACAACTACATGACTGGGCAAAGAATATGTGAAGGGGGTAGGAGTATATTACTTCTTCCCACTCCTTTTCGAGCACCTGTTGTAGTAAAAGACAATATTCGCTACCCTGTATATATGTTCTATCTTGTATATTTGTGCACACATGCTCAAAATAAATGATCAATCAATCGATAAGCATGGTGATGTTATCGCCACCATTACAGGGAGGGGTTTGGATTAGTCCTACAACCCATCTCCGGACAAGTAGAAGAAAAAGGATGGATGGATGCCTCCTTGTTTTATTTAATTCCTTCTGGGATGTGTATGTAACTGATGAAGTGCACTGGAAGTTCTATGTATATTTCTGTGTATTCTATTTTCCATAAACTAGCTGGCAGTTCAGAATTCACAGTATGGAATTTTTAGTAAGAACTGCTCTTGCGAACCTAGATTGTTCCTAGCTAACGGTAAACGTCTACAGTGCTACTAAGTCAAATTCGACTATTCCGACAATTTCGACTGTGAGGTAATTATATCTTCTAAATCTTTTTCTGTCTCTGAGATGGAAACTTTATCTATCATCGTGAGCTCAGAAGTGAAATCAATGACTCAGGTAACTCCGGAATCACCCTCGACTTAATGAGAACCTCTGCTTTCTGAAGTTTAAAGTGCATTTTTAGCAAGGTAAGCAACTGCTGATTCCCTCCCAGTGCGGCTCATCATCAGCACCACGCTGCTGTTGATCCAGTTTTTCAATTTTGAAAGTTTACTAGATTCTCTGTACAGTTTGTGTGCCTGATTTACTGTTCTCCTCACATGCTGTGTGCAGCTTCGGTAGAAAAAAAAAAAAGTAGACCTGGCACTATTTCAAGTAATGCAGAATAGAGAGCTGCTACTTGTATGCTCAGGGATTAAAGTGGGAACTGACAGGTGGGGATACCCTATGGTCTAGTGTCTAGTCCAGCATAGGGAAAAGAATAATTCAGAAATGAGTTGTATAATAATTTGTGTTATTGGTGCTTGCAGATTTTTCTTTGTGGACAGACTGTGATTAGCTGACATGTTGCTGCTGCTCTGAGGCTCAGTGCTCTCTGTGGATTCATCCCACTGAATTCAACAATATACAAGCAGATGTTATATTAGTTATTATGGCTTCTTTCCAAACCCCGAGCCACTCTGTATGGTCACTAAATTCAGTTCGTAGCTTAAAAAAAAAAAAAAAAAAACCCAACAAAAACAAACAAAGAAAAAAATGGAGTGCTTCTTTTCTAAAGTTTCTGTCAGTTTAAGCTATTAATTTGTATTCAGACAGAAGCTATGGCTTTATGGCTTTATCTGCCCATCCACCCTCCAGTAACTCACCCAGTCATTTTCTCCCTTCAACTGTGTAATGAGGGTCACAGACAAACCGAGCCTGCTCAGGAAGGTTTCAGTTGGATGACAGTTTGTCAGCCTTGCATAATAAAACTGATGAACTGATGAACATGAATGACTCCGTTTTCACCTCACACATAATCCAGTTACTCTTTAAAGCTGACCTTCTCTGAGGGAGGCGACATCTACAGCTAAGGTATCATGCACGTCTCATCACTGCATAACAACAGCATCAGGATACATGCAAGCCCATTGCATTTATAATAACTGAGTATGCCTAATAGAGCAAACATGAATATGCATTTTCTCCACACTATAGCGGGCCTATCTGATGACAGTTATCATCATCACACTCACAAGTAAAAGACAGCTGTTGCTTATGAAGCTCCGTAACACCTATAGAACAACAGTGCACATGCCTGTTTCTAGATCAGATTCTGCTTTTAGTGACAGATTCAAACTGAAGCAATGCTCTCTTTTTATATTTACGGACCTAAATGCTGAGAGGTGTTTGCACTTCACCACACAAAAAGGGATGGATTGATGGTAAATGTCTTCTGTAAGACAGTGCACACATCACTTCATTGGGTGTACCTATACTGTCAAACTTCATGACTAAGACATAAATATTTCTTGATTTAGATCATTCATTTAGATCATGATGAATTGATTCCAATGAGAGGGTAAAATTATGAGGAAGCAGAAAAGGAGGGAGCGCAAATGTATTCACATCACATTCAAATTCAATAAAATTTCCTCTTAGAGTTCAAAAAGTGAGAGAGGTGACCAAAAGTTTTTTTTTAATCTGGCAAGACAGTAACCTTACACATAGACCTGTTCTCCATTTTCATCATAAAGAATGATGCAGAACCTGCCTCCTGCACATAAAACAATCTCCTAACACATACTGATATTAACAAGATATGGTACATTTTTGTTGGAATAAAAACATCCACGCAGCATTGGAATTGTATCATTTATTGAAGCTTAAACTCGTGTAATCCTGGGGAGTGTGGCAGAATTAGTGAGAGATATCATCTAACCCATATGATATAAACCACCAAAAGATCTGCATGAGTCTGACAGCTTTTGATCACCTGATACAATCATAAAACTCAACATTTAGTTATAGCTGATTATTTAAGTGATCAGAAAACACACAATTTATTTCCATTTCTTTAGATGAATCTACAAAAAATTCCAAAGATAGTACAGGGTGATACTATAAAATAGTATTTTGCACTAATAAGGTGATTACGTAAGAGGCAGAAACTTGGTGCATCTTGGCATGGTGTGCAGTGTGCCCCTAAAACATTTGAGGAAACTGGAGAATTGGAGGAAGAAAGGAGATGTGGCAGAACTAAGAAAATATCTACAAAGGATGAACAGCATCTGAAAGTCATGTGCTTAAGAAATATGGAAAGAGAAATCCTGACATAGACCTGAGCAACGCGTCCAACCCTTCAGTTGATCCATCTACTATTCACTGAAGTCTCATCAGAAATGGTCTCAGTTGAAGTGTGGCTGTCAAGAAGCTATTCTCAAAGAAGAGAAACAAGCAGGAAGGCTGCATGCAGTATGCCTCATTACACAAGAAGTGGGCTGAAAATCAGTGGTAACAGGTCTTATGGATTCATGAATCCACATTTGAAATTTTTGGCTCTAATTATCAACAGTAAGTGTCTGAAGCTATCAAAAAAAAATGGTGGAGGTTCTGTCATGATGCTCCATTTCAACCACTGCTGTTGGGGTCTTGTCCTGAAAAGTGTCTCATTGGCAATGGCTTCCTTTCTCAGCATGACAATGATTCCAAAAACACTGCCTATGCAGTAAAAGCAAACCTGGATAGAAAAAAACACACAATGGAACGCTGTCAGTCATAGACTGTCCTCCCCAGAGCCCGGTCCTCAGCATTATTGAAGCAGTGTGGGATCATCTTGACAGAGAACAGAATGAAAGGCAGCCAACATTCAAAGAACTTTGAATGTCCTTCATGAAGCCTGGAGAACTATTCCTGATAACTTCTTAAAGAAATAACCAGAAAGCTTCCCTTAGAAAATTCAGACTATGTTGAAAAATAAAGGTGCCTATACCACATATTGACTTCAAGCTCGTTAGAATTGTAGAAACTCTAAAAACTTTGCCTTATATACGGTATTTCCATGTAGGCTGGTTTCACATATGCACATATTTCCCATTTTCCTGAATTGAATCCCTATATCTAGAGTCCAGGGAAAAGAAAGGTTTTAAATCGTGGCTATATGTCTGCTATACAGCTGGAAATTAGGACTTAGACATTATGGAAAGTTTAAATTTTCTTCAATTCAATTCTTAAGCACTTTCAAGGCTTAAGAATTGACTTTTTATTTCCCCATTCAAACACTATAGTGAATACATTTGAATTTGAATTATAGTGAATACTTGTCAAACCATCAGGAGAAATTTGTTGCTCATTTTTCGCGGTTTATTTTGGGATTGCTTAAATGGACATTTTATTTGAGGTATGGAGTAAGACTGAAAGTCTGGTATGATCCTTTAGTTTGAAGACTTGTTGGTTTTGTCTGCTTCCTCTATTTGATTTCAATTTCGTCAGTCTGCTCAGCTCTCACAGCAGCCAATTCTCTGAGTTCCTGCTTCTCATGCAGCTGGAGGTGATGTTAACTCACTGTGAGCTGTCAATCAGTTCCTCTTTGCTCCGAGTTATAATCACTAACAGAGAGGTAGGCTTGCATTGCTGTTAAAGACAGGGTTATTATTCATACAGCTATTACTCAGGGTCAGGCCTATTCAGTGGGAAGTCTGTGTGAAACCTACCATTGTGGTAACTAGTGCAGTGCAACCCAGTTTCACGGCAAAACATGTAATAGAAACGCTGGTCCACCGTGTCCATTTTCATGCTTTGCCTCTCAGAAACGTGAAATGGACACGCATGCAGAAACTGCATTATTAGCAGGGGGGAATAATATATTATATATAGAGAAGCCACGAGGGCCTTTACATGTAAATGTGTTGTGTTTCAACACTTTCCCGTGATAATTTTCATGTTGGCTTGAAATAAATATCGCCCTCTGCTGTTACTGCAGATTACTGCAACCTCTCAATGCGTGTACGTTTCATGTTTTGGAGAGGCAAAGCGTGAAATGGACACAGTGGATTGGCGTATGCAGTGCCCACTGTCAAAGCTTTGTTAGGATCAACAAAGGTGACATCAAGCACACTTCTGCACTGAAATATTCTTCTGAGCTCTGGTCACCATTGTAATTCCAAAACTCACCATACTAATTAATACTAAATCAGAGGCAACAATGCTTCTCTAACACTGGCAGTCATTCAATTGAACATCATCCTCTTGTTGTGCCTGGTTAACCTTCAGTAGGCCATATAGTATATAAGTCATATTGGAATCTATAGTCGATGATGTTAATGGCACTGAGAATGTTTAAAGTTTAGCCACTGAATGACATTTTTTGCTCTGGGGTTACCACAGCAGGTATATCTGATATGGCAACTTCTTATGTCAACTGCCCGTTCTGCCATAACTTCAGAGCAATTTTTTTGTTGATCCTGGAATGATCGTTTTCTTAAAATAAATGAGGAAATAAATGTTTTGATTAGAATCTATGAATACTTAACATTGTTGAAGTAAATCAAAACATTTCCAAGGGATTTGTTTTTAATGTGTGATGATGGTTAAAAAAAATCCAGAACTCAGTGAAGTAGTTTCTCAGCATGACTGCAACCCTCTCATAAGCACCTCGTGTCAGTTATTGCTTAAATATTCAGTGTATTACATTCAAGAAAGAAAACAAGTATTCATTACAAGCAAAGCTGGAATCTCACCTTGTTTGAATCAGGAACAGAGTAAATTACCACCTTTCCATCATCACACAAGAAGCTGAAAAAAAACCCCCAATAATAATGAACTTTGTGTGATCTCCAGTCTCTCAACATTTATTTTTTCAGCAAATTAATGTTCTCTGTTTCCTCCATGATTGTTCATGGTATTATCTCTGTCTTCTCTGAAGGAGTTTTGACAACAGCTGATATACAAATCCTTTGTTTGCACCCCGAGGAATGCTTGTTATTTAGAAAACGGCCTCAGTCTTTCTTTCTTTTTTTTAGCCTGTATCTCCTGATTGTATGCCAAGAGAACAACATCAACCCTGGCTCCACTATTTTACATCTGTGATGTTGGGAAGCCTAAAACCAAGGCACACATAGTGAGAACTACTAATGAAAGCAAATGTATAAAAACCTAAATTTGCAACATCATAAAAAATATTCTATTAAATTAAGATCTGGAAAGTAATATGCATAAACAGCCAGCTCAGGCAGCTCAGCCGTGACACACACTTTACATGACAGGGAAATATATATACACAGTATTTAGTGAGCAAAGTGAATACTTCAGGCAGCAGAAACCCAAGAAAGAGGAGGGACCATCATGGAAGGATAGGCCCCTGCACGGTATGTACCACTGGCAGATAGAGGAGGTGGCTGACATCCAGAATTCCTACCAGTGGCTGGACAAAGCTGGACTGAAAGACAGCGCAGGTGCAAATTCTGAGTACAAGAGACATAGAGGCTGGCGTCCATCAAACCAGGCAAGACGTCAGGTGCAGGATGTGTAAAGATGCCCCTGAGACGATCCACATAACAGCAGGGTGCAAGATGCTAGCAGGGCATACATGGAACGCCATAATCAAGTGGCCGGCATGGTGTACAGAAACATCTGTGCCAATTATGGCCTGGAAGTCCCTGATTTGGATAAGCAGAAGAGAATGGTTGCTTTGGAGACAGGAACCAGATCTGCCATCTTCAAAACAATGACAATTTAACAGACATAATGTATTGCATATTTCATGTTATGTATTAGGGAAGTATATATATTGGGAGAACAAAGAAGAAGAGAGAGAAAGAAACAGGAAAGTTGCTGTGTGTGCACTGCTAAGAAAAGACATGCAAATATGCTTTCATTGTGTACTCGTTTCTGCACTGTAGAAACATGATTAAAAGCCTGAAACATTGGAATCCACTCTGCTCACTGTAAAAAGGAAATAAATATGTATCACTGTATGTTTCTCACATCAGGATTTTCCTTCTTGCTGATACTCCACATTAAGTTAAGACTCTGTATCATCAAAATACCAGTTTTATTGTGGAGTAGACATGTGAGTTTGGTTCTAAAAATTCAAGGTTAGGACAGAGAACCCACAAAAAGCCCATGGACACTGGCTACTCCAGTCTAGTAGCCAGTGTCACATCCCAAACACATGCATGAGTTAAGTTAATTTGCAGTTCTAAATTAACTACATGTGTGAGTAATGTTGTTGTCTGTCCCTGTGTTAGCAATTGATGGACGGATAGATGGAACCTATAAATAATGAGGGCCAACTGTTTACAGTACTTTACTTGCCATGGTTTGTATAGTCTTGTCTCTTTTGTACAACAAAAATAACACTTTTTCAAAAGCTACAGCTGTGTGTCCTCGATAATAGCTCCGTCAGCAAGCCTGCTATCTCCTCTCTTATTTGTCCACCACAGTATATTACCTAATGTCTTTGGTCAATAACAAAAATACAACTCAATACTTTGTAACATAACCTTTGTTGGCAATAACAGAGGTCAAACGTTTACTATAGGTCTTTACCAGGTTTGCACACACAGTAGCTGGTATTTTGGCCCATTCCTCCATGCAGATCTTCTCGAGAGCAGTGATGTTTAGGGGCTGTCGCCGAGCAACACGGACTTTCAACTCTCGCCACAGATTTTCTATGGGGTTGAGGTCTGGAGACTGGCTAGGCCACTCCAGGACTTTCAAATGCTTCTTACGGAGCCACTCCTTTGTTGCCCAGGCGGTGTGTTTTGGATCATTGTCATGTTGGAAGACCCAGCCTCGTCTCATCTTCAAAGTTCTCACTGATGGAAGGAGGTTTTGGCTCAAAATCTCACGATACATGGCCCCATTCATTCTGTCCTTAACACGGATCAGTCGTCCTGTCCCCTTGGCAGAAAAACAGCCCCATAGCATGATGTTTCCACCCCCATGCTTCACAGTAGGTATGGTGTTCTTGGGATGCAACTCAGTATTCTTCTTCCTCCAAACACGACAAGTTGAGTTTATACCAAAAAGTTCTACTTTGGTTTCATCTGACCACATGACATTCTCCCAATCCTCTGCTGTATCATCGATGTGCTCTCTGGCAAACTTCAGACGGGCCTGGACATGCACTGGCTTCAGCAGCGGAACACGTCTGGCACTGCGGGATTTGATTCCCTGCCTTTGTAGTGTGTTACTGATGGTGACCTTTGTTACTTTGGTCCCAGCTCTCTGCAGGTCATTCACCAGGTCCCCCCGTGTGGTTCTGGGATCTTTGCTCACCGTTCTCATGATCATTTTGACCCCACGGGATGAGATCTTGCGTGGAGCCCCAGATCGAGGGAGATTATCAGTGGTCTTGTATGTCTTCCATTTTCTGATGATTGCTCCCATAGTTGATTTTTTCACACCAAGCTGCTTGCCTATTGTAGATTCACTCTTCCCAGTCTGGTGCAGGTCTACAATACTTTTCCTGGTGTCCTTCGAAAGCTCTTTGGTCTTGGCCATGGCGGAGTTTGGAGTCTGACTGTTTGAGGCTGTGGACAGGTGTCTTTTATACAGATGATGAGTTCAAACAGGTGCCATTCATACAGGTAACGAGTGGGGGACAGAAAAGCTTCTTACAGAAGACATTACAGGTCTGTGAGAGCCAGAGATTTTCCTTGTTTGAGGTGACCAAATACTTATTTTCCACCCTAATTTACGAATAAATTCTTTACAAATCCTACCATGTGAATTCATGGATTTTTTTTTCACATTCTGTCTCTCACAGTTGAAGTGTACCTCTGGTGCAAATTACTGACCTCTGTCATCATTTTAAGTGGGGGAACTTGCACAATCGGTGGCTGACTAAATACTTTTTTGCCCCACTGTACCTAGATTGATTTCCGGTGCTCTCACAGGAGAATGAAGGACACAAAAGGTATCTACATGACATTTTCAAGGCTGAAAATTACTTTTGAACACATAAGAAAAACCCCTACAACTGAATCAAGTGTCACCGAGTAAGGTCTAAAATGTGTTTTTCACGTTTTATTCTATGACCACCTTTGAGCATCAGTGTCATGGGATGTATCGTGGTTTCAATAACAGAATACCACCAATTTAATATCTACGAGTAAGGGGAAGAAACACTTGATCTTAGACCTTCATGTCTGCTTGGATTGATTTTATGGTGCCAGGGTATTCTAAAGATGACCAGTTGGAAGAACACCATTTTTTGATAACATCATGGTTGACACTGGGCATATTGCTCATGACATCAGCAGTATCATAATTTTAATTCCTTCATCTGTAAGTGTTTATCATCCATTTATGGTAACCCACCAAATGTCTCTCTCATAGAGTGATACCAGTGATAATTTTGGTTCTTGTGCTTTGTCCTTCCACTGCTCTGTCAGATGTGGTCTCCTTCTACTCTCATTACAGGTTTACAGCAACTTACAAGCTGCCACAGCTTTTTATTAGCTCTCATTTGCCTTACACCCAGCAGCAGAAGTCAAATCACATTTCTCAGATCTGCTGACATATGTCTGCAGAAACCCAAGAAATAAATGTAATCTGTCTCAGTACTGAGAATTATAACCTTCTGTGGAACTGGAGGGATTCAATATAATAGGAGGATCTGACAATGAGACACATTTTTTAAACAGTTATAATAGAGAAACTATATATCTATATATCTGTCTGAAAGATGTATTGTTTTTACAGGACACCACATAAGACGTGGAATAATGCAAAAATGTAAATACGTTGTTATCTTCATATTTTATAGTACTACAAAAATCAAAACTAAGAGTTTACTAATTAGATTTCAGTCCAAGTAGTGCTTTAATTCATAGATTTCCTGATGGAGTATTAACCTCACAAACCTAAATTATAGGTAAGTGGCAAGGTTTACTTGCTGTTGCTGATTGTTTCCACTGAATTACTAACACGGTTGCTGTTGCTTATTATAACTTGGGAAAGCTGCCAAAGTCGAAGTTCTTAATTTAACTATTGATTTCATTTAAATTATTCCCCTTAACTTTTTTATTATTGTTATATATAGTCAACTTTCTTTTATTTTTCTAATTTTTGAGTTTCTTTTGAGACTCTGCTTTAATTAAAAATTATTCAAGCAAACCAAAACACTTTTATTCTGTACACCTTCATCAGTTGGTGAAATATTGTTTCTCATCTGTGTCAAAAACTACTGTTTATTCTGATAAAATATTCACTGCCATTGATTGGGACTAACCTCATATTGTGGATGGATTATCTCAGTTGTTCTCCGGACTGAAGTTTGGTCCGTTTACAGCATCCTGCCATTTGTCCCTAACCTTTGGGAACCCTCACGTTAAGTTTTATCGAGTGGAAAAAAGTTAGCGTTCATCCTCCAGTTTCACTGTTTATATCATGCTAACATAGCTGTGTCGCTAGCGGTCACGTAGCACATCATTATATACCAGCTAGCCAAACTTCAGTAACCCTATAAATGTCTGTAAGGTGTTAGCCAGCATTAGTGAAACTTTCTTTGAAGTGGATCAAACATTATTGAACTCAGACACAATGTATCTCTCAGTGTAGTTCAGCACATACAACCAAAATCATGGGGTAGATAGCTGAGTTGATAATTGGCCAGATAATTATCAATACCATTGAGGAGGGTAAGCCAGTAAGAATTATTGCTGATTAGGCTGGTTATTTACACTGAAGCTTCTTAATGGAAAGTTGATTTAAAGGGAAAAGTGTAGTAGGAAACTGCTACATGGACAACCATATACTAAGGAGCAGACTGAGGCTAGTGTAAGCGCACAGGGAGCCATGACACAGATCTGATGGAAAGAGCCTATAGCTGTCGCATTCCTAATACCAAGCCGATTCAAAACAATAGACACTGGCAGAAGTGTTACAAGTGTTAGTTATAACAAAGTTAAAAAACAGTTGCTCAGGAACACTGAGCAACAGTCCACTTTTCAAATTAAATTTTGTGTGTCTTTTGGAAATCAAGTTCCTAGAGTCAGGAGGAGGTGTGGGGAAGTACAGAATCCAAAGTGTTTGAAGTCCAATGTGAAGTTCATGCAGTTTGTGATGATTTGTGATGCCGGGCTATCTCCCGGTGTTTTATCAAGTCCAGAGTCAACATATGTGTCTACCAGGAGATTTTAGAAAACTTAATTATTTCATCTGCTAACAAAATTTAGGTATATGCTTATTTCCTTTTCCAGCAGAACTGAGCACTTGTCCACTAAACTAAAACTACTAGCAAATGCTTTGCTGACCATGCTATTAATGCGTTTGACTGGCCAACCAACTCCTCTGACTGGAGCCCAACAGAGAAGTACTTTCAAAGAAGATGAAAACCACGAAACACAAGAATGCAGACAAGAATATTTTCTTGTCTGCTCGGAGGAGCTACTTGTGGTGCTCTTGTAGCGTAGCATCCGAGCAGAGAAGTCTCCACTGTCACAGCAAATTAGAGAGCACACAAACCCAGAGGCTCACATTCATGCTCTCGAATTGAAGCAGACCCCTCACACAATGGCTGTCACACATCGTTTAGCATACACATTGCAATTCTTTTAAGTGATTACAGAAACAAAATCTGCACACAGAAGGCAGCAGCTAGAACGCATTTGTTTTACTTTACTGTTTTTCCCCCCTTTTTTAAGAGTCATTGCTTGGGTGTCATTGCTGTACTCAACCAAATACCCCTTTATCATAACAATTCTGTGAACCACAGTCAGAATTAGACACAGTTGTGTGTAAATTAAGCTAATTGATTATAATATAGTCATAACACAGCATGCAATTGGTTGATCGTCCTTTTAGGCCTCTTCATTAGAGGAGTTATCTGATTTCCCACATTCCCCTGTTTTCATTAGGCAAGCAATTATCTTTATGTGATGGTCAGACGTCGGTGGCTATAAAGAGTGGACAAGATCAATCTGATCAGAGTTCTTTGGCTGAAAAAAAACAAACGCTCTATAAAGTAACTCACTCTCCAGATCCACTGCCTCCATCCTTCTATAGGAGTTTACCTTTGTGTCCCTAAACCAGAGACCTGAACACGTCTCCAGCATGTTCAGGTTCTGCTTTGGGGTCTCAGTATGATATACCTCGGAGGCATCTCACCCAGGAGACAACATGATCAAACACGATCAGGCAAGTGAACCACTTCAAGTAATTTACTTGGATGAGAAGGGGCAGCAGTTCTACAATGAGTACTTCCCTTTTTTGGGGGGTAAGCCCACACATTGGCTGAATAAAGCACATGCCAGTTGTATTCTCAGTCTCATTCTTTCAGCCACTACCTGCAGCTTGTCATAGGTGAGGGTAAGAGCAAAGATAGACAGCCTTGTTTTTACACTCAGCCGAGTACACCAACCTCCTGCTTGAAATTCTCCCCACAAACATTACAATCAGTGTCAAAGGTCGTCTTACTAGCAAAGACTATAACTAGTCCTATTTTCACCAAAACAGTTTCTGCCAGGGATCACGCTGTTGGTTGTGAAATATCTACATGAACCTAAACCAAGTGCAATATCAGCAGTTTGTTTTATAATAATTATATCATTATATACTCATATACTGTGCACACGTTTCTTACTAATAAACAAGCTGTGAACTGCGTTTGGCTAGATGTACAAGTGTGGAGGTTTTATCTCATTAGCTTTGTTAAAGCTGTCTCTGTCAGAGATATCTGTAGTTTATCTGATGTTGCATCACAGATACGTTTAATAATAAATGCTGGTTTGACAAGCTAGAGTGGTGGCTTGCTGCTAAATAATGTAAATGTATTTCATTGTAGATACAGTATGTCGTGTTACACGGGAGAATGACAGTGTACATAATGAAGCAGATACCAATTCCTGAGTGCATCTTTCAATTAATGACCCATCATACTACAGGCTATGTTTCCAATTTGTTGTTTGACAGCTAAACACTGAAAAAAAATTCTTATTTTTTTTTAACTACCAGTCAGTCATCTCTCCCGTACCGCTCTTCGTCTTTGAGTGAAGATTTCAGTTGCTTCTTGGTTTTTGTGCTTTTGCTTCTGTTTGTGTGTGTTTATAAGTCTATACCCATATTTCAAATTAGCTTATACACCAGTTATTATTTTTTATAAATCTGAAATGTGAGAAGACGTTTATAGTATGCATTTTTTTCTTTTCTTTTATTATTATTAGACGATCCAATTGTTTTGACAATTTGTATTAAAAAGTTATTAAATTGTGCTCGGTTATATGGGCTCAATCAGAAGTTGAAGTTTTCAAATAAGAATTTGAAATCTTTCAACTGTATCGCTTTAAGATTTGAGCATTTTCAAGTGTTTTACAAGATCACCAAGTACATTACCTCATATTCTAAACAATTACTGGCTGCATATTTCTTTGTGAGAAAACTTACTAATATTTAGGCCTTTTCTGTTATCTCTTAAATAGTTTCAATCCGCAAAATATTCTAGCATTATTTCACTGTGTTGCTTATGGATGATAAACCTTCTGATCTTCAGGTTGAGCAACTAAAGGGATTACCAGTGAGTGTAAGTAATACTGTTGACTGACATATGACCTGTGAGTAAATACATTAGAGGGTCACCTAGGTAACTGCAAGTGACTAGCTGTCACCTTCAAAGGGATGTGTGACAGGTGAATTGCTTCCAGTGTCTACTCAACTTTAGCTTCTTGAGGGAGAAACTACAGAAATTCATAAAACAGACAATGGATGGAGAATCCAAATAAAAGTGACTTGAACAACAAATATTACAATATAATGTCTGCTAGGACAGCCAGCAAAACACACACATGGAGCAAAACAATTTAAGATATTTATAAATAAGTTCTATGATCTTGTATATGTATTTTTTGCTTCCCTAAGGTCCCACTATTGCTATTTCTCTTTCTCTTTCACACTGAATGAGTCATAGAGATAAAACGTGTCCTTTCTCCTGACGAATTAATGTTTCAGATCCCTCATCTATTTTAAATTCTGTCTGTGAATACTGAATTTCACGTCCATCACTATGTCAAGAATAATATGAGTGCTGAAACCTGATGTGTTTTCCAGAACACCCGGTTAGGATTTCTTTTAAGCACTTTCCTGTTATTTCTAATCTTAGACGTTTTTTCCTGCCTCATCTTTCAAAAGACTACATGTGAGGAATTTTCAAAACTATATGTGTGTCATCACGGAGACCCACATCATCATAGAATAGATTTCCAATTTAATATCATTCATCTGTTTGTTCAGCAGCACCTCAAGAACCAGCGAGACATTTGGAAGATTCCTCAATCTCTGCTTGTTGACGTTCGTCACCTCCCTGCCCTCTACTGTTCCTTTCACCAAACGGTATTTTGCCATTACAAAATCACATTATTCAAATGCCTTCATAAATATTTCATGTGAGGTATGAGAGAGGCCAGGCAACATTTTCCATCCCCATCTTTGTGCTTCTAATTTGTAAGACTGGACGCCATACGAATATTAGAAATTCACAGAAAGAAGGTAAGAAAGAAAATTTTGGATTACTGGCATATACCAAAATATTCTGGGGGTAAAGAAATTATTTAGAATTCATCTTCAATTTACAACAGGTCCCATTTATATTTAAATCTATAATTTCTTAACATGCAGGGTTAAGATTTCGACAGGGCCATGATCGTTATGAAACTAACCAGGTTGTTTTTTAATAAACGGACGTGAAAATGACAGAAATAACCACATGGAAGTAATTAAAAAACACAGAGCCAGCTGCTTGGTGGAGTTTTTTCAATTTTCTTTTGAATTTTCAATAATGTTACTGCATCACCTTGTAAACCTTATTGAGTTGACTACAACAGCGGTCCCCAGCCCCCGAGTTTGGTACCGGGCCGCGAGAGTTGAAGCTCGGGTGTGAAATTTATGGTTTTCAGGGTTTTTATCAGCTTTTAGTGTTGTTATTTTTTTATCGTTTTTATTATTAACTTGGTTTCCCTGGGTCTTTTCCCGTGTGTTATGATTTTTTTTATTTCTTTTTTTTTTCTTTTTGGATGAATTCAGGAACAACCTTATTCCAACTTTATAACGCAAACGCGCAAGGTAAATTTTGTTTAATGAACACATTTGTTAATGTTACTATATGCAAAATCAAACAGTTGTACACATGATTGTTCGGGTTTGTCCATTGCAGTTTGGACACAGTGGAATAAATTAATTGAAACAAAACTGTCAGAAAATAAATAATTATTTAGCATGAAAATCATTAAAATCACTGCCCCGAGATGAGCTGTCTGGAGCTGCAGTCATGTTATTAAGACAAAGAGTGGCTGGTTACTCACTGTGAGACTCTCTGTGTCCCTTTTAAAAAGAAATGCAGTATGGAATTAGTAGAAACCAAGCTACTGAACTGCCCAGTTTGCCAAAATTACTGCCTTAAAAAGCTTGAAAATTGATCAATGTTTCTTTCTGTTTACTATAGTGGGACAAAAGTGCTTTGCATAAAGGAAAATCACCAGAGGATAACAATTTCCAAGCGATTTTCAATTGTACTTATCCCTAAATTGATATGTTTGCTGTGCAGCTGTAATACTTTTGATAACACACCATAAAACCAAACTCCTGTAATCACCTAGAGCATAACGCTGCAAGAAAGATCATTCCTTCTCTGAAATCATTTTGCATTTTTTTATTTTTACATTTCAAATAACAAATTTTACAAGCATAAACGAATTCTATGCATTTTGTAGATGTAACATCATGTTGTGATCCAGGACTCTATAATATATACATTACGCAACATAGGGGTGTCTCTTTGAGAAAGCAGCACATTATCTGGTTGTAATCTTCTGGCATAGTCAAAGAATGCAAATACCAGGATGTATTTTCAAAATGTATCATTGATTTCTTAAATCAGTTTACAACAAACCAGTCTATATTACTGTTACTTATATCCGTTGTCATTTTGTTCTCACTGTGTAGTGGGCAAGTCTTACATCTTATATCAAGGTCAATTTAGAATCACCAGTTAACCTAACCTGAAGTGATGCTGACGCTGCACTGGTCTGTTTTGGTGAAAAGACAGCTGAGTGTAAAAGTGAAGGTCTTAATTTACCGGTCGATCTACGTCCCTACCCTCACCCTATGATGATGATGATGATGAAGATGATGATGATGATGATGATGATGATGATAATAATAATCATAATAATTATAATAATAATAATAATAATAATACATTTTATTTGAGGGTGCCTTTCAAAAACCCAAGGTCACCTTACAAAAGAACAAAACTAATAAAAGGAGCTATAGTCATAAAATACATAAAATAAGTTAAAATTGCAAAACAGAACTTGACAACAGATAAAATTAGCACTAAAGCGAATAAGCCAGTTTGAACAGATGTGTTTTGAGCTGTGACTTAAATGAGAGTCTATATTTCTTATGGCTGGAGGAAGAGAGTTCCAGAGCCGAGGAGCAGAGCGACTGAAGGCTCTGTTCCCCATAGTGATAAGATGTGCGGACGTAACAGTGAGATGAATAGCAGATGAGGATCTGAGAGGGCGGGAAACAGTGGTGATATGGAGCAGGTCACACAAATAGCAGATTTATGGATACACTTGTATGTGAGAAGTAAGATTTTAAAGTTTATCCTGGCTTCTATGGGCAACCAGTGAAGCTGCTGAAGAACTGGGGTAATATGAGCCCTTGAAGGAGTACGAGTTATGACCTGAGCTGTAGAATTTTGAAAAAGTTGGAGTTTATGAAGGGACCGTTTAGGGAAACCAAATAAGAGGGAGTTGCAGTAATCAATACGGGACGTTATAAGACGGGACTTATTATGGGATGTCTTATGGTTATACAAGTGGCAGAAATGGGCTTCCTCCGAAGGGTGGCTGGCCTCTCCCTTAGAGATAGGGTGAGAAGTTCAGCCAATCGGGAGGGGCTCAGAGTAGAGCCACTGCTCCTCCACATCGAAAGGAGCCAGTTGAAGTGGTTTGGGTATCTGACAAGGCTGCCTCCTGGGTGAGGTGTCCCACTGGGAGGAGGCCCTGGGACAGACCCAGGACACGCTGGAGAGATTATATCTCTCGGCTGGCCTGGGAATGCCTTGATGTCTGCTGCAAAGAAATAAAAAGTTTTTCTTTAACAACTATATAAGGTGTGAATTGTTTAAATGGAGACTGTCACTTTGATTGACAGGTGTACTGACAGAGTCAGCTGTTGCTGATGGTTGTCTTCTTGGCCTCATCTCCGCTAATTTAAGTCACAGATTTGTGCGATCTTAGGGCCTTTTACAGTGTTTCAGTTTGTGTGTATTTTGATATTTTATTAACCTGCAATATTGGGAGCCTCATGTGCACAATTTGTAGATACAGTTTGCTAACAAAGTTTGCTAGTGTTAGCTGATAATTTAGCCTTCCAATATTGTCTCTTCTGGCTCAAAATGAAGAACATGGCTGCAGGCAAAAGTATAACAATGAGTCTCCAAAGTGGAAAAAACAGAAACCAGTGAATTATATTTTGTATGGTCCTAATTTACTTTTTTTTTTTTTTTGTTTAAATTGCTAGCTTCCCATTTTTGGTGTTTGAACATAATTTATATTGGAATATGGAATGGCCGTTTTGCACTTGTTTTCTGACTCAGTAATGCTGTCAAAATCATCACATGTTAATATGTTCTTTTCCAAAAGCACAGAGTAATTACTTTCCTCACATTTAGTCAGGGTTCCTGTCTCCAAACAACTGAAGCTAGCCATGTATGAAAATCAGTTGACCTAGCACTGGTTGTTTATGTATTTACATGCTGTGCTGCTCTGAAGACAGCGGCTCAAAACAGATATTTCTAGACTTACATGCAACATATTTCTACACATTACTGTGTTTTTCAGTCCATTATTGCTTTTCATTGCTACTGCTACTTTGCAATGCACACCCTGAGACACCCATAGTTACCAACATATAGTTGACTTGTAAAACAAATCTTTGGAGGGACTTTTGGCAGCACTGTATTACAAGACACACTCATATTGTTTATATTACAATTGCTCATTCCAGTGTCTATATAAAGTACACCAAAAGCATGTTGACAAGTTTTAAGGAGTTCGCCCATGCTACATGCTACTAAAGGATCTGGAGCAGACGGACTAGACTCTGCATGTCATTAAATTCCAAACGATTCCAAGTGTAAGGGAAATGGAAGCGACCAGGGCCGAACAATCATGCTTTGGGGAAAAAAGAAATATTCTAAAAATCAAGTCACTGCGGCAACTGTAATCAATGATACAGTAGCACAGAATGAGAGAGATGGATTGGACAGTAGGAGCACTGTCTGTTCTGTCCTTCCTCACAGCAATTTGATGATTCTCATATGGGACTGCACAGATTTAGATCTTACTTGGATGCTGCAGTAACAGCTGCAAGTGGGTAGAAATAAGCCAATTTACTACCAGATGAAAAAGCTGACAGCCATAATGTGGACCATACTCAGTTAGAGTGACAAAATGTCGCAAAGCTAGACTTAACAGATAAAACAACTTCAGAAAGTTGAATTTTCAATTTCATTTTCAACAGATTCAACTAAAAAGTAGGTCCTGTAAAAAACATGTAATATTCACATTCACCTGGCAAACCACATTGGACATCTTCAGATACCCATAATGTCATGTTTTATTTAAAAACAGCATAGCAATATATGTGTAATCAAAGTGGCAGGGGCTGATAATCTAATGAAAAGTTGGGGCACTGGTTAGCATTGTTGCTTCATATCAAGAAGTTTCTCGGTATCATTTATTCTTGCTTTCTGTGTTGTCTCTTTTTCTTTGTGGATACTCTCTTTGTATCTTCAGCATTTAATCTGTAAACCAAAGACAGTGGTTCTTCTACAAGACCATACATGCAGCTGAGATTGTTTCATACTTACAATAATTTATGTTTTAAATGTTTATTAAGAGGTTACATACTCATAGATAATATTTCAATAAATGATATTCAAATAATGTCTAGGTAAAAGCATCTGCAAGATGTGTCTGTGGATGTTCTCAGTCATCCAGGTCATGATAGTCTAAAGAGTTTGGAAAGAAAAGCGTCTGGACTTCTTTAAGTTGCTTGAAGACGTTTCACTTCTCATCCGAGAAACTTCCTCAGTTCTACGGTCAAATGGTGGAGAGTCCCAGATTTAAGTCCTAGGGGAGTGTCCCCAAGTGTCATGTAACCCCTGTTGATCCTCTACCTAATCACATGAGTCAAGGTGTGAAAACGGGTGTAGTTCATAATCAGCCAAGGTTTCAGGTGAATCCGCTGTGAAACCTAGCCCCACCGTATCATGTGATTTCCTGAGGTCACACCCGTCCTGAGGTCCTGAGGTGACCTACACTAAGATGCAGAATCCAAGTCATTTATTAAAACTATCTTTGCAGAGACAAGACGCAGACTTTGCAGGCAGGTTATTTTGAATAACAACTTGTTGCATGGGGAAATTGTATTATAACCTTTGTAAGAAGAGGAACCTGGAATATGGAAAAATACATTTATACATTTGTATGTCTACATTTTCATTAAACGTCATTCATAGCTGTAAACTGTAATAAAGCTGTCTGTACGCTTTAGTCAAAGAGTCTTTTGAGATCCATCTGTAAATAGAGTGAATTAGTCAGAGACTGACTAAAAAAATCTTTTTTTTCATCGCTTTGTGTGTCGAGTGTCTTTTTGTGTGTTCATTTGTTTGTGCATCTAAACTCATTCATATCCCCTTTGGCCTTTTAATATAATGTTCAACACAACAGAGTATCTGCTGGCTCTGCTTAGTGTTCTTACATTTCTTTGCCATGCTGGCACGGAGAAATGCTGCCTGGAGCACACCAGCACACCAGTCCTGTTTTATATGAAAAAATCTGTATGTGGCATATTGATACTTCCTAAATACAGTCATTTAGAAACATTCACATTTCCTGTATATTCTCAATGTGTCATACAAGGGCAATTCAACTAGTGGGTCCAAGGTCCTGGTCAAACCGGGAGAATATACGTGAAAGTATTTTGTAAAACAAACAAAAAATTCTAGGTTTGATTTTTTACTTTTTAGACTTTATTATGTTTATTTTTAAACTTTGCCACATCTGAAGTGAGATAAGAATACTGTTTTGTTACCAGCATGAAATAAAAGCAGGCATTATTGACGTCACTTGAAAACAACATTCACTTTCACATCTGTCTGAAGTAGCAGGGCCTTTTTTCACCAGCTGGTCTAAAGGTTCTCTAGGTGGCCTTGTTAATTCATTACCAGCACAGGAGGAGTATTTCAAGCCTATAATGCATATGCAGTTTAACCAGGTAAAGTTTTTCTACAGTGAGGACATACAGATAATGTAGGATCCTTGCTTCTTACTCCACTTATATAATATTACAAGGACCTGTGAAAACAGCAGATGGCATTTTTGATCTTTGAATGACAGCATTCGTTAAGGAAGTGACCACGGCAGCAGGGCCAACTTGACTAAAGCAGTTGACCTGTGGGTTTATACTCCATATATTTCTCACTTCTAACAAGACACTGGGCATCTGGTGATAACAAAACATCAACTGTAAACACTGACGTTAGAAACTTGAAGACAGCTGTCATTTGCACACTTGGATGCCCACTGGAGAGACCCAGTACTTTACTGCTTATCAAAGAAATTTAGATAGATAGATAGATAGATAGATAGATAGATAGATAGATAGATAGATAGATAGATAGATAGATAGATAGATAGATAGATAGATAGATAGATAGATAATTTTTTCAATGTCAGATTCCTGATCAGAGATTTTTTTCTTAATTATTTTTATTACATTTCTCCCAAATATCAAAATTACAGAACTAGAAAGCAAAAGGCTTTCAGCAGACTCTAGTGGAAAAGTGGAATCTTTAATTATAGGGAGCTTATCTTTTACAATCATTCAGATAAGGGTAAGTAAACCAAGCTGACATCATTGCATAGCCTCATTAAAGAGGAAGTTAAGATTCAGAGTTTAGTCCACTCCAGTCTTAGCTAGTACACAAAGTTACAAGCCCATGACCTTTAGGTGTCTCATTTATAATTAATGTCTACCTCACTGCGTGTCTGCTCCAGTAAAATTTTGGAGACGTTACACTCATGATTAATTATAAAACTGTTATCCCATAGAAGTTCGGGGTCAGAGTGGTTGAACAAGCAATGGAGAGCAGTTGGTGCATTTGATGGCATAAGAGGTTTAAAGAAAAGTAGCTGACTAGAATCATGTTTAATTATTTCCATTTCAAATAATGTTTTGATAATTATTCCAATTGAATGGCTCTGCATAGTATACAAACATGGCTGGAGGTGAAAGAACATCCCAACATCCTGAACCTCATCTCAAAAACACTAACAGTGCCTGACCCAAATCAAATTCAGCTCTTTGTATTTTGTCTGTATCTAAATGCAATACTGTGACTATGACTATGAGGTTTATTTTGACAGAGCAGAAAAGACATTTTTGGACTGTTTTTAACAATCTAGAAATACCAGATTGTGTATTTAATGATGGTTATACATTATTGTTTGCCAGCATGTTAAAAACTCTATTGTAGTGAAAATGCCTGATGTTTTGATCAACAACAACAGTTTCAGTGAGATTATGTGAATAGCTTCAGTATATATGAAAAAAGAAAATCCTCCATCACATAGCTTAACCTCAGAATCACTCTTTTACTAAAGGCTTGGTACAACTCTACCAGCATGTCCACATGGGCCCTACATAGATTATTAAGAGCAAACTGTCTGCTTTGTCTTTATAGATGCCTACCTGTGCGGTTTCTTAATAGGGTCAAGAGGTTAAAGGAGCAGGGATGTTATCAGCAAACTCTCCTCGGGGGGAATTCTCTCTTTTAATACTGTCCTTTGCCCAAACTGTAAAAGGAAAGACACCTTATCCCCTCAGTGCTTTCTCTGTTGTCCATATTTAGAGCTTATACAACAGAACCCTGTTAGCACTGCCCATGCTTCCTTCTGATCTTCTGTCAGCACCCAGATAATACAGGCTGCCGGGAACTGTTGTGTTTAACCTGTGCATGTTAACATCACTGAGTACACCATCTGCATCAGCACTTCACTGAAATGTCAGGGGAGCTCACTGTGTTTGCTGTCACCACGGAGCTCAGACAAAATTCGAAGAACACACACACAGAGACACACACAAACAGACAGCAATGACAGCTGAAAGAACAAAGATACAGAGCCTTTGGTTTGCTTAAGAGCAAAGGTTATAAGCTGATGGAAGTACAAGTGTGTGCGCGCTGACATTTTCTGATGCTGTAGTTGTTTTGATGCAAAAGGACAGTCAAATTACACATGCATACATGTATACGAGTGTGTGTGTGTGTGTGCGTGTGTGTGTGCGTGCGTGTGTGTGTGTGCGTGCGTGTGTGTGTGTGTGTGTGTGTGTGGCTGTAACTCTAGTGTATTCTCAATCTTTTGACAGTTGCAGATAAAAAAAGATACATAAATATAGATTTCTCAAAATTCATTACCATATATGGCCCAAATTCCTTAGTGTTACAGGTGCTTTTACACAAGCATCAGCAAATCAATCAACAAAAGACTAGAAAATAAGAAACAAGACTGCCATCAACTGTGGGTGAAATGCATTCCAACCCCCCAAAAGTAAATATCAATCATTCTAATATTAAAAAAAAGAATCACCTTCCCAGTGCCAGGTGCATGTGTGACAGTGCATGTGACTATTTGAGAAAAAGACTCACGAATAAAGAATCAAACAAAGTACTACCATATCAGTAGAAGTGCCTCTTGCCAGCAGGCAAGACAGGCAACTGCTTAGGACCTCAGGCAAGAACGTACAACAGTGACAATGTGCAAAGGTATGCAATGACAATAGGAGATTCCTGACCTCCCTGTGGGGTCCCCACACAACTCCACTCACTCCTATTGCAAGTGACGTGGATGATTCTGTTTAAAGGACAACAAGGAAAGCCACTGGGAGTCTAAAAAGAAAGAAGGGGTGGGGTGTAGTGAGGTGAGCAGATACCATACCTTAACTGTGGGGGGGAGACGTTTGACTGCAGTATCGCCACTCTATGTTGTTCTCTATTGACACCCACAAACTCTTCAAACACAAGTCTTCTCACATTTAATTTGACCACAGTGCAACATAAACACAAACTCACATGCAAACTGTCACACCTCATTAGCACAAGCATTAGTCATGTCTTACCTGCCGGATGAAGTGGGTCCCGAAACAGGAGCGAAGCAACCGGAAAATAAGTAAATGAATGCAAACGAGATGAAATTCAACAAAGTAAAACAAATGATGATATTTAAAAAATGAGAGAGAAAAAGAAGAGATAGAATCATAAGGCAAAGATCTGCACAAACACACAGTCACACCGTCAGGTTCTACTCATTGTGTTGAGCATGGGTACTTTCCAACTGTTTTTAAAAAAATCATTGGTATAAACTTACTGGAGATGAAAGGGACTTTAAAGCAAGACAATTAAGAAATGCCTTTTAACACTGACAGTTTATGAAGTAGTTTAAAATCAGCATTCTAACTGGATTTCATCTCTGTCAGTGTAGCTGCTAGAAACGTATCTCTGGTATTCTTTGTTGTTTACTAATTAGCTTATTTCTCCAGCAGGAGCAGAGCCTTGATAGACTCTGATCTACGCCAGGCTATCTGTGTAAAGTCTGCCTGGCATGGAAGCATTAGAGAGGCTGGCCCGAGGTCAGGTTTGAGATGAGAAGAGGAAGGCTTAGCTATATTAACAGATGGAGTCTGAACAGATCAGTGTTTAGTTCTCAGTGGACAGCAGAGATGAGAGCTAAATACTGGAATTTACAGACAAGCTTTAATGTTCCCATTGCTGCAGCTCATCAGTATATGTATCTACAGCCGTATCCGTATTTTGTTATCTTCTTTTTCAATAAAAGGACTGACAGAAATGACAATGGACTTCAAAAATTGTTCCCAAAAGAGACATGAAGACTTGAGAAAGCATACGCTGACAGCACATTATGTACCAAAATGCCTCAGAGGATTCAGAAAACATGGACAACAACTCTTGAAAAATGTTATCATTGTGAAGGAGAGAGAAAAAAAGAGTCATGAAGAAGAACACTGGAACCACTTTCGATTGAAATTGATTTCTTCTGTTATTTTTCTCCACACATTATACCTCTTTGTGTATTTTGAGTCTCAGGCATTTTGAAGATACTGAAGAGGAAAAAAAAGAATGCTGAAGATATCTGGTATGAAAGGCTGAAAATCTGGCTTGTAACAGAACTCATGAAAAGAAAACTTGTTAAGAAGACATTAGATAGAGAAAGGGGGAATAGGGTGAAATATACCAAAGGATGAATAATATGAGTTTCTTTGAAACTGGTCAACAACAGGATGAAAGTAAATGAAAGAAGATCCCTAGTGCTTTTGCTCTTCTGTCAATAATCACATTAGTGATAGATTACTCTATGTGTGCAGTTTCCTGTGTACAGTGATATGCATGAGTCTATGGGATTTGTTCCTGGAAATCATGCCCAGTTATTCCCTGACACTGGGAAAGGCAGTTTTTATCATTTTATGGCCAAATGTGAACATTGTATTAGAGAAATACTTGTATGGGTCATATATATGCTTATGCTTGACTCATTTATTGGTGTCGTATTACAAGCACTGGCCAGGTATGACAGATAGATAGAAGTGGCATCAGTTTAGGGTAAGGGTATGGGATATTAACTAGTGTCCCTCTCTCACCCCAACCGGTCGCAGCAGATGGCCCCGCCCCTCCCTGAGCCTGGTTCTGCCGGAGGTTTCTTCCTGTTAAAAGGGAGTTTTTCCCTTCCCACTGTCGCCAAAGTGCTTGCTCATAGAGAGGCATATGATTGTTGGGTTTTTCTCTGTATGTATTATTGTAGGGTCTGCCTTACAATATAAACCACCTTGAGTCGACTGTTATTGTGATTTGCCACTGTATAAATAAAATTGAATTGCATAAGCTGGAGTCTTTCATTCTTTAGAAAGACATTTTCAGTCTTTCATTATGATGAATAAGCTTATTATAAAACTAGTGTCACAGTGTACACAGGACGGAGTAACAGAGTGAGCGGAAGGCACAAAGAGCCTCAATCGCAGATATCTTTTTTGATCAACAGGATTTTAAAGCTGCTGCTTTTGGAACTAAAAGCCAAGAACGAAATCTTCATCTACCCAGCAAACAGGAGCCAGCCCAAACAGCCCAGCCTAGCTTCAGGACACAGGATGACATGAGACACTTTATGATAAGGATATTAGGAAAATAATGGGAGTAATCAATATCTTACAAGGCTGCGTCGTCATTGGCTGAATGTTCCTGTAAAATGGATCAGATAAGTAGAGACTTTTCATCACGGTCGTACAATGATTAACCTAAAAGCTTGTGTAAAGCCAGTGTGTACACCAGAGTTAAAATAGCCAATCCAAATCTAAAGGATTTGCTGAGGTCTTCTTGCTTTGCTGAGTTTTAAACACTCAGAGCACGTTAAGGAAAATTATATAGTCCATCAAAGGAAGTTTTCAAAACTTTGAATCACAAATGTTGGCAGTGAAAACTGCTGTGAGAAGTTTCTTCTCTATAAAACTGACCTGATCATGAGCTGATGAACCCTTTCACACAAAATTCAAACACACAGTCGACTGCTGGCCTTTTCTCTTGCCCAAGGCTCAGTACATGAAGAAGATCCCATGGTCAGGCAGATTATTGAAATCTAATCTCCCTTTAAAGAAACCATTTATCCATCCTTATCAAAAAACATGCTTACACTTCTGCACTGTCTTGATTTTAAAGTGATGATTTTTAAATGCATCTACAAAACAACTTTGTGTCCAAAACTGTCACAGCTGTGTTGCCTTGTGCAATTTTTTCAAGTGTTTGGGCTTTTATCTGTCATCTTTTGTGCAAGTTTTAATCTGCTCTCCTGTCTGCATGACTGAAAACACAGCTCTGCTAGTAAAGGACTGATCCAATGTAATAATGAGTTGAAACACTGTAGGACTACACCCAAACAACCAGCAGTCATGATTTAGTTCTGAGAAATGTGACTGAAGGGACGAATGCAGTGCACCTTTTGTGTTTGCACTGAAGGTGCTGTTACGCTTAAAAATAAGTGAAGGTGTCTTCATTAGAGGAGTCTGCTGAGCTTTTCACAAATGCTAAAAAAAGGGGAAAAAAAAGTTAATTCTGTACCACTGTTAAACTGCATCAGCAGGCTATCATCATCCTGGAAACTGCAATCAGTTCGTATTCAGGCCAGTGGTTTTAAAGTAATGGCAGAAACCAGACCAAGAAAATAGAAACTATTAGTAAACAGAGCAGGAGGCATTCGTGACAGCAGGACAAATCTGACAGACAGCAGTTGAAACAGCACTACAGATATTCACAAGCCGAGAACAGCATTAGCAATGAAAAGCTCAGCTCAACACAACAAAAGACCACTCAGTCACAGTTGAGGGACTTGTTTAAAAATCGAAGTATCTGGTTAAAATGTCGAAGATGGAGCAAAGCCAAAGTTGCCGATAAAAATAAAAGAGCAACATTTTTAAGAAGACAATAAATCTTTCGGGTAATCTCTTTGTTTTTCTGTAGCTATTTTTCTTCCTGCATCTTTTCAGTAGTCTGAACAGACATACGGATATTAGTCACTACAATACAGGAGGAATTATAGAAGGAACCCCATTAAAGACACATGTGTTTGCAGCTGTGTTCTAATGCCTTGTAGAGCATTTAAACTTTATTCTCCCAATGGTGCATTTTAAAAAATGGCTCATTTTCAAGTCAGATTAGTTTTATTTTTATAAACCTTGATCAAGACTGTATTCATTGCAAGACATTCGGCTAAGTGAGCTGCGATCAAGAATTTGATTTTACTTCTGTATTTAACTTTATTTAAGCAGGAAAAATAAAGTGAGAATAAAAAAAATCTGTAGTACAGCCATAAGGTGCATAAAGTAGTGGCACACACACACAAATCCAAATTCAAGACTGTACATCGTTGGAGAGAGAACTCTATTTGACAGATACCTACGAGTAAGCGCCTGATGACAGCGGGGGGGGGGGAAATCCTCCCTGCAATAGATTAGCTGCGTGATGTCAAATCAGATCTTATCACGTTGACATGAGAGAGCGGTGGAAAAAATATCACGCCGTGTTACTAAAATATATTTACATTTTGAGCTCTACGTCAGCTCTATATCATAATTTGACTGTGTTCTGAACAACTCGTATTCAAGCCAAGATGAAAGTTTAGTGTTACTAATGTAAAAGATTATTTATCATAACAGGGTGCACATATTCTGATGCTAATCTTCTTTTTCATGTGTTGGAGAATCTGGATCTGCCCCGCAAATGTGGTTTGGGAGATTCATACAGTCAGGTCCATAATAAATAGGTAATGACACAAATTTGGTAATATTGTCTATTTACACCACCAAACTTAAACCAACAAAATTAAGATGCAGCTGCTGTGAAGTCTTTGAAAAAAGGACTGTATTAACTGTTTAAGAATTACAGCTGTTTTTACACAGTCCCACTTTTCCAGAAACTCAAAAGTAGTTAAATAAATTATCATGATTGTAAATATAATGACTTTTTCTTTTGTTTTCCTGCGATGATATTTGTCTTTTGTTTCCAGGCCTTTCGACACTGTGGAGCTGGCGAGTGCATCACAGAAGCCTTCTGGTTAGTTTAGCTGACATTTTGCATCATAGAACTGGCCTGACATCACTGTTTGTTATTTTTATTAATAAAATGTGATGAATCTCTGCTGCTTTCACTAGACTGCATCACTTATGTATTATTTTCCAGAAATAACTACAGAGATAAGTTTTAAGTAAACAAGTTCAGTCTCCACTAATACACAGATCAGAGGCAAAGTGTGGAGGAGCAGGCAGGGCTCTACCTGAGAGCTTTGATATGCACACAAGCCAGGAGAAGGAAGATGAGAAACCAAAATCAAACACTAAGCAGAGGCGCTCTACTCACAACAGCTGATTCAAGGAACTGCTCCATGAATAAGTGTAGATATCATCAACACACATCAGGCTTCCACCTTAGTCTTTGTATCTCTCTCCCTGCTTTCAGAAATATATCTGAATTTGAGATCAAATCCAAAGACACATCAGAAATGATACAAGTGTTAGCTGATGTTGCCGCACAGTGAAAACTTTGTGTCAAAATCAAACACTTCTAATCCATCCATCCATCCAACCATCCAACCATGTTTTACCTCCCTCCCTGATATCACTTCAAACTCTTTTAGGGGAAGCCTTAAACTTTTCTAAGCTACTCAGGAGATAAAACTGCCCCATGCCCGAAAAACCTTTCTTTAGAAGCAGAATCATACACAGACACCTCAACCATTTCACCTGGTTGACTATTCTCAATTTTTATTTCCAATACCACTGCAGCGCTACTACTGGGTTTAAAATAGAAGAAAAAAGGAAACTGAGTTGTTTGATAGTCCAGCTCATAACAGCAGAGTGCAAGATGCTAGCCAAGATGAAAGCCATAACCAAGCGGCCGGCATACAGAAACATCTGAGTCGAGTATAACCTGGAAGTTCTGAGGTCAAAATGGGAGACGCCCCCTAGGGTGGTGGAGAATGACCGAGCTAAGATCCTGTGGGACTTCCAGATACAGATAGTGTGGAGATCAGGGAAATTATTTTACTGCTATTGTCCAGATTAATAATATAATCTACAGTATTGATATTGCATTCAGATGTTTCAACAGTGTGTGTCTTTCAGAAAGACTAAAGCCACAGGCTGACAGGAAATTGCAGGTTTGCAGAGTGTTCCTTTTGCAGAACTGAAACCGAAAGCAGAGTCTAAGGGCAGGTTATTCTGAGGATTACATGTAAGGATGAGCCTGAGTGATTTTAGTATATTAGGGAATTTGGTTATTGTTTGGGGTTAGGGCCCCTATTGGTTATAAGGTTGGACCTGCTTCAGTCTTACACTTTTTTGGGTGTTTTACTGTTGTTCCAAAGTATTAGAAATTATTTAAGAACGTCAGTTGGACTGATAGGAAGCGCATAGCCCGGAGGTTACGCTCCCTCCTTGTCGTGGACGCGCGACATTGACCTCTCGGCGAAGAGGGTTAGTTCAGTGTGGCTTAACTGTGGGGTACAGGGCATCCTGGAATAAGCTAGGAGTTAGAGTCTCCTTACCGTTTGGAACGGTAGTCTGCGCTTTTTTGGCCAGCAGAAGTTGGACTTCAGGCGTGTAATTTTAACTTAAAACTTTGGGGTAAGCCTTGGCTGTGAAATGCCAAAAATAGAGCTTCAGACAAAGTTTGGGTTGGTTGACGCTTTTAAATTGAGTTAGGGATTTTAGAGATTAGACTAGAAACAGTTAGAGTCTGATACTGGTTAATTGATCACAAAAAAGTTGGACTTTATCGGTTGGACCGTTAACTTAAATTTGTCGAAATTGTTTAGGCGCTAAAGCTGACAGATCTGACAGTGGTTGTAAATATAAGACGTCTTTGTAATATAAAATAAGAGAGTTTGGTGTGAGAGGAGGCTGTGTGTTGAGTCAGTAATGCACTGACTGTCTGCTGCTATTTTTAGATGGTGTGTGAAAATGCAAATTAGTAAGCAGTGAACTGTTTAAACCACAGTTGGTTTTACAAATACTGCTGCAAACATTGTTGAATGTGTGTTTAAGATGGCATTTATGTTTATTAGAGGGTTATAAATAAAGTTTTGAGTTGCCGTAGTGGATATATAGTAATTGACTGAGTTTGGATGTAGATATATAAATATGTTGAGTGCATTGTTTATATTTAAGACTAACATTTTACTTTCAGTAGTAACTTCTCTCCAGCAATAAATGCTGGTGCGTTTTATTTTTTCAATTTCTTGTGTGTGCGGCGAGAATTAATAGAGGTTTCAATTGTTTTTTTGACTTGCTCTTTCTGATTATGAGAGGCATGTCTAAAATGTTCTTAGGAAAGCGTATTTTGAGTTATATTTCTAACTCCTGTAACAGTGTAAGTGTGTGTGCGTGAAATAAGGGTGCATTGTTTTTAGATCAAGACTTAGTAAAACTAAACAGTTTGATTAGGTTGTAAAATAGGAAAGAGAAACAGAAAATATGGCTCTGAGCAGCTGCGTGTGTGTGTGACAGGAAGTAGTGTGTGACAGGAAATGGTGTGTGTGACAGGAACTTTGCATGCCCATAAAAGGAGACTCACTGTGACAAGTGAGCACCCAGAGAGAGAGATGAGTTAAACTCTAGGCAGATAAAGCGAATGGAGGTTTTAAGAAAAGAAATGAAAAGGATATTAATTGTATGCTTTAGTGTGTCAATACAGGTTACAGATAAATAAAGGTGGACTTTCCTCAACCTGGAATTTTGAGTACAGCGGCAAAACCATAGATGAACATAATTGGGAGAAAAATAGGCCAGATTTTGGCTTAAAATTTTACAGCTTGACCTCCCACTTTGTCCCGATCCTGAGAAGAAGCTCAAAGGACAGTCAATCTCCTGATGAAGACCAACAGAACATCGTGGACTTGAAGAATTAACAGCAGGCAAAAGGCAGTGCAACTGAAACCACACTGACGACACCAGCAGCAGCATGTAAGAAAAGCACGTGATGCAACATGTACTGTGAATTACAGGCTGGGCAGTTGGACAGTGGGATAAAGAACTGTGGAAAAGCACTGGAAATTGAGTTTCATATTTGCCATGCTTGGAGTAATCTTGAAAGAGACGACTGAAAGGCTCAACAGAGAAGAAGAAACCACGTGATGAAAAGATGCACGGCGAAGGGCAGGCTGGTAAGAACAGTGTGACATAACTGTTTAAAGGCACTGAATGTGATATTTTGCCAGGCTGGGACTTAATCTAAAAGGAAAATACGGAGAAGAAACAGAGAAGAAACAGACTGTGTTTGTTGGAGATTTGAAGGCCACACAGGACACTGTGAAGAGAGGGACAGGGACCAGTGAGAGGTGAAGCCCAGACGAGTTTGACTACGAGAATAGAGGGTATAATTGGGTTGAAATTGAAGCCTGAACTCAGGATGGTTTAGGGATGTCCACGTGACAAACAAAGAGGTAAACAAAAAGAAGTTAAAATAAAGAGAGAAAATAACTGACAATTACATTAATGAATAGAAAACACACATACACAAATTGTTACATGTGAAATTATTTTTGGAAAGAATCAGAAGTGAGATAGTTTTGAATTAAGAAATCAGTGAAAAGATGCATGAATTAAACCTGATTATAAAATACAGAGGCAATGAAGAAAGCAGCTTACCCTCACTGAACATTAGCAAGAATACATAGAAAAACGCAATGAAGACATGCTTACATTTATACACATAACATAAGTTGGTATTTCTGACCAGAGAGAGGGAAACGGGTAGTTTAAGTACTCATGATAATAATGAAAATGTCTCAGTTGTGTTTCTTCAGGGGCGAAACAGACCTGGATCAATTCTCCACATGCAGCGGTCGGAAGAAACCTATAGGTTAACATGACTGGACATGTTAAGGCAAGTTTCTGGTTGAATTGTTCACAGCGCCATGTGTCCCTGAACCTCACAAGCAAACTCCGACCTATGTTTGAGGACCAGGAATGCTGTTAATAAGGTGGGAACTTAAAATTTGGGTTAGCAAATTTGGGAAAGAGAACACTGACAGCTTAAGTGGAGAATTGTGGAGGAGTCTGAAACACTGCAAAAAGCAACATATGCAAATTCACATACACAAGCAGAAAATGCATTAACCTTACAAGGACAAGCTCGTGGAGATTAATGCATAGACAGTGATCAAACCTGGCTAAGAACACAAACATACGCAATGAAGATCTGCTTGCTATTTGTATGAGTGACAGAATGGTGTGTATGTTTGATAAAATACACTTGAGTTTGAAGTTGAGGAATAACTCAAAGAAGCTATATGACAAAGGGAGTGAGTTATGGAAAAAACAAAGAAGTGATTAAAGTAGTTTTAAAAGAGTGACTTAACCAGTGATCACTGTAGAAAGAAATAAAATAATTTAATAAGTTGGTAATGTTTAAACATATGTTTCTCTTACAGATGGTTTGAAAGAGGAGTGAAAGAAGCCATCTATGTCCACTGTGAGCAACCATCTTTGAACAGAGGTGGGGGTTTACGACACCAACTCTCTGCCATCTATAATCCAGTTTTGAGTTCCCTCCCCAGACGCCTTAACGCCCACTCACATCCTGGGCCATCTGATCTCAGGAATTCGCATGATAAGGTGGGGCCAGGTTTCACAATGAGCTCACCCGAAACTCTGGCTGATTGGGACCCACACCCAGTTTCACACCTTGGCTCAGGCGATTAGAGGATCATCAGGGGGTCCTTTTGTCCCTCTGTGGGGGGATACTCCCACTAGGTTTATATCTGGGACTTTCCACCATTTGACCTTAGAACGGAAGAAGCTTCTCGAATGAGAGGTGAAACGTCTTCAAGTAACTTAAAGAAGTCCAGACGTTTTTCTTTACAAGCTCCTTTGACTACGATGACCTGGATGACTGAGAACCTTCACAGACATATGTTTCTCTTGTTACGGCAACTTATTGAGATATGACTCAGTATGCAAATTAGCTGGAGTGAGTGGTGACGAAGAAGCTTCCTGTGTGTGTGTGTGTGTGACTGAGGCTTTCAGGGGAGGAAGCATAGCAGAAAAGGTTTGATTTCTTTTTGATTTCTAGAAGAAGTGGTTATAATGTAGGCTTACACATACAGATAGTACATAGATTTATTTTAGGATAAAGGGGAGAGCTTATACGTGGAAATGATTTTTATACATATTGCATTTTGTGCCTTAAAGGAGTTGTGGCTCAATTCGTCTCTTGAGGGTCACAAGCCTTTGGCTAGCGCTATGATTGGCCAATCTACTGTGAGGATGATATGAGTTATTGAAGGATTGCACATGTTTACAGACATATAGAGTCCATAAACACACATGACAGTATTGATTCCAGCCAAAAGGCCTCAAATTCATTTAGCGTTTAACTGAACTTGAGCTGGCCCTGTAATAAGTGACAGAAAACAGGAACTGGATAGGAGTTTCTTGCTTTAAAGAAGGACCAAAGGAAGGAAAGCATATATTTTGGTTAAGTCTGATAAACTAGAATTAGAAGGTATTGTTACATTAAAAGGAGCAAAATGAAGTAAAAAGGCTATACCAAAAACAGGTTATAACATAGGAAATGTGAGGTTTAAAATGAAGTTAGTGTTAACACACAGGAGTTGTTTCAAGGCAGCGTTTAGCTATGATGAAATTTATGCATGAGTAATTGCTTATATGCTTAAACTTAATTGATTAAACTGGTTGTTTTCTCTTGGATCTTTTAGTAGAATAGGCGCTTATAATGATTTTCTTGTGAAAGGTGACTTTAGATCAGAGTTAAGGAACTTGCAGCAGCGACAGTTTTGTGTACAGGATGTTGATGATCAGATAAGGCGACAGAAAACGTATGCAGGGACGTGAAAGCATTAAATTTAGATTCAGTATAACACAATTCTTCCAGAATTATTGTGATTTTACATTTATATATTAGTGAATGTGCAGTGTATAAATGTTTTTAAATCCACAAGACAAACCTCATCCACAAAGGGTTTTGTAGATGGGTTTCTTTTTTTCTTTGGGGGTGGTCATTATTAAATAGATGGGAACATACTAGTGGATGGTGTGTAGGATGAATGTTTTGCATTTGCAGACAAAAAGTCCTTTAGAAAAGAAAGGGTGGCTGAACAATGGTGGATGCCAGCTGGCTTTAATGACACTGGCTGCTACCCCCGCTCATCCCAGTCAGTTTTTGGCACATGCTCATCACTCTGACTCCACAAAAGGAGTCAAATGAAGAAGCACCCATCTGGAAGTTCTAATTCATACAGCTTTGGATAATGACTGCTACCTGCAGGACACAGACAAATCCACCAGCCTCTTGACTTACCAAATGTAGCATGAAATATTAATATGGATGCACATTTGCGTTGTTTTTTTGCTTTTATGATATGTTTTTACTTCCATACTATATTGTTATAGAGTCACCAGGCTACCACCCACTGACCACATAATCCTTTAATTTTTAAAAATCATTTTACACTGTAAAATAAATAGAACACTTGAGCGATTACAAAAAAAAGGAAATCTGTTGCATGCAGTTTTTCCTTTTCCTTTTCTTTTCTTTTTTTATTTACATAAACTTAAATTAAGATTAAGTAGGTAAGTTCCTTTAACTTTTCTAACTTTGTAGAATTTAAGATTACATTTCAGGTCAATTACACATACTCAGGTTGTTAAAACCAACTGTAAGAACATCAGTTCAGACTGATATTAGTATTTGAACTCAAAACCCACTTTACACAAGTTAAGGTACAGTGGAGACTTTACCTTGGAAGCAGCACACTAGTCTAAAAAAAGTATTTTTAATAATTTATTGTAACGTGCACTGGAAACATGTCAATTTATTAAAGCAGCTGTCCAAACTAGAACAACAGTCATGACAGGTAGTGACTGCTGTTGTGCTGATTTGACTGACAGCTGCTTCAGGTGTGTTCAGATACGTCTGTTACTCAAAATCTTCTCTTCTAGCACTACAACAGCACTGCAACTGTCATCTCTTCGATTGACTTCCTTTCACTGCAGTCTAAATTGGATATCCTTGAAAAAACACAAAATAAAAACGTAACCTAATATTTCTCACATTTTCATTTTTAAAATCCACAGCAGAGGGCAAGACAAAACACCAAAATTTGAACTATGAAAGTATGCACGTGTCTTTTTTCATCTCTTCTGTTTCTATAAAGAAATGTGAAATATAAAAGTGACTACAAACAGCTCATTACTTTAAAGTGAAGACAAAGAAATCACTCTCTGTAGGTATAGCTCATCTATGTTGGGGAATACACTGTGTAATGGTCAGTGTTTCAATCTGTCTTAAGTCTATTTGACTACGCTAATAAAGCTGCCGGTGTGAATTTGCTGACAGACACAGTTTAATGAGCAGCTTATTCCAAAATGATGTCAGGAAGGATTACTGTATGTTGGCATTTTAAGCCACGAACATTCACAGGATGTATTATGTACACTTAACTGTTTAAATGAAAGAATGATTCTTATATGATATTGATACTAGAGATGGACCGATCCGATATTACGTATCGGTATCGGTCCGATACTGACCTAAATTACTGGATCGGATATCGGAGAAAAATAACAAAATGTAATCCGATCCATTAAATATCACGAAAGCACCTCACAAAACTTGCAACACGCCGTAACTCACCTCAGAACGTTAGCACGTCGGAGCAGTATGCATCACGTGATAGAGCGGCTGTGGCATGCGGGACCTGTCGGTGGTCTGGATAGCATTTGGAGCTTCACTAGCAACCCGGCATTTCATCTCCGACAAAGTTATCCCGAGAGAAGTAAAGCAAGTGTGTAAGTCCATCTCTGAATGTTTGTAAAGCATTCCTGCTTAAGCTTAACGAGCGACTGCCTCTCGCTCTCCGGCTGCTACTTCAATCATGAAACTGCTTAACGATCAGCTGATCGGCTTTTCTGTCGCGACTCCGTCTCTCTTGTTTGCTTTTGGCCCACTTTGCACCAGAAAGAGGAAACCAGCGGCTAAACAACAGCAGCACGTTTAAGCTTGATCAGCTGTTGTTAGAATTTATTTAATATTACTTTCTACTCGAGGATCTTTTTCTACGCAGCTGACGGCTGTAACTGTGCAGGGGCGGATCTAGCAAAGTTTAGCCAGGGGGGCCGATAGGGCATGAACAGGGAAAAGGGGGCACAAAGACATACTTTTCTTTCTTATTCTCATTTAAAATGTCTCGCTTTTAATTATTTAATATTTATCTGAATCTTACACCCAAAGTTTTAATCTGATGTAAAATGTATAGAAGTCCATTACTGCATATAGTAACTGTTAAGTCTAATATACCCTAGTAAGCTATAGTACTTTTTCCTTTGGGAAGGTACCATCTGTGCAGTCTGCAATTTTGTTGAAGAAAGATGTTGAATCTATTTAATATTTCTTGAAAAAGAATTGATTTCTGTGCATTTTTTTTCACACTGCATCAAATTAAGGTTGATTACGTCGATTAAGCATCATGAGGTGGAGCGTGAGGGGTGGTTCCCTATTTTTTATTTATTTATTTTTGTTGTTGCTGGGAGTTGGAACCCTATTAGTTAGGTTGCTTAATATTTATGCTAAGTACTCTTTAAAATACCAGAATAGGGAGGATGGTGTAGGTTTAAGTTTATCAGATTGATCAGTATTGCTGAACTATGAAATATTTTTTTTTGCATACAGGTATAACAGAATAGCTTTAGTGTAGTTGTTGTTTTAAACTTGAGTATGAACTTATACAAAATGCAGCAAGATATTTAAAAAACAGTTTTGTTGATTAAAAAACACTATATCGGATTCATATCGGTATCGGCAGATATCCAAATTTATGATATCGGTATCGGTATCGGACATAAAAAAGTGGTATCGTGCCATCTCTAATTGATACTGTATGAAAGTGACATCTTGCTGCCAATAATCCTAATGTATGTCCAGCATTTCAAAGAAAAAGGTGGTTGTGTAGAGGATAAACCATTAGATCCCTGTTTTTTTCACATTCAAGCAGACGTCTGGGTGGAAAACAATTTTTATTGTGTAACTTTGGCCTGTCACTCATGCTGACTATGAATCAACCGGGTGAGTGGCTGATTCTGTAAGTGAGAAAGATAAAGAGGTGGGTGGAACGGGGAATCTTTTTGCAGCCAAATAAGTGTCAGTTTGAAGACAGACAGCTTATATAAAGCTAGTGGTCTAAAGAGGGGGAAGGAGAGCCGTGGAGAGAGAGAGAGCGAGAGAGTTGCCATTCAATTAATTTTCAGAAATTGCTCTGGAGAAAATGCAAAGATGGAGCCTTGGTTTTGGATTATTTGCTGAATGGAATGTTGCATTGTCTTGCTGAAATAAGTGAGCTGTTGCCAGAAAAAGAAAAAAAATGTCATATGTCATCACAAAATAATCTATCTGGATGCATAAATAGAATTTGTTTTCTCACAATGATTTTTACACGCTTTTGGATATCTAAACTGTATATCTAAACTGGTTTTCCATTGAAAACCAATCTTATCCTTTAGATCAGATTGGTTTTCAATTACAGTAATTGACTGTAATTGACTGTAAGTACAGTCTCTGTTCTTACAGGCTCTGATTCTTTTGTTACGATTATATATCCAGAATGTTGGCAATAATGTTGTGAAACAAATAAAAAATGTTACTTCTACTGCGATCTTTGCTATTGCTGAAGTCTACATGGCAAGACACTTCACCCGTTGCCTACTGGTGGTGGTCAGAGGGTCCGGTGGCGCCAGTGTCCAGCAGCCTCGCCTCTGTCAGTGCGCCCCAGGGCGGCTGTGGCTACAATGTAGCTGCCATCACCAGTGTGTGAATGTGTGTGTGAATGGGTGGATGACTGAATGTAGTGTAAAGCGCTTTGGGGTCCTTAAGGACTAAGTAAAGCACTATACAAATACAGCCGATTACATTCAGAAATGTTTGGATCGTATCTTTCCCTGAGAACGTTTATGATATTATTGCTTAACTTGGGACAATTCAATTCATGAAGTCATTACTAGTTAACATTAAAGGAATGGTTGGCTCAACAGGGCCACAATGTTGAAGAGAAACCTAGGGTTGTTCTTATTTTCTTCAACCATTGAAGATTAGGGAGATGTTATAGCTTTACAGAGGGATTTCTTTATAAAGCAGCAAACATGTCTTTTAAAAAATCAGTGAAGCTCCTGAAAACATTTGAATCAGGAAATATTTGTCACGGACCCGGCTCTGGAGGACTCGGGGGTCCGTGAGCAGTTTTGACTGTTATTATTATTATTATCGTTGTGTTCCACTCATTATATGTATGGGCAGGGTGTGGGTGTGTACGTGTGTGTGTGTCTGTGGCTGGAGGATGGAGCACAGCCACCTGCAGACCTGATGGGTGTGGCCTCTGCGGGGGAGCTACTTGGGAGAGTGTTGGAGCTCCCGCCGGCGTGGGATCATTGCGTTGTCATCCCAAGTTAGTGTGTGGCAGTGTATAAGAGTGCAGTTTGTGTATGCCCGCGGGGGTCAGTGTTGACGGCTGTTTCTGTGGTTTTCCTGCAGGTGGAAGAGTGGACCAGAAAGGCAGCACGCACGCACGGGGTGTGCGGAAACACGACAGCGGCGAGCACAGACGTCGGAGGGGAGCACACACATGGGAGTCAAGGGAGCAACGGGGATTTATTGTGTTTACAGCTTTCACTGTAAATAAAGTGCACTGGGTCCTCATTCCCCATATCCCCACGGTCTGCCAGCCAGACCGTGACAATATTTTAATCTACGGTACAGTACATGTATATACGGTTAAAAAATATTCAGCTCTACAAAGACAATGAGAAAACAGGTGAATCTGTTGTAGAGATTCATGTGTTTGACTTGATGTCATCCGGACATCAGGAAGCCACACAAGCCTGGATGCTGAAATTTGATGTCCTATGAAGCAAGTTTATTATGTGCTAATCATTCAGACATTCAGATCTTAGTCTTCTTTTAGTCTTAAGAAAACGGGGTTTCATGATTAATGGCTTTTTGTATGAGTGGCTTTTGATTAGGTGCTGAAGCACAGGTGTCCGCTGCACAGTACATTTACACTTACAATAAATAAATAAATAATTTAATAGGATAAATAATAATTGAACCTCACTTCATTTTAGGGTCCACCAACCACACACTGTAAACATTTCACTGTATGATACAGTTTAAGTAGAGACATTAATTCTAACAACAATACTACAACAACACTAGTTTAAGTGGACTGAAAAAAAAAAGATCCAAGAGTAATTTGTAAATTTGTGTGTCTGTGAGGCTTTACTGTAAGAGGCTGCTTATCGAGACACTTTCTCCTCTTTGTAGCTGAGCAGAGACAAACAGTTGCTCCAGAGCGCAGGACGATACGCTACACAGGATTTAATTTTAGATTAGAGGTGGGTAAGGACTTTAAAAAATGATCATTCTTTTGGGGAAAAAAACTCATCAAAAGCAGATTAGTTACATCAATTCTTAACGTCTTTAGCTGAATAATCCCTTTTCAATGTAAGCACTGGGGTAAATTATGTAGTAGCATTTTATCCCCTTTCAAAGCCCTAAAATGAAACACTAGAATTAGTTTTACTTTAAAAGGGCACATCATATTTTTTGTCTCTTTTTCAATTAGTTCTTACCAGACATTCGTTAGCGCTATTCAAGATGAAAACATCAATATCCGCTGAATCAGGAATAGAGCATCTGTAAATGGCAGTCATTTTTCAAACTGTCCCTCACAGAGTAGGTGTTATAAAAAATTGCATAACTGTTGCTGTTTAAACTTTAGCTGAAGATGAAAGTGTGGGCTCTATAAACATCTCAGACAAAAGGACTCAGAATCAAAACACAAATGGTAAATGGCCTGTATTTGTATAGCGCTTTACTAGTCCCTAAGGACCCCAAAGTGCTTTACACATTCAGTCATCCACCCATTCACACACTGGTGATGGCAAGCTACATTGTAGCCCACAGCTGCCCTGGGGCGCACTGACAGAGGCGAGGCTGCTGGACACTGGCGCCACCAGGCCCTCTGACCACCACCAGTAGGCAACAGGTGAAGTGTCTTGCCCAAGGACATAACGACCGAGACTGTCCAAGCCGGGGCTCGAACCAGCAACCTTCCGATTACAAGGCGAACTCCCAACTCTTGAGCCACGATCACCGATGTATAAAATAGACTGGTATCATTATTATTATTTCTTTCAACCTGATTTTTTTCCCCCAAAAATAACAATATACACAGTGCTCAAATGGACTTCAGTTCTCATGTAGGAAACCATAACCCGGTTTTCTCAGGCATGGGATGCAAAGCTATGCATTTGCTTGGTCATCATCAATAACAAATTTTTGATTCAGAGGCTTCTTTCATCTTCCATTAAAGATCTTTTTCATATGTACATTTCTACAATAAACAAAGCATAGAAAAAAAAAAACTACTCCGCACCTATCTGTCAGTATTTATCCCAATTTATCCCAATGCAAAATCAAATAAATTCATTAGTGCTTAATAAGTACAATATGTTTGAAGATGGAAAGATTGTTTTCTCAGAAATGATTCATCCATAAACCTTTCCAATCCGAAAGAGTGAAATGTCAAGAAGTTAAAAATGTGAGCATAGAGCACATTCATCACTTCAACGGTGATTCTCCTGAAAACAAGGTTGACATTTTCAGGGTTGACACTCAGTTCTGCTGTCAAGAACTGCACATAATATTTTGGTTTTCAGTCTGGTTTTCCATCCTTTTAATAGAAATCTTCAGAATATACGCTTTACACCTTTATGGTCTCCCTTTTCACCGATACTGAAGTTGGAATTTTGACAGACTCCCTGAGGTGCAGTCAGGCTGTGCAAGACAAGGACAACTATTACAATAAAAACAAAAGAAAACAATTGTTTTTAAAAATGGAACAACACTAGCTTTAGCTGCTTTTTCCCATTTCTCACTGCAGAATTCTTAAAGATGCAATCATTTATAATCTGTGTTTCTATGTCTACATGGTCCTGATTTACTAAGTGGAGCAAATTAGCGTGAGGCTGATATTAAGTGTTACAAAAAACAAGCAGACCTGATACAGAAGCGAGTTGTCTACTAAGAAAAAATTAAACAGTGTCAGAGCAGATTTCAGAGATATGGTTCTCATATCAGTGAGAGGTAATATGATTTTGACATGAAGCTGTATTAGATGTTCAAGGTTCAAGGTTCAAGGTTCTTTATTTGTCACATGCATAGTTATACAAGTATAACACATAGTGAAATGTAGCCTGACACGCTCCTCGACATGTGCAAAAAAATTGGGGGGGTGTAGAGGAAAAACGTTATATATATATATATATATATATATATATATATATATATATATATATATATATGTGTAGTATATACATTGGGTGAATGTGCAGTAGTAGCAGCAAGCAGGTGAATTCTGTACATTAATATGAATAGACATCTGACTATTTTACAGGATAGACAATATAAACATATTTAAAATTAAAGGAATTGAAATGTACATTGTGCCTTGGTTTAGTGTCTGGAAGAGTCCTGTCTCAGTCAATTATAGATGATGTGAGAGGGCGGGTGTGTGTGTTTAGGGCACGGATGGCTTGGGGATAGAAGCTCCTCTTGAGTCTCTCTGTCCTTGCCCGGAAGATGCGGAACCTTCTACCAGATTGCAGAAGTTGGAACAGTTTGTTGCCAGGATGGGACGGGTCCTTCAGTATCTGCGCTGCTCTAGTCCGGCATCTCCTGGTGTAGGTGTCCTGAAGCGGGGGGAGAGCAATCCTGCAGCAGCTGTACGGATCACTCTCTGGAGAGCTTTTTGGTCCTTCACGCAGCTGTTCCCAAACCACGATGTCATGTTCTGTGTGAGGATGCTCTCCACAGCGCCTGTATAGAAAATCCTGAGGATCTTTGGAGAGACCCTGAACTTCCTCAGTTGTCGTAGGTGATACAGGCGCTGCCTAGCCTTTTTGGTCTGGACCTGAATGTGGGCAGCCCATGTCAGGTCTGAGGAGATGTGGACACCAAGATACTTGAAGGACTGCACCCTCTCCACTGGAGCTCCATTGATGATAATGGGCTTGTAGTCTCTGTGCTGACTCCTTCTGAAGTCCACCACCAGCTCCTTGGTCTTGCTGACGTTCAGCTGGAGGTGGTTGTCCTGGCACCACGATGCCAGATTCTTCACTTCATCCATGTAGTTATTGTTGATGTATGTGATTAATTAATAATAATACTGATCATAACTTCATGCTGCATGATAACACACTATTCCAGCATATAAACCTGAAGTCCATGCGTAACCGCCAACCGCTGAATGTGCAGAACACAAAAACATACCATAAGATCCTGACCACATATATTAGGTTTCTGAGCCGTGTGTGTTTGTTCTGGATGCCATTTCAGGCTACGGGAGTTTGTTAAGGTTAACAGATCTAATTCCCATTAACTGCTGCAAAATTAACCGTATCAAACACTTAAAAAAAAAAAATACACAAAACATGCACTGTGTAGATATGTGACTGAAAAACCTGAACACTGTACCTTCATCATCACTGTAAAAAGTAACTTGGCTGAATGTAATACCCATACTCACATATCTATATTATTGCTAATATATATTGTAATATATCTATATCACTAAAGCACTTCTGGATGGATGCAAACTGCATTTCGTTGCCCTGTACCTGTGCATGTGCAATGACAATAAAGTTGAATTCTATTCTATTCTATTCTATTCTATTCAATGCACCTTTTAAAGAGCCTTCAGACAATTGTTAAGAAATGACCATAAGAACTTGGGTGCCCAAGTATGTGGACACAAGGGCAGGAAACGAGGGGAAATATAAATCATTTTGAATGAAATAACACATTTATTTTGATTAAAGTGATCCTATCAAGAAACTGAATGAAAGTAAAGCAAAACAGGTACATGGACTGTAGTCTACCTGTTGTGATTCTGGTTTATACACTAACACCACCCTCTAAACTGTCTTATCAACCTTCTCGGAACCATGTGCTCTTCCATTCAGTACAGCACTATTGCCACAGCCAGTGGGTGAAGGAATCATTGTGAAATTTCTGCAAATCAGAATCAGAATCAGAATACTTTATTAATCCCGAAGGAAATTAGGGTTACAGCAGGCAGCACGCTAATGGCGCATGCGCACTTACAAAGGAACCTTCTGACCAACTTTACACAAACATCACATTGGGGAGACATGTCAGAAAGGTAGGCTGATAGGAAAAAAAACAACGAAAATACATAACATGAGGTAAGAGGAGGAGAAAAAAAAAAACTCCACTCAGACTGAGCTCCTAGTGGGAGAACAGTTTGATAACAGAAAAAACACCTCAGCACAAAAAGCACATGACTATCAATACACCATAGAAACACAAGACAAGCAACAGGGGCGGGTAAAGGGTAAGAGAGAGCCGGTGTAGACAGCGCATCCGGTCCTGCAGCGTGTCTGCGCTGGTCCAGTCGACTACCATCTTCCCCGGTAGGGCACAAGCATCGAAGGCGTTTGGAAAGGGAGGGGGGATCAGTGTGTACATATCAGTGTATGTGTGTGTGTGTGTGTGTGTGTGTGTGTGTGTGTGTGTGTGTGTGTCCAGAGTTCAGCTGAGACACTGTCCTTCGCCCCGCCAGGCTAAGTAAACAGTCTTCCAGCCAACCCAGGTGGCCTTGTATGGAATGGGGGGAACAGTCTAAACACAGTCGTTATCAGGGTGTTTTGTTCAGCTCCAGCCTTGAGACCGCAGCTGGCGCCGAAGGGGTCTCCGCATGAAGTGATGGTGGTTTTTACTTTAGTGCGAACAGCTCATATGAATTTCAAAGCTGTTCTAACAGTCCAACACTGGTCTCTCAATCTCCCGTTGGAGAGCCGTGAGCTTTCTATGATGTTATCCAAACTTACGTTCTGTGATGTTGTCATTCTTTCTGCTCAAAGAGCAGGTTCTGAGAACTCACGACCGCAGTGCACTTCCCAAGATTTGATCCAATTTGCGCTCAAAGGTGTTATTCGAGCTAGCCCCTCCAGATGTAATCCAGTTTATCACTCAGAGGTCTTGTTCTGAGTATTCACGGCAGCCGTAGCGTTCTCCAAGATCTTCTCCGTGCTGCACTCAATGAGCCCATTTTGAAAACTCACGCCTCGTCCCATCATTTCAATCCCAGCGGGCAGCCTTGTGGGGGTTTGAACAGCCGGTTCCGCTTCCTTAATTCTTCGATAAGCCAGGGCCAAGCCATCTCCGATCAGCAAGAACCCTGTTATCATGGTTCCGAATAGGTAGATTTCTTCAGCAGTCAGGCTCACCCAAGCCCAGACTTCTCGTTGAGAAGGGGTGTCAATTGCATTCAGAGACCAGTTGATCAAATCCATAATTCCTCTTTTAGGTTTTAGAGAACAGACTGTGAGAGAGTGTTCAGGGAAAAGTAAGTAAAAACACAAGACAAGACAAGGACATAAGAAGCTAAGCAGGGAAGATAAGGGCAGGAGAGGAGAAAAGTGTGACCGCCTTCACTGAGAGTCAAATCACATTGAATGCCAGCATCTTTGACAAAACAGCAATATTACACACCCCAGAATGAGAACTAGATGCTACAAACTCCAGCAGTTGTCTTCACTCTACCTCTTGGTTTGATGTGTCCGGATGCATGAAAAAAAAAAAAAAAAACAGGCTAAAGGTCCTAAGCAACACCAGCTAGAAGGTCATTTAGTAATTAATCCAAGTTTGAAATGTATGACAGCAATAAAAGGCGATATGATCTACAGGAAGAACTTGCTCAGTGTGTGTTCATGAACAAGTCACAGTATTGCAGAGAGAAAGCCAATGACACCATAAGAGCAATGAACTGGCATGAGTGGGAAAAGCATCTATTTTAAAAGGAAACCTTTAGCAAAACAAGGCTCAGGGAAGGCATCGTTCTGTTGGAGGTGAAGGAAAAGCCAAACAGTCACTGCATTTGTCATGGTTAAGATGAAAGGTCTATTGGCTATATCCCAGATGAATCATGGTGATTTATTATAACTTTTACAATTATATAAAAGCTTGAAAAACTCTTGAATAAGCTGCTATGCGTTAGTGACCAGAAAGGTTCGTAAATCTCCAGTGACTTAGACCGACTTAGGAAAATTGTGATACAAAAATAAATGTCATTCTATGAATCACCAACTGTATTCTGAAAGTGTTGCAATTAGAAGTCATCTTCAGCATGTGAAGACTCAAGGTGTGTGAGAGGGTAAAAAAATAAGGGAAGAAGAACAAATTATAAACAAAAACAATGTTATATAATTATCTAAAATAATAACTACTGTTAATCAGTGTCAGAAGCTATTTATCAAATAAGGATATATATATATATATATATATAAGCATATATCAGGCAACTGATACAGACATACAGAAAAAGACTACATTAAGTTACTTCCAGTTATCGTAGCTGTTGTGGAAGTTTTCCATTTAAATAAAGCCTGCAGATGAGCGGTGAGCGGTAGCTAACATTCTCTAATCAAAACACAAAGAACAGACAAACCAGGCTTGTGGAGAGCCTGCATGATCGCGGGGCAGACGGTCAGCAAAGTCCAAAATGGCTCTCAGTTAAATACCTTCTCCAGGAACAAAAGGCAGTACACAGCTGTTTCACACCTTAAGGTTCACACTCCCTTGCTACCTCCCAGAGTCCTCGAAGAGACAAAAGATTCTTCCTGTGGAGCTGTCTGCTTCCCCCAACTTCCTTACTAGACCCTCACCATTTGTCTTACTGTATGAGTGTGAGACATGTTAAAATCCAGTAGCACCAAGGCATTATACAATAACATAATGTGATTAATATATAAGTAAAATAAATTCTTATACAATAGCTAAAAGAGGTTCTGTGAGCTATTAAATCATTGGGATGTACTCGATTTTTGCACATTTGAATAACAGCTTCAGCACTCACCATTACATGTGTAAAGTACTTAAGATTACAAGGCAGTAAGAAAAAAACGCTGATGCATTTCAGCAGAAGACTTTCCTCAGCATTTCTTATACACATGTGGGTGCAGCCATCCTTAAAACACCACTGGGACCTAATCTCTAACAGACACAGGTGGCATCAATCCATAGTTCATCAACATGCAACACCGACAGTGCGCATAAATCACTGAGATGTGTATGAAACAACACACCGCTAACACTGTCTGCAACACATTCGCTGACAAAAACAAACAAAACACTTGAATAAACTACTTTATCAAACTAATCATATAATAAACAAACTGAATGTGAATAAAAAATTCATTATCCACCAAATCGTTGCACTGAAGCATGAAAATCAATTATATAGCTTAGAATCTTTTTGCTTTGTTTTTGACAGAGGTTGTACTTTCTTACTTTCTTTTTAACATGAATATACATTTATTATTTACCTCTCATTCTCAAAGTTTTTTTTTTACCCATTTATGTTGTTTTATTTTCCTTTATTTATATAGCTTTCATTTTAAGAGTACCAGCAGCTGTGATCCTTATTCACAGGAGGAGAAGAAAGGAAGTATAAATAGTTAAGTAAAATAGACAGACTTTGTTTTCAACTGCTGGTGTAATTGTTCAACTTTCTGGAAGAACAACAATGATTCATGAGAAAATACAGTAGAAATAATTAAATACGGAGTGCTTTGATCCCTGATGTAATTATGTTAGCAGAAAAAAAAAAAAAATCACAAAAAATTACCACAGGTTAGCAAAATGGATCACAAATTCAGGATACACTACCAATGGACCCCTACAGTCACTCTCATTTATATTATCATGTGATTTATTGTTAATTTTCAGCTCACCATCTGCTGGAGCATAATGGAATGGAACAATGGAATAAATGGAATAATAACAACCATGACAGTCAATACAGCTTATAAAGAATAACAAAAAACCCCAAAACAAAAAAATCCTTTTGTTTAACAAAACACATTTCTTTGTATTTGTTCTGGTTATTTATTCTTACTGCTGTGCAGTTCAGTTGATTTCAGTGTTGGGCTTTAGCGTGCTAACTCCCCCTCACTGTGCTAAAAACACAGTGAAGCAAGTTATTTTGGTGCATCTGTTGTGCCTCATGACGTTTCATATTCCTGGTATTCTCAGAAAAGATCCGGGGTGAGAATTGGAGGTATTTCATGGCACAGTGCAGGTGTGCATCCATGCAGCTTCCCTGCTGTAGGTACTTTGTGAAAAGTTTGCTTTGTTCCTTGGTTTAAGGACTCTTGTTATTTCATGGAAGAACTGAGCAAGTAATGACCGTGGGACTCATGAGGAGCACAGCTTTTCTGCAGGAAAGATCACTTTCACGTACTAACTAGGGTACTGGCTTAGATGAGATAATTTGGCTGTGCTCTGGCTGAGAACATCATCATAAACTGGCCATTTATTAATTCAAATCTTGGCTTTTCTCTCACCCAAAAATGCTAACCTGTCAGAATATGCTCTATTCCAAACCTACTAAAAGGAAGGGTCTCGGTACTGACAATAACCGCAGTTCTTAAGAGAATAACACTTAACTCTTCTGGAAGCTTCCAAAAATGTGCACTTTGGTGAAGACACACAACCACAATGGCTGGTACTTTAATAGAAGACTTGGCCAAAGAAAGACCGAGGGCCCATGCACCAGTAGAGGAGGTGACTGACCTCCTGATTTGTCCACAAATTAAGAGCAGTGGTTTTCTCCAATAGAAAAGCACCTGACAATACCAGGTGATCTGCCATCCAGTCCAATCCAGGCCTCTACCTGGTAAGTTGACAAATCCAGATGAGATCAGGTGTTCTCAGAGTAGCATAGCCATGAGCCAAACTTGGCTTTCTATGTTGACTGCAGATTGCACTTAACTGAATTGTTTTCATACCCCTCCAAATTCAAATACGGAATCTGGTGGCTGCTGTTGGACAAACAAGCTGCTGTTCATCTGTAATGAGTGCTGTCAGTCTGCTGTTTACCTCGGCTGTCAATACCCATCCATGTCCATTTACTCTGGAGGAAGCTGCAGTTCTTTGTGGAAAGAGTCCAATACGAGTCGATGAGTCAGTGAAGTTCACGTCCGTCCAATGACAGCAGTACTGAGTTGTTGAGGATATCCTGAACTTTTCAGACAGTAAGCACAGCTGTTTTTTTCAACAGTAAACTGGTGTGATGTCAATGTTACCCACTGTATTCAACATGGCAGGGCAACATGGTGTCTTCGTCAAAAAGGCACTCATACATACTTCTAATGGGTTCATGTTATGTTTGTGAAAATGGATCAATTTGTTTGAAGATGTTTTGCAGTATGATCAAAGATATTTATGAGTACAACACTCTTTTTTTCCTTTAAATAACCACAAAACATATTTCTGTACTCAGTGGACAGAGCTTTTGACATCATAGCAGTTTTGTCACTTGATGAGATCAGGGCTCGTTTCAGGCCAACGGGACTGACACGTAAAAGACTTGAACTTGACATGAAAAACGCAACAGTAAGGTTAATATTTTGATAAGAAACTGAAGCCTTTCAGCTGAATTAGCTGCAGGCTCTAATGAAATGGATAATCATTTATTATTGGCATGCATGTGAAGTAACAAATAACAACTATGTGGAGTGAAATTGGGTATTAACATTCTCTGCTGGTGGCGCTCCTAATCATAATTTGACAAACACTGTGCCTTGAATTCAAAACAGAACCTCAATCTCAATATGAAGGAAGTGAAACTTGCTGTTAAGATGTTTTCAGAAAAATAACATATATTTTTTTTCGTTCACATTTATCATAGACACTATTATGGATTATACTATATGTAAGCTGCAATAATTAAGGTGCAATTTGCATAAATAAATTATAAGCATATCATGACTTCAGTCCCAGCTGTAATAAAGTTCAGTTATTACAGCTAGTAGTAATTATCGCTTGTTAGCGACTCATCAAATTTAGATGTCACAGTCAGTGGCAGTTTAATTCTTAATAGCGTAATTTAAATGCGTAATTAGGGTAAATATGACAAAATATGTGAGTTCAGCAATGATAACACAGTAGCCGTGCGGTTCTGAGGGTTAAAATCACTGTTCATATGAAGACCTCAGTCTTGACATTGTACTCATAGGAGCCAAAGGACCTGCTCCTAATGTCTCATTGCCAATGAGATGTTATATTTTCTATATTCACATGTTATGTTCTTCCTCTCTCTCTCTTGTTCTCTCGCTCTCTCCTACTCACACACACAAGGAAACAGTTACCCGCAGAGAAAACCATCAAAGTGTTTCCTCTCCTCCAAGATGCATCCATCTGCTGTCTCAGTGGAGCAGAAAGTGTTGGTGTGTTCAGTGCAGGAGAATGTTATTGATGCAGTCACAGATGTCACTGTACCAAGCAGCTTGGATTAGTGTACAGAAGGGGGTGTGAGTTTCAGCTTGTCCTGACGATACCAGAGTTCAAGTATATAGGCAGCTCCTTGAGTTTTCTGAATCACTAGAGAATTTCTGATTTGTGATATTTGTTATCAAATCAGTAACTTTGATAGGAGTGGCAGAAATGCAAAGGATAGTGTGTGGGTAGGCAGGTGGGGGGGTAATTGGACATCCCCTCACAGGAAATTGCTCAGATGTAAAACATTGCAGTGCAGGATACAGAAGACTGCATATATTGCATCAATATCGGAGTGTCTCAGAGCATTGGTGACACTTGTTCTATTTTATTTTTTTTAAATGCACCTACAAAATTACAAAATGTTCACTAGACAAAAGACTAGATTTTGAATTTGGTCTTGCCTTCTGTGAATATGAACTCTGGTGCATAAACTGAGCAGGATGGTGGTGATTAGCACTCATGCCTCACAGCAAGAAGGTTCTGAGTTCAAATCCGCTGGCTGAGAACTTTTTATGTCGAGTTTGCATGTTCTCCATGCGTCTGCATTGCCCTTCTCTCGGAACGCCGCATTCCTCCCACCATCCAGAGATGTACATTGTTCGGATAACTGGTATTTCTAAATTGGCTGCAGGTCTGAATGTGAGCACGAATGGCTGCCTGTCTTTCAATTTTAGCACTGTGTAAGACTGAATTGGATGAGTGGAACTAAATGGATGGATGGATAAACAAAATGACAAAAATATGAAATATGTATGAAGTTGGGTAGCTGGAAGTTGTGCAAAACTCACAGCTCCTTTCAGAATTAGGCAGCAAAGCAGCTCTGTGAAGATGATTTGTTCTTGGATAAATATAGTCAAAGAAAATGTAGAAATGTTTGCAGCTGTTTTATACTTTCCATAAAAATACAGTTGCTAACTGACCTGCCTTCTTCAATCTTTGTGTGCTGCAAGTGCCACAAGGCTTCTGAGGGCTTATCTGACAGGTGTTCCTGAGTGGGGGAGATGCAAGCTCAACACCAAAACTGACTTGCTGAGGCACTCCCATCTTTTTTTAAGATAATGTAACTAGTTTATTCTGGAAGTAATTCAGCAGGGAAAAAACTAATTAACGCGTATCAACTCCAAGTCTTCGTCAAAACTTCCTCTGTTCTTCTTCTACCTTTGTAATGCAAACATTCTACACTTCAAAACAACATCGCTAACATTAACGGATGCAGTACACGCTGCCTGCATCTACTGACAGAAATGTGAGGAGGGTGGTTTACTGTTTACTGTTTTTGCTGAAAAGAGCTGGAGAAGGACAGCACCTGATTGTTATTCAGCCATGATGTTCACTTTACACAGAGTATTACCCCCAAAAAAACAACGCCTACACAAACACATCTCTAAACTGTGATTTTATACTCTACACAAAATTGACAGTGACACTGAGAAAACACTAGCACGATCACTGTTTCAGTCTGAAGGTATCTCCAGTGCATATGTCCATCTAATGCTGTTTGATGGCACAAAGGTTCACATTTCAGCTACAGCCCAGTGTCAGTATGGGGGCAACGCTAGCACAGCTATCTGGCAGTTTCTGCTGTCATAGAAAGTAGGAAGCTGATACGCTACAACAGGAATACAAAAAAAATGAACAGCAAGGTCATAACTCTCAAAGTCGCATTGCACCAGTATTTATTTGTTCCATGTTTGGTCTCGTTATCGATATTATCATAGGGACTCATAATCTTCATCTCTCACAAAGAACTGCTGACATTATAACCAGGCAGACCTGCTGTTTCTCCTTATTAGAATTCTTCTAAGTTGTTGAATGGAACGACAGACAGACTTATCTGTGAAGAAACCCCATGTCCAATCTCATTATCATCTGGAAATACCAAGCAACCCTTTGGACACACTCACTTCTTCTTTAAAGAAACAAAAAACAGCAAACCTGCTGAGAATAAGTGATGGAGATACTGGAGAATGTTTTTAAATCTATCTTTATTCTTTTTTCTGAAGAAAGTCACTAGACTTACCCGCAAGAGAAACAGAAAATACATGCCCAGTTAATACACGCATAATTAAATGTTATGGGACGCGTCTTAATTATTTGTGCATGTTAGTGTTGTGATGGTTTTTGAGAGAAATTTGCCCGAAATCTGTGCTGCAGCGAAAAATGTAAATAAATAACAAGGATGATAATAAAGTCAGCTGTGATCTTGTCTTTCTCTATTCTTTTGTTTTGTAGTCTGAAAGACTTGAACATCAATTTGCTTCAGTAATGTAACATTGATTTGAATTATTGTTACTTTTGATGATAGGTGCCTTAATTTAGGCTGGTAGTTGGATCATTGCAGAGATGTTTTAGCATAATGCACACAGAAAATGGCAGACGATGTAATCATTTCAAAACAAAGACTTTTTTTGCTTCTTTTTCTTTCTTTTTCTTCCTTTAAGGTAAAGAACTACATCAGACAGAGCGATCATACAAAGCGAGCCATTCGACTGTCAGATGCATTTTGAACAAAAAGTAATACAACCTTTCTCACCAGCGCATAGTATTTATTACACTTTTATGTCAGTCACCCATGCCTGAAATAGACTGCAGAAATTTAAACAGAATTTATGCTACACTGAAAAAAGAACATGACCGCACAGTGAGCTTACAATCAGTCATGTTTAAAAAAAAATGCAAACTAATACATAGTTGCATATTAAGATCTAAAAGCAAATGAGAAACGGATGTTTCTCCTTTCATTAAATGTTCCACACCAACAGTTTTCTGCCCTTGGACTGGATGCTTGCACTCCACATAAAGCCAGAATTTCTAGCATCTGAGCTACATACCTCAGCTAGAGGGTGGAGTCAGTTTTCATCATTAACACATTGAAAAGAAGCTCATGTAAATTGAGCTAAATTAAGTGGATCTCTTACTCTGAACACTGTTTTTTGTAAAGTGCTTCATAATGAAATGCTCTCAGGGAACAGATGTGTTATTGAAGCGACTGAATCATTATAAATGGTCCAGATTTACTGGATTCAGCATATTCACAAAGAAATCAGCATTTTCTTCACCGAGTTCCCTGCTATGCTTGCCTAGCTTTCTAGTGAATGTGCTATGCTCACCAAAACCACCTCCTCTAAACACCAAATTTACTTCGGTTCAGCCCCTTATTCTCCCAGAGTGGAGAGAATGGTCACGCTTTCAGAGGTCTTTCTCTGATGAAGGTGAACATGCTAATAGCATGGGTTTAAACACCGCTTATCTGCTTAAGCTTCCAAGTCAAGTCAAGTCAAGTCAAATTGCTTTATTGTGCAGTAGTACAGTACACAGTGAAGCAAGACAACATTGGTGCTATATATATAACAGGCAATCAAAGCAGGACTACATGCAAGTGCAAGTGCGCAAAGGACTGAGCACTGTGCAAAAAGTAACATGATGTATGAAGGTGTGTGTGTATGATATTGTGCAGATTCCCTTTGTATGAGTGCATTCTTTGTGCATTGGTGACACCCTCTTGATAAGTGCCTGCAGTACCTTCTTTTTCACCACCTCATCTGTGCTTTAAACATCCTGACTCCAACACACTTTTCTCTCAGATAACAATCAAGATGTCTAAAAAACCTCCTCTGCTGTCATTCTACTTGGGACATATCTGTAAAACAACAAATCCTCACACAATGATTATGACATGGCAAAATGAGCAAGGCAATGAACAAGAAGTCTATTGGAGTGAGTAGCCCCATTATCCTTCCTGTAGGATGAAGTGTATTGCATATACACCCTGTGCATGTCACTGGACAGCAAGCACATTTTCACTCTTAGCACCCCAGAGTGAAAACATGCATCTGGATAAAATATTTTATCTCTATTAGAAAAATATTAGTACCAAATATCGGATGCACGTAATCTACCAGCATCTTGATGGCTGGTAGTGGTACACTAGTGGGCAATGAAAACAAAAACTGACAATCATTTCTGTTTCAGACAAAGACTCATCACCACACTGACAGAGAAAAAGGACTTCATAAAGTATCGGGCTGTTTCCACATGAGCCAATAACTCACTCATAAAGTCCTGAGTGTGGATCTGTTGATGGCTAACTCAGAAGTGTTGTGTCCCAAAGCAGATGCTGTTGCAGACAGGACACGAACTGCTTATCTATGACTCAGCTTGGTGCATTCCAGGACTGCCATTGCCAATGGTCTAACAATGTTTTTAGTGAAGCGTAACCTCTTCAGAGTGGATGGAGTGCTACTGCTCTCATCATCAGTGGATTCATCACTGCCGTTAGATGAGGATATCCGCTCGACGGTCTCCTCTTGTGCTTTCTGCTCTTTCTTGTCATGCCTCACCCTTTCAATCGAGAGCTCACAATGACAAAGGGAACATGCCTCTTTTTTCTGCTAATAGTTCGTCAAAGCCAACCGTGAAACCATACAGCCATGACTCACATTGCATCTTAATAAATTCATGACCCTTTGGAATCTTAATGAGACACTGACACTCATCGACAGGAAGCTATATGAAAACTAACTTCCCAATAACATTTCTTTTTTCGTCTGTTGGGATTCATTTTGCTTCTCAAACAACTTGAGTTACTGCAGTCCTGACTTCCACCTTCTCATCACGGTGCAGCCTGCAGTACCCTTGGAGAACCTCAGCAGTGAACATGAGCTCCTCTGCTGTTACATTATTTCTTGCTCCGGGCAATAGTGGACATGATTTATTCATGATAACATTATTGCTTTATTGTTCACTGTTACATTGTATGATTGTATTGTCCAAATGTTCCTTGAAAGACTTTAACCCTTTAAAACCGGTCAGAGCGGGCACGCTCCGTTTTGCGTAACTACTTTTAAATCGCTGTAGAACCAGAACCACGTAAGCTAGCGCAATAATTTTTTTTACATATGAAACCGGAGGAGTTGTACTTACATCTTATGCCATTAACTTGTCCTAGGTCATAGTTTCCTTCCAGATATAGCTTTGCAAAAATTGCATAAAAAGCACTTGCAGCATCAAAAACATAATATTCCAGAAACACGCTTTGCCGATCCGATCAGCTGTTCAAAACACTTCCTACGTTGGAATAGACGTCAGCTCGAACTATCGCATGTCCGGCATTACTTGCCTTACTTACTTTAAAATTGGTGTATCTCAAAAATGAAACTATGAAGACACTCAAAATAAATTTCCTGTTGTTGTAAACTATTTTGTGCAACTTTTTTGTATTTACAGTTTTGAGGGATAAGCCTCTTAAATTTCTCTAACAAGAAGTATATGTTAAAAAAAACAAAAATGATTTTCATTTTTTTTGTAGTTTATTGCACTTTCTTGCAATTTATGTAGTTACTATGGACTTAATGCATACATATTATTAAAATTTGGGCTATAACTGTTGTATTGATGTATATCAACTTGAAATGCTCCCAAAAATGGCACTACAGCATGTACAAATGTAAAGATAAGCTCTGTTGGACTTGGTTCTATGGTAGGTCCTAAAGAGTTAAGTGGCTTAAGCGATGCTTGCGTGTCTTCCTAATTTGCTAGTCCTCAGATAATCTACATACTAATATCAGAAAAAAAGATAAGCTTATTTGTTCTTCCTTTTTGGTTTGGATATTGTTTATGATTTCCACTTGAGATTTGATTGTGTAAAAACCATTGCCTGCTTTGTTCCTTTCATCACGATCAAATATTTCACCATTCTCTCATTTCTATCTTCTGCTTTGAAAATTGTTCCAATGTCAAATATTAGTTCCAAATATTTTTCTTCTGGGGCGATTTGGACCGCACTAGTCATGCATCTCAGGTGCGCCACACAGTTTGTGAATTATATAATCCAAAAAAAAAGAAAAAAGTTATAGATCAGTCCACACATTTACACTGTTCTGTTTGCCTGTCTTAGCTGTGTTCACACTGATGTTTATGTGCAGATTATTATAACTACAAATTTTGCTTACAGCAGTGAAGTTAATCAACAACTAGAGTTTAAAACTTAAAATGGGCTATGCTGGAAGAGCTACTTGGTTAAAGTTAAAGTTAAAAAAAATATGGTCTACCACGTGGTGACAGATGCAGCGGCGGAAGATAAATGGCTCTTCGCATAAGAAGCATATCATGAAAGCGTGGGACCATTAACGTCGTAAAGATCACATTTCATACTGTAACCTGAAGTGAGTCTCCCTAAGGGAGACACTGAGAGCTGTCACCCACACAGCTAAAGAGCAGACACATACTGCCTGGCAGAGACTGCAGACTACACACCTCTCTCACATCATCCCTCTTTCAGCTTCATTCACCTCCCTAAGAGCTTCATTTCATCTTTATCTTCCTTCTCCGAGAGGAGAAACACTCATACCACCATCTCATCTCATTTTCTCTCCTTTGCTCCTGTACTGACCTTTTCATATCTCTGCCAAGAATTCAAGTTTTATTACTGTGACTCTGAAAGAAATGCTTTTCCACTAACAGTTTAGTGAAGAGGCTTTATTCGACAAAAACAATTACACTGTTACATTACATTGCGTAAGGTCTCTTTGATGTGGCAGTGAAAAAGAAAGGCCAATAACAAATGCATCTTTAGCAGTTTTATTAAATTGCTGACACTAGTGTGACATCGCTTCATGTAACATCAGAAGAACGTCATCTGTGACACTGAAATCTTTGAAGAAAATACATTTTTCATGCTGAAGCTTCTCAGGTTTATGTTTGTCCAGCCCACAGGCTGGAAGGATGAAGAATATCATAAAAATAAAGCAAAATAAATGGGAGGGTTCACAAGGGTTATCTGTGAGACCACCTGTATGTGTGCCCGAGCTTCCTTAGATCTCTCTATCTATCTAAGAGGCTCACTCAACTTTCATCTAGTACTCTGTGTGATTTACAGTCTAAGGTTCTTGAATCTCTGCTGTGTTTGCGTCTCTCTTATCTTACCTTTGGGACTGATTTTGGCTCATTGCTTGCTCCCTCCTCCCACCCTGGCCTCTCATGCTGTGGGAGGCTCCCCCCCCCATTCTTTACGACTGCTAAAGGCCTGAAAACTAGTTCAGTAGTAATAATCTTGCCAACTAGGTTACTAACTTCCGGAACTAAGCCACGGTGTGTTCCTGGCTGTGTAGATGTGCTGGCAGGGGTTGTGTTGTGTTTTTTTCTCCCTCATGAACTCCTGCCTGTAGTTTGTGTGTTAACCTGTTTGTGGGCAGGATTCAGTGCTGGAGCCTATCCTGACACTCCCAGCATGACATACAACATCCAAACAAACAAATCATAATGGCTTACAACCTGAAAATTTGTGTTGGTGAATTTACTACAATGTTGAAAACAAAAAGTGAAAATATAAATCTGCCACACAAAAACATGACAGCAGGAAAAAATCTTTCTTCAAGCCATAGACAGAATGTAACACAATATCAGGATATGCTGGGAATCCAGAGAGATCGGAATTTGATCCCAAATCTTATTTGTGTAATTAGTTAGACTTTGCCTTGTCTTTTTTTAAACAGTGTATGAAGCCGTATGAATGAGGGGATGTATAGAAAGTTAATGTTTTTAATAGATTATTTTCATTTTATAGCAGTTGGTATGTGTGTTTAACCACCAACATTACTGACGGTTTATTTGCTCCGAGCTGAAGGTTTTATGCATTTTTATTTCAGAGTGATTGTTTTGATTTGTAATTTTCTTTTTATTACGCTGGAAGGAAAGTGTTTCTGCAGTAGGATTAACTACAGAAGGGGCATATTTATATATATATTTGTTTTTTTGTTTTGGATATATTAATAACTTGTGTTTTTGTTTTATTAGGAAGCTGAGCCTTAAAGTGGAGGTGGCTACATGCCTGTTGTGGTGTGAACTGTACCGTGGCTATTTATTGTGCTTTGAGCTGCATTCACCCAATCACTCTCTAAACTGAGTGGTTCCTAACTACACTCATACACATTTACACTCCTGACATCCAGAATAGAGGAGCCAGGGATCGAACCACTAACCTTCCGATCAGTAGGTGACCTGCTCTACCTCCTGAGCTACAGCCACCCAGTGGTAAGCATAAGTAAACCGTCACTAGGTTTGGGATAAAGTGTACACTCACAAACCTGTCAAACATGCACTTAAAACATTGGCTGCCATAGCAGTATAGTATTGCAACATGGCATTCGGGTCTTCTAACTAAAATAGGAAAATAGGAACTTAAGTAGTGCCATCATTGCCAGACCTAGCCAACATCTGGTTGACACACACCCTGCCATGACACCAGTCAGTCAGAAGGGCCAGCTTGATGCCGGATCCTGGCCAGACCTGTTTTCTATGAGCCTGGGCCACATACACCAAACTACAATCGGGCCAGATGTGGCATGCCATCACATAGACAGTTCCATCTACGCCAGGCCTGGACCATATCTGGATGACATACCACTTACCATGCCAGAAGTCAGCCAGCAGTGCCGGCTTGATACCAGATCCGGGCCAGACCTGTCTGCTTTGTGGGTAATGTCTTTGATGTGTTGCTAAGTGATGTTGGCATAGGCAATAAGCACAATGAGAATCAATAAGAGAATCGATAAATGATATCAATACTGGAATCTGAATCACTAGACTCATATCAATTCCCATCTATAGTCATCCCCCCCGCAAATCTCCCTCTTCCTTCCACATATGGTTAACTTAATTTAGCATTCCACAGTCTGTCTCTGCACCCTCACTTTCTCTTTTAAAAAGCTCTTCTGTGTGAGCCAGTGTACTATAATTGACTTATTAATATAAAGATGAAATTTGAAAAAAAATGATAAATAATTAATCACCAGTATCTCTTGATTCCTGCTTCTATCTTTGAGAGAGCATCTATTAGAGCCATTTCATACAAGATGCTCTTTTTCCTCTCAGTGCAACTGACTTCCTCCCTCTCATTGTTCACTGTATTTTCAGTTTTCATTTTTGGTTCATTGTTGGCACAGTTAAGCCTTTATTACTGGATTGTGTGTTTTATAGCTTAACCAGAATGGCGCTGTTGGTCCGGACACTGGTGTGAAAATGCAGCAAACAATGTGTTTGGTTATTGTGCACAGCATTGTTTACCAAACAAAGGATGTAATTACAGTTTCAAACATCGTGATTGTCTTGGTTTGAATGTGAAAACAGAGAGTAGGGAAGTGGGTGAGGGAACATAAAAAAAAAAAAGGACAAAGCCTCATGTATCAAACAGGTGTCCGATTAGAGTAAATGGCCAACTATGCTTGGGTTGAGGTAAAGTTTGTAAAAGTCTAGTGTCTATCTCTCTCCTGATTTCATTATTGATCGTGTAAGAGGCATAAGATCGGCATAACTGTTAAAATATAGCCACCATTTAAAATAAGAAACCTCCTCAGCCCAATATACCTGTCAGAGAAATTACAGATGTCAATGCTGGTGATCATTAAAAATTAGTTACTTGTTTGTAGTGCCGTAAAAATCAGATAATGTTAGCATAGCAGATGTTTACTTTGTTTACTCAAACATTATATAAGAGGAGGTAATGGTAAATGGTAAATGGCCTGTATTTGTATAGCACTTTACTTAGTCCCTAAGGAATAAGTAATTGTTAACAAACAATGAGTTGTACATAACTGGACACAATAACTTGATCTGCACTATAGGGAACTCATTTTCTAATAAAATGAGGGTTAATGTGAAATATGTAAATTGTATAAGTGAGGTCAGAGGTCAAATGCTATATTTGATGCAAACTATAGTGTGATATTTAGAATCCACATATACCTTTATTGTTTCCTAATTGTCACCAATACAAACAAAGGCATAAGCATAGTTTTAAAGATAAAAGACATTTTATGAAAGTTTGACCTCGACCTTGAAGACGGGGTCAAAGGTTCAAAGTAACATGATGTTTAAAAATCCCCACATATCATTCCTCATATTGTTATATGTAGTGCGTTAATAATTCACACACGGCTTGCCCCGGCAACCCGTGACAAGATCGATCTACTGACGTTGAAGGAGAGGTCAGAGGTAAAATGTGACATGATATTTTAAATCTTTATATCACAATTACAAGACATGTTGTCAACTCTTGACCAGGAAATCATTAAGTTGGCCTTGAAGACCTCGGTCTTCAAGCCAAATGGATCATTAACATGACTCCACTCTACACCCCTGAGTTTTATTGGATTTCAGCCTTCATTATTTAGTCTTTTTGAGTTATTGTATTCATGGACAGATAAGAATTGAAACATACATGGATGCACAACATAACTCCTTGGGGGAGGTAAAAAGCACTGTATAGAGTCTCCTCCAAACTTTATATCTGCTGTCTCGGGGGATACATTTTTTGGGAGATGGATTTAAAAAAAGAGTGCAAAAAAATAATGCATAACCCTTCATGGTCGGAAATGTTTCTCAAGGGAGCCTTTATACCGTAGAAGGAAACAATTCAACACGCCTGCAGCTTTTACCCTGCATCAGAATCTTTCTTCTGCATCACTGACTTTAAGTGAAGAAAAACCAAGCCCACACTGCTAAAGATCCTGATACTACCATTATGTCAAAAAATTATTTCCTAGATAAATAAACCGCTGGAAAAACTTCTGAACTGAGGACTACATTTGTCTCATGACACCAGCTTGCTCCGACACATAGCTTAGCCACTGCATTTTTTCCCCCAAGTGAAACGAGCATCAGCGACATCATTCAGTAAACGACTAAATGAAATCAGATCATTTTATCACCTTAAAAAAAGACAGACTGCAGCTTCACAATGCAGAGCAATAAAGTATTTTTTCATATGCCTGAGAGTACCAAGTTCTGATAAAAAACTCCACAATATCACATATTTATGTTTGTAGTGGATGATGGCTTTATAAGAGGCAACCTGTTATTAAAAAAAGAGCACAAGGGAGGAAAATAAACTCGTAAAAATACAGCTGAGAACAAAACCGTTATATATGAGCAGCAGAGTAACAATATTTGCTGTTAGAGTCCTGCTATTACATGAATCCTTTAATAATGTATACCATGCCTTGGAAATTCTAATTACCACTCAACCACTAAATTAAAGTTAAGATGAGCGTTTTACCAGTAAACCGTCTGCAGCCAATTCATTCATATCGAGCAGAGTTTTATCTTCTAATATGCAAAATCTACAGTATATTTATATATCCCCCATGGACTGTGATGATAAATATTGTAAATTTCAATTAAAGGCCCATTGGCCCACTCATAGTAACATTGTGAGTCTGAGAAGCTGAAGAAGAAGTACTTTTATGGTTTGGTGAGTGCTAGCTTTGCATAACCATCATAAACCTACTCCAACTCTAACTAATGTTCTTCACGATGATGATCAGACACACACTGTCCTCTTTAAACATTTCACTGTATAAAAAAAATGTAAAGATTATTCTCATCTGTTCAGCAACTTCACCTTAAAAGTCTTCAAGAGCAGCATAAACTAAAAATATGTAATTACCCTTAACGGTTTCAAAAGGATGATGTAGCATTAGCTTATATGACCTGAACACAGCGGGTGAGGATAAATGAGGAGGCTGTGGAGACACTTTAGCTTTCAATTATGTAACACAGGAAAAAAATCTAAAGAGACGTGCTTTATCACTTATAAAAAGTTTTCCTCTGATAGCTAAAATTGATACTGGTGAAAGAATGATTTAAGGAATATAGAGATGAATGAAAATCTAGAGTTGCTTGATTAATTAAGACTGGCAGACCAGTTTAGTGATTGTAGTCACCTGTTACCCCAATTAAAGCATCCCAACTGCTTATTTGCCAGTTTAGCATCTTACCCTGCTTTGTACTTGTACCCTTCTTGAGTTGAGCTTGGGTGGTTGGTTAATGGAACTCCAGGTGAAAAAAAGTGTTGGGTAATGTGTGTGTGTGTTTGTGTGTGTGTTGCTCCTGGTGACTCTGGAGGAAAAAATGCTATGTCCTGCTAATGTTGGATATGACTGGCATTCCTGATGATGGAGGATACTACCACAGAAGGTAGATGGATCAAACCTTTTAAAAAGGGCCTTAAGAAATAGAACTTTAGGGTGTGTGATTCTTTTTACATGTCACTGAAGACGAGCCATTCTGTGTCTTCCATTTTATTTTATATATATCGGTCTACAGGTATGTCAAATATCATAGGCCTTTTTCCCCTCTGAAATTAAACAAGAAAAGCCTTTTTCCATTGAGACAGACGTTGAGTGATCTGTAAGTGAGAGTATTTTCACAACACAGAAAAGTACATTTTTTTTCTCATAGATGTTGGCGTTTGACCCAAAAATTGAAATGGATGCAGTGTAATAGCAGTGTCATTCCTACACTATATGTTTCTAATCAAAAATGTTTGCAACAAAGTCCCCATGCTCTACCTTTGCAAGACCACATGCAAAGAATAGTGAGACGAAATGACCCTGGCATGTTGGTTCATAAAAGACAGAATGACATTTAAATTTATGAAGTCTCTGCAGGTGGATGCAGTTTGAGCAAAAACAAAGTGAATTTCGGAGCTGGAGCGGTTGCAGCAGACCGCTGAGTGTAGACTGATACTCTTGGCAATCTCTACAGACATTCTAGTGAAGTGGAGTGATAATTATTAGAAATGCTCTATAAAGGCAATAATGAAGACTTTTTTTTCAGGAAATGTTCCCTGAGGCAGTGTGGATTATCCAGATATACTTCTTATTTCATAAACCTGCCAGAGCTACTTGGCAAACCAAACAGGGTTAACATTTTTTAATGTAGTCGAATAACATCAACACCTTTTCACTAATTATTCAGAGAAAAAACTCTAAATTTTCAACATTAAAGTGGCAAATTTTTTTAGAAAAAAGCAGCTCCTTGTAGCCTACTGCCGTCGCCTAAGACACTCGGCTCTTTGAAGCTCCGCAACATGAGGATTGATTACTTTAATAATCTGTCAGGTGGTTTCCTGCTGTACCACAAATCCCATTTGAATAGCCCAAAGATGTAACCAGCAATATCCTTGCATCTCTCCATTGTGCTAGTTCTTGATACACTACATCCAAATTAATTTTCTTTTGAATAGACTCAGTTCGTGATAATGTCTTGAGACTGCAGTGTAAGGTCCGGATACTTACAATAATGTGAGAGCTGAATCCAAATATAATGGAAAAAATATAATTCAATTAGGTCATCTAATGTTGCCATAGTGCACAACATACCCAATGTGCAAATCGATGCATTTCCTGGACTAAAATATGCTGTTTTCTGAGTTGTTCCTGGCAAACTTCTTTTCTCATAAATCTCAAAGGCTTGACATTATTTTGTTGTAGTTTGCCACTTTGTCAAAATTGTTTATTTTCTTCTCAGAATTTTATACCCCCACTCCTTGCCCCTTATTTTTTTCTGTCTTCAGTGGTAGGAACACTTCATCTATAGTAATTTAGTGCAGGCTATCACTATCTGTTTATCTCAGCTGTCAAAATGCTGGGTGTGTCCAAATCTATTTCCTCTTGAGGAGGCTGTAAAACTTTGTGGAAAAAAGCTGATGTAAGCCAGTGTTACAGAATCTGTCTTTGTGGAGGTGCTAATGTCATGAGAATCAGGCAATTAGAAAATAAACTCTCGTATGACATGAAAATTTAATCGAACTGCTCATTAGAAGTAAAGTGTGGCTTTTATGACATTCAAGCCTAATGTTAGCTATTGTACCATTAATCTATAACCAGCTGTTGTTGTTAGCTTGTTGTCAGCTCTCTAGAGACAGCCTTAGGTAAGGGTCTCCGTCTAATCTGCAGACAATAATTAACTGTGACAATACCAGGAAAAAATAAGGATGTTTATGCACAAATTATATTTTAGAGTCTGGATTTCAGTTCAGGCTTCAGGTGAAGAGAAGGAGGATGAGGTGGAGATGAGGTAGGAGAGAGCAGTGGTGGAGGATGCAGATAAAAAGGTTGAAGGGAAGAGATGATAAAAGATAAAAATGTATAGAAGTAAAAGGGGATAGCTTTGCCTCATCTTCACACGAAGCCTTCTGAAAACATCTCAGTACTGAACAGGAAAAATCTGTTTTCTTTACGCCACACAAACACTTAAAATCTCAACATGCTAGCAATGAGTGTGCAATGGGTAGTCTGTAAGTTGTTTCTTCTTAAACTGCCATATATAGTTTGAAAGCCTTTTGTGATCTTTAAATTAAAAATGACTTGTAATTAATACTTTTTAGCTAAATCAAGGTGTTTAGAGTGTTTCAGAGTCACCCTCTTTTTTCGATTGGGGATGGAGGATTAAATGAGCCCAACAAACGCACGAGTCTGTAATAATATTTAAAGTGAAAACAAGTCCAGGGGCTGCAGTGCAGCAGAATGGTTAATTGGCAAGATGTCAAAACAATTAATATTATCTACTGTTTGTTTTAATAATGAGATTCCTGCTGTTGTGCCCTAAAGCAAGGCACTCAACCTAGTCACTTCAATAAACATGCACCTGAGGAGATTAATAAGAATTAAAATTCAAACTGTGATGAGAAGCCCCAGGTAAGGGCATCTGTGGGGAGGAAGACGCAATACAGCAGAGATGACCCGCTACGAGCGAGCACTTGGTAACAGAAGGAAGAAAAAATTCCTTTTCAAACAGGAAGAAACCTCCACCAGAACCAGGCTTAGGGAGGGGCAGCCATCTGCCGCAATGGGTTGAGGGTGAGGGGGAAGAGAAGAGTTAGGTTGGAGGCAGGACAAAAGACACACTGGGGAGAGCACTAAAGTTTAAAATTAATTACTAACTAATTAAAAGCAATCATTTGTAATCAATAATAGTGATAAATAAACACATAGAGACTGAAAAAGAAGGGCGTGAAGAAGAAACGCTTAGTTCTCCATGGGAAGCATCTCCTTGTGACCTCATCATGTTGACCTGGGGGATAGCCAGATACTTTTAGCTTTGCTTTATGTCTGTTGTCCTATAGTGGTGCTTACTTAAGTTATTTAAGATGATTTAAGATCCAACTTTTCGCATCTCATTTTGTTAAAAGCCTGCAGCCTAACATAACATAAAATAAACTGTGGATTTGGCTTTTTAGATGATGCAGATGGCTTACAAATCTAAGGAGCATTTGGTCAGCCTAAGCTTGTTTAAACCAAAGAAATTGCTTTCTAAGAATTAAATATAGAAATTATGACAAATTCCTCCAGAGATCATCCATCATTGAAAGTTAATAACCTATTTTCTGTGACGTGAAGGAACACTAACTGCTGCACAATGACGAAAAACACACATATGCAGACTTTCCAATCAGGTCCCATATTGTTATATTTTAACATGCGAGTCCCTGTGGCTCCTGAGGGTGTTTTCCAGAGTCAGTACCACAGGTTTTTGGCCCTATTTTGTATGGGAGTTTTTAGTGTGTGACAGAGTTGAGCAGCCACTGCAGCACATTCAGCAGATGGCAAACAGCTCTGGCCCATTGTGACCCGCCCAAGGGGTAAAACAAGTATAGCTACTGGATGGATTTATTAATGTTTTATAATATGACTGCGACACTGCATGAAAAGTGGGATTTATGCCAGTAAGCAGTCCTGTAAATTGGTGTGGAGAAGCAGGTTAATGACTCTTGACAGGAATTTGGAGTAAGCACAGAGAGCTCCCACTGGTAATTCACCCCACTTGCCCTGAGGCCAAGGGGAAGCTTTAACATGTAAAATCTGTGTGTAATGCAGTGGATTATACAAATCCAAATTAAGATAGCATGAAGGCCGCCGCTATTGCAGAAATCACACAGTTTTTTAATGATATACTGATTAATGATTAAATTTATAAATAAATAAATTAAGCTGATATTATTATATTCTCATAAACTGTAAGCTAAGATTAGATTTGCCTCCACTAACTCTGCTGTGATGAGTGCTTAACCATTGCTACTTAAAAATAACAATGATCAAAAAATCGTTATGGATGTTGAAAGAAAAATGAAACTTGGAATGAAAGGTATGTTTGTGTGGCTCAACATCAATGCTATCCTTTGACAATGCTGTTTTTAAGGGCACGGAGCACAACATCCCCAGGCTTCCCAACATGAAAGGCTCTGGCTTCTGTGGGGCAGAACAAAAAACATGCGAACACACACAAAGATACCTGAGTCTTACAATAACCTCTGACACTGGATTAAACTGCCAACTTCTTCTGAGCACATCTGACATTTGGCACATTACTTCTGTTAGTCATTAAAAGTATCTGTCAGTGAGCTTTCAGGGTCACTGACATACGGGCTGTATTCAGTCAATACGGATCTGTTGGGCTGAAGTCACCTGAAGCCTCCACTGAAAAGAAATCAAGTAAAAAAAAGTAGACCTGTAGATCTTTGCCACATTTTGTAAACACAGAGTTAAAGTTTAACGTTTTCGGGTGCACTCGTGTGAGGCTTCCATTTTTTCCCGCTTGTCTGCTGCCGACAACAGAAAAGAAAATGCTTTATGTGTACTCTGGATGATTCTTCTGTTGAGTCTCTGCAGACTTGTTAGCTTGTTCATCGCCTCTTTCCTGAACACGTCACACGTTTCTGACATATTTACCAGTATCTTCTCTGTTTGTATGACATGAATCATTCAAAAAATCCAAGCCAAATATGGAAGGACTGGAAAAGTGTTTGTCAGAGAGAAGAATGGGATATGCTGCAAATATATATAATCATAACTATACAGTTTTGTACAAGACAGACACTTTATCTTTTTTTTTTACCCATTTAACAAAAAAGTGTTATTCTTCTTTTTAAACCAGAGAATTTATTATACAATCAGAATTTATTATAAACACAAGCTGACCACATGACTGCTACCTAACACGAATGGCCAATTGGATCCATTCCTCTTTTTTCCCACTACCGCGGGTAGTGACCGAAAGAACGAGATTGCGGATACAAGCGGCGGAAATGAGCTTCCTCCGAAGGGTGGCTGGCGAGGTGGTTCGGGCATCATATAAGGATGCCTCCTGGGCGCCACCAGGGTGAGGTGTTCTGGGCATGTCCCACCGGGAGGAGGCCCTGGAGCAGACCCAGGACACGCTGGAGAGATTATATCTCTCGGCTGGCCTGGGAACGCCTTGTTGTTCCCCCGGATAGTCTAGAGGAGGTGGCTAGGGAGAGGGCGGTCTGGGCTTCTCTGCTTAGGCTGCTGCCCCCGCGACCCGGCCCCGGATAAAGCAGAAGAAGATGGATGGATGGAAAATAATGATGAATAAGTTCAATTTACTTATGCTTTTTTCTTGTTTTAGATTTCTTTAATATTTTTGAGTTGTATGGGGTGTCTTGGAAGTGTGTGTGTTAATTAATTAACTGTAGAAATTAGTTTTTCAGTTTATGTGAGTGTAATAAAACTTTATTGAGAAATGTGGGGTTTTTTAAGCTTTTTTATTGATCAAAACAAAATCATACACCTTCAACCTATCAAACCAATTCAAAACATCAAAAAAGCATGAAACATGGCTGCTATTAAGAATTCCCGTTTCTCACATCCATCAAAACCTGGTTATTTTTAAGACCGGATCCACGGTCAACATTTTGATGTTCGCTTTATTCTTCAGGCATTTTACTTCGAGCCTGGCTGTGAAATTCCTGCCACAGAAGGGGCACAGGAAGTGAAAAAGAATGCAACATCAAAAATTGAAGAGTTGCAGGGAATTTTGTCACTGCTGGTATTGTGTGACTCCTTTTGATTGGAGGTTTTAGGTCATCGTTTAGTAATTCATTGAGTAAATTTCAAATTAGGTGACATGGTTAATAGTGTTAGTAAATTTGGCCGTATATGACCTGCATATGCACCGAGTATGGGTTCCCCGTTCATCCAGGGAAACCCACACTGTGAACCTCTGGGCACACATTTTTTGAGTGGATGTTAATGCCAGGGAAGATTTGTAACTGCAGCAGAAAACAAGAATGTGCCTCAGCACTAGGCAACCTCCCTTTGTAATGGATTGCATTTGGATTGCATTTATTTAGCGCTTTTCGAGACACTCAAAGTGCTTTCAAGCAATTTCAAGAAATTTCACGAACTGGCTTCTTGTTGTGGCATCCTATTACCGTGTCATAATCAAATCCAGGGAGCTCTTTAGAACTATTCATTCTTTCACAAATGTTTGTAAAGGCAGACTGTATGCATAAGTGTTTGACTTTATGCGCAGCTAGCAAAGAGACTGAAAATAGCTAAATTAAAAAATTATGAGACCCTATGGCCTATGTCCAAATAGTGTATTAGCTTTTCTGCTATGGCTGCTTTTCATCTTCTTGCCATAGAAAAGATCAAGCTAGAATTTGCCAAGTGTCACTTTAGCATCATTGTCCTAAATGTAAACTGATGTCTGCTACCTTTTTCTTCACCATTATCGTGCGTGGAATGTACTGTACACTGTAGCACATAAAACAAAGAAATAAACCCAGTTTCTATTTACATTATGAAGTCAGTATGAAACTATATGAAAACACTTAGATTTACCATTAAGGGGAAATCAGGAGTTTTTGTGGAATATGCTTTTCTTTTATAAAGTAACTTTATGGTGTAACTACATTGTGATTTAATACCATTTACACACACACACACACACACACATGACTATAAATTTTGAAAGAAAACTTAAAAGTGTTGCTTTATAAAGAAAACTGGGGAATATCAGGTCATTATTATAAACAAGTCCAGACAATGCAGTTTTAATGATTAATTCTTCTTTTCTCTCATCTTTCTACTTATTATACATTGTTTGATTGAGGTGCCATTTCCTAACATTAAATGTGCTGCACCCATTATTTTAGCACCATCTCACAGATTACACACTTTCTAAAGGTAGTAGTGCATGCAATATTTAATAACTCTGAAAGCCTTACAAGTATATAATTAGGTGTCAAACAAACAAATTGAATTTTGCACAGGAGATACTCACACACCCACACACACACACACTGTTCTGGCTGAAGAAAGTAAGTATTCTGTAGTGCCAGTAATTCTCCAAGGGGAGAAACAGTTACTGTAGCACTAGACACACACATGCACTCACACAGCTGCTGCAGCAGTGTTTTACACATGGCAGCTCCTAAACTGATTAATTCAAAGTGAAGTTTCAAAGTGAACTTAATAGACATGGCGGGATGCTGCTACATGAGCATGTGTGTATGTAACAACACATCATCCTACTACTGTTCCTACTGCTGAAAGCATTGCCACAGCAAAACAAATGAGATTCAATCAAACTCTTATCTCATTGGTTTAAATCAAAGCTGGTTATAGCACCATCATCGTGTCTTCAAATAACATCGGCCTCAAATTTTAAGAAGCATCTCTGGAGAGACTAATTAGCCAAAAAAAATGTGGTTGATTTCAGAACATGTTTACACAGCTGAAAAATCTTTCTGTTTCTGCCTGGTGAATATTTATTAAGGCTGCAAATCATTTCACTTTTCTCCATATTGAAATCATTAAAAGCCCTAATGACGAAATCCTACAAACCTCAGATTTATTAGGATTATTATGGAGAAACTCTTTTTTTTCCCTTTTAGTTTTCTTTTCAGAAGCAAACCACCATGCTAAGTACAATACGATGCAGTCTCAATAACTCGGTAAATATTCTGATTTTTAAGCTCTATAATAGGACAGCCTGAACTCAAAATAGTTTACAAGTAGTGTAATAATGGAAGGACAAAGTACTTTGCATTAATGACAAGTTATAATATTTGGTTTGAGTTCTTCCCTAGTGTGGAAGAAGCAGAGAGGTTCATTTTTGTTTTTCTGCCACTGGTTGATGCATAATTGTGTCGCTGACTTCCTTGGATGATGAGGCAGAAAGAGTGATGCTTTGGTGTGTATATGAATGCACAGATGCAATCCATCAAAACTCACTGACATTTCTCACTAACACAAACATTTGCGAAGTCGCCGTGCAAATGAAATTAAGCAACATCTACACACACTGTGTTTTCATTCCTCACGTCCTCCACAGAGAGGCCATTACACAAGACACAGTGGTCATTTTCAACCCCTCTCATAGGCAAACACACAGTATGACACAATAATTTGTGTGCTGCAGCGCAGAAAAGAGACGAGCCAAGTTTTCACTGGGAATAATCTCTGCTAAAATGACTTCCTTCATTAAAGGGGGATATTAAGGTTTATTTCTCTTTCTGGGATTTCCAGATCTATCTTTTTGTGATAGAGCAAATTTAGTTTTCTTTTATAATGACGTTATGCTGTGTAACTATTTATCAGCCTTTAAGATCTCCCAGCATGAAGTGTATGCATAGTACAAGGCTCTGATTACAGTCAAAGAGAACCAAATTAGAAGTTATTTCTCTTCAGGAACATAGAAGCATTCATTAGTGATAAAGAAGAGCTCATGAACTCATGTTGCTGTAAAATTCATGAGAATATGCATGATGGTTTGGTTAATATACAGTGAAAAGAGAAAAAACAAAGAAAGATTGAATTATATTCGCAGCATATTTTTCTGTCTTTGTTGTCAGTTGACAGGTTCCAGGTGTTTCTCTCTCTAATATCCATTAAGTAAAGTCAAATTTACTTCACCACTCAAAAACGTAGTGATTCAGATTGCAGCATCAGCACTACTGGCAACACAAGTTTACATGGACAATCCTTGCTGGCCTGTATCTCCAAGTATAAGACTGATAACAATATGTTATTTCATTTTTTTCAGTCAGACAGACCGACACGCACACACGCACACACACATTTGTGTGGGCTATCATTGCTACTGGTTTCAATTTTGTTTTCCTTCCATCTGAATTGTTATTTAGAAGTTTAAAGAAAGATTCAAATTTCTTCTACAAACTCCAAAATAAGAGAATAGCATAATAATTCATTCTCTACAGCAAAACACTAACATCTCTGCACCGATGAGACTATACTTTAAGAGTGTAATAAAAGTGGATGGCTGATGATCTGATCACAGGGTTTTATAAAGCCTTTTGCTCTGAAACAAGGTGACAGTAAAGTCTCCTGAGACAACAAACAGCATTGTGTTAAAGTCTGGTAAAGGCATGCCTGAAAGGGGGATATGAGGCACACCTGAGGGTATAAGCCTTATCGTCACCACAAAACAGGAGAAAACAAGAACTTCACATATGACATTTCATGCAACACTTACAGCTAAGCACAAAGGTTTTATTTGTACATCTGCCAGATTTAGCTGGTAAAAAAAAGAAACCATAATCCAGTGACAAACTGTTGGACTGAAGAAATGTGGGGCTTTTAGCACCTGCATAACAATGAGCAAAAAACTCACATTTCAGTCTCTTAGCCCTTTGAATCTGGCAGATTTACTCATTTACTGATTTAACTTTTCTACATGTCTGTCATGACAAATAATGACAAAACAACAACATTTGACAACTGAAAATAGAAAATCACACAACATGCCAAAATAGAATCTTGCTTGATATTTGCCCCCAACCCCCTCCCCCAAGACCTTCCATAACATTTGTTATGAATCACTAAATATTCATAAGACTTCTGTCAGTCAAATGATTAAAGGCTTAAGATGTCACTGCGGGTGGTTTATTATGAGAATCAGGATTCATTTTAGTCCAGTTAGTGCAGTTATTATCCAGTATCACGGCAAAATGTGTAATAGACACACAGGTCCACTGTCTCCACTGCACGTTTTGGAGAGGCAAAGCATGAAACAGACATGCATGCAGAAACTGCATTATACTGCGGTTTCTCCAATCTTGCAATATATTGCAAATAAAGGATTTAAAGTTTTTAGTGAGCAAAAAACATATGAAGTAGATTCCGGGGTCCTTAATGGTCAGAAACGATTCAGGTAGCTAATATGTATATAAATGCAAATGTTTTAATGATGGCTTTTTAAACATTTTCCTGTGATTATTTTGATATTGGCTTGAAATAAAATAGTTCTCTCTGCTGTTACTGCATATTACTGCAACTTCTGCATATGTGTACAATTAACGTTTTGGAGAGGCAAAGTGTGAAAGGGAAAATTTTACTGTCAATTGACAACCAAGACAGAAAAATATGCATGCTTTCTGGGCATCTGTTTTGCTACAGTTAATGTTGTTATATTCATTTAAACACAAATATTCATTCACACAAATATATATCAATAATTTACGTAAAATTTTACTGAATTATTTCATTTAAATCCCTTTCTTTCCCATAGGCATGTTAAAATAGCATCACAGTGTGATGCTATTTTAACATGTCAAAATTAAAACCCCTCTTACATTATGCCATTAAGCCAGGCATGGGCACTTAAATAGGCAGGTAGGGTATATTTCTACACGTGAGGCCAAACAAAGAAACAAAAAAATACATCTAGAAAGTTTCCACATTCAGCAGTCCATGATTCCCAACTAAACCACACTGCCCTGTCACACCTGGAGAAGAGAGACACGTATGTGAGAATGCTGTTTGTAGATTACAGCTCAGCATTCAATACCATCGTTCCCTCGAAGCTGGACAGGAAACTGCAGGATCTAGGACTGAGTAGCTCCCTCTGCAGCTGGATCCTTAGCTTCCTGTCTGACAGACGCCAGGTGGTCAGACTGGGCAGCATCACCTCATCCCCCATCACACTGAACACTGGTGCTCCACAGGGGTGTGTACTGAGCCCTCTCCTGTACTCACTCTACACCTACGACTGCACAGCCACTAACAGCTCCAACATCATTGTGAAGTTTGCGGACGACACTACAGTGGTGGGTCTTATCACCAACGGTGATGAGACGGCTTACAGGGAGGAGGTCAGCGCCCTGACCCACTGGTGTCAAGACAACCATCTCACCCTCAACGTCGCAAAGACAAAGGAATTGATAGTGGACTTCCGGAGGTGCAGAGAAGTACACACCCCCATCACCATCAACGGCGCTGCTGTGGAGAGAGTGAGCAGCTTCCGGTTCCTTGGAGTACATCTGGCTGAGGATCTTACGTGGTCAGTACACACAAACAAAACAGTGAAGAAGGCGCAGCAGCGCCTCTTCTTTCTCAGGAGACTGAAAAGATTTGGCATGAGCCCCCGCATCCTCAGGACCTTCTATCACTGTGCCATTGAGAGCATCCTCACTGGATGCATCACCACCTGGTATGGCAACAGCACCGCCTACAACTGCAAAGCTCTCCAGCGAGTAGTGCGGTGCTCTGAACGGATAATTGGAGGTGAGCTTCCCTCCCTCCAAGACATCTACAAGAAGCGCTGCCTGAGGAAAGCGGGGAGGATCATCAAGGACTCCAGTCACCCCAGCCATAAACTGTTCAGACTGCTTCCATCAGGAAGGAGGTTCTGCAGCATCCGGTCCCGTACCAGCAGACTGAGAGACAGCTTCTTCCACCAGGCCATCAGACTGCTGAACACGTCATAGACACCTCAGCTTCACTACTGGAACTTCAACATTATGCACTCCACACTGTATATAAATGCCACTTGTTTTGCACATATTCAACTCTGTATATTTTATATATTTTATTATTATTATTATTATTATTATTATTATTGTTTTTTTTTTTTTTTTTTACTATTTAATTTGTAAAAATGTGTATACACACACACACACACACACACACACACACACACACGAAAATATTTAGTATACACATCCAGAAATGCATACACTATTATATATTGTACATATATTTATTAGTTTCAGGTCGGCCATTCTTGTATTTTGCTCGTTTGTGTTGTTGTGTTTGCACATCTCTGTTGCTTGTGGGGCTCGCACACAAGAATTTCACTCGCATGTGCTGTGCCAGTGTGCCTGCACATGTGATGTGACAATAAAAAAAGTGATTTGAAGTGATTTGAAATATATTAAGTAGCAGATCTCAACTGCATAGAGTTCTGTAGATAATCAGAAATTTCTTGACATGAAATTTAGTCCCCACTGGATATGTTGTATAAATTCAGCAGAGGAAGGGATAAACAGAGCCCCCACATCACCCTCCAGCAAACCCCCAATCAAAACTTAACCAAAAAACAAAAAGCAAACCAAAACAAATCATTTAAATCCTTGAACCAACCTTTTAAAATATTAATTTCAAGACTTAAACTTGGTTTAACAGCACTGAGAAAATCCAGGTTCACCAACACCTACAGGGCCAAGCTGCTATATCATGCTTCAGTGGAGGATGATCGAGGGCTAGCACAGCATGTTCCAATGGGAACAACAGTGATCGCAGCATATCAATCTGTATGACAACTGCAAAGTGCTGAATAAAATATCACCTGTACATCTATCCTCTGGCTCTGCCTTGTCCAGCCAGTTTCTCCCCTCTGGGGCTGATTCAGCTCCAGAGCACCAGGATGTTATTTCAAACCTCGAATACTTCCTTTGCCAGTCTCATATCTTACCTTTGGGACAGATTATGGTTCTTTTTTCCTCAACGTTCCCATCCTGGCTTCTTTTTCTGTGACAGGGTGCTTCTTTTCCTTGGCTATGGATAAAGGCTCTTTATGCCAGTCAGCTGGCTCAGCGGTGGGATTCTTTTATTTGTTGGTTGCTGTCAGCCGGCTGAGTAACCTCTGGCAAAATAGCAGCATTTGTGTGTGTGTCTGTTTGTGTGTGCGCGCACGTGTGTATTGTGAAGGTGCGTAACCTTGGCAGTACACTGAGATGTCTTTGTGTCTCCTGGACTCCTGCCTGCTGTCTCTCCCTATTTGTGGGTCACATCCACTCCTGATTCCTTTCCTGACACTGGCGGCATAACACATGACATTAAAACACCAAACCCTGATGCCACAGAGCCCGTGGAGAGTGAACCTCGAGCTGTCACCGTGTCTAATGTTTGCTCTCGGCTTACAGAACTGACATGTCTGTCAACACACATAGATTATTTTCAACTTCTGTAAAAAGGTAATATTTTAAAATAAATTGTCTGTAAATCAATAAATCCAAACATTTATGCAAAAATGTTTTAAAAGATGTTTACTTTATCACTATTACAAGAAATACAGTACATATGTGAAGCTGATATTTGGTATTTATCTATGTTAGAACAAATTTATAACATTTTTGGGGGGATAAAATAATAATGTATACTTTAGTGATCCCCATGGGGAAATTACTCTCTCTGCATTTGACCCATTCACTCAGTGAAGCAGTGGGCAGCCACTAAGCAGGCGCCCTGAGGAGCAGCGTGTAGGGACAGTAACTTACTCAGGGGTATCTCAGGGTAGCCGTTCAGTGGATTCGAACCCCTGACCTTCCAATCACAGTGCAACTGCTTTACCTACTGAGTTATCCCTGCACCAAAAATTTTTTTAAAAACTGTAAAATGTAACATAAAGAAAGATCAATGTTAGTCTCATGGGCTAAATTTACCATAAAAACAGCACCTACGGTGCCAACCACTGGAGGAGATTAATATGATGATCGGCTTGGAGCTCCCAGTCAGTTCTGAAACATCTCCAGCACTGGCTCAAGGTGATTTATAGAAAAAGAGATTTCATATTCTCCTTAATCTTCTTTGCTCTCTGAATATTTTTGAAGTGTCTTGCATAGCATTTTGATCCATATATTAAAGAGATTGATTTGGTTGGCTTACATTTCAAAACAGTGTGGGGGAAAAATGGCTGAGCAAAGGAGAGCAGATAGAGAGAAGACTGGGAGGAGTTAATCATCCCCAGTCTAGTCAGTGTGAATATCTATGCGACTCTATATATGTCTCTTTAAAACCATGTTAGTACAGAGAGGCCTCAATTTATCAACTTACACAAGTTGATAAATTTTTGGCTTCCAGAGAAGTGTCCAGAACAAGTTTTCAAAAATCCTGAGCATCATCCAGAAAGGACGGCTGAATATGAAAGTATTCACCTATTTGTTTATTAATCTTTCCATAAATATTCACCAGAATTGTTTGATGTAGTACAGGCTCCACGTAGGCACGAATTTAGGGGTGTTTAAGATAATACGCTGACCACAATCACAATATGCACTGGGAAAAAATGAAAGGTGGGAGGGAAGGTGAAACCTTCGTAGATGGACTCCTGTCAAAGCACATCACTATCACTGCAAAGAGCCAGAGAAGCAAAGAGTCAATTACTGTCTGACCCTCAGAGATTTTCCTGTCTCTATATTTAAAATTCACTGTTTCCAAACATCCAGCTCTATTGAATTAGGCAGGCCCTGCAGAGAAATGTAATACTCGAAAGCTGACAGTTGGTTCAATCATTATGTGGAACTAACTCCTATTTCCTTACTCCTTTACAGGGTAACACTGCATGCCTAGAGAACCACAGCTTTCACTTGGTTTCACATGTCGGGGGGGGGGGGGGGGGATAGCATGCCAATGGTAAACAAAAGTAAGCAGAGGATGTTGGAATAAGCTAAAATAAATCTGTGATAACCACAGAACAGATATGACAAAATGAGGAGATGTAATTTAAAAATATGTTTATTTTATTGACAGCAAATCATAAAACAATATTGTTGGCATAAAGGCAACAAAAGTAAGTGATACTAAAAAGAAACAGCCAGAGTAAACAACTAATTATATTACCTGGCAACCGGCCACTAGCATGATTGAAAAAAGGGTCTTAGAGAGCCAGAGTTTGTCAGAAATAAAGATGGGAAGAGGTTCCCTAATCTGCACAACTATATATACGAATTGTGGAAAAACTGTATAATATTTGTTCTCAAAATAAAGTTGTAAAGACTAAGAATATCTCATTATCAACATTGCATAATATCATGAAAAGATGCAGAGAAAGAGAAATCTCTGTGCACAAAGGCTGAAAAATCAGTAAGTGGATGCCCGTGATCTTCACATCCTCAGGCATGAATATATCGAATATATGGTTATTTTTAGTGAGACATGGACACTTGATTCTCTGCAACAAAAAGGGACCGTACAGCTTGTTATTAACACTCAGCTCTCAAGTCAAACACTTGCATCTCTGATGATATGAGGGTTCGTTAGTGCTTATGGAGTGAAAGAGTCGAAGTGCTGAAGTGGCCTGCCTGCCAATCTTTCACCAATTGAAAGCATTTAGCACACCATGAAGTAAGAATGGGACAACATTCCTTCTCTAAAGTCCAGCAACTAGTCTCCTTAATTCCAACATGTTTAAAATTCCAAGACTGTCTATCAGGTGACCTGTGTATCTGATATTCTTAGCTCTGTGTTTAGCTACAATTGTATGTATACAATGTAATGATGGGTTTCTCTTAATTTAGTTTTTATTTTGGTGTAATGTGACAAACTTTGATCATTTCATTTTTTTAATTTGATTGTGTCAGTCATATTGCTTTACTTACTACTAATTGTCCTACTATACACATGCATGTTCCTGCTACACACTATGGAAATGCCACATTCATATTTTACAATGATTTAACATAAGAGGCCAAAGACTGACTATTTAGTGTTTTTTCTGAAATTGGACCCTAATGTAATGACAGAACAAATCTCTGCTTTAGGGGCCCTGTTTTCATACACAATAAAACCTCACATGACAAATTTAAAATGGGTGTTTTGAATTCATGGCTGTTGCAAGAAAGCAGCAGTCTTTGTTTACTGTGGATTTTAAAAATTGCCTCAGCTTGGACCTTTCTGTGTGGACTTTTGGATGTTCTCAATGTCCCTCCATGGGTTCTTTCAGGTAATGCGGTTTCGTTCAACAGTCCAAAAACATGCAAGTGGGCTTTCTTGATGAGTCTAGAATATGATTGACTGTCTGCCTCTTTATTTAAGCCCTGTGATAGATTTGTGATTGGCCCATCTTTTGGTCAATGTCACCTATAAGTTCAAATAATTTAAAAGAAAAACTAGCACCAAAAATATCTTAAGAATGTTATGGAATATTTTTCTGTCAACGAAGTTGCTGCCAAATACACCATCAGAAAACATATAAATTTTAAAAAGTACAACATATGAACATAAAAAGAATCTTCGCACATAGGAAAAAAACATCTAAATGGGTTACCAGTTCATCTCTGTGGCATTTGGGCCATGCACGTGGGTCCTCAATCTAAAGCCCTGACAGTCCGCTGCCAAATTGGTTCTCCTCCAAACACAGCAAATGATGATAAATTAACAGCTGGCCTTGTTTGTGAGACAGAGTAGTCAGAACAAGCAGCTACCTGCCGCAACTGCTTTGACACTCCACAGAAGAAAAGCTGCTCATACAGTACTTCAAATGATGAAAAACCAATTTAATTCAAATAAAACATTTCTGGGGTTTATTACATTATTAATCCTACCAAAACTGGAAATTCAACAAAAATAAAATAGAAAGAAAAACCAGTGTGAAAAGGCTTTAACTGGCAAGTGATAATATATCCCTTGGAACTCTGAGTAACTGCAAACGCACACACACAGACACACACACACACATATGAATGCATTGTAGGTGGATAAGATGGCAAAGACTGAAACATATGCAGAAAGAGGACATAGAGGCAGCAGCTGAATCCTAAATGTAATAAACTTCTAAGAGATGCACCAAATCCATAGCTATCATCATCATCCTCACCCTCTAGCAACGAGGCACATCATGAGCCAACACAGTTCACTGATTGTGTTAATTACTCTGTCAGTACACCAGCATGACTCCGATTGTTTTGAGTTTTTAAAATCAGAATTACAAAATACTCAAATGAGAAACGTCTCTTGGTTCGCTAGAGCTGCATGCAAAAAGTGGGCAAAAAATGGGAGAGAACTCGTGGTTTTACCGAGTTAAAAAGCAAAGTCTTACTGGTTTAAAATTCAAGACAGGCAGAAAGCTCTATGTGTGACCTGAATAACAAGAACACACTTTGGCAAAGAAAAGAGAAAGAAAATAAAGAGATACACAATGATAGTTAGGAGAGACCCAGGGATAGACAGGGTATCACTATCTGCTCTAACACCATGGTATTACAAATATAAATTCACAACCTTCTGGCCAATCGATATCTGACACTGTATGTGCTTCACAATGGAGAGAAAGAAACAGGGCAAGTTATACTAGAGGTGGAACAGGCAGATGCTGAATACCATCACTTGTTGCTGATATAACATAACAAATGATAAAAGCAAAATAAATGCATGCCCCTAATATAACCCTATTCCTGTTTGCTCTTGCTCCCTACATTCAAATATTTTTAGTGCATACAGACTCTTTCCATCTTCCTCCCTGCACTCCAGTCCTCCTCCTCTCTACCTGTCTCCCTCCTAATCTGGTACTTAATATCAACCAAGCTGCTTTTTTGTTGTCAGTGTTAAAGCAAATCCAACATTCTTGGTCAGGCTGTATGCTTCTCTGGGTCTTACATTCTAGTGAAGGAGAAAAACAGCTAACTGATTCAACTCTCAGCTCCTTGAGAGAAGCTCAATCAGCCCTATTAGTGCAGTCATGGTTGGAGTGAAAGAGCGAGAGATCTGTGAGGTCAGGCGAAGCTTTGACTAAACAGTGGGGCATTTTATGGCCAGGCTGAGGTGTTGTTGGGTGCTGCCAAAACTGCACTAGGGTGAAGAAAGCACATAAATAACTTGATTCATGGGTTCATACCCACTGTGCAAAGTGACATCAGTGTGAAGTTTTTTTATAGGTCATTTTTGGACCTCCAATTTTGGTCAACTGAAGAGGTTTTTTTGTAACACCAGGTCTTTTTTTTCAACATCTGCTGAACGTCTAGTGTTGTTGTCGGAAGGATCTTCATGTACAGGCTATTTATAGTCCAAATGTGGTTGTTGTGGACGTCCTTTCAATAGCTACCACCTTGGACTTGTTTTTTTTGTGGGGGGTTCAGGAGGGCAATAATGTGCAAATAACATTCGTTCTTATTATTCATACCTTTCTTGCAAAAATCTATATATTTTCCTATCTAAGTTTACTGTTTTGTGTGTAGTTGTGTTTAGTGCTGACGTAAGGCAGTTTCCCACTTTCATTGTACGATTGTACTAAGTATGACTGTGCAGTGACAATAAAGAGTTATCTCAATTTGAAAAACAAAGTTTACCAAATTATCAGAAATTAGTATTTGCTGTGCTGCAACTGTCATTGGTTTACTTTACTGCTCAAGAAATATTTTAAACCAAAGGCAAGTTCTGAAGACTTGTACTGCCGTCCCATTACCCTGTTGTACAGTATTACAGCTTCTATTATTTAAAAAAATAAATCATCATAACAAGAAGCCAGCATCATTCCTACGAAAAAAGAACATTTGGTTCTTAATCAATTATGTTAATTTCATGAAATGTGTTTATGTTGCTACCAATAAATGTGGTCACTCAGTAAAACAGCTGTACACATCTGGCTGTAGAGATCCACTCACTGTAATAGCTCATTCACATGTTTCAGCTTCTTTGAACAGTCTGTGGAGTGGACAGGAGAGAAATATGTGATAGGCTTTGGTAAGTAGCTCATTTGTCTGAATTAGTGTCTGATAAACAGTTCGGGTTGTTGCTATCATGCTGTGTAAATCTAAAGGGTTTTATATCTATATTACACACCAGTGCTGGCATCTGCTGCGTGCTAGGTGTGCTTAGTTTTTATGCTTTGTGGTTATTTCTGTGCAGCTAACCAGCAGATTAACTTCAGTTATGCCTGTTGATCCATCACTCTGGTCTCCAGGCCGGTCCAGGCAGACCACAGGGAAACACCACACATCTGTCTGCTTTCTCCTGTCAATGCTCAAATATTCTTTTGTACAATTTCCTTGATATTCTTTACAGTTTAGTAAAGTTTATATATTTGTTTATTTACAAATCGTAATAGTGTTCATAAAGAGACTAGTTGATTTATGTTTTATATTATTCTAATTCTGCTTCATGATATTAGAGTTTATAATGAAATATTTGCATATGTATAGTCAGTATGAAAGAGTTGTTCTGTGCTACACATCAGTCTTGAGGATTTGTTGACTTTTTGAAAGTTCAATTTGCCCATTTGTTATTTCTATTGCACACCAGTGGGTGTACTCATTTATCACTGGCTTCACTTTAATACTGAAAAGCATCTTAAACACGGTAGAATTCTAGAGCACGTTTTGATTATGGATTATGGTTTTGATTGCACACTTGTTATGACATAAATATCATTCCATAAAATTCCTTCTTTCTTTATTTCATGTTTTTGTGTAATTCATGCTGTTTATGTGTATCTAAAGCATGTTTAATGTTATAACATTAATTAAAATGACCTGAAATTGCATGATTTGAGGAATCAAAATTTCATATACTGTAGTTTTGTCTTAGCAACTGATTTCATTTTCTATACCTTGACATCATTTTGTATCCTTCAAACATCTCAAATAATAATAAAAAAACAAAACAAAAAAAAACAAAAACTGAAGTAGCATTTAGTAGCTGGAACTCATATTTCTAATTAAATATGAGGTCCAAAGAGATATTGATTCAAGTGAATTTTACATTGTCGTTGTTTTATAGTAAATTATGTTTGTTTGGCTCCAAGTCAGCACACACTCTTGAGAGCTGCAAAAATGATCATGGCTAAAAAGTTACAAAGATGAAAAAATAATTAGTATCACCACTCTCTGTATTCATAAAGTAACATAACCCCCACTATAATCCCGAATACAGCAATGTGTGGCAGTTAGTCCTGTTGCTCATGACACTTGTTTTCACAATTTTACTGTCGATTTGCTGGAAACCAATTAGGACTATCGGAGAAGTTGCAGTACAATCTGATATATGTTCCCTTCCACCTAGAGTCTAGTCATTTTTGCTCTGCTGCATTAAATCTTCTGACAACCGTACAGGAAAGTACTTTGTTTGACTATCAGTGTTTCCGATGTGGAATGTGGTGAAACACTGGGAGTGATGTCTTTTCTGGTGTGCTGAATACTAATTGTAGGCAAAATCTCTTGGGGGTTAGTTAATTACTGATGACTGTCAACTATCTGAGGAAGCAGGGACAAGCTCAGCGAAGTAAAGGCTGCCATTAAACACCTGGCTGGGGACTGAGACAGACGGAAGACTTTTTTAACCTGTTGACAGGGCTGTGGCACTCAGAGGGAGGGTGCTGTTCACAGCTTGTAGTAAGACATAACACTAATGTTATTTTTTAAGCCTCTGTTTAAAAGATATAAATCTGAGCACAACAGGATCTGGGAAGAACAGCAAAGAAATCACCATGTCAGTTAGAAAGAGAGAGAGCACAAGAGACTGCTTGTTCACGCTCTCATGTGGCTATTAGACGTCTTAATATATTCATATAACAAATCAAAATAACATCAGCAAAAATACAACATGCTTTTTCTCTTAAATAGCCCATCTCACTCTGACATGCATTTTTCAACTAGCTTATTGTGCAAAAGTTCCACTGTACAATTACACTTAAATGAATGAAAACAAGCATTTGTACATACTACTGTGGGCCATATCTGCTTAGGAATGGGCACAAAGAACTTAGACACATTCTGAAAATGACATCTGCTGTTTAAACATGATCTTTGAGCTTGGGCTTTATGAAGAACCGAATGCCTTCAATTCATCATAAAATCAACTGTACAATAAGGCAACAGAGCACAACAACACAAGTGTGCAGTGAAATTCAAGAGCAAGAGTGCAAGAGAAATCTGAGGAAAACAACCAGCAAGAGACAGTAACCCATGTTTAATTCAAAATCACACCAAAGAAAGTGAGGAAAGGTCAGCAAATCAAAACCAAAATAAACAAAGAATACAAAAACTTCCTCATGTGTCATTTATATAAGAAAAAATGTGTTCTACCTGTATTCAAGGTCCATGAAGGTTCAAAAAGGAGGAGACCAAGAGACAGCATCCCAATAAAAGAGAAAGAAAGAGAGAAAAGGACAAATAATTAACAATCAAAGACAATAATCTGATCGATTGAAAGGTAAAGTAAAAATAATCAGTCAATCAGTTAAGATAAAAGACAAAAAACAAAACAGTCAACATATTTCAAAAGGTGCAAATTTTACTTTGGAGGCGAACCTTCTCAATTACACATGGTTAGTGGTCATTTGTTTGCAAAACTTCAAATAGTTTCTCCACCAGCAGGTCTGCTTGGTTTCCCACACTTTTCAATTTATTTAATATCCAAAACTGGTTCTGTAGCAGAAACAGTGCCTGTGTTTACCCTAACAGAAGTTCCCAGAAATATCTATTCTGTGAGGTTTTGCATTAAAATGTCATATCCAGGTTTAAAAAAAATCCCAATTAAACTCAGAAGCACCCCCAGAATAGAATACAGTTGCATTAAAAACTTCCTCTAATGTGCTCTTTTTTTTTTTTTAGAAGAAACTCACTGGTGGCTCAGCATCAGACAAGAAAACCTCTTTGATTTCTAAAAAAAACAACAAAAAAACCCCCAAAAAACAAACCAAGGAAACTTTGAAAAGACAACCTAAGTTACAGAGATTCCTGTTTGCCAAGCTCAGGTACTCCTGACTGTGAGGGAACATAATGCACAAAACATGCTCCATAATGAATGATACACTGAATGTGCTCACAATATTACAGTTCATCTTTCGATTTGCCATATTTCCCTTAGTGATTTGCCATTTTTGCCATTATTTTATGAAATGGCCTCAATCCTTAATCTAGTTCACTCTCTCTCTCTCACACACGCACACACACACACACACACACACACACACACACACACACACACACACACACACACACACACACACACACACACACACACACACACACACACACACACAGGTTACCATGACTGAGAGAGCAGCAGTCTGTCCTTATAATCTGTTTTGTCCTCTGCTGCTCTTGAATCAGCTTGAAAAACTAGTCAGTATTTATGTATTTCTCTTAACATCAAAACTAATGCAAATTCCTTAATCGGGAATTTCATGATGGAATTTAGAAGTACTATAAAAGGATAACACAATAGGTGTGTACCAACAGAAGAAAAACAGTATTATTACTCAGCCTACACGGGGAATCAAACTTCAGTGCAGTTTTATCATACGCCACTTCTTGCATCACAGTGTGTCACACGTTTCGCTTTTTCAGGCAGGAAAATTAATGTGGTGGAAGATTAAAACAGAAACCTGGTAAACACTCTGGACCCAGTAATGACATATGAAGATAAGATAATGCCAAAGCTTATCTGATTTCAGACTGCACACCTCTTTCACCAACATCTCGCATGTAATCAGTTTGAATATTACTGCTGTGTCCTAGGGAAGCTATGTGAAATTCAATTCATACATCCATTTGTTTCCTTTATAAAAGGAAATTATCCTTTTATGTAAAAGCCTTGAAGCCTGAAATAATGGTAGAAATAAGGTGAGTAGCCTGTCGCTTTTGAGCTCAAATGTATCTTATTTGAGATCTAGCCAAAAACTAAGATTAGCAGCAAACTCCTGAGAGTCACAAACTGACTTTTAAGGCCATGATAAAGCAGGTAGGTGAGGAAGACACAGAATGAAGGGTCAGTTACAGCGTTACTGTCTGGGAACACGGTGCCCAGATGTTTCCAGTTGGCACATAATAAGCGCAGCCCTGCCCATCAGGGTGTTGGGACACATACAGATGAAAAAAGGATGAGAGTATAGAGCAGGGGTCATTCCTCCCAACAAGAAGGTTCCCACAGGGATACCACAAAACCCAATTTAGCAGTCAGTGTGTCAGGGAAGCAACATTATTACCTACACTGTCGAAACACTCCTGCACCTAGGCAAATGGATCTGAAAGCAAATTATGACAAGGTTAGTGGAAAACAGGAAGACATTGATGGGAACTCCCCTCACCCCAACCAAAGCTGGCATAAAAATTTACTACAGTAGTGCACAGCATAAAGCATTGGGTACAATATTGTCTTTGGCCTTAATGTTTTTCATGTCCAGTCTATAGGACATAAGCAATAAGTTCAGAAAAGTCAAGGATACTGGTCTACAGTGGCTTGCAAAAGTATTCGGCCCCCTTGAACTTTTCCACATTTTGTCACATTACAGCCACAAACATCAATTGATTTTATTGGAATTCCACATGAAAGACCAATACAAAGTGGTGTACATGTGAGAAGTGGAACGAAAATCATACATGATTCCAAACATTTTTTACAAATAAATAACTGCAAAGTGGGGTGTGCGTAATTATTCAGCCCCCTTTGGTCTGAGTGCAGTCAGTTGCCCATAGACATTGCCTGATGAGTGCTAATGACTAAACAGAGTGCACCTGTGTGTAATCTAATGTCAGTACAAGTACAGCTGCTCTGTGACGGCCTCAGAGGTTGTCTAAGAGAATATTGGGAGCAACAACACCATGAAGTCCAAAGAACACACCAGACAGGTCAGGGATAAAGTTATTGAGAAATTTAAAGCAGGCTTAGGCTACAAAAAGATTTCCCAAGCCTTGAACATCCGATGGAGCACTGCTCAAGCGATCATTCAGAAATGGAAGGAGTATGGCACAACTGTAAACCTACCAAGACAAGGCCGTCCACCTAAACTCACAGGCCGAACAAGGAGAGCGCTGATCAGAAATGCAGCCAAGAGGCCCATGGTGACTCTGGACGAGCTGCAGAGATCTACAGCTCAGGTGGGGGAATCTGTCCATAGGACAACTATTAGCCGTGCACTGCACAAAGTTGGCCTTTATGGAAGAGTGGCAAGAAGAAAGCCATTGTTAAAAGAAAACCATAAGAAGTCCCGTTTGCAGTTTGCCACAAGCCATGTGGGGGACACAGCAAACATGTGGAAGAAGGTGCTCTGGTCAGATGAGGCCAAAATGCAAAACGCTATGTGTGGCGGAAAACTAACACTGCACATCACTCTGAACACACCATCCCCACTGTCAAACATGGTGGTGGCAGTATGATCTGAGGGTGCTTCTCTTCAGCAGGGACAGGGAAGCTGGTCAGAGTTGATGGGAAGATGGATGGAGCCAAATACAGGGCAATCTTGGAAGAAAACCTCTTGGAGTCTGCAAAAGGCTTGAGACTGGGGCGGAGGTTCACCTTCCAGCAGGACAACGACCCTAAACATAAAGTCAGGGCAACAATGGGATGGTTTAAAACAAAACATACCCATGTGTTAGAATGGCCCAGTCAAAGTCTATATCTAAATCCAATCATGAATCTGTGGCAAGATCTGAAAACTGCTGTTCACGAACGCTGACCATCTAATGTGACTGAGCTGGAGCTGTTTTGTAAAGAAGAATGGGCAAAGATTTCAGTCTCTAGATGTGCAAAGCTGGTAGAGACATACCCTAAAAGACCGGCAGCTGTAATTGCAGCAAAAGGTGGTTCTACAAAGTATTGACTCAGGGGGCTGAATAATTACGCACACCCCACTTTGCAGTTATTTATTTGTAAAAAATGTTTGGAATCATGTATGATTTCCGTTCCACTTCTCACGTGTACACCACTTTGTGTTGGTCTTTCACGTGGAATTCCAATAAAATCGATTGATGTTTGTGGCTGTAATGTGACAAAATGTGGAAAAGTTCAAGGGGGCCGAATACTTTTGCAAGCCACTGTATATAAATGGCTTACGTCGAGTACCACTGAATAATTGGCGCGGAGTCCAATTCACAGAACAGTCGAGCTGATGCTAATCAAATTTATTTAAGAAGTAGCAACACAGTTTATTAGTAATATTCTCAATATCCTATAGCAAAACTGCCCGACCACCCAACTTACTGGCATCCACCTGGAGCTTAAAGGACTCATAGAGAAGTGGAGGAGCCAAAACAGGAGCCAAATACAACAGATTTGTGACAGTATTAACCTCCTAAGACCCGAACTCTTCCACGGCATTCATTTTTAGTTTCTCTTTGATATTTGGGCATATTGGGGTGCGATGAATGTAAAAACAAAGAATTACCAGATTTTATTTTTTGACTTATTTTTGTTTTTAAGAAAAATAAGAGACACATATGAGGATATTCGTTTAAAATTTTGATAGAACTGTAGCTGTATAATGTCCTCGTAGGTGGATATCAGTCCCTTCTAGAGCAAAATTGAGTATTTTGGTCTAAATAACCCAAAATGTGATGTCCACATATGTGGACGCCAGGTCCTAGCAGGTTAAACACACTCTGACACACAGGGGACCACAAAAATGTTGCAGTGCTTTCAAGCAGATCCATCAATGGTACAAGCACAGTGGAGAGTTTTTCTGCCACTGAAATCATCATGTCCTGTCCTCAGGAAATTTCGTACACTTGGGTGCAGTCAAATGCTCCACCAACACGCTGCAGAGTTTTAAAATTCTTCAGGCAACCACGTACAATGGGGTAAGCCACGAAGTTCTTCAAAATGTTCCCCACTTGTTAATCTATCTTCCCTTTAAACATATTTATGGATTTGTATAAAGAGTGATTTTTGTAATGAACTAGGACCATTATAACATGTGCAAAGCGACCTTCTGAACCGAACATAGGCAGAATTTCCACCTTTTAAAAGAGGGCAAACTATTTTTTTTAATATGGTTAAGGCACCAGTTAGGAGTTAAAGATTATGAGCTAAATGAGGTGCTTTCAGAACACTACAAATGTTAGAAGACAGACCTTGTTTTTTGCTTTTTTTACAGTTAAATAATAATATTAATAAAAGGACGTTTTCTGTGACTAAACAAAAACATTCTGCTGTATAATTACAGGACAGTCTGAGCAATGAGCTACATTTTCTGTCATTTTAAACATTTATCTCTTTTCATTTACTTTTCATTTACTAGAGCAGCATTTCTCTTTTAAGCAAAAAAAACTGAGACGCGCTGCTGAAATTGCACTTCTGTTTCTAATATTAAGACATCTCAGAGATTAAGTGTGTTGTTAAACCTCTTTACACTGACAAAAGGGGTGTTTCACTGGTCTGACTTACACTTAAGATCAAAGTGGGCTATGTGTGGTCCGCAATGGAAAATGAGTTTGACATGCACATCTACGCTGTTGTATAGGATGATATCTGATTAAAACCAAACACCAATTGTTTCATTTGAATTCTAGATTATTGTTTAAACATACAAATCTGATTAGGCTCCAACATCCCTAAGTTAGTGTTTTCTGGCAAATTTAATTCATTCAACTATTTCACTTTGTGCCTTTTTTCAAAGAAATATTCCAAACCATGATTGCCTCTAATGCCGTTTTTGTGTCAATTATTGTTAAGCTGTTTCTCCAGCCTTCAAATCATCTGAAAGCACTGATTTGATCAGATGTATAACAATGAACCTTCAATGAATGGATGAAGTATGGCTATAAATTAGAGAAAAAGAAAGGACTAAGTTCCCTGGGTGAACCAGGAGAAACACAGCAGGCACAGAGGGATAATTACTCACTCTGGTTGAAAAGTGAAAACCCCCACAGTTTCAAAGCCACTTATTCTTAGTGTGAGTTTCGCTTTTCTATCATTATTACTTTTTTTCACTAATATATTTTGACCAGCTCCCAGAGCCCTTTTTTTCTTCTTCTTTTATTCTCATCATGTATTGCTAATCATGATGCAGCCAACTTTCTGAGATCCCAATGAGATGTCATTATGTAGCCATCTGGTTCCACTTCAGAATGAAACCACTGGCTATCTCTTTCTAACAGTCAGAGGTAAATGTCAAAAGAATGTGATTTAAAGTGGAAAAGATTTTGTGTAGTGGAGATTAAAAAGAATAATCAGCTAAGATTAGGCAAAGTATTTATTGAAACAATCCACCATCACTGCAAGAAAAGCATTTCGGAAGGTTTAATGTTAAAGGTATATATAGAAGCAAAAAAAGAAAAGAAACCACAACAGATTCATCCAATATCCTAATGTGCAATCTAATCAAGATCTGAGCTGTTTCATCAAGAAGAAAGAAATGCATAAGATGTTCTGTCCTGAATTTATTCACAAACTCATCTTGCTTATTGCCTTGAGGTGACTTTTGTTGTGAGCTGGCACCATATAAATAATGCTGAACTGAACTAAATTGCTTATTCCTAAATTAAGATGAAATTTGTACAGATGAAGAATAAGTGAAATTAAACATAACTTGGGGCCTATCAACCATTAAAATTAATTTGTGTTTCTGTTAATATGACTCATCTTGGATTCCACTGTCAATTAAAAAAACAACAACAGAAAAATCACCCTATTTAAGAAGAAGTCATACATATACTCTGAATGTATCAAATAAAAAAAGATGGAACACCAGTATGCTCCACCTTGATAACTACCTATGCCAGTCACATCTTACCTTCCTGTTGCCATGGCCAGAAAATTGAAATGGAAGGTATAAAGTAGTCTAAGGAGCTTAGAAAGAAAAGCGTCTGGACTTCTTGAAGTTGGACCATCTAATGATCTTTTAACTATTCACACGAGCCAAGATGTGAAAATGGGTGTAGGTAACAATCAGCCGAGGTTTTTTGGTGAACTCATTGTGAAACCTCATATCGGGGGAATGTTATGTGTTTTTGGGGTCCATGTCCCTCCCATAGAGCTTAAATCTGGGACTGGGACATTTTCAACAGGATGCAAAGGCCTAAGACGGCATGAGACTGGGTGTCTCCTGCTATGCTTCCTGTTTTTCCCACCTTTCAAAACCCTCCACTGTAAAGATGAACTTAAACCTTTTATAATTCCTATAGCCACATCTGTTTGCTCTTGCTACAGTGACGCTGATCTTTTCCTGTGAAATCAAACGGTTGGAAGCTAATGGTTTGAGTGAGGCTTGGTTTTTATCAGAAAGATAAGTGAAAGCAGATGTCCCTCCTGGCAATAACATTTGAAGGACATTTTAACACAGAAAAAGATTCAGCAGTGGTAACATGCTGGATTTAAAATTGAAATTATGTTTGTAAAAATATGTCAGAGTTCTTTCTGTTGGTTTGCAAGCTTTTGAACTCTGTGTGTCTTGAACTAGATGAATGGGCAGCTTTGGTTTGGGTCAGATGCTGTCCACCCCCAAGATAAGTCTGAGTTTCTAAGTCAACACCTGCACCTAAATAACAATCAGCAACAGCAGGGCATGCTTATTCTTGCAGTGTTGTTTGTCCCTTGCTGTTTTCTTGGTAGTTTTCTTCATTAATTCCAAATATTATAACAGTGTGCGTGTGTCAGTCATGGTCTTCTAATCAAAACACTATTATTAATAATACATTCAATAAACAGACATTTCATGTATGAGAATAACTGGCAACATTTTTTGGCCTAGCTCAGCAGCTTTTGAATTAATCATTAATGGCTAACATCCATATGACTTGCGGTTCTTTGATCACCTGCATTTCATCCTGTCATGCTTGTAAAATATGAAGTAATAGAAAAAGAAACAATCTGAGCGAGAGCTCTGCGCACTGCAAGATTAGCATGTTGTTATTTGCCTGAAATAATGAATGAGAGAGAAAAATGAAGACCGGTGATGCCAGTTCAGTTACTGTGTGACTTCCTGGATTCAAATCAAATGCATCTGTTTTTTACTGAAATCAGATAAGCTTGTTTTGAAGTGTTGTGTTTGAAGATTAATTTGTAAAACAAAAAAATCAAAATATAATCATGAGACTTTAAATGTGCCGTATTTTCTGCACTATAAGGCGCACTTAAAATCCCTTCATTTTCAAGCTAGCAGGAAGTTTGCTCGCTAGTTTCCACCTAAACATGGCATCAGAACATGATATACCATGTTCTGACTGAGAGATTTCTGAGAAAATTAAAACATACAGCTCTGCTATCACTTCCAACATAAATGAAGACAGAAAACTAAACAGCAGTGACTTTTGTAGGGTTACTGAAGTTGGGCTAGCTGGTTTAAAATGATGTGCTACGTGATCGGTAGCGACACAGCTATGTTAGCATAAGATGAACAGTGAAGCTGGAGGATGAATGCTTTTTTCCACTTGATAAAAGTTTATGTGAGAGTTCCTGATGGTTAGGGACAAATGCAATTGCATGGCAGGATGCTGTAAACAGACCAAACTTCAGTCAGGAGAACAACTGAGATATATCCAGCCACAATACGAGGTTAACCATTAATATACTGCAACAACATGGGAATAGAGCAGCTGACCCGTTCATTGACATTGCACCTTATAATCAGGTGCGCCTTATGGTCCGAACAAAATACGGTAAGCTTTATTGCACAGTGCAATATTAAATAAGGCTGATAAGAATTGGTGGGTCTTTATGAGAGATCTGCAAAATGTTAAAGGTTGAAAAACAGACAGAATAGAGATAGAGCTTAATCTCGCTTGGCTTAGAGTAGAGAGACCTGGCACATGGATAAGAAATGATCTAATCTAGTGGGAGATTCAGCAACACTGGTATTAATAATGGGGATTTTAGTGGCAATGCAGTATAAGTGAGGTTAAAGGAAGGTGTACAGCCAAAACTTTATTGGAAAACCTGGACTCATTTCTATGCACCACAGTTTGTTTGTTTGTTTGTTTTTGTTTTTAATTTTCATATATTTAAAGTTGAGGGAAGGCCCAATGAACAACAAAAAGACAAAGATGATCACTTGAACTGGAGAGTTATTGGAAGAGCATATTAAGAGGCTGAAGAAATATCTCTCTCAGTCTAGACCTTACGATACAGTAAATGAATTTGAACACACTGTCATGCATAGAGAACATCCACAAGAAGCTTGAAAAGTGAGAGAAATATTTTGGGTGCTATATCTAGAAGGATATCATATGTAAAGTCAGACATGAGTGTTAAAAGATCATATAGATTCTGCAGAAGCTTTGATTAAATCCTAATCACGTGTTGTCTAAGACAAGCTAACCTGTATTCTGGTACCAGTACTCTTCTGCATGCTCATGTTCTAGACTCTGCTCATATTATTATTTGTTTAGATTTATCAGTGGCATTGCTGTATGCTGTACTCCCTGTGCACTGGTCCCCCTCAACAGCCAACTGTTTTTCCAGAAGTCACCGTTTTTATGATCATCATCCTGTGTGTTCCTGCTCCATCATTCCATCTATCCCACCTTCCTTTTTTCGTTCGTTCGTTCCTTCCTCTTTATCTAGTTCGGGGTCATGTGGTGCTGGAGTGTATCCCAGCTGCCATAGAGCAAGAAACAGGGTACATCCTGGACAGGCCACCAGTTTGTCGCAGGGCTAACACAGATAAACAGGCAACCATTTCCACTCGGATTCAAATCTGGGGGAAATTTAAAATCACCAATTACCCTAACCCCTTGAAAAAGAATTTTGGATGTTTTTCCTGGGATCTGCTGGAGCCACTCACCTAGCTGTGGGGTGACTGCACCGAGTGCTCCAATTACCATCTTCTCGAGCTCTTCTTTCAGCCTTAGTGCTTCTCCGGCTTCAAGTGTTCCTTCTTCCTAATGTTGCTAACACTCAGTATAACCTCTGCTTGTCCACCACTACTGTGTCCGGTAGGCTAGCCATCACCAGTTTGTCTGTCTGTACCACCCAAGGGGTGTGTCACATTTTGACCTCAGGACTTCAACGCCATACTTGGCACAGATGTTTGTGTGTGTATATAGCAAGGTAACTCGTTAGTGAGTTAACGCGGATCGCCCTGTGCGAGGGCTGCACGGCGCTAATGCGTTCACGACCTAACAGCGCTAACGTGTGATGCCACAAATCCACAAATGAATCCTGACAAGGCACACCTGTGAAGTGAAAATCATTTTAGGTGACTACATCATGAAGGCCAAGGGTTTGTAGCGCTGTCAACAAAGCAAAGGGTGGCTACTTTCAGTAATCTAAAATAAAAAAGTTATGTAGCAAAATTTTTTTGCTACATAACTCCATACAGTGGCTTGCAAAAGTATTTGGCCCCCTTGAACTTTCCCACATTTTGTCACATTATAGTCATTACATTACATTACAATCTGTCCATAGGACAACTATTAGTTGTGCACTGCACAAAGTTGGCCTTTATGGAAGAGTGGCAAGAAGAAAGCCGTTATTAAAAGAAAACCATAAGAAATCCTGTTTGCAGTTTGCCTCAAGCCATGTGGGGGACACAGCAAACATGTGGAAGAAGGTGCTCTGGTCAGATGAGACCAAAATGGAACTTTTGGGCCAAAATGCAAAACGCTATGTGTGGCGGAAAAATAACACTGCACATCACTCTGAACACACCATCCCCACTGTCAAAGAAGATCTGAAAACTGCTGTTCTCAAACGCTGTCCATCTAATCTGACTGAGCTGGAGCTGTTTTGCAAAGAAGAATGGGCAAGGATTTCAGTCTCTAGATGTGTAAAGCTGGTAGAGACATGCCCTAAAAGACTGGCAGCTGTAATTGCAGCAAAAGGTGGTTCTACAAAGTATTGACTCAGGGGGCTGAATAATTACGCACACCCCACTTTTCAGTTATTTATTTGTAAAAAATGTTTGGAATCATGTATGATTTCCGTTCCACTTCTCACGTGTACACCACTTTGTGTTGGTCTTTCACATGGAATTCCAATAAAATCGATTGATGTTTGTGGCTGTAATGTGACAAAACGTGGAAAAGTTCAAGGGGGCCGAATACTTTTGCAAGCCACTGTATGGAATTATGTAGCAAAAAAATTTGCAATGTAGAAAGTAGTGAAAATAAATAAAAAACATTTAATGAAAAGATGTGTTCAAACTTTTTACTGGTAGTGTAAATCCAAATATACTTCATATTCCTTTAACATATTATGATTAGGCAAATTTACAATTAGCTGAGGCTACTGGGTGTGTAGTAGTAGAGCTGTTGATAACCTGGAGTAGGTTCAGTCTAATCTTTCTGCCATACTTCATTTACCCTTTTAATTAACACTTAATCTCTTAACGTCAAAGACCTCATAACCAAATTCTGAATTTGATTGGCTGCTTTGAAGGTTATGTATGTTTTTAAGACACTGACTTTGTTCTTCCCTCTCATATGCCTGCAGAGAAGAGCATGAAGCTCCCTTGTTGCAGTGCATTTTCTTCCTCGTGTCAAACATGTGACTAGAACCTAGTGCCATTTTTCTTTGGTCTTTAACAATGTGTTAATACACATGACAACCTGAATGCATCATAATGAATGTGATTAATTAGATGAAACTTTGGTAAGACTGAAGAAAGTAAAGGTGATTTGATGCGCCTATTGATCACTATGAAGGGCAACAACTTAATAATAATAATAATACTCAACACCGTTTTCTCAAAAGCGGAGAAACTTTGCTTTCTAAGGTTGGAATAACATTTTGTTAATACTCCTTCACATAATTTGTATTTAGCTTTTAAGCTATTTACAGCTTGTTGTAATGCCCCTGATGTTTTAGTTTTGCTTTGGTGCTGCTCATCTCTTTTTTTAGTCTTTCTGTAAGCATGACATTGGATTGATAGGGTTTCGCACTGGGTACATATTTCATTATAATCCATCATGTAAGAAACTGAGTGCAGGACATGCAGGATGCAGCACCCATGGCATCTTTGACTAAAAGCTAAAACCAGTCAGGGTATTTGGATTCACTTCTTTATCCACTGGCCTTTTATGCTTTCATTATATTCTCCTGACACATTTTTTCAGACTTATTAACAGCTGAACCTCTTATGTGAAGAATGAAAGCGAGTTCAGGTTTCAGTGACATCTAAAATGTCAGCATGTGTTGCTGGGATTCGTGTCAAAAGTGGTGTTTAATATGCTCATTAATCTTTGATTGCTTGGAGGCTCTCAGATATGAGCAGAAATGTCAGATCAGCCAGGTTACATGACTAACATCATTCACTCCAGGCTGTCTTTTTGTGAAGACATTTAAATCAACAGTTTGCAAAATGGGAAAATATTATCCAACCAAATTCGTGTTTTTAGGCATAAAATGTGACCCAACATTAAAACATTGTCCTGCTGCACCACATACGTTCGTCAACCCAATTTATATACTGTACCTAGAAGATGCCTGTACGTATGGTAGAGTATGTGACCCTTTCAAAACAGTAAGCACATGTTATTAACTATTAAGTTACCAAATATTACCAGAGGAGTCTGTTCACTGACAGGTTGATTCTCCCAAAGACAAGAACCAACAGACTTAAAAACTCCTTTGTCCCACACGCCATCAAACTATTTAACTCCTCTCTGGAGGGAAGAGGGAGGGGAAACAGGAGGGGGGAACAACTAAGCTGTAGTGCCTCTTCACTTCACTGTGCAATACTTTTTGTTAATAGTCAACGGTGCAATAGACTTCAATACTTGAAATGTGCAATTCCCTTGTATTCTTATTCCTATTTATTCTATTTATCCCTTTTGTATATTTTATTTATATATGTCTCTGTATTTATATATGTGTATATATATAATATTCTGCTCACGTTCTGTAACTTCTGTCGGTGCTGTGCTTTTGGAAACTGGATTTCCCAGAGGAACCCACCCGAGGGATTAATAAAGTTTTATCTTATCTTATCTCTTATCTTAAATACTTTACCTCCCAAGGAAATCCTGATAGTTTATTTACCTAGAGTTAAATTAATTTTAAAGCCTTAAATGAACACCTTGTGTTTTGTTGGATTTTTTTTATGTTGTCCATTTCCTGTGTTTGTCTTGTTGAAATGTTAATTGAAATGAAATAAAGAAAGACAAAAAAGAAAGAATGAAAAATTTGTTGCAAGGAAACAGGAAGGTAAGCAAAAGAAAGTAGAATGGTTCAAAAGTAGAGATCATCTGTAAAATGTAGCCATCGCATTTGCTGGGTAGGTATTTGGTTTTTACCCCTCATTGAATGGTCACACCCCATTTTGACCTAAAGGTTAACTTTTATGAAAACTTGTAAAGCAAATAACTTGAGAAGGAAGTCGCATAGGTTCTTTTATTGATACCCTGAGTGACCTGAAGAGTCAACAGTCAAAGGTGTCTGAAAAGCTAGTGAATACAATAGCCGTGTCTAAATTCATAGGCTGCATCCTCCTGAGGACTCGTCCTTCACGGTCTACGTGGGTCCTCAGAAATTCAGGTGTGAATTGGATGGTCTAGCCTTCAGATTTGCGTCACCGCTGACTCGGTGGAGTTTAATAAACTCGGCCGTCTGCTCCTTGTTATCTAAAATATAACAGGACACTGGAGTAAATTCTCGACCGTCTCACACTTGTTTAATAAGTTCTGCTTGACGTTTATTCAGCTGTGTGAAAACCAAGGAGGAACCCACCAGAGGGATTAATAAAATTCTATTTTATCTAATCTAATAACTTTAATCTCAGCCAAACCGATTTACTCATGAATAAATAAAACACTGAAAAAAAATAATAATGATGAAATAATAATGGATTGCATTTATATAGCGCTTTGAGGGGCCCTCAAAGCGCTGTACAATTCCACTATTTATTCACTCTCATATTCACACACTGGTGGAGGCAGCTACAGTTGTAGCCACAGCTGCCCTGGGGCAGGCTGACAGAAGCGAGGCTGCCATATCGCGCCGTCGGCCCCTCTGGCCATCACCAGTAGGTGAAGTGTCTTGCCCAAGGACACAACAACCGAGACTGCCCGAGCCGGGGCTCGAACCGGCAGCCTTCCGGTTACAAGACAAACTGCCAACTCTTTGAGCCACGATCGCCCCTGAAAAAAAGCCAAACAATAACATTTTGAGGTTATCTAAGTGACTTATATATCATGTTTAACCTGAGTAGCAAAGGCCGTGGTGATCTGAAAATGATGTGCCGGGAGTTTCCATTCTCGTCGGCTCCAGTGACCCTCGAGCTCCCGGCTAGCTATCGAAGTGGTGGGTAACAGACGTCTCCGAAAACGTCGGAGCACTTTTGCAAATATGCGATGTCTTGATAAACCAAGCAGATATTTGAAGTTTACACAGCTACATTCTCGCCTGAAAATATGCTAAAAGTTTATTTTGTGACCCAAAAAGAGTAACAAGAGTAATATTAAAACTTAGTAGCTTAGAATTGGCTGGGCCGAGCTATGAATTCTGGGATATGGTAGGCCATGAAGGCTACAACTGACCCATCCTTCAAATTCGGGGAAAAGGAGGACACATTTGTCGGCTGCATTTGTCGGAGTCTGCGAATTTGGACAGCCTTCGTCGCATCGCTGTGACGTGATCAGTCTACAAATGCAGCCTCAGGATGATGCAGCCCATGAATTTGGACACCCCCAATAACTTCAGTTCAAGGCAACAGAAGATGTTCAAACTGATACCATGTCTACTACAAGTCTGACGAGTAGCACTGACAGTTGCCGGTATTTTTAATTTTAACATCAGGAAAGTCTTTCAGAAATGTGTTCACACATCACACTTAATTTAAGACCTTCTGAATATTTTTTTTAAAGAGAAAAGCAAATTTGTGTATAGTTTTATTCTGTGGCCTTGTGCACCCACCGCAGACACAATCATTTTTATTCATGTTGTTGTATTTTATATTCCAATTTATAGTCTAATTTACTCTGTGGAGGAAACAATACCAAGATTATCATGCTGTTTACGCAGCAGTCAGTTGCACTGCTGATAGCAAGGAATTAGAGCTGGTTGAAGCCTTTTTGTTGTGGGCCTGAACTGCCTGGATAAATATGTTTGATATTAATTTATTTTGCAGGTGTAGTGAGTGTATTCCCATAGTTAAATCCCAAATGAGGAGGTGTGATGTGAAGACCTGTGTGAGAGAATACTGCAGGGATATGTAGAATTTTCTTGTTGCAGTTTAAAATATGACGAGAGGTTGTGCATAGGTGAGTTTAAAGCTTCAGGCTGAAAGCTACCTAATATTATTGCTACTGTATAACTGTCATCCCTAGCATTAGACAACTTAACGCCCCATGAGGCAAAGTGTGAGAGAAATGACTGACAGCTTGGAGGCTGTCAAAACAGACAGATGATGAAACTCAGGTTGTTGACTGACAGCTTATAAAACCCAGGAAGATGTTGAATCAATCCACTGAGCCACTACATTTCACAGTCCACTACACATGGATCATACCAATTAATCATATACAGTCACATTCAACAGAAGAAACATGGTCGTCTTTCATCTGATATTGAAACGATATTCTACTCATTACAGTGTCTTACACAGTTAATCTATTATTTCCAAACAATAACATTTCTCAGGTTAGCAGTGTCACATCATGTTTGCAAACAGCTTTGACCGCCATTGACATTGGGCTAATGTTGCACAAAGCGAATTCTGCAACACATTAGATAAACTGTGATGAATAGTGATTTGGCATCACTAACAAATATTTCAGCAAAGTGTTTTAGTTGAGAGAAAAAAACAGACCATAATCGCCCGTGTCTAAACCCAATACTTTGTTTTTGAAATATTTATGTGTGGGAGGAAAATTGGCAAATGGACCCTATCACCCACTGAAGACCACAGTAATTATCTTCTCAATCTAAGCAAGGTCTAATTAATGCCTCCTTTGTTGATCCATCAGATGTTCAACATTTTAAACATACCAATTTACTGTGTAGTAAGGTGCTCAGTTATTGGATATAAATCAATGTTCACCTTGTCTAATGACAGAGAAATATTTAATAGAGTCTGAGTGATTTATAGCATTAAAAAAGGTTACACAGCTTTATACGATCAATGAAGTTCTTGTGTTTGGGCTTTTTGGGTATCACTACTCAAGCAGCACCCCCCCCCCAAAAAAAAAAAAAATGAAAAAGAACAAAAGACCCTTAGTGCCAACAGAAAAATCCAATTTCCCCAAATCCTAAATTGCCTCTATGTTGATTGTAAAAAGTTTATGCATAAAAACAATAGCAGAAGCAAATTAGATCAAAACCACGAAATGGATTTGCAATTTGACTTGTACAGAGTTTTCTCAGTCTGAACATTTGAATCGTATTTTACATGTGAGATATAAACAATGACAATCTCAAATCAATCAATCAATCAATCAATCAATCAATCAATCAATCAATCAAGGCTTTATTCGCCACGTGCAGGTTGCCCTGCAGTGAAATGGGACCCCCCCAACCTTACACACACAACACAGACATCACATGAGGATACAGGTCGGAGATCGGTAGCGTTACAGAAAAAACACTGAAATATACACTACAATGGGAAAGTACAAGAGGAAAAAAAGAGACCTCTACTCATGCTGGGCTCCTGGGAGGACAGCATGAGAACAGGAAACAAAAAAACTCCTCTGCACAAAAAAAGAACATAAATGTCCACAGCACAACATTATGGAACACATGACAAGCCACAGGGTTGGGTAGGGGGTGAGGAGTAATCCGAAGCAAACACAGCAGCCATCCTGCCCAGCGCTACCATTCCAGCGCGGGCTCAGACCCGCCGTGTTCCCCGGGAGGGAACAAGCATCGAAGGCGTTTGGAAAGGGAGGGGGGATGAGTGTGTGCATATCAGTGTATATGTATGTGTGTCCAGAATTACACGGTTGCCAAGAAGAATCCCAATAGTGAATGGAGAGCCGAAAGGTCATAGCATCATGTAATATTAAAAACAAAAAAGTGATTTTGTAAACTTGTGGCTTTTTTCTGTTGTTTGATTTGTTTTCACACAGAGAAGAATCCAAGTGAACTCAAAACCAACCAACGTCCAGTTTTCATGGACCATACACTGCAGACACTGTGTGTATATTTCAGACAAATTTCAGACAGATCCAGTAAGTAGATGTCTACACCCTCTCTAACCACTAGTCAGTTAGTACAGGTGCTACTCACACTGTATACAAATGAATATCACCCAGACAACAGGATGGTTAAAAAAGAAAAGAAGAAGAAAAGACCCCGTTATTCCTGAGACTGAGAGTTTTGCATGTGGGTGTAATTCAAATGAGCTACTTTTGAATGGCACATAAACTGAAGAGATGTTTGGCTATAGTTATCATGTCCTCCGTATCCTTCAATTATTAATCAGGTAATTATCTATAATCATCTTCTTGTTCAATTTTGAGTGGTAAAAATGACTGCATTGGCTCCAAGGAGCAGAGGTTGTATTTTATGAAGTAAACGTAAAGAGATATTTACCTTGCATTTAATTAGGAACTTTTGTACCTTTGCTTTTGGCGATCTTGATCAGACATCACATGGTAAACTCTCGATGCAGTTTAAACCCAGATTTTATAATTTTTGAAATCATATCATGTAGCTGTTTGTACAGCTGGTAGTACACTTCAAACAAATTCCAACATGAAATGTTTACACAGGTGAGCAGCAAAGATTGGACATGAAACTAATCTCTACATTTGGCTTTAATCTTCGCAATATAGGATAGCCTGCTGAATTTAGAGCTATTTCATCAAAGACATGTTCACAATCTTGACAAACTGAAGCAAAGCCAACATAACTCAGGAGCCACTTGGACATAACAACTACATATTGCTCTTCCTGGCAACTTAAAGAACGTTAGATGACAGGCCACATCTACTCATGAACGTATAGTCTACAGAATCACCATTAAGGATGAAACAAGCACAGGGAGAATGATAATGATAAAAAAAAAAACAAGCTGTACTTTTGTTAGTTTTAGTAAAATGGTCTCTTTTGTTAATCTTAGAATCCATTCATCTTTCACAAATATGCGACAGACCCTTCAGTCTAAGGAATTCATTAATATACAAATCCACACACATGACACAGTCATTATTCACAACTGGATGAACCTGTTTAAATGAAGGATTAAGAGAAACTGAATATCTGGATGTTTTATTGAGTAAATACTTAAGGCAAGCAAAGCTTTAGTCCTATAATCCCATAATACACTCACCTCTTTTTATTGACTTCAGTGACTAAGAAAACAATCATTTAGTGATTATATGGTTGGTGTAACAAAAAAAGGGTGACACTGTCAAAAACAGTGCTGTGACCAAGATGGGGTTTGGCATTTCATGACACTTCATGACAATCTTTACAGAATGAAGGTAGAACATGTGTTAAAATTGTGTTAAAATTGCAGATTCAGATATTAGAACTAAAAGTGTATGGGTGTATTTTAAATGCATGGAAGATGGGAAATTAATGAATGTACTGGCCAGAGGCTTTCATTCAAATGCATGAGCTATATGGTGCAACAATAATGTCGCTTATTCAGCTAATCAGCAAAGATATGTAGTTCTAAAGAACACACATCAAACAAACTGCTTCAAACATTGGCTAAAGATCTTCTTCTTGGTCGAGACCATTATTCAGCTATATTTAAAGAAGATGTCATCTCTTTACCCTGCTTCCTCTAACAAGCAGTCAACTCATCATTTCACTGACTGTAAAATGTCACTGAAAACAGACAAAACATTAAAGCAAGAAAACTTTAGAGAACTTTTAGCATCTCCAAGGAAATAACAAACAGATCTGATATATGAAGTATAACCTAAACAATCAATGAATATCATAACAATTATTCAGAACAATTATTTTAAATGAACCTAACCATGTCAAGACCAAAATATATCTGAGCTGGAATAGTATTAGACTACACTGCAGAAGAAAGAACAGAATAAACAAACAAACAACAACAATAAAAAGCTGATCAGAGTGGGAAGTTCTACAAGCAATTTCATAATAAGTGACCAAATGTATGTACACACATATATTTAATTCATATCAATATTAGCAGAATCCACCGAGAGCAGTTCAAATTTGGACTGCACTCCAAACAGGTGCGAGTGATGGTGAAGTGATGGTGAGATTAACATAACATCTCTTAACGTAAACAGTTTCTTAGACCCATACCTGCATAGACATTGTAGACTGTAAATCCAGGCAATTCAGATAAAAAAAGAAGCAGCATGAGGAAATAAGTATGCTCTGATATACTGGCTTACTGTATATCTGAAAGTGATGGGGACTGTGTGAAGTATTGGAGTTGGAGGCAGCTTACTCTGGACAAATCTGACAGCTCAGGGGGAGCCCGGGAATTTTCTAGAGAGGGGCAAGCAAGTCTGTTATATAAACCTGAAAACCTCAATGAATAACAGGTGAGATACAGATTTACAAAAGAATCTTGCCACTTTTCATGAAGAGTTTTGCCAAATTACTTTGAATGACACATTAGCAGCTTATTGCAAGGTTCAGAAATTCTACTAACCCTGACAGAAGGAGTTTGTTCATTTGTGATGCTGCAGAGCTCTGTCAGTACTGCTGGGTAAAGACACACAGAGGCTTTAGTGTTATTTGCAGTTCTGATTGTCCTACTCGAAGTCGAAATGAGAGCAAAAACTCAGAACACTGAACTGTTCCACCCACTGCAAACGGTAACACTGGCATTAATACCTCCATAGCCCGCATGAATCTTTTATTGAGCAAGTATTCTTCCCTCCCTGTGTCCACCTCATTGCCTCCTGCAGTATTGAATCATGTTTATATTTTTCATTTCAATATTGTCCTTGCAAAATGTTATTCTCTGAAAAGGAAATATTGCAAATACATATGTAATAAGACAAACTGCAAATATAACCATGTACTAGCTTTTTAGTCACTAAATTCTGTGCATTGAAACTGCACCAAAAGGAGAGTTTTCCACTAGGAGACCTTTTTAACAAGAACTGTCGCTGAGAATAATAAAAGCTAATATCTAAGATAGCTCTACCGTAGCCTGCTCTTAGAGAGGCAGAAACAAGGAAGCAGCAGAAGAACCTGAAAGTCCATTTTGAAGACAGAATGATGTGCAAGTCACAACTGGAGACTCACTGAAGCACACAAGCTCCAGCTCAAATGACAGGCTCTGTCATGCTAAATTAACCATAGCAGAACTAGAAATTCAATGCCCTCATTGACTGAGAGGATTGACCTCAGGACTGTTTGATGCATACATATTTAATTAATTTGATTACACAAGAATTAAAAGACTCAAACATTTTACTTGGATGCTTCGATTAATGCATGGCTCTGTAGTGGTCACTTGTCACCCTGTAAAACTGTTTCACACATATTTGCAAGTAAAATCTAAACAGCAATAGAAACACATTTAGGAGCATGCATGTAAATAAAAAGTATGACAACATCACATCAGTTTTTCAAAAATGATAATGCAACAGCAGCAGTGAAGGTGACACTGCCACAGTTTTCAGGCGAAGCTGTTAAAGAGACGGAGAACTCAGGTGGGGTTAAAGCTTTAAAACTTCATCAAAGTAACTGTTTAACAAAGCTCAACTTGTTGGAGCTGCTTCCATCCACCGCAGTTTTTTTCACTGTATATTTTCCTGTATTGAAAATCTACAATAAAGATACAGGAGTTGCATTAAAATAGATAAAGATAGAAAAATAGATCAAATAGATCAAATAGATAAAATATGTTTAAATTATTCAGCCTGCGTAAAACAGCTGTTGCAAGTAGGAGTGAATCTGCATATAAGAAATTTTTTAAATATATTTAAATATGGCATGTAAACACATTCAAAGAGGTTACTTTTTTGACAATGCTGTATGCACTTAAACGTAAAAATCTTGAAATTTCTAAAATTGAATCCAATGAGCTGTTCATTTTGAAATACCCGGGGGGTTTCTTTTTCTCTTTTGAGTATTAATTATTCTTCATTCATCATTATTCTTCATCGTGTAGCCCCTTCCGCCAGGGTTACTTGCGTAGTAGCATTCCAAAAATGCCCTGTTTTCATCTCTTGCCCACCGATGCCTTCTTGTTCCAGTAGCCCACTTCTCGTCAGGGTGCCCTGGTTCCTCAACACCTGACGCGGACCTTGTTGATCCGGGCGACGTCCGAGCCGGCATGCCTTCATATATATATATATATATGAGTGCTGTCAGCATTAATCTCGTTAAAATGACGTTAACGCCATAACCGCATTAACGCGTCAACGCATTAGCGCGTCAACGCATTAGCGCCGTGCAGCCCCTCTCATGGGGCGATCGGCATTAACTGGCTAACGCAGATTTGCCACGCTAATGCAGTTATGGCGTTAATGTCATTTTAACGAGATTAACATTAACGCTGACAGCACTAATATATATATATATATATATATATATATATATATATATATATATATATATATATATATACACACACACATGTGTAGCCATGTGTGTGAATGAATAATTATTGAGTTACAGTTAACATTAAATAAATGATTATTGTCATAGAGCAAATGTAGAAGTGTTACATACATCTCACAGATCAGTAAAATACTTTACAAATGTGAAGTGTACATATTTGTTCAGTAGCACCTTTGTGAAGCAGGATTATATTTTTTATGTTTCACTTCACTCAAAAAGAAAAAAAATGTTACTTGGAGCAACACTTTTAAATATTACAAGTGCATCCTTCACATGGGTTTGCAGTTTTACTTTCCATCTGTGAAGCTTCCACCCACAAGACATCATGGCACTGGTGGACTGTGCTTGCAAGGTTTATTTACATCCCCCACCTGCTTCCATCGCCCTGCTCATTTGTGTTTTAGACTCAGGGGACAGAAATACTGTTTCCATTATATTATGCCAGCAGCAAGACAAACAAAGAAAAGGTCTGTGCACCAAACAACAATGTGAAATAAGTGAGGGTGTTGATTGCCAAACTAAAGTCAATTCTTGTTCCATTTTTCACTCAAATAGCCAAATTTATGTTGGGTGGATGAAATATGAAAAGTGATTTTTGCATACATGCTGCATGTAATCATGCATATTTCATAACCGTATGATATCAGTACTCTCTCTGTCTGGCTCTGTGCATGTGTGTGTGTGTATGTGTGTGTGTGTGTGTGCACTTCGGGTTGGTGTGAGGGTTAATGTTGAAATTTTTGTAACAGACTCAAAATGCCAGTCTTCAGTTTGAGCCAAATCAATAAATATTCTGCAATGGTTTTGCTGCTGTTGTGTGAATACGTTTGAATTACATGCACAGTAAGAACCCATCAACCATTATTTCAGAGACACATTAGCCTAAATGTGTTTTGAGCTGCAGATTTATGCAATAAACAGCAAAAAAATATGCCAAACTTCCCGCAGCACAATCACAGTCAAACAATCATAATCACATGATGATTGCTTGTGACAAGGCAATTTCAGACAATTTCTCCAACTTCATCGATAAGAGAAATAAAAATCACAGCAGCGGGTCAAATGAATCTTCATTATGTTCCATCCATTAAACAGGGAAATTCAGATTCATTTAACAAAGTCCAGAGCACTTAAAACTTGGGTCAAAGCTCCTAATGCCCATGTGTCTTGATTCATAATACATTTCCATTTTACTTTTTTTTCTGTGGTCCAGCAGCCCTTTGCATGTCAGTGTGAAAGCACGAATTTGCCAGTTGAAGCTGACAAATTTGTGGCTGCATTGACAGTAAGGAAAATATGTGAGATTTGAAGCAAAAATCAGGGGATATTTGTAAAGGTTCTCAGAGGATATCATCCCAAACACAATCTCAGAGTATGTGGAGTACGAAAGTAGGTGTTTGGAAGGGAGAGCTAAGAGAAAGACAATGTTAAATAAACCAATGGCTCTCAAAAGTATATGAAAAAAGCAAGAAATGAATATATAAGATCTCCATCGGAGGGTAAACCCAGAAGAACTGTTCACACTCACTTCCACACCTAGGACTAAAGCTAACATAACAACAACATAGTTCTATTCTGACATATGGGAGGAACTCTACACGTATACGATGTAATGAAAAGTCATCAGAGTGTGCGACACATAACAGCAGCAAATCAGTTTAAACTGGACTAATGTGAACTGAAATATAGTAACACAATCTGCAGACACAGCCATGTTGCTCAGGCATCACAACAGCCTTTCTTTCCCATGCAGGAAGAAAATAATACAATTAGCTAAATCTCGCTGATTCTCTTTTACCATAACTGATGACCACTGTGAGACTATAGAGGAGTGTGATGGACCGAGTTGAAAAACAGGAGGAGTCCCAGGAATTATTAGAAAAATATGGTTTTCATTTATTTAACCCCCAAAAATTATATTTACAAAAGTAATAAATGTCTAGCTTATAAAAGAGGTCAAAGAAACAAAACTGAACTCCGGCAAAGACTGCAAACTTAACAACTCAAATGACTGCCCAAACAAACATAATTGATCTAAACATGAAATGACATACAAGGGTATATATAATGGCTGATCAGACCATTGTGACACATGAGGGGTAACAAACAAAACACAATCATAAATCACAAATGATGCAGTACAATCTAGTTTGTTAATAAACTAAACACCAAAGAAGAAAATCAAATCCATTAAAACCTAAACCCAAATATTTAATTAAATACAAATACTTTGTTTTTAAATGAAAGAAAACACACATTCTCCCCTTCAGCAGGAAGTGGTGGTGTGGTCCAATTATCCCCTTTGCATTTAGTGGTTTCAACCCCTGGCTACCATCTTTTGTCCAGCAACCCCCAGGGATGATAGCAGGTAAGAAATAAAAAGACAAGGTTAGTCAAAAATCAAAGCAATGAAGTGGTATGAATACATAAGTAAACTAAATGTGCACGCTTACAAATAGAACAAATGTATCTAAACCAATCAAAAAAGTTATTGGAAACTAAAGTGTATTACCATGTTCAAATGAAGAAATGAAAATACAAGAGTTACCGACTTTTGAGTGTGGCCACGGGTTTGGCCATCACAAGGAGCATAGAGCATAATGGGTTTACTTTGCCCATGATGCACTGATCTGCATCTCTTTTTGGCTACAGTGTGGGTTTGTTCATAGCAGAGAAGTTTCTTATTTTAGTTATTCTGAAAATTCCAGCATCTTCACTTTCCATCAAAAAAGACACATCAATAAAAGCTGTGTATTGATTTAACTTCTGAATATGACACCACTTTACACTGTACTCCCTCTGCAAAAGTGGATCACTTATTGGAAAACTATTTCAGTTTTGTAGTATTAGTACTACAAATGTAGTACTCTGGTGCTAATGACTGTCAAAGCTTTAGTTTCCAGCGTCCTGCACCTTTGGAGATTCTGTCCTGGATAAAGAGCTCCTCTCTGTTTCTAGTGATGTCACCCCAGTGATTTCCACCACACCAAAGTCCTACTGACTGCCATTGAATCTACTGAGAATGTTTGATTTTACGGCTGTTTTGTTCTTATTAGGTTTGAGCTGTGTACTGCAACACTCAATTCTCAGCTGGCATGAAGAGTCTATCTATTTTTTCCAAAAGACTCTTCGGTTCCCATTAAATATGATGGATTCTGCACTGGACCTTTACTCCAGAGAGAGCTGAATGTCACTATTCATAGTGAGATCTGTAGTATTCATACTGTGTGTATAAGACTTCCATATGATAAAGGTTGTATGACATGTCTCAGTTGGTCAGCTGTTAAAGAGAGGAATGAGAGGAAGTCCACTGGCAATGACAGAACAGGATCAGAAAAATCAGAAAATCTATTTTTATTGATCTTTATAGATTACTGGTTATGACTTCTTACATTATTTGGTCATCCAAACATTTTTTTTTGTACAAAGAAATGCATATACAAGGTAGTGGTGCAGCTGCTTTCTTTTGAATGATAGTAAACAAAAACACTGTGACTCTCAAAGGGAACTTAAAATATGTGTGAAAACCAATGACTGTCACTAGGGCTGAACGATATATCACATTTGCGATAATATCGCGACATGATCAAGTGCAATTTTCTAACCGCAAAGGCTGCGATTATACTCTGGACAAGTCCAAATTCATGGGCTGCATCCTCCTGAGGCCGCATTTGTAGACCGATTACGTCACAGCGACGCGCCGAAGGCTGTCCAAATTCGTAGACTCCTCCGAATGTAGCCAACAAATGCGTCCTCCTTTTCCCCGAATTTGAAGGATGGGTCGGGTGTGTCCTTCGTGGCCTACCATATCCCAGAATTCATAGCGCGGCCCAGCCAAACTCCAGTTTCCAACAATGGCGGCCGCTACTAAGTTTTAAAATTACTCATACTAATCTTTCTGGGTCACAAAATAAACTTTTAACATATTTTCAGGCGAGAAAGTAGTTGTGTAAACATCAAATATCTGCTCGGTTTATCAAGATATCGCATATTTGCAAAAGTGCTTCGACGTTTTCGGAGACGTCTGCTACCCACCAGCTCGATAGCTAGCCGGGAGCTCGAGGGTTACTGATGCGGCCGAGAACGGCACAACTCCCGGCACATCATTTTCAGATCACCGCGGACTTTCGCTGCTCGGGTTAAACGTAATATATAAGTCACTTAGACAACCTAAAAATGTTATTGTTGGGCTTTTTTCAGTGTTTTGTTTGTTCGTGAGTAAATCGGTTTGGCTGAGGTTAAAGTTATTAGATTAGATAAAATAAAACTTTATTAATCCCCCGGGTGGGTTCCTCCTTGGTTTTCACACAGCTGACTAAACGTCAAACAGAAAACTTATTAAACAGAAGTATGAGACAGTCGAGAATTTACACCAGTGTCTGGTTATATTTTAGATAGCAAGAAGCAGACGGCCGAGTTTATTAAACTCCACCGAGACAGCGGTGACGCTAATCAGAAGGCTAGACCGTCCAATTTCACGGCCGTTTACTTCCGGCCTACCCGACCTTCTGAGGACCCTGGTCCATGTAGACCGCGAAGGCCGGGTCCTCAGGAGGATGCAGCCCATGAATTTGGACACGACCTCTGTTTACGTGACATGCGCGAGTAAAACATGTGATATGATCAAACGAGATTGTCTAACCACAGAGGCTGCACTCTGGTCACGTGACACGGGGAGCAAAGTTTTGAAACAGTCTACCGAGAGTGAACTAGCAAGAAAAGCTGTAGCCTACACAATGGCCTCAGGTTCAACAGAACCAGAGCCTGCGGGGATGCTAGTACCAAAGAGGAACTGCACATCAGCCGTGTGGGAATATTTTGGGTTTAAAAGAGATGAAAACACTACGAATTTGTACCAGCACCTTAAGACTCAGCACAAAACAGAGTATGATAGATGTATGGCTAAAAAATCTAGTAGTGTGCAGAATAAACTTAGTAACGTTACTCGGCAAGGATCACTGACCGAACTGTTTGAAGGTGTTACGCCATATGAACGCACTTCAAAACGGCACGTGGAAATCACCAAAGCAGTAACCCACTGCATCGCGAAAGACATGATGCCCGTCAATACGGTGACCAAGCCTGGGTTCAATAATTTGGTAACTACACTGGATAAGAGGTACAGAATGCCCTCCCGCACGTATTTCAGTCAGACTGCAATACCCGAGCTACATATGCAATGTAGGCGGAGGGTTGCAGCGGAGTTAAAGGCTGTTGAGTTTTTTGCGGCGACAACAGACATGTGGTCAAGCCGTACAGCAGAGCCCTATCAAAGTCTGACGGTGCATTACATTACCGAAGACCTCCACCTCGAAGCTCGCAGCCTACAAACGGCCTACTTCCCCGAAGACCACACAGGGGAAAACATTGCTGCTGGCCTGAGAGAGGGGCTTGCGTGTTGGGATCTCCCTGAAGACAACCTTGTCTGCATAACGACGGACAACGCGTCAAATATGGTGAAAGCAGCACAGCTGAACGAATGGACCAGGCTCCAGTGTTTCGGACACAGATTACATCTTGCTATTGGTAAGTTGCTGCCGTGAGAGAGAGAGAGAGAGAGTGTGTGCGTGTGCATGCATGTATGCACGAGCCTGTGTATCACTCTCTCCCACAAACACACCACACTATTATTTATCTTGTTCTTTACTGCTGTTAATTCTAGATATGTTATGTCAACCCCACACTGATGTACCCACCTCTTCTTATGTATTTTCTTTTTTGTTTTTGTCTTATGGTCTTATGTTCTTGTATGTCATGATGTATATAACAATAGCTTTGGCAACACTGTTCCCATAGTCATGCTAATAAAGCAACTTTGAATTTGAGAGAGAGAGAGAAATGGTGAAACCTTGCATCATAACTGCAATTGTATGTCTAACACTAATTTTACTTTTTACTTTATTTTTTTTCCCTCCAGAAAATGCAATCAAAGATGGTAGAGTATCAAGAGCAATTGGGCTGTGCAAGAAGTTGGTGGGGCACTTCTCGCACAGTTGGAAGAAAAAGGCAGCACTCACTGAGGCACAGAAGGAGCTTAAGCTTCCTGAGCACTCTCTCATTACTGAGTGCCCTACAAGATGGGGGTCCAAAGAGAAAATGATTGCCAGAGTGCTGGAACAGATGAAAGCCATATCGCAGGTATTGACAGGTGACCGACATGCACGCTCCCTCGTCCCAACCTGGCAGGATGCTGAAGTGTTGGAGTCCATTCATAAGGCACTGCATCCTCTCTCCGAATTTACTGATGCTCTTTCTGGAGAAGAGTATGTGAGCATCTCCTACCTCAAGCCAGTTCTCTATCTTCTGGCAACATCAGTCTTGGCTGAAGATGCTGAGGACACTGATCTGACTAGATCAATTAAAACCAAGGTCCTGGCATACCTCAACGACAAGTATAGTGACCTCAACACCCAGGAGCTTTTGGATGTTGCGTCGTTCATGGACCCTAGGTTCAAAACGCAATACATCAGCGCAGACAACCTTCCTGCCATTAAGGCCCGACTGAAGACAGAAATGGTGGAATCGGCTAGACGTACACATAATCAGGTAAATCCTTGAAAATTATATTTCCACAAACACATAATATTTATATATAGGCTAACTGCAAAACTAATGTCTCTCTTCCCATCTGGCAGGAGAAGAGGTCTCGCACTGAAACTGCTCAAAATTCTCCAAGTGCACAGGCCTCTGGGGGAAAGGCAAAGAAGACTCTTGGTAGTCTTTTTAAAACCAGTGCGGCCTCTTCAGCTTTGCCTCTGCCACTTGAAGATGTCGTGGAGGCAGAGTTGAATAGTTACCTGTTGACCCCTGTCATTGATGGAGAGGATGATCCCTTAGCCTGGTGGAAGGTGCACAACATTCACTTTCCACGACTGTGCAAGATGGCCCGCAAATATCTGTGTGTGCTAGCCACAAGTGCCCCCTCAGAGCGTCTGTTCAGCACTGGAGGGAATATAGTGACCTGCACTCGCTCATCCTTAAAGCCAGCAAAAGTAGATATGCTGGTCTTCCTAGCAAAAAACCTGTGAGCTAGGATGATTATGGCTAGCTGAGCCATACTCATTGTGCACTTTAGTTTGTGCTGTGTTGCTGTTACTTACTGCAGATAATCAAGATGTTCAGCCAGTTTTAATTTAAAGGCGTGTTTGTGTGTGTGTTTATACAATTGCTATTATGTTTGCACTTTATGTGTAATGTTACTGACTGCAGAGATCAGTAAGATGTGTGTATTTTTTATTTATTAGTTTTATTTATTTAATATTATTTTTTAATTTAATGACTGTCTAGTAGTTCACAGATGTCGAAAAACTGAGTGTGGTAAAGCCACCGATTTTTTTTTTTATGTATATTTCTGCAATCTGCACATTGTACTGACTTTCATTTTAATGTTTACACCAGGGTTGCTTGTCAGCACTTTATGCTCAGATGTTTGTAAGCTAAAAATAAACTATTGTGTATGTTCAAATATACTGTTGTGATTGAAGAAGTTAAATAAAAATGTCAGTCATCAATTCATGCATCACCTCATGTCATCATAACAGAGGTCTGTCTTCCAGGAAAGAACAGTTTAAAATTAATGTAATATAGTATTGGCCATACTATATGATGTATTGCTTGTCTTTGTTTAATAATACAGAAGACAAAGACCTTAAAAAATAATTGCATATCGCATCGCAATCGCAATATTGGGGCAAAAAATCGCAATTAGATTATTTTCCATAATCGTTCAGCCCTAACTGTCACTGGTGAAAACTATAAGATTAGCATACAACAAGACAGCCTACATTAATGATGATAGCGGGTTGTTGGTTCTCACACATCATCCACCTGCAGACAGTTAATAATGTTATGCGGCACATTATATTGACAAAAACACACGCATCGCTCTTATCCTAAGATCTGGCACTTCCTGTTATAGTACACGCAGTACTATAACGTTGCAATAAAAATATCTCTCAATAACAAAAATGACAAATAAGAGAACAGAGGAAAAATACATTCACTAGTAACTCAACACAGACAAAAAGCTTTGTTGGCCAAGGAGATGTTTGCACACATTATTCACAGAGTTGATATTCAATTAACCATTTGCTGTAATTGATTGGTAAACGCACACACACACACTAAAGTAAAACTCTTTCAGCATGTCCCAAAAATCTAGTTCACACCTCGACCTCATGGCCCCTAAAACAGTTCCTCAACAGTGTCACGGTGAAGTGGACTCAACAAAAGGTGGGCCATTTTCACCAGCTGTCTAAAGCACTCTGATTCTGATGAACCTGATGACAGTTAGACAAAGAAAATCATGTAAATGCACATGGGACATATCTGGAGTGATGTGACAGAAATCATTCTTTATTCTCATTATTAAAACGTCAATTGAGGTAACTGTTTTTTTCCTTTCAAGGAATGTTCTGTAGGGTGGCTGTAGCTCAGGAGGTTAATGCAGATAATCCAGTAACTGGAAGGTTGCTGGTTGCTCCAATCTACACGCCAAAGTATCCTTGGGCATGAACCCCAAGATGCTCTCAGTTGCGTTCAGTGGAGTGTGAATGTGTGTGAATGTTATACACAATAAGAAAGTGTTTTTTGTATGACTAGGTCAACGTGCTTTGAGTGCCCAAGTAAAGTAGAAAAGCACTATATAAGAGCAAGTCTTTTTGCCAAGGTAAGCTGTTGGCTTTTCCATTAATTTGCTCCCCATCTGTAACCACTTTGCTATGTTACCATAAATGAAGCTCAAACGTCAAACACCTTAGCGCTACAAAACAGAATACTTAGCTCCGCTGATTTAAAGCCCATCTAACTCAGCTTATCAGGTGATTTAATGTTCATTTCATTTCTTCATTACTAACAGTCGTCTCCCCACCATCTGCTAAGTTACAGTCCTGATCTGCTCAGAAGACACGTTGCAGTCTAATAGGATTAGACAAGTGGGGAGACGTGCTGAATAAAAACAGTTCTGCTCAATGAAAGTAGCTGAATTAGAAACAGAATGCCAAGTAATGATACACCACTGTGCTGACATGTAAACAAATCTGTCTCTCTAGTAGGAGTAGGTTTAGTGCCAGGACAAGGAACAAAACCGCTTTTGCAAATTAGAAACAAAGCAAAAGTTCCAAGTTGTTTTAGAAGTTTTAGGCCTGGGTAAGGAACGCTCCTGGAGAGACTATGTTGGTTGTGATAACTGAAAAAAGTTTGGTCAACGTTGAAGAATGGATGATAAAAAAAAGTAAAAGACTAACTAGGGAGAAAAGAGCATTTATGGCTACTAAATAACTAATGATTTTGTCATTTCCGATGAAAAACATTTCCATTCTTCAGTAATTTCTCTCTGTTCTTTTATCTCTCTCTAAGATGAATCAATCATAATAATTAAAACTCACATTTAAAACAATCACCTGCTTCTTAAATTAAATCAAGCACAAATGCATGTATTTTTTCACAGCCAAACACAGTACTGTTGTTGTGTACTGTCCATGATTAAATTAAGAGTTATTCCAATGCTGATCGGAACTGCAACCAAACTCACCTTAACTTTAAACCACATGTGCACTAACATTCATGATTCACAGCAGAGACTGCCTGTTTGTCCCTAACACACAGGAATGTCCCAGCATACTGATTCTTCCCCAGAAAGGTTAAGAGGTTAGCAATAGCTGGAGCTTCAACCAGACATACATTGATGAACAATGTGAACTTTATGACTAATGAGGAAAAATGTCAACAACCTGAGTGACTTTGATTCTTTCAGATTTCTCAGAATTCAACAAATCAAAATGTGTTTTTCACTTTTACCAGCGTCCTTCAAAAAAAGTTCAATTTCTAGGTTTTATTGAATGTGAGAGAGACTTTTTTCTGGTAATGATAATAATAGATAATAATAACACAAAAATATATTCTCAGTACCAAATTACCTGGACACTACCACACTCTGATGGAAGTGGACTCATTGCAGAGCATTAGAATACAAGCCCATAATTATTTTTATAATGTTAAGGCTTTGTGGAATAGTAATGCGTACATGTACTGACAAATATGATGAACCATATCATGAAGCTATGAGAAAGAGCTGACAAAGGTGAAGGAGAGAGCTGATGATCTGTGAGCAGCAGTGTGGCTTCACGTCGAGAAAGAGCACTAAAGATGCAAAGTTTGCTTTGAAGAGCGTTGATATAGAGAATATAGAGAAGTTCAGAAGGAGTTGAACTCTGTCTTTGTGGATCTAGATATTATGACAGAATGCCAAAAGAGTAACTGTGACACTGCATGAGGAGAAGAAGAAGAAAATGTGAGGACAGTGTCCGTGGATAAACAACGTCGCAGTGGTCAAGTGTGTGGTAGGAGTGACAGATCAAAGTGAAGGTGGAATTGGCTCTGACCCCTTTCTTGTTTGCTGACAGATGAGGTCAGCCAGAAGTCTCTGTAGACTCTAGTGTATGCACATATCATTGCGATCTGTGAGAGTAAGGAGCAGGTGGAGGTATACACTGGAAAGGAGATGCATGAATATAAAGCGTCTTGAGGCGACTGTTGTTGTGATTTGGCGCTATATAAATAAAATTGAATTGAATGAAAATCAATTGAAGCAAGATGGAATACGTGTGTGAATGAAATAGAGATAGGTGGAAAGGTGAATGATTTTAAATACTTGGGGTCAACCATTCACAGCAACAGTGAGTCCACAAAAGAGGCAGAGAAGAGAGGCATATGGGGTGGAGGGGATGGAGTGTCAGGGGTGATTTGTGACCGAAGCATAGCAGCAAGAGTGAAAGGGAAGGTTTACAAGATGGCTTAGAGATATTGGTATTGACAAAACGACAGAAGCCAGAGCTGGAGGTGACGGTGCTGAAGATGTTAGGATTTGTTGGGAGTGACTCGATTGAACGGGATTATAAATGAGTATATCAGGGGACAGCCCAGGTTGAGTGGCTTGGAGACAGAGTTAGAGAGGTGAGGTTGAGAGGGTTTGGACCAGTGCAGAACAGAGATAGTCCAGGGATGTACTGGACCTGGTCAAACGATGTTATAGATGGAGCTGCCAGGCAGGAGGAAACAAGGAACACTACTTTATGAATGTAGTGAGAGAGGACATGCTGACGGTTGGTGTGATAGAAGATGATGCAAGGGGCAGCGTGAGATGGAGGCAGATGATCTGCTGTGGTGACTGCTAAAGAGAGTCTCTGAAAAATGATGAAGAAGAAGCACATGTGCTTACAAATGTAAACAAAAGTTTTCGAGCGGAGGGTCCTGTTTCTATTCTAGTCTTCATTTCCTTTCAGACTGTTTGGGCGAGGATACAGTTTAGCACTTCGGAGAAGGTGTAAATGTTGTGCAGCTGCCTCTTGACTGAAAAATATGTAGGAATGTAGCCTTTTTTAACTTGTAAGAATCTTTGCTTTACACCAGTGTTTGAGTGAAAAATAAAAAAACAAACAAACACTCAAGGTACTGCCAAAAGGAATAAAATGAAAAACGTTTTGAGCGGTACCCAGTGTGCATGTAGATCCTGATGAAATACAAGCAAACATTTCTTTTGATTCAGAGTGCAGGCATTAATCTCATTATGAGTTCTTTTGATATATTATCTTACACTTTTGCTAGTAAAGTGAGAAATTTCACACACTGCCGATTCAACACCACATTTGATTAGAGATTACGTCTTGACTCTTTGACTGAATGAAACACCTTTGAATAATAATAACAATAATAATAATAACCATCATTATCATCATTTTAGAGGAGAAATAGCTGAACTCAATCAAATCCTGATTAATCTAACCACGCAGATTCCCCTTCACAGCTGTTACCACATTAATGACTGGAGTGGTTTGCCTGTTATCTGACAGAATCGCACTTTCTTCCTATGCCCTGTACCACTTTCCCCTTGATGTTGCTTTCCAAACAGAAATGCAGTATGAAATTATTCAGAGTGGAGCCACTGAATCAGTCTATTATCCAAAATTACACCCTGAAAAGCTGCAGAGGGAATGATTGCACTCAAAGAGGGATCTACATTTATGTAAGAAACAAAAAGGAACCCTGCTTGATGTACTGATTCAAAGATCAATGCATCTCTAAAGACAAATATCTATTTCTGTATGTCCTTCTGATTGGTGGTTAAAAAGCTAGATTCTATAATAATGAAAAGAGTCACAACCAAAAGAAAACTTGGGTCAGTCTGTGTAAAATTGAAATTGATATTTAAATTTCCCTAAACCTATGCTGAAGTGGGAATCTTGATCAGTAAAAGAGGAAAACATGCAAGTGCAGCTAGATGTTTGGAAAACCGTCTCAGATCTTCTCTCTCATACTGTATCAGTCCTGCCCACTCCAGCTGTGACGGGCACCTCCCGGTAGTTTTCTGAGTGTGTAACCTTGGCAGTGGCTCAGAGATATGCTCCAGAAACTAAAAAGAAAAACATAAAGGAGTTACCTGCCTAATATTATGTAGGTCACTGCTGCCAAAGCAGCTCTGACCCACAGATGCGTGAACTCCACAACACCTCTAAAGGAGTCCTGTGATACCTGTGATCAGGCACCAAAAGGTTAGTAGCAGATCTTTTAAGTCCTGCAAGTTTTAAGGTCTGATGAACTGGAGTTTTTTTCCCACCACATCCCACAGCTCATCTGGATTGAATTTACATGTTAAACCCATGGACCGTTAAACCAGTTGCCAAAATTTTCACGGTGTGTGAAATGCAGGAGTAAGGACCCACATGCATGACGGGTGAGGAAAACTGAGTAAACAAAAAGCCAGCCATTTTTATTCAGGTGGATGCACAAAATCCAAATGGCGGGCAAACTGAAATCCAGAATGATCATAGGAATACACAAAGGGAACCACACCAGAGAAATAGTTCAACAAAATTAACAAACAGAAAGTAAAAGTGAAGACAAGATACAAGAGGTACTAAGTGGCAAAGATAAACAGGAAATAACCAAAAAGATACCAACTAAGTACGGAGACACAAACTCACACTGGACAAGATATGAAAGGAACCCTGGGAAGACTAAATAAAGAACAAAACTAAATCAAAATGGTAATTAAAAAATACAGAAACACAAAAATATAAACTTTAAATACAATAGGAGAAAGAAACTCCAACTCAAAAATTTTAGCAAAGAATTCCAAATAGAAAACAAGGATTTTACCTCGGGACCATGGCAAATTATTTTTGCAATATGGCACTACAGTGCAATACTTTCTGAAAAATAACACTGGGATCAGGGAATATTGTTGCCATGAAGGGGTAAATGATAAATGCTGTGGCTGATATCTGTCAAAGTAACACCCACATAAATGCCAAGACACACGGTTTCCCAGCAGAGCATTACCCAAGACATCAGACTGATTCTGCCAGCTCACAATCTTCCCATAATGCATCCTGCTGCAATTCCTTCCCTGGGTAAATGATGCACTTATACTGTGCCATCATTCAATTCAGATGCTCACATGCCCACTGTGCCTGCTTGCAGTAGGCAGGGTCAGCAGGGCATTCTGATTAGTCTGCAGTTAAGCTGTGATGCACTGTTTTGTCAGGTACCTTTCTATGATAGCCAGCATTAATATTTTCAGCAATCTGTATGATAATACTTCTGTGGTATCAAGCCACACAGGTTAGGGTTTCATGATTTCATTTTATCTTGTACTTGTTATACTTTGATCTGATGCACTGGCCCTTGATCTATCCGGTCGTTAAGTCTGACGTCACTAGCCGTGTCTGGGCCTAAACGCCGCTGCAGGTCCATATATCAAACGATCACTATGGCATTACTGAGAGTTGAAAAACTGTCTAAAGTCTTTCATCTTTAATAAAATGATCAGCATTTTGCTCTACCAGGTGTAACAATTGAGTTTAACATCCAGGCATCCATGAAAACGGAATTTATGACATTTAAAGGAGTTAGAAGACGTACAGCTCTGTTATCACTTCCAACATAAATGAAGACAGAAAACTAAACAGCAGTGACGTTTGTAGGGTTCCTGAAGTTTGGCTAGCTGGTATATAATGATGTGCTACGTGACCGCTAGCGACACAACTATGTTAGCATAATATAAACAAGCTAACTTTTTTTTCCACTCGATAAAAGTTAACGTGAGTGTTCTCGGTGGTCAGGAACAAATGTAATCGCATGGCAGGATGCTGTAAAAGGACCAAACTTCAGCCAGGAGAACAACTGAGATAATCCATCCACAATACGAGGTTAGTCATTCATATACTGCTGCATGGGCTGGGCTGTAGTCACATCCTAAGGTTTTAAAAACTGAGTTTAAATAAATGATTAGCGGTAATAAAAGCCGAGGGAGGTCAACAGTGATCACTGACTGTTTTAGGAGCTTTTTGAGATTAAATAGAAGAAAATACATAACATTAAACATGTTAACAACACAAAAGCCATATTAAACGCAGACTACTTTAGGCCCGGAAGTAGGATTCGTCACATCATCACTTAACGACCGGATTGGATTGTTTCTCTACTTAACATTATAATTTTAAGTAAAAGGTAAAAAAGGCGTTAACCTGAGTCAACTGTAAATTATTCAGTAAAAAGAGGCAGGTTATTTTAAAATGTATGCTCACAACTTTGGTAATCTATGTGCACTGGTACTGACACACTTTATTGTGAGCAGTGATTTTAAGCTAGCATTACATGGCAGCAGATGGTTTGCATTGTTGCTGTTATCCATTTATTTATCAGACATTAATTTATTAATTTTTGTACCACATCTGCACATTGGTGACAGAGAGTCTAGTAGTTCTTAGAATCCACTTAGATACTTGACCCTTCATGACTCTAAACCTAAAAAAGAACCTTTTCATTTTATTCTAAAATACAATTTTTCTTATTCCTCAGAAAGCTGCAATAACGCAGGTAAGAGTTATTTTGGACTTGACATTGAAAACAAAACTTGGAAATTTTACATTTTTCACATTTCTAACAGGCTTGAAATTCAAAATTGAATATGGTCGCCTTCATTTTTGAACACAGCCTGAACTTCTTTGGCAAGCTTTTATATTATTTCTTTAAGTAAATAGGCTTCTTGAAGGACACTTCAAAAGCTCTTCTTTAGATCTTTTGTTCCATTCTCTGTCATTTCATTTCATTTATTTATTTATTTCACACTTGGTACAACAGTTTCCACAGTTAGTTCTTTCAGACAAACCAACCACACTTTCTATCAGTAAAGCACTGCAACCATGTGTGAAAAGGAGCAGGAAGAAGAAAATATCCTTATTAAACGCTGGGTTCCGTTCTCTGTCAGGATGATCCCACACTTCTTCAATAATGTTGACGTCCGGGCTCTGGGGAGGCCCTTTCATGACTAATGGTATTCCATTGTGTGTTTTTCTATCAAGGCTTGCTTTTGCTGAATTGGCAGTGTGTTTGTGATCATTGTCATGTTGAAAAGTTAAGCCCCTGCTAATCATATGTTTTCGAGATAGTACTACATGAAATGGTTAAAATGTGAAGGTAGTTTTTCACAAATCCGTAACTTTTTAACAAGATTCCCAAAACTGGCTGAAATGCAAAACGCTGACAAAGCTTCCACCATGTAGACACTCATTGTTGTATCTCTCTCCTGATCTTCTCTGTACATACTGATGGAAGAGACCATACATTTCAAATTTTTGATTCATCAGTCCATAAAATATGTTGCCACTGATTTTTAGTCCAGTTCTTCTCATCTTATTTGGCACACCTTCCCTAAGAATGGCTTCCACCCTTCCACTGAGACCAATTTTGATTAATTTTACCATCAGAGCAGCAGACCCTGAGACTTCCCAGTATATCATGTAAAAGTGTGTAAGAGAAAGAGAGAGTGCAGTACTGGGAGTTGTTGTATGTATCTAATTAAAGTCTAATTCATTGTAGAGTGCTACTGTCCAGCTAAAAAGCTCAACAGCAAGCATTATTTACAATCTGTCTGACAGAGGAGAGGAGAAATAGAAACACAGCTTCATCAACGCTGCAGGGCAAAACAAATCTACAATGAAAGCTTAAGGAACAAGCTTGTGCTGTTATTGTTTTATGATTCATGGGTCTTATTTATGAGCCAGAGTGAGACACTTTGTATTTATCTGTATGTATCTGTGGAGAAAATGTCCACTGGCTCGAAGAACACACAAGACAAGGGCTAAGTCCTGTATTTATTTGAACACACTGATTCATTTCCTGTTCTCAGTGCTGCCAAATTGTATCAGACGCATAAATCAAGTGTCAACAGATTTATGTATCAGACAAATCAAAGCCACAGTAGAGCTGCCTGATTCAGTTACTCTAAACAATCCTACAGTTTAAAGGACATGAAGTACAGAGATTTCCTAGCAGTTTTTTTCAACAAGGTTAAAGATCATTCTCAACAGAAAGTGACACTTTCAGTATGATAGTATGATGAACTTGATGAAAGATGCCCAACAGATAGATCCCTACTTCAGCTCAAAGAGAACAACAACAATAGTAATAATAATAACAATAGGTAATGCCTGATTACTGTAAAAGAATCTGGACAATTGCATTATAATAACAACAATGATAATGACAATAATTAATGTAGCAGCACATGGTGTGTTCAAAGTCCAAAAGACGTTTCAAGTACACAAGTATTATCCCATTCAAATTCCTCAAATTAGCTCTTTGCTCCCACAAAACCATTTCCAGCTAACAGCAACTGGGGATCAGTGTTGGTCAAGTTACTTGAAATAAGTAATCAGTAACTAATCACTGATTACTTCCCCAAAAAAGTAATCCCGTTACTTTACTGATTACTTATTTTCAAAAGTAATTAATTACTTAGTTACTTTTTAAAAACACGATTTACAACCTGAATAGGTGATAAAGCGATAGATCTTTCAGCCCAATTCTACTTTTTCTACATAATCCATCATACAAAATGTAATCAAATGGAAAAGTCTCTTTTTTTTAACTTGTTTTATCAGTTTTAATCTTTTAACTTTATGCATCAAGCAAAAATGTAATTATATGCAACATTCTCTGACTTGAATAAATTAGTTTAACATTTAAACCTATTTTCTGCATATTCCAGCACATAAAAGAAAATATTTTTTGTGTTTACACTCACTCTTTCAAATAGATGCAAGCAAAACACAGCAGAAAATAAATAAAGTCAAAGACTCAGCGGTCCTGTTGCTCTATTTTCACCTGTAAAGCAGGACTGTGGTAGGCGGAGGTTTACCCTGGTGCAGGTGTGCTGCGGTCAGTTGAAGAATCCGCGAGTTTCTCTGTGAATTTCCCATTACGTCGTTGCGCACTCGGTGCTTGCTTGGAAGTTTAGGGGGGGTTTTTTCGCTGTAAAAAGAAGTTTTCTTCCCACGCACGATGGACGCTAATGTTTTTGTCACTTTTTATGGAATCAAACTCAAAGTAAGGTCAGTACTTCCACGCTTTAAACGCTGCACGCTCATACTCTCTCCCACAATCGATATATGATCCATTGTTGATCTGCACACAGCTGTTGTCACTAACGGCGCACTCGCTTACGTCACTGTCGTGAGACATTCTCGCAAAAAAAATCACGGTTTTAGTAACGCAGTAACGCAGCGTTCCTACGGGAAAGTAACGGTAATCTAATTACCGTTTTTGCAATAGTAATCCCTTACTTTACTCGTTACTTGAAAAAAGTAATCAGATTACAGTAACGCGTTACTGCCCATCTCTGCTGGGGATACGCACACTCTTTACAAGTTAGCTTGTAGAAAAGTCAAGCCTAATTTGGGAGCTCTTTCAAGACTGCACTATCCACACCTCAGCCAATAAACTGGTGCAAATGTATAAAGGTTCAAAGGCAACCATCAGAACTGGATGACTATACTTCTGGTCTGTTAGGCCTACTCAATTTCCTCCTTGCTACTGACTCCGCTGAAGTGGAATTCTTGCATGAGTACAAAGCTGGTTTCAAGGTTACAGTGAAAAATAGTTTTTACTCAAAACATCATTAAGAATGCAGTTTTGTGGGAATGTAATTTTGAGTAGACCGTGTCCTCCGGTGTCCTCTGTTTGTCGACATTGAAAAATATTGTAGGCCTGTTGTACATATGTTTCAGGGAGATAAACCATGAACTTCACTAAGTGGCTATGATGCTCTTCATGAATCTATAAATCATCTCGCACACTTATTTAGATTCATATTGAAGGCAGGCTTACATTAGTTCATCGTTTACACTCAAACACAATCTGACTAAGTAGCATTGTACCCAGTATACCTATTTAAACATAGATTTTTTTGTAGCAAAGGTAAAGATTTGTAACAAAAAAGACCACTCATAGGAAGAAAGAAAGTTTTTCTTTTACCTTAAGGCAGACTAAAGTGGAGATTTACTCTTTTCTTTTTTTCTTTATTGCTTGGTATATCTATCTTGAATCCCCTCTTGCATACTCATTGATTGTTTTTAAAGTTCTCATTAAATGTGGAAGTAAATTAAAAGATATGGACGGAGCCCTTCACTAGCCACAAACAAACAACAATGATAGATGGAGGAAACCAATTTCCCAAAGTTCAACAGATAGGTGCTTCCTTGCCTTTAGCAGAGAAAGATTCAGCAAGAAGGAATACAGAAAAAACAACTTTCTTTCTTCTCTGACCACTTCTACAAACACTGCTCACTTTAATTGAGTTTGACATTCATTTACGAATAGAAATGCTCATCTATCAGCAATGGAATTTCCCTTCAAGAAAAGACCCCGAAAACAAGGGATCTACACAATTCCATCCTCAAGGATATCTAAAGACGTATGGCTGCCACACCTTCTTTCCTCACATTTCATTCATGTATTTTTTAACACATCTGCTGCTGATAAGCTCATAGATGTGTCTTGGATAAACATTGGTACACCACATTTAAGTAGCATGGAGGTCTGGGCAGAATTTGACAATTTTCTTGATTTTATTTATCTTCATAGTTCCTCATTATTGTACAGAATAACCCTTTGTCATCATATAAGGAAGCGCACCTGCATGGAAACCATGAACAAACTAAATTCTCACAAAATGCAATGAAAAAAATATACATTTGCTAATTAGAGTAATTGCACAGTTACCCACAAACTATTTAAAATAATATATGAAAGTGTAATCTGAATGTGCCATCTGACCAATAAATCACCCTCTTACACTGATGAGAAAACTGACTAATGACGGTTCATCATTCCAAAACTTATTGCTGCTCCATCAAGTTATCTACAGACAAAATCTGATTTAAAGCACAAAATTAATCTCAGACATCACAAAGAAGAATGATGAGATTTTTTTTCTTTTTTGATTTAGTTAAGTGGGAAACATAATAATGAAAAAAGGTTCATTTTGATTTTTGTTGAAATGAGCACATATTTTCTTCAGTTTTCCTCCACTGAGGTGAAGCCTCTTTGCAGCCCTTGCTGGATGATGAAAGAGTAGGTGGAACAGTGGGCTACTGTTGCTCTGTGATTGTAATGATACTCAGGAGATGGTGAACACTTACAGAGTGAATCATGTAAAAGAGTGGAGCTCAGTCAAATGCACAAACTGGATCTTGAAACATGGTAATAAATAAAAGATATAGGCATTGTTGTTGCATTTGTTCTTAAATGTGTTGGATTTTGTTTCCATCAACTTGTATGTGATTTTTGCCAGATATGACATAAAATATGCTGTATTATATAAGGCATTAGAAATCCTCCATAGGATTCTTAGACCCTGGGTTAAGAATAATTTGTTATGCTTAGTTCAAAAAAGCAAAAAACAAGAACACCACGCAAACTGAAAGTCTTGACCCACTACATTGGAACAGAAAACTTATCATGAAAACATTTTTAACAAAGTGAAAAAACCCTCATAGCTTCAGTCTTTGTTGTACAACTTGCTGGAATAGCTGCACAGCATTCTGTAATGACTTTCAGCCAACAAATGTTAGTACATGACCTTTAAGAGGATGTGAAATTGAGAAAGTGTAGTGATTTACAGTAACTGCAGCTCCTGCCATGTTCAGCAAAGGCATAGGGTCATATTTCAAGTGTAATTCTCAATTTCAGCGCTTCCATAGAAGATAACTGAAATATCCTTTGCCTATGGACAGAATACCATACTTTTAAGAGAAGACAGTTACACACACACCAGTTTCATTTTACAAAAGTCAACCCATAAATGCTCTATGAACAGCAACATCTCCTCCACAATCATAAATACATGTACTTCATTGTTCAACATTTTGTCTCTTTTGATTTAGATGTAACTACCATAAAAATAGAGTCTGTTCATTTCTTTTTAAGTGAGCAAACATAAAAAATGTAGCATGGGGGCAAACAATTATTTCCCCCACTGTAAAATCTCTGGTTGAATAGATCTCTGGAAATATATACTTGTTCTGATTAAAAATAGTCAACACAAAGCTTCATAAATGGACACAATATATACAGTGGCTTGCAAAAGTATTCGGCCCCCTTGAACTTTTCCACATCTTGTCACATTACAGCCACAAACATGAATCAATTTTATTGGAATTCCACGTGAAAGACCAACACAAAGTGGTGTACACGTGAGAAGTGGAACGAAAATCATACAGGATTCCAAACATTTTTTACAAATAAATAACTGAAAAGTGGGGTGTGCGTAATTATTCAGCCCCCTGAGTCAATACTTTGTAGAACCACCTTTTGCTCCAATTATAGCTGCCAGTCTTTTAGGGTATGTCTCTACCAGCTTTGCACATCTAGAGACTGAAATCTTTGCCCATTCTTCTTTGCAAAACAGCTCCAGCTCAGTCAGATTAGATGGACAGCGTTTGTGAACAGCAGTTTTCAGATCTTGCCACAGATTCTCGATTGGATTTAGACACCAGACAGGTCAGGGATAAAGTTATTGAGAAATTTAAAGCAGGCTTAGGCTACAAAAAGATTTCCCAAGCCTTGAACATCCCACGGAGCACTGTTCAAGCGAATGGAAGGAGTATGGCACAACTGTAAACCTACCAAGACAAGGCCGTCCACCTAAACTGACAGGCCAAACAAGGAGCGCTGATCAGAAATGCAGCCAAGAGGCCCATGGTGACTCTGGACGAGCTGCAGAGATCTACAGCTCAGGTGGGGGAATCTGTCCATAGGACAACTATTAGTCGTGCACTGCACAAAGTTATAATAATAATAATAATAATAATAATAATAATAATGGATTGCATTTATATAGCGCTTTTCAGGACCCCTCAAAGCACTTTACAATACCACTATTCATTCACATGGTGAAGGCACACTGGTGGAGGCAGCTACAGTTGTAGCCACTGCTGCCCTGGGGCAGACTGACAGAGGCGAGGCTGCCATATTGCGCCATCGGCCCCTCTGGCCATCACCAGTAGGCAGTAGGTGAAGTGTCTTGCCCAAGGACACAACAACTGAGATCGTCCGAGCCAGGGCTCGAACCGGAAACCTTCCGATTACAAGACGAACACCCAACTCTTGAGCCACGATCGCCAAAGTTGGCCTTTATGGAAGAGTGGCAAGAAGAAAGCCATTGTTAACAGAAAACCATAAGAACTCCTGTTTGCAGTTTGCCACAAGCCATGTGGGGGACACAGTAAACATGTGGAAGAAGGTGCTCTGGTCAGATGAGACCAAAATGGAACTTTTAGGCCAAAATGCAAAACGCTATGTGTGGCAGAAAACTAACACTGCACATCACTCTGAACACACCATCCCCACTGTCAAATATGGTGGTGGCAGTATGATGTTCTGGGGGTGCTTCTCTTGTATGTATGATTTTCATTCCACTTCTCACGTGTACACCACTTTGTGTTGGTCTTTCACGTGGAATTCCAATAAAATTGATTCATATTTGTGGCTGTAATGTGACAAAATATGGGAAAGTTCAAGGGGGCCGAATACTTTTGCAAACCACTGTATATATTGTGTCCATTTATGAAGCTTTGTGTTGACTATTTTTAACCAGAACAAGTATATATTTCCAGAGATCTATTCAACCAGAGATTTTACAGTGGGGGAAATAATTGTTTGCTCCCATGCTACATTTTTTATGTTTGCTCACTTAAAAAGAAATGAACAGACTCTATTTTTATGGTAGTTACATCTAAATCAAAAGAGACAAAATATTGACCAAAAATTCAGCAACAACACCATCCATCCATCCATCTTCTTCCACTTATCTGGGGCCAGGTTGCGGGGGCAGCAGCCTAAGCAGAGAAGCCCAGATCTCCCTCTCCCCAAACCACCTCCTCCTGCTTCTCTGGAGGAACACCAAGGCGTTCCCAGGCCAGCTGAGAGATACAATCTCTCCAGCGTGTCCTGGGTCTGCCCCAGGGCCTCCTCCTTGTGGGACAAGCATGGAACACGTCCCCCACGAGGCAGCCTTGTCAGATGCCCCAACCACCTCAACTGGCTCCTTTCAATGTGGAGGCGTAGCGGCTCTAATCTGAGCCCCTCTCAGATGGCTGAACTTCTCACCCTATCTCTAAGGGAGAGGCCAGCTACCCTTTGGAGAAAGATCATTTCTGCCGCTTGTATCCGCAATCTCGTTCTTTCGGTCACTACCCACAGCTCATGACCATAGGTGAGAGTACACAGCAAATTCAAAAGTGTTAAATGTTTTGGTGTTAATAGTCTTCTTGCAAAAGTAGAGTTAATTTTACTCTAAGTAGAGTCACATTATTTTAATGTAACTCTGAGGTGTAAAATGATAGTAGTTAAAATCGAGTGTTAAAAATGAGTGTTTCTCTGTCAAATCTGGAGGTGTTACAATGGAAACATTAACTCTTGACCTCTTAACTCTGAACTCCTACAGGGGCTATGACACCAACAGAGTAAATTCACAGACTCCGCCCCCAGCACGGCTCCAATCGAAGCTGAAGTGAAGCCGTTTCAGAACATTTTGCTCTACATATTTGAGTTGCTTGCCATGCTTGGTAAGTCATTTTTTCAAAGATTGTTTCAATTATTTCTATTAGCTTTTACTTCTGTGGCTCTTTGGAGTTGAGACAAAGCTGTGTGAAAGGCATTAGCCCTGTTGCTCGCTGATAGCATAATATTCTGTTTTAGCTAGCTGAAAGGTATTGTTTGCGGGCAAATACCACAGCCTTGAAAAAAGCTTGCATGTGAATTTTCAGTCAAACTTTTGGTCAAATACGCCTAAAACAATGTGTAGAATGTGAAATGTTGGTATAATGGTGCTACTTGAAGCCTGAAAACGATCGCCCATAAAAAAAAAACAAAAAACGAGCAAACAGCAGTAGCAGACGTCCTGACTGGATTCTACGTTAGCATAGATCCCTCCAGAGTTTTGTGCACACGGTTTAGGTAAAAATTAAAAAGGTTGAGGTTTTACATTTAGTTCAGTATTACCTGTTGCCTGCGTCTTTGTCTTTTAGGAAAATACTTTACACAAGTAATGGCTCAAAGAGGATTCGTTTGTTTTTTTTTACTGTGCTGCAATTGTTTACTGGATTATTTGTGCCATTATTTAGTGTCAACTAATTTTTATTCAATCTCCACACAGGATATGCTTGTGAAGATGGAATATGGGGGAGAGCAGAAGTGCGTTGCAGTTCCACAAAGGGATGAATGAAGGACATGCATATTGTATTGAAGAAATAAGTGATGAGATGCTGTTATTTGCATTTACCAGCTCACCTATGTCAGACCTTTTGATAAACACAATTCTAATGAAAGTGAGAACATGTACACTGTTACATCTTTCAGAAAATGCTTTGAAATTGTGGTGCACAGTTCAGAATAAATGTTTTTCAAAAACCATTGCGTCTTTTTAGTAAATGTTTATTTCCAAAAGAAATTTCCAGAAGTTCAGAACAGTAAAATTCCCGCTTTTTAGAATTAATTAGAAGATAACTCTTACGTAGTTAAACTAAAATACTCTTTGAGAGTTAATATATAAACTCTTAACACCAAGTGTTAAATTATCAACTCCAGACAGATTTGGTGTTTAACACTAAATCAGAGTTAACGTACCAACTCTCCAAAAAGAGTTAAATTAACACTCTCTGGTGTGGACCCATATAGACACTTTAATAGTGTTGAAATCAAATCCGACAGTGTTAATTTGGACATGCTGGATTTGCTGTGTAGCATCAACACATTGCAAGTTACATATTATGACTTATGAACTGATTTACATATCATTAAGTGACCATATCTGTAATGTATACACATGAAAAAATATATATGCATGCATTTATTATATATTTATAGGCTTTTATTTTTTCCTCAGTGATGACAAGTTTCTTCGGTGCAGCAGCAAAATAAAATTTCATCATCCATTTGCATGTTTGTCTGTCAGTTAGAAAAAGATCTGATCATAAATATGAGTTGCACAGAGCATCTATTCACAGTGGGTAAAAAACCAACTGAAATGAAAAGTCATGCAAAATATTTGGACTTCCATGTGTTTACAAAGAAATGTGTGGTTGTATGTTTGTGAAAGCTTATTTTTGTACTGTTACAGACAGAAATGAGCAAGAGGTTTGAAGAGGTGCAATGTTTACTGATTAAATATAAATTTTCAATTAACCAATTCCAGTCTACTTCATAATCACAACAATTTTAATGTTGGAACTGATGGCACCCAAAAGGAAAGTGCCATGTGCCGTGCAGCTAAACCAATGACAAGTTATGTGTGTGAACAATTAATCCAAAAACCAATTGCCAACTAAATATTTGGACAGCCTAATATTTCTGGCTTCAATCCAAGTCTGGTCTCACAGTGTTGCATACCTTTCTTGTAAACCTGATTAGCCATCTGATTGTGTGATAGTGGACCTTTTGCATCTCAAGTCACAAAGGGGTTGCCATTTGGTTTCACTTAATACCAGCTGGAGCTCCCAAAGGCCAGTTGGTGCTCTGTGCTGTTCTTCCAATATTAAAGACTGATTAAAGGTCAACTTTTAACCTTTCGAACATATTACACACATTCCTCCCCTCCACAAAAAAGCACACTTTCTCTATTTATTTACTGACTTACATTCATTCTGCCTTCTATTATGTCACAGAGTTCACTTACACTGATTCAGAATCCAACGTGGAGTTGGCACTGACTGCAAATTGCATGTTGAAACAGAAAACAATCAAGAAGACCGAAGGACCTTTGTCTCGTTTTCCTAGTTACTTTAATATTGTGCATTTGTACCTGTGTATATCAAATACATTTCAAAGGGTAAAACTGTCTGTGAAATAACACAATAATACCTACTCAATGCCTCCCCCTTCCCCTTTCTTTTAGCATTTCCTTCACCAAATTAATAGAATGAGTTATAGGTTTTCCAAAAACAGTTTTAAAAAATTTACAGTACAGGAATTGCAGACATGCATGCAACACAGATAAAATTATACTTTTTTTATAGTTATATCTAGAGATGGACCGATCCGATATTACGTATCGGTATCGGTCCGATACTGACCTAAATCACTGGATCGGATATCGGAGAGAAATAAAAAATGTAATCCGATCCATTAAATATCAGAAAAGCACCTCACAAAACTTGCGACACGGCGTAAGTCGGCTCATAACCGTAGCACGTTGGAGCAGTATGCGTCAGGTGATAGGCTGTGTGTATTTGTAGTCTCGCTACCAAACCAGCATTTCATCTCCGAGGAAGTGATCCCAGAGAGAAGTAAAGCAAGTGTGTAAGTTCATCTCTGAATGTTTGTAAAGCATTCCCATGTTAAGCTTAACAACTGATATATGGAGCGACTGCTCTTCTCTCTCCCTCCCTCTTCTTGGTGCTACTTCAATCATGAAACTGCTTAATGATCAGCTGATCGGCTTTTCTGTCGGGAGTCCGTCTCTCTTCTTTGTTTATCGCCCACTTTACACCAGAAAGAGGAAACCAGCAGCTGAACAACAGCAGCATGTTTAACCTTGATAAGCTGTTGTTAGAATTTATTTAATATTACTTTTTACACCAGGATCTTTTTCTACAGCTGACAGCTGGTAACTGTGCAGGGGCGGATCTAGCAAAGTTTAGCCAGGGGGGCCGATAGGGCATGAACAGGGAAAAGGGGGCACAAAGACATACTTTTATTTCTTATTCTCATTTAAAATGTCTAGCTTTTAATAAATAATTATCTGAATCTTACACCCAAAGTTTTAATCTGATGTATAGAAGTCCATTACTGTATATAGCAGAGGTGGGACCAAGTCATTGTTTTGCAAGTCTCAAGTAAGTCTCAAGTCTTTATCCTCAAGTCTCAAGTCAAGTCTCAAGTAATGTCAGGCAAGTCAGAGTCGAGTCTCAAGTCACTGGTGTAAAAGTCCGAGTCAAGTCACAAGTCTGAAACTTTGAATTTCAAGTCCTTTCGAGTCTTTAAAAAAAAAAAAAAAACGAAAAAAGCATGTTGCAGTTATATGCTAAATGTAAATATTAGACCATGTAATTTTAAAATCTGTGTTTTTCTCAACACATGACAAAATAGTGAACTTAGAAAATATACACAAATTGTGAAATTGCACCTCTTTAAAATGCAGCTCAATTAAACCTAGCTCCAAGAATAATTTTCACCGACAGTTCTGAGATAAGCTGCATGTTATTCTTGGATGCGGTTGTAGGACTGGCTTTAAAATCGCATGACAAAAATATCATACACATTAAAAAAACTGCATCACCAACGTAGCCTGGACAACATTTGCTAGTTAGATGAAGTCAGCTATCTCATCGTAGCATATTTATATGCATATTTATAATCATACGGTTCTTGGAGTGAGTGCATACACTCATGAAGTTTAGTAACTTCTGGTCACTGCAACAAGCCCAGGTACAGTTTACCGACGGATGGGTACAGGACCTTGAAATGCACCGTGTAGAACGAAAGACCATCGTACATATCATAAGTTTACCAGTCTCACAAATTGTCGTCATAAATACACATTCCTTAACCGTTTATTAATATAACCTTTGAGCTCAACGGTAATTAATTAGCAGTGGAAATAATTTCTGGTACCCATCACAGAAATGTAGCAGTGACAATAATATTGTATGCTGTAATCGTACTGGGCAATTAGTGATACAAAAAACCTGTTTTATCCTGTGAATAAAAGTATATGTTTTTGTCAATGTACCATAATAACAGAAGCGAAACGCAATATTGTGTCAGGACAATTCACTATTTATGCACAATAAACAAAGGAGCATAGCGTGACATTTTCTGTTCAGCGCCAGACTTGCTTGTAACCTATATCACTAATTATGTTATGAAAATGACGTATTAACTACTAAAAAACACTGACCTTCGTGTAAATGCTTGGAGCAGACTAACCTGTGAGCTGGAGTGTTCTGGGACGTTATAATTGGTCTTTGAATGGCTGCAATCGCGTCTTTGTTACTTCGGAAACATGGCTCGAACAATTTCTCTTCAACGACGTAATCCGATAACAACCGATCTCTTTACCCGTCGGCTTCCCGTGGCTGTCATGCGACCGGCTATTGCAGTTAATAATACAACAGCTTCTTGACATTTTTGTGTTTCTTTTTATCACTGTATAACTGATTTTAATTGAAAGCCTGCGTGCGCTAGTACCGCTTGCCACGAGTTCCCAGAATCCTTTGCGGTTCTACCCGTGAATGACGTCACATTTTCAATCTCTATATAATATGCATGTTAAATTTTATATTTGGGGTAAAATATCAAGTCTTTTCAAGTAAACCGGTTCAAGTCCAATTCAAGTCCCAGGTCATTGGTGTAAAAGTCCAAGTCAAGTCACAAGTCTTAGAACATTTTTTCAAGTCAAGTCTAAAGTCATAAAATTAATGACTCGAGTCTGACTCGAGTCCAAGTCATGTGACTCGAGTCCACACCTCTGGTATATAGTAACTATTAAGTCTAATATACCCTAGTAAGCTATACTACCTTTTCCTTTGGGAAGATACCATCTGTGCAGTCTGCAAATCTGTTGAAGAAAGATGTTGAATCTATTTAATATTTCTTGAAAAATAATTGATTTCTGTGCCTTTTAACAGAATAGCTTTAGTGTTGTTGTTTATTTAAACTTGAGTATGAACTTATACAAAATGTAGCAAGATATAAAAAAAAACAGTTTTATTGATTAAAAAACACACTATCAGATTCATATCGGTATCGGCAGATATCAAAATTTATGATATCGGTATCGGTCATAAAAAAGTGGTATCGTGCCATCTCTAGTTATATCCCACATCAGCTATTCACAATGTGGGTACATGCCAGACATCATCTTTGAATAGGGTCTGCACATTCTTCCCTCTTTACCAGGTTATGTTTAGAGAAAGGCATAAAGGTTTTCATGAGTATTCATTGTTTATCCATCCAGCTCCAGGTGTTTGCACATTAGCTATACATGTTCAGCTCCAAATGAAAAACACGGATGGCACAATTAAAAAGTTCAGCTGCTATTAGCAGTTCCACTGAAACATTCGTTTTATATTAGATCAAGTCCCCCTGTGTCTCGCTGCATCCCCCATTCAATGTAAAACCCATTTCTATTCAGCGCAGCTGCTATAAGTTAATTGATAATAATAGACTCAGCATGTAATTTGGTGACCAGTCTTTTGAACTTGTTGATTAGATGACTGCTTTCCAACTGATTACTGCCAATTTTCTGTTTTCATCAGAGATGATTAATGACCTGTAATCAAATAATTGAAGCTGTGAACGTTAGTAAAATGTGGGTGAAAATACAAGTCTGTCTTCTGTGAACATCTCCATCCATTTCCTTCCACTTATCCACTACAGGGCCAGATGATGAAGAAAAGCTCCAGCTGAGATTCAAATGAATTGACCTTCTTGCTGTGAAGTGACAGTGCTAAACACTGATCAACTAGATTGTTTTTTAAAATGTAAACTTAAAAGTTCTGAGGCGGTGAGGATTATTATTAGAATGTTACCGAATGCTGCTACATTGTTTAGCTAGCTCTACAAACTGACACTAAAGCACAAACTTATAGAGACAGCAAAATAATGCAAGATCAGCAGAGGCACAATTGGCAATTAAGAAACAGTAAGTGAGCAGTTCATTTTAACTGTGCCAATTACTGACAGAGCTATTTACTATTTAAAAAATAAATGTGTAGCTTATTTGACTCCAACATGGCAGTTCATACATCCTAATAGTGCTGTGAGATTATGTGCTTCATTAAAGTGGATGTGAAGAAACGAATCAAGCATAAGTCTCCCCCTTGCTTTGTCCCTGCTTTATAAACACAGAGAGCAAAGACGTCACTCATTAAAACGTCAAAGTTTAATTTGTTCTAATTAATTTAACCAGTCATTTAAAAAAGTTACCCTGATGTTAAGCTGATGAACAGTGACATAAAAGGCAGCAAGAGGGCATCTGACTGGAGAGAAATATTGAAGCATAAAGTTGCTGATTTAAAGACAAGGGCTGCTCAGTGATGCTTGATGAACTGCAGATTTAAAGCTTGCATGTAATTTCATCATTTATACATGTATACATCAATCATGTATTGGGTTTGTACATGATGTGTTTTGAGAAATTATGTATTTTCATATTGTGAATCACTGGGCAAAACAAACTGAGCTATACTAACTTTGTGCTATTCAAATGTTGCATGAAAACAGTGGGTAGTTTAGTCCAAGATAAACAGGTTAGTTTGCAGTGCTGTGGTGAATTCACAGCAAAGCACTGAGTTGGACTGGTGCACAGTGACTGTGGCGCTCATGGTCAGATGTAGGTTACTGATGATGCTTAGATTCGTTAACTGAATTTCAACATTAAACCAACTACATACTTTCTAATATAAAGATAGTATAGGGGATGGACATCAGCCAGGATAGCTTGTCAAACCACGTACATCTTGTTGAGTTCAGTTGTGTAAATCCACAAAGAGCAGCAGGTCAGCTGATCACAGCCTGTACACAAAGAAAATCTACTGAAGCTCACATCAGAAATGATTGTGAGCTGTGAATCTTTTCCCTATGCAGAGCCACTACACAGTTCTTAGGGTTCTCCAAACTGCCGAATCCCACTGTAACCCCTGACTGTACTCATTTTAATGTTTAAATTTGGAGGCAAAGTCACCCTCTGCCATGTAGGCAACAGAAAGTAGTTATTTTTTAAATTATCTTTCACTGCATGTGTCCTATATAACAGACTGAAACTAAACACTTTCATTAGAATTTGAATTTAGATTTGAGGAATATTTGTATTCTCATGTGATATAATTTTATTATTATAATAATAATACAGCACAAAGTTCAGTTCCTTTGTACAAAAACGGTTAGTAGAATTTTTCTTCAAGGAGCTACAACTAAAATCTTACTTTGAGTACATTTCTAAGCCTGTACTTTTTCACTTTTCCTTAAAGAAGTTGCCTCAGTACTTCAGCTTTTACTGAAGTACTTTTTAAATAGAGGTATCTGTACTTTTACTTAAGTAAAGCAATTCTGTACTTTTGCCACCTCTGGTCATCGTTGATCAAGCACAATCATTTTGCAGGTTTGAGAGAATGTCCAACAGGAGGACATACAGTGGGGCAAAAAAGTATTTAGTCAGCCACCGATTGTGCAAGTTCCCCCACTTAAAATGATGACAGAGGTCAGTAATTTGCACCAGAGGTACACTTCAACTGTGAGAGACAGAATGTGAAAAAAAAATCCATGAATCCACATGGTAGGATTTGTAAAGAATTTATTCGTAAATCAGAGTGGAAAATAAGTATTTGGTCAATAACAAAAATACAACTCAATACTTCGTAACATAACCTTTGTTGGCAATAACAGAGGTCAAACGTTTAGTATAGGTCTTTACCAGGTTTGCACACACAGTAGCTGGTATTTTGGCCCATTCCTCCATGCAGATCTTCTCGAGAGCAGTGATGTTTTGGGGCTGTCGCCGAGCAACATGGACTTTCAACTCCCGCCACAGATTTTCTATGGGGTTGAGGTCTGGAGACTGGCTAGGCCACTCCAGGACTTTCAAATGCTTCTTACGGAGCCACTCCTTTGTTGCCCGGGCGGTGTGTTTTGGATCATTGTCGTGTTGGAAGACCCAGCCTCGTTTCATCTTCAAAGTTCTCACTGATGGAAGGAGGTTTTGGCTCAAAATCTCACGATACATGGCCCCATTCATTCTGTCCTTAACACGGATCAGTCGTCCTGTCCCCTTGGCAGAAAAACAGCCCCATAGCATGATGTTTCCACCCCCATGCTTCACAGTAGGTATGGTGTTCTTGGGATGCAACTCAGTATTCTTCTTCCTCCAAACACGACGAGTTGAGTTTATACCAAAAAGTTCTACTTTGGTTTCATCTGACCACATGACATTCTCCCAATCCTCTGCTGTATCATCCATGTGCTCTCTGGCAAACTTCAGACGGGCCTGGACATGCACTGGCTTCAGCAGCGGAACACGTCTGGCACTGCGGGATTTGATTCCCTGCCGTTGTAGTGTGTTACTGATGGTGACCTTTGTTACTTTGGTCCCAGCTCTCTGCAGGTCATTCACCAGGTCCCCCCGTGTGGTTCTGGGATCTTTGCTCACCGTTCTCATGATCATTTTGACCCCACGGGATGAGATCTTGCGTGGAGCCCCAGATCGAGGGAGATTATCAGTGGTCTTGTATGTCTTCCATTTTCTGATGATTGCTCCCACAGTTGATTTTTTCACACCAAGCTGCTTGCCTATTGTAGATTCACTCTTCCCAGTCTGGTGCAGGTCTACAATACTTTTCCTGGTGTCCTTCGAAAGCTCTTTGGTCTTGGCCATGGCGGAGTTTGGAGTCTGACTGTTTGAGGCTGTGGACAGGTGTCTGTTATACAGATGATGGGTTCAAACAGGTGCCATTCATACAGGTAACGAGTGGGGGACAGAAAAGCTTCTTACAGAAGACGTTACAGGTCTGTGAGAGCCAGAGATTTTCCTTGTTTGAGGTGACCAAATACTTATTTTCCACCCTGATTTACGAATAAATTCTTTACAAATCCTACCATGTGGATTCATGGATTTTTTTTTCCACATTCTGTCTCTCACAGTTGAAGTGTACCTCTGGTGCAAATTACTGACCTCTGTCATTATTTTAAGTGGGGGAACTTGCACAATCGGTGGCTGACTAAATACTTTTTTGCCCCACTGTATGTGGAGTTTGACATATACCAGTACAGTATATAAATACTGCTGGGAGCTTAACTTATGTAATATAAACATTATTAACAATATTATCATTAACTATGTGGCTTTAAGGTCCATTAGGTGTTTTTGAATGGAAACACTATGGACAGACAGCAAGTCAACTATTATAAAAGATACAGATATTAATAGTTATTGTAAAGCAATGTGTACTTTTACTGCAAATTGGCCCTTTTTGAGTGTATTCATCAATGCATCACATACTCAAGTAAAAGATGACATGAGATATGTCATCCATGTGTAAGAGGAGTACAGGTTTAGACGTGGGAAGTATGAGGGTGAGTTTTTTTATTTTTCGTGGAGCCTGTCAATATTAAACCAGGCACCGTTAAACTGAGGATGCAGTCTGTCTCAAGCAGAATGATGAAACATCTTTGAGATATGGAAACAGAAATCCCTCTAGCTCTCATGAGAAAAGTAGGTGTTCATGGCTTTTCTCTTTTTTTCTTCAAACTAGCTGCCTATCTTAAGATGCAGAGATATTTCTGGTCTTGTTTTTTATCTTTTAGGTTGGTGGTGAAACCCCATTCATATTAGCCTTGTAATTTCCTTGGTGTAACTGACTGTAAAAAAACGACATCATCCAGTTGTGCAGTATTTGTGATTTTTTTTATTTTATTGAAGCAACACTAGACCCGACACTGATTAATCACCTCTAACTCTCTACTCCAGTATATCTACCATTTTAAGCAGCTTCTTTTTAATAAGCTGCTTATGCAAGAAGACCCAGCGCAGTTTATGTAACAAGGCAGAAATGAACCAGTAAGTCATCAGTGGTTTGTCACTTTTAAATTAAACATACAAAGGCGGTGCTGTTATTTTTCCTTGTACTATGCTCATAATCATTTGTTTTTCACTGTTTCCCTCTGCGGGAAAACCAGACCTCATGGTAGATTTTATTAATTTATATTCACCTCTTGTTTTAAGCTACTCATTTGTATTGTAGACTCACAAGAGACAGGACTGTGTTCAACATAATGTGCACAGAGTTGAAAACAACACAAGTTTAATTAATCAACTACATAAGAAAAATCAGGTTTCTGTTACAGTCAGAAAAATGAGCCTGCTGCTTCCCAAAGAGACGTGGCTGTTGGTCACACTGTAAGCAATGCAATCACAGTGCCTTTCTGTATATTCTATCCATCATTTTTCTAATTACTTGTGACTAAAATCTGTATGTTGCAACTCTGTTGTTTTACTGTGCATTTGTAAGCTCAGTGGTCAACAGAAGAATAATAACTGCATCTTAGTTGTTCAGAAAACTTTTCAGGAACATTTAGTCATTCGTTTTTTAAATAAAGCACAGTGGAAAAACAAAATTACAATAACAAGCAGGCAGCCGTCTGAACATCTCATTCTGGACTGCAGAGGTAAGAAAAACATTGTGGGTTATTTGAAAAACCAAAATGAAATGTGGTGGAAAATTATGCTTCATATATTTGCGCTTATAAAAGAAAACTATTGACTTGGCCCAGCCAAATTCCCATTTTAAATGGAACTGACTCAAAAAAAATAAAAAAAAATACAGAAACTTCTGCCAGTTGCTGCACAAAAAATAGAGCTTTTTTTTTTTTTTTTAACAGTACTGATAATTGCTGTGGAAATGCAAGTTAATGACTATTGACAGCACTTCGGAACCATCACAAAGAAATTCCACTGGAAATTCACCCCCTGCGCCTCAGTTTAGACTGTTTGCGTGTAAATTCTATGAAGTGGCCCAAACAAACCTAAGAGCTACATCTCACACTCTACAGGTCTCCGTTAGCATGTTAAAATTCCCGACAGTATAATTTAAAAAAAAATGACTGAACAAGTGTGCCTTTGGAAGGGTTGTCAGGCAAAAAGCTTCTCTCCAGAAAGAACATGGCTTAGGTTAGCAAAGGTACATCTGAGCAAACCACAAGACTTCTGTCCTTTTGGGACCAAAGAAAAGATGTTTGGTCATAATGCACAGAGGTATATTTGACAAAAACCAAACACGGCATATTGGACAAACACCTCATACAAACTGTCAAGCAGGTGGAGGGGTGATGATTTTGGTCTTGTTTTGCAACCACATGATCTACCTGGGCACTTTGCAGTTATTGAGTAGACCAAGAATTCCTCTATATGACTAAAGTCAAATATGAGGCCATCTGTGCGAAATCTAAAGCCTGGTATAAACTGAACCATGCAACAGGACAATGATTCAAAGCACAGCAGCAAATCTACAAAAAATGTCTCAAAAAGAAAAGAATCAATGGCTTAGTTCAGATTACAAAGCTAAAATGCTGTGGCTGAACCTGAAAGCTGTGCATGAAGGAATGCCCACAAACATCAAGAACTGAACTGAATGTAGCTGAACATCTTAAAGAAAAGCAAGCTAAAATTCTCCCACAATGATGAAAGATACTGAGAGTCACACGGAAATCTTCAAGGTACTTCAAGTTACTGCTAGAGGTCTTTCTACAAGCTAGAGAATCAGGCGTGTTCTAAGATTTTCACACATTGCATTTAAATATTTGCTCAGTTTTTGTTTAATAAACAATGACACAATATAATATGTGCTGTTGTTTATCTGAGGTTGTATTTTTCATTTGAGGTTATTTTCTTGTCTTTTTATTATTATGTCTCGATTGAAAAACCTTCGAATTGAAAGCGAGGCATCTTTCTTTCTACCATAGCTGTTATTAACTATTACTGTATATTTTAATAAAAACATTAACCCATTTTAATTAAAACATGAACATTTAAATGATCTCTAGCCCTTAATAGATTTTCTTTGAGGCTGGGAACTAAAGTGACAGAAAAGAAGGAAAGACAACATTTATTGGGTGAGTTTGTTGGTCTTATATCGAGATATTACCATTTTCATTCAAGATTCTTCAGCATGATGGCAGTTGTGTCAAGGACAGCAACAATGAAAATCAGATTTACTGAACTGACCTACAAATAGATGGATCCGTGGGCGGTAAAAAAGGGCCCTTTGCATATTAATCAGCAAGATAGACAGAGAGTGCATAAAGATTAAAGATTGCATTGAGCAATAAGTTAGCCGTTCACATCACTGTAACAGGCATGCTAATCCCCAGACATTCCAGCTGATAAACTACCTAAAATAAATAAATGTAACAAATCCTAACATGTCGCAAATATGGGATCAAAGAAAAAGTGGTCACAGACAACCAGACAGCTCACATGATGCAAGGACAAAGGCTCTCTGGCACTGCAGCTCTCTTTTCACTGGCCTGAGTGCCTACAGTAATTGCTGATTGGAGTCAGCTGCCAAGGGCAGTTCCATTCAGCAGGATAGAGCGATAGACACGCCCACAGGGGCACAGAGTCCTTCTAGTGTTGTAACATTTTGAAAGCCATATTGTTTTCTAGATGGTACTAAACATTGCATTGTGAAAATGTCACAATGCAACACAAAAATGATTTAGCCAAAGGCTGATGTTGTGTGTTATTATATAATAATACTATGATGAAGTCTTGTTCACACGATTTGACTCATAAATATATTTTGACATTTTAAATCGTTACCTGCTGATACGTTAATTGAAATTATATATGTGGCGCAAAGCAACTCTTAAATAAATAATATAGATTCCACCCAACAAATGTGTGATAGGATGTTCTTCTTTCTGAACTCAGTATCATATTCCTCCATCCTCCCGGCCGACCCGCTGCTCTCGATCCTTCTCTCACACTTGTTTTCTCTCTCTGTGTCTCTGTTTGTGTGCACAACTCACAACTTGTGTTTTAGAGGTGGGTCTCCCTCCAGCTCCTGCCTGTCAGCACCCGGGCTGATTACCTCACCTGTGGGTGATTGTGTGATCAGCTGTTTTCTACTTAAGCTGGAGGAAGTCGTCCATTTCGGATTGTTAGCTAAAAGCTAAAAACATTTAGTGGAATTGGCTTCCAAATGTTTGCACTTGTGTCCACTTTGGCAAGAGACACTGCAGCTAACCTTCTGTTCCATTCTGCACATGATGTCTGGCCCTGGGTGTGAGTAATACTGTGAGAGTGATCTAGTGGAAAGAAGGATTGAGGATCTGTTTAAACTGCAGATGTCTCATGACTGTGACTGAGAAGTTAGATCTGTCTGTTTAGGAGCTTCAGCTAACCACTAAATGCAAAGTCTTTCTGTTGTCATTTTTTATTGAGTCATTCACTGTAAATAAATGCACTGAACTTTGCATTTACAAGTCTGCACTCTACGTCTACCAGAAAACCATCAACATGACATCCAGCTTCGTCCTCTTGTCTAAATATCGCTGGATGCCTTTGTTTTTTTTTGTTTTGTTTTTTTAAATATACCAGAACTCCCTCCCACACACATTTTTGCACCCACGCACAACCTACACAAGTGACCTTACTGATTTGGACACCTCATTAACTTTGTATTTAAGTTTGCTTAATAAACTACTTCCTTAAACTGCTGAATAGTATATCCATCCCATTATCACTGTCTCACGAGCAAGGTTGTGACATTGCAAAAAGTAGTTGAACACGTGTGGATGGATATATATATATACACACACACACACATATATACGGAGCCCCTCTAATGACATGGTCCAAAAAATAAATTGTGGCCAAAAAATACTACTTCGTGGGCACGAAATGGGTATAATGTACCGACGAAATATTTATTTGTGGCCACGAAATACTATTTCGAGGGCACGAAATAGGTATGACGTGCGCACGAAATGCTAAAAAAGAGACATTTTTATTGTTAAGGAAACTTTGTTGCAGTAGCTACCCAGAGAATAAACCCACCCTTGTGAATGTAAATGTGAACGTTTTTCATCTATTGTGGATTATGAGGAAACCTCAAAGTTACACACTCCGATAAAACCACAGTCATGCTCCAAGAGTATGGCTATAGGGATTGTGCATTGATTAGATTACTTTCTGAAGAGAAACTAAAGTCAGTTATATTAATGTTAGATTAAATGTCTGTCACAAGTTTGTTTCTCATTGTGTTTTTCAATTTAATCACCAACCTGCTACTAATACTGACTAGTCAGGGACATTATTAATACAAAGCTCTGGAACTGTTTCTCGTTCACGTCTCATCTCTCGCTAACCTGCATATAAGTGTGCAAAGATGCACAGCGCTGGAACAACTTCTTCCATTTGATCAGCAGAACTGTATCTGGCCTGCTAATTTACAATAGGTTACAACAGATTGCATTAGAAACAGTAATGGATGGCATCATTGTGTCTGAAGACTCAGAACGTGTTAGCACTTGATACCCAGAAAATGGACACTTAAGCACAGGTACTTAACTGAAAAGACAGGAATGGAAGAAGAAGAAAGGATAAACAGAGAGAGAGAATACATAACAATATTCTTATGTGCTCTGACTGCTGAGAGTCTATTTTCTCTAAAAGAGGGACCACAGCTTGAATCACAATTAGCTTCTTTCCACGTTCATAAACCACAACATCAAAGTGCCTCCATCCTGCAAACTGAAATGGACTGAAGGTGGATTCATAGTGACAGCGAGATTATGCTGGAGTAACAAGCAGCAGGAGAATGTTTGTTCAGAATAGGAGTAAAAATAGACCCATGGCTGTGCTGATACACTCCAAAGAGCAGTATCCCCATAATATTTAGCATAATTAAGATTTTAGTTTTAAGAATACCAGTGTAAGTGACTTTAAGTTTAAAACAACAGCCTGTTGTGATCTACTTCATATGTTTTTATACACCACTGCATTTAAACACTAGCTGTTATTAATTTCTGGCTCTTTTCCACAGTATGCTTGTCCTGTCTTCCTCCTCCTCACTCCCAAACAGGTGTCGGCAGATGTCTGCCCTCCCTGACCTTGTTTCTGCCAGAGGTCTCTTCCTGTTAAAAGGCAGTTTTTCTTTCCCACTGTCGCCCAAGTGCTTGCACATACTGTAGGGAGTCATGTGATATCTTACACACACATGACTCAGGTACAGAGGATGGAATTATTGCTCTAAATCCACCAACCTATATCTCCCTTTCTTTTGGAATTATCAGCTATCTGAAACATTCTAGTATTCTTCTATTGGCATGTGGAGGGTTAATCTTTTATGTTATCACTGTGCCATCATTGTGACACTAATCAGAGAGACTGATGAGTAGACACATAGATGAACTGATTTGGTTGCTTTTCTAATGACTACCAGATGTTCTAGAATTCATGCACTTGGTGCAGCATTTTGGGAAAATCATAACCATTTCTAACCACTTCTTCAATCAGCGGAGTAATGTGTGAGTGTTGAATGAATAATAATTGCTTATTTGATGGAAGAATAATCGCCAGAAAAGCATCGAGTAATTTCTCTTTGGCCTTTGAAAAATTTTCACATGAAGCGTGTGGGTGGAGTCTAATTACTTGTATGAGATTAGATGATCAACATATCTGAATTAAACAGTGCACACTGGTTACCATTGCAATGTTGTATATTTCATACCTCACACATATTCAGCTCTCTCTCTTACATGAGTACGCAATCCAGTTTAATGTCTACATACAATTGCAACCTTCCAGTGCAAAAGTTCATAGTGCACTGAGGAACAGAGTGTGGCCTAACAGCCACTGATGCATAGCATGTCTATCCATGTGATCATTATCCCTACCGTCAAGCCAAACAGCCAGACTGAGCCTCTTTCGTTGTTGAGTGTCAGGGCTGTAACGGACCAACAGACAGGGGCGTGGGCTAAGACAACTGCCATAAACAAAATACAACCCAGCAGGAAACCAACCAAGATGAAAGTAGTCTGAGACACCACTTCTGTTCCCACCGGGGTTCTTAAACTTAGAAAGGACAGAGTAAGAGTTACATGTTACCTGCCTTGCCAGTTCATCTAGCATCTAGCACAGGGGTGGGCAACTCCAGGCCTCGAGGGCCGGTGTCCCTGCAGGTTTTAGATGTGTCCTTGAACCAACACAGCTGATTTAAATGGCTAAATTAGCTCCTCAGCGTGTCCTGAAGTTCTTCAGAGGCCTGGTAACGAACTAATCATGTGATTCAGGCGTGTTGACCTGAGGTGAGATCTAAAACCTGCAGGACACTGGCCCTCGAGGCCTGGAATTGCCCACCCCTGATCTAGCATGTCACCAGTGTATGAAAGAGAAACCATGGTGCCCAGAAAAAAACTACAGTGCATAGGCATAGGAAGAATATGCAAACACAGAAAGCCTTAGGAAGATTTAAACCCAGAATCTTTGAGATAACATTGCATATTTCTCTGCTGATGGTTATCCAAGAGCTGCAGTGCCACTTTATTAATCAGGCAGATTAGGTGAGAAGACAGTTAAATAGCCAGTTGAATCTGAACCATGAGATTTTGGTGTGAGTGTTCATCTTTGTAAAGTTGTCTGAAACATGTCAGTCATCTAATGTTTACAAATTTTCATAAAGCTGAGTTTGAGAAATTCTCATCGTTACAGGAGAAATTGTCACAAATGACTGAAATTATTATAAAGTTCTCCCAGATTGCCTTATGGAATGCCTAAGTTCACTTCAGCAATTAGTGTCCAACACTAGGACTTCACGCCAAAATAAATTCATTTTTACTTGGAAATTGATACTTTGCACCTCACAGTAGGCTAACAGGAAATGTGTAAGACACACACACACAACTGGGCCTATTGGCTATGAATTACTGCATTAACGCAGCATGCTTCAATAGAGCACTCTTCAAACAGACAGCCTTTTCAGGAATGACATTCTGTGGCTTGTCCTCGTTGTGGAGGGTTTTGATAATCAACAAAAATCAAATCAGCTGTCTTCTCCCTGATTGTTGTTACATGTACTGAATGTACTGAAACTGACTTTGGATTTTAATTTACCCAAACTTTAAGTGAAATATCTGAGATATAGACTTTCCAATCTTAAGAGCCACACAGTTAAAACAAGCAGCTTGAAATATTTCACATCACATGTAACGTATATAGAAAAATTTTAAAAGTGTATCTTTTTAAATCAAATCAAAATAAAGAAGTATTTCTTAAATTATATTCTGATATATTTTGAGAAGCACTGGTATCACACTTGCTGTTTGCCTTTAGCCTTATTAAGCTCACCAAGTTTCTGAATATTAAATACCTCACATTCCCGTTTCCCATCGCTGGAATGGTTTCATTAGTAGTGCAAGATATAAACAGCCTTTATGCAAGCTTCTAAAATTTAATCACAAACATATAAGACCAATTACCTCTAAAAATGATTGTAAACTCATACAAGGAGGATGTATAGTGGCAAGACTTGATTTTCATGTGTTCATGTTTTCTCTTTCTCATTGGATTCCCTTCACCACACATAGTGGAGGCAGATGACCACTCTAATTCACTTTTAGATAAATTACTTTATTAGTAATAGATAAGTAAGTTCATCTTACTTAAAGTATATGATCCGAAAGTATATTGTAATAAATAGTTTTTATTTCCCTTCATAGGTATTGAGGCGTGATCACAGTACACAGAGCAAAAATGTGTCTTTGCACATCAATAAGTGTTGTTTGTTTGTGAGCTATGATGATTTAACTTATACCATCATTCACACTTTAAAGCTGTATAAAAATTATTTACTTACCAGTGGTGTAATATTAAGTAACCATAACACCTATGTTTGAGTCACGATTATACCATTCATGTCCGTAGACACATTTTCTGGTGCAAAGAAGAAATATTACAATGAAATGTAGCAGAACCGTGTAGTTTTGCATTTTAAGTCCCTCATTCCTAGTTATTGCATGTCAACTAATACATATCTTTTAAGGTAATCAGATTTATTTAAGATACCTTTGATGGGTTAGATAGGAACTTCCATGTTTACAGTCATTAAGTCCCAATATTAAACATTGTTACCTACAAACTAAGAAACATTAAAAATGCTATTTGGTAGTATTAATTCCATCATCATAATATGATAACAGTATCCTAATATTTTAAGGCATCAGCAAATATTACCTTTTTATTATGAGTTTACTACCACAAGTCAGTATATCAAAATGTTAATGCATATATATTACCCACATTGTTAGGTTATCACACTGTTACTCATATAATACTATATCAAGAGCTATTGATATATGATCATTACTTGGATATTATTAATTGAGTGGTAATAACTTGCTATTTTCATGTTATTACTTTGTTTACATCAAATTACCCCAATATTACCACATCATTAACAAGCTGCAATAGAAAATATTTCCAAATCCAATGAGAGTTATTAACTTTATTCTGTCAATGAACATCTCTATCCTGATGGGAGTGTCATCTTTCAGGCTAACTATGTCCTCAACCTCAGAGGTGAGTGGTTTAACAAGCATGACAGCGATGCAAATTGTGAACTTTAGCGTTTACAGTCACCAAAGCTCAACCCAGTTAAATAGCATTTTGCATTGATGTATTATACAGACCTCTCCCCCATCGTCATCAAAGCACAAAATGAGAGACTGTAAGAATAAAACTCACTCTCTGCAGTACTGTTTCATGAAAACGATGATCTTGTACAATGAATCCCAGGTGACAGTAAACAGTGTTCAGGTGGCACGTGTTGGCTGAACACCTTACTCAGACACTTGGGGTAAGTGGATTTTCAGTAGTTGTGTTATATATTACAACAGTCTATCATGTGACAGGTTGGCTGGATTAACCAGAGGGGGGAAGAAAAAAAAGAACTTGAGGTTGGGAATAAAACTCTTATCACTCTGCACTGCATTATTTATCAGTAGGCATTGTGTAGAAAACAATGTATAAATCCATAAACTTTGCCATGAGCAGTTTCATATAGGATCTGTTTTCTTTCTGCTAAGTTTACAGCAAGCTGTCACTACAGATCAGCTAAGAGGGACAACATTAATGTTTGCAACCTGTACACTGTCACAGAGATGAGCCTTTATTCACATGAGAATGCATGTTTCCTTTACAGAGTAAAACTCAGGCTAATTATTTTATCAATATTACTATTATTATTATTTAATCTTTTTAGAAAACCTGACAATTTGAGCATCAAAAAGGAATTATAAAAGAGGCAAGCATAATATTGTCTGTTCCCAGGAATGTGTACTTTAGTGTTTAACAGTGTTGGGCAGTCTAGACTGTGGACACTACAGACAAATTTATGTACATTTGTTTTTAATGAACAGCATTTACAAGCCAAGGAGCATACACAATTTCTACAGAAAACAGAACAAAGAATAGAAGAGAAAGTTTGAAGTGAGAAGAGTTTGACTGAGGTTTAACAGATCTAGGTTACATATGTGAGGTCAATGAACCTCTGCTTCTCTAATACCTGGCATTGTCATTAAAAGCTCACAATATTTTTATCTTCTTCACTATCTGTTTATATTGTTTTTCTCCAGCATTTGGAAAAGTTAAATGAAAAATCAGGTCTAAATGTGAATTTTTATAATTCAGCAAGGACATAGTCCTCATAGAGGGCAGCATGGTGGCACGGTGGCTAGCACTGTTGTCTCACAGCAAGAAGGTCCTGAGTTCAATTCCCCCACCAGGCCGTGGTCTGTCAGTGTTTGCATGTTCTCCAGAGTACATATACTCTGTGGTAAACATGTCTCTGTTTTATATCAAATATATATGAATGTTCTTCTTAATTTTTTATTGTACCAGCAGCAACAGACCATTATGATACAGAAAGTCAAGAGCATCATTATGATGACTCATCACGAAAAATTTTATTCTTATAAGAAAAGTAATTTCAAAAGAATAACACATTAAACTCTAGTTGCATCTTCAAGACCATAAAAAAAAACATTAGCAGAAGCTTCTCTCTCCTGTTGACCTATAATTGCAGAACAAAACATTAAAATTATAATCCCACTTGAAATTATTTTTATTTGTGAGAAAGAATAGCTCAGCTTTTGCTGTGAATAAAGACATTTGTTTTACACTTAAGAGCCTGGGAGAAGTCTATATATATAAGATCTATAAGCAACAGTTTCTGGGGTTTTTTGCTAAACCCTGAGCATCTGACCTGTTCTCTTGTGGATTGTAAATATTATTATGAGGTTGTATTGCCTGACTTTTATGCTACCTACTATCATATTCGAAATGGACATGGAAATAGACTGTGTTTTCCACAGATTAATTCTGATTAAGTGATTAACTTCTCAAGTCTAAAAAAAAAATGTCTAAAAGTTCTGCTGTGTGTTGTATGGACACTGTTGTAGTGTTAATTCAGTGCTGAAACAAATAACTTTGTATCACACGTCAAACTTTACTGTTTATCACCAACTTGTTATTCAGTGCACACTATAATTAAGCTAATTGAAAATCATTGCCACCACCCAGCAAGCAACTGAGTGGTCAGCTTTTTAAGCTTGTTGATTAGAAGGCTTATCTGATTGCCTACAACCCCCTGGTTTCCTCAAACAAGGAATTATCTTGTTGCTGATCTATGGTCATTATACAAAAGAAACATATCTGAAGAAACTTCAGAGGGTTTTTTTTTTTTTAACAAACACTGTTCATATATCCATATATCCATTTATATATCTGATTATATTTGTGCTCCAAGCTGATTATAAAAAATGAGCTCAACACATTTGCCTTTAGTTTAGGACATTGGGATTATGTGCAAAATTAATTTACTTGTAGGTTTTAACATTATGTTGTTGTTTTTTTTGTTTCTTTTGTTTTGTTTCAATCAGGAGAACTCGGGCACCCAGCTTCATTTAATGAATAATCCATCTAAATCTGCAGACATGCATTCATTTGAACAGAAAACACATTGTTTGGCTTATAATTGATCTATTATGCCATTTATTTTGCAAATATCTTTCCTTCCAGAAAACAATTATTTAAAACATGTTGAAATTTTAAATGTAATGTACTGACCTGGTGTTTAAAATCATGACAGAATAAATACAACATTTCTTATCGATCATCTGTCTTGTACATCAGAGCTGTGACTTTGGGAGACTTTTCACATCTGCTTGTTGACAGTCTTCACCTTCTGCATCTTTCTCCAAACGATATTGTGCCAGTACTAAATTACATTATTCAAATGCCTTCATGCATATGCATGGTGAGGTATTATGAGTCCAATCCATATTTTTTCATTTTTAAATTGATTGTAGTTATAACAGAATGAGACAAACACTTAAAAAAGAAAAAAAAAAGATAAAGATTGTTTTTACAACCCTCTGCTTTAATAAAACAAATATGCTGCTAAAACTTAACTTCCCTCTTGTCTTCTTTTTTGTCTTTATTCTTTCCTATATTGTGTTTCTATTGGACAGAATCAGCCATGTCTCATCCATCAGGCATCTTCCTTTGTCTAATGACTAAGTGCATGTGAAGTAAGTAAGAAAATAAGTGAAGTCTATTTATATTGCACATTTCACTGACAAATGTCACAAAGGGCTTCACAAGAAAAGTAATACGATAGAAAGCAAAACACAACACAAGCATAAATGCATTATAAAAGCATTTAAGATCTGGTCTGATTAAAAGCTTTGTGAAATAAAAATGTCTTTAGCTGCTTTTTAAAAGTCTCCACAGAGTCCAAACTAGAAATAGAGACAGTGCATTCCACAGTCTGGGTGCAACAACTTGGATCGGTCTCCTCGAGTTCTGAAGCGTGTGTGGAGGACCACTTAAAGGTTTTAGTGGACTTTAAAACAGGGGTTATATGAGTTCCTCTGTTACATTGAGTCAGTAGTGTCATGGCAGAGATTTGGACAACCGGTAGACTAGCAAGCCCTTTCTTGTTGAGCAAAAGTAAAAAGATCATTACAATAGTCCAATCTTGTAGAGACAAAAGCATGAGTTGACACCATTTATCTAAGCTTTGAGATGTAAATGGTAAATGGCCTATATGTGTATAGCACTTTACTAGTCCCTAAGGACCCCAAAGCGCTTTACACATTCAGTCATCCATCCATTCACACACTGGTGATGGCAAGCTACATGTAGCCACAGCCACCCTGGGGCGCGCTGATAGAGGCGAGGCTGCCGAACACTGGCGCCACCGGGCCTTCTGGCCACCACCAGTAGGCAACGGGTGAAGTGTCTTCCCCAAGGACACAATGACTGAGACTGTCCAAGCCGGGGCTCGAACCAGCAACCTTCCGATTACAAGGCAAACTCCCAGCTCTTGAGCCATGATCGTTCCACAAATGAAAAAGGCTGTTTTTTATGTTAAGTTATGCTCCAAGGACAAATCTTAATCAAAAGTTGGTCTTTAATGTCGGATATTGCACTATTCGATGCGATAATCAAAGTTTCAGTTTTATCTGGGTTTAGCTTTAAGTAGTTGCTATTCTACCATTGCTTTACGTTTGTAAAGCAATTAATCAAAGCGACCAGTTTGTAATATTCAGAAGGCTTAAAAGAGCAGAATAACTGAATATCATCGGCAAAAAGATGACAAGACATATCACTAAACTGCTGTATTATCTGGTCTAACGGAAGACTATATATTAAAAACAAAATAGGTCCCAGCATGGAGTCTTGAGGGACTCCACATAGTAGCTCTCTAGATTCAGTCATAATCTAGTTTGCAGCCACACTAAAACTCCTACCAGACATGTAGGATGAAAACCACTCCAAACAGACCTGAACATCCCACCCAGATCCCTCAGTCTGTTTGTCAAGGTAATAAGATGTGTCAAAATGTCACCTCCTTATTAGAGAATCCCACATTCACAAAAACACTGATCTTCCAAGAATTCAGGTAAAGCATATTAGCATGATGATTCCTAGATGACCGTATTGCAATGAGAAGCCTTCTTAGGACAGTTACTTCAGTAGTAATATATCTTGATGCATGCTCAATCATCCAGGTAAGTAAATCCCAAAAGGTTGTTTCTGTTCCTCTGGGTTTTCAGCGGGAGAAACGTTTCGCCATCTTACAATGCTGTGATTGCAGCCATTCCCCAACTCTCTGTGAATGCCACTCATTGGTACCAAGTCTTTGATCAATGGGCTTTGATCAGTAAATCAATGGTCATCTGCATATTAATGATCAAGGAACTGACCTCCCAGCCCACTGTTCAATCAGTGGTGATAGTTTCAGTCATTTTGCAATGTACTCTTTATAAGGTTGGGGAATTATGCAGTCAGCTGAGACTGAAGAAGTCACTTGGATGAGTGACGAAACGTTTCTCCCGCTGCGCTACGTCCAGATGAACAGAATCAACCTTTTGGGATTCAGAAGTAATATGTTCCAGTCAACTGAAAAAAATTACTTAAAGGTAAAAGAAAAATAATCCATTCAGCTGTTCATTAAATGTTAAAATCTCTATTTTAACAACTCGTTCAGCAATCTCAGTGGACTGGATAAAGACACATTAGCAGGCTCTAATCATGTAAAACAGTGGTTTCTGTGACTGCTGTAAGAACTCCCCAAAGCCCCTCCCAGTGACTTCCAGTTTCAAACAGCCAGCGATTTTTCACAGTGCCTTTTTCTTCACTTTCACAGTGCTGGAAGTGTGGAAAGTGCTAGAAGTGTGGTTTCCCATTGTCACCTATTAAGCTATTAGCAACAGAACAAGTTTTGTAACATTGGAAAGTATAACGCATATTCTAAAACTATTTTTGTCATGCGCTCCAGTTGGAATAGTTTGTTAAAATACTAAATTCAAAATGCAAGTATGATCAATTTAATTGCTAAAAAATATCATTAACTACATGCCATCGGTGATAACACTGTAAGGCTTTAACATCTGATTTAATATACTCTAGATTGGTGTTTTTCGTATTGTTTTAACAGTCGGAAATTCAACAAAGTAGTAGGACTGCATGTTTGGCTAGTTAGCAAACTTTTCATTATTTGAGATAAGATAACATCGAGTGAAGGTTATGTTAGGACTTGCATTAGAATGAAAATACAATTACAACTGGAATAACATAAATTTTTCTTTTTTCTTTTTACTGATTTTCTCTTGCCAGTGACTTTGAGACAAGTTTTCCTTTATAAAAGTGAAATATATATATATATATATATATATATATATATATATATATATATATATATATATATATATATATATATATATATATCAGCCTGAGCAGAAAGGGCCAAACCTCTCTCCCTAAATATAACATGTTTGTGGGAAGTGATGACCTCTTCAATGTAAGACTACAGAGGGGGGAAAGGTTATTTGATCCTCTGCTTAAGTTTGCTCACTTCCAAATAAATGAACTGTCTCTAATTTTTATGGCAATTTAATTTTAATGGAGAGTCAGAATATCAATCAAAGACTGATTTGATCCCCAAATAAAACATTTCTTAGTTCTTGGTGGAGAAGCCTTTGTTGGCAATATGTGTCCTATTTCACCACTGCTTTGTTGTCTTGGAAGTGTGTTTTGGGTCATTATCATTCTGCAAGACCCATTCACAAAGCATCTTCAGTATTGTGGCTAAGAAAAATAGATTCTCATCCAAGACTTGGCCTATCAATGCAGAGAAGTCATCCTGTACCCTTAGCATGAAAACAGACTCAAAGCATACTGGTTTCACCGCTATCCAAACACAGTAGGTTGAGTTGATGCCAAAGAAAGATTTTGGTTTCATCTAAACATAGCACTTTCTCCCAATCCTTCTTCGAATCATTTAGAAGGCACCATCTAGCTCCAGATTGAGGGTGAGTGATGGACATTTTATATTCCTTCCATTTTGGAACAATAGCAATTTCTTGTAGCCCATTCCTGCCTTGCTCACGTCTACAATTTTGTCCCCGATGTCCTTTGACAGCCTTTTGGTCTTGCCCATGTTGTATACCTGTACTTTATATGCATGATGAGTTGAGATCAAGAGTATCTTTAATTGATTTAATTTGATTGATTGATTGTAATCAGGAGCCAAGAGTCGGCCTGGGCTGTAAGTGCTTAACCGTAAGTGCTTAAACACTTATTTCAGTCAATAACATGCAATCAATTCATACCTTTTATGTAAGGTGTTTTTTTTTTTCCCTTGGATTTTTGGTTGAAAGTTTTTCTCCAGTAACATCATACTGCCATAAAATTAAAGACTCTTTATTTATGTAAGTGTGGGAACTGACAATTTCAGCAGGGGATCAAATAATTATTTCTCCCACTGTAATTGGAGTTTCTATAAAATATATTTCAATATATATAAAATATTGAAATACTAATGCCCCGTTTCAGAGATTATGTTTTTAAGGCTATGTTGGGTGAATGGATAGATGTATGAATGAAAAATCAATTTGCATTTTTTTCTTATTCCTTTCTTAAAGTGAAACAGGTGACTGAATAATTTGTTAGTAATTTGTGTTTGTCAGTCCAGTGAGAAATTTTGTTCTGGGATAAAGGATAGAGACATCTGAAAAAGTGAAGAATAAAAAAATGTGTTACTAACAACTTCCATTCTTCCCTGCAAACAATTTATGAATACTGTACAGTGCTCCATTTAAACATGTATAATTTGAAATTACATTGAACTTTCCTCTGTATTTCAAAATTCAATTAGGGGAAAACTATTTAAGGGAAACTAAGGTTTATTTGTTTAAAAAAAAACTGTGATAGTTTCAACCCTTGAGCAACGTAGTAATGGGATTTAGAAACGAAACCAAACTGAGTCCATGACCATCTGAGCCCCCAGCACTTTAATCACATAAGCTCATTCTGCTAGAGACAATGGTTTCAAAAGGACAATAATAAACACTAATTAGATTTTCTACTATAATCCTCTGAAAGTACATTAGCTACTGTCTTTACAAATGTAAATGAAGATGTGAGCCATCTTGAATAAACTACTTTACCTTTTACTGAGAGTAATATATAGTTGTTCTGACAGAAGGCATTACTATCCCTGAGGAGACCTGCACCATCTAAAGCCGCTCTGGGAGGTCTGTGTTTTCTATAGAGGGGAGCCTTTCTTGGTACTTACTAATTATAAAGGGTGACTGACGCCTGAAAGCAGGACACAGCTTAGACTGAAAGAGGGAAAAATCTCTCAGACAAAACAGATTAATTATTTAAGGTGTGTGACATCTTTTCCCACACTGTTTCCATTTCTGTCTGCATTCACCCTGATGTGTAGAGTTGGTAATTCCAAGGTCTAACTTTGTCAAGATTAAGATTTGATTTTAATAATTAATCAAATAAATGTTTTAATTTATATTTAACATTAATCTGTAGAGAACTGTTAAAAAAAATGTCTCTTTACACCAACCCCAGTCTATCACTGCTGACTCAGTCTATCACTGCTGACTCTCCAGTTTTACAAGTTGAATTAAAAGTATGTTTGGAATTTGACTTATAGGTATTTGTTGTTTGTAGTAGCATTGTTATGTATGCCACCTGCCAAAAGCACAAAGGAAAAAATCATGTTAGAAGTTAACACTCATTTCTGTCTGCATGTTATTTCCAAAAAGTGAAGAAATGTAAATTATTTTGCACATCATGGGGCAAAATAACTTTCAGAAAAAAAGAGAGCGGTAAAGAAGTAAAAAACAGGTTTATGTACATTGGATTATGGCTCCTATGTCAGCCGCTCGAAGGGAAGCAACATTTGAGATGCTATAACATTGCTGCACTTCAATTATGTTTTTTTTATGTAATGATGTTGCGGTTATGATTATATACACAGATCAAAACAGAAATATTGTTCTCAAAATAAAGAGAGACAGCAGGCCATCGCATTCAGGCTTCTCTACAAAACGAATGTAAATAAACTGAACAAATGAAACTGAAATTGGTATCACCCTTTTTAGAAAAGAAAGAAAAATAAAACCCACAATGTAAGCTCCACCCCCCAAGTTTCCATACAATAACGTCAACCTGGTATCATGACCTTATCAGAAAACAATAACTGGGCTTTAATTTCGCTTCTATTTTCTTAATAAATTGCAATTAGTAGTAGATGTGATGGCAGCTGATGACATAGAAGGAAAATTAACTGTGATGTTGAATTTAATAATACTAAAAAAAGAAATTGCTTTTTTAATGGCTTCCACCTTTTTTGTCATCACTGCGTTTGACCATCTCAGGATCACAAAGGAGGTCATTGTGTCTCAAATTCTGACAAAAAGGGGAGATGCAATCTGGACTGTAGATTTGGCAAATTCCATTTTTTCTTTTGAACACCTTGTACTTTGGGGGACTAAGATCTCTACCGCCCAACACTGTCTATTAGGGTATGCCATAGGGTATAACAGTGACATAAGGTTACATAACACAAGCTTACAATGTCCTGGACTTTGTAATTAGTTGTTAAATTATTTGCCACATCTGAATAAACATTTGCTCAAGCAGCTAAGGCACACAGAGGCTACTGATGCAAAGAACCTTGAAAACACTCCTACTGTCATTTGAGATGGCTGCAATCAGCTAAGCAGTGAAAAAACATGTGTTCAGGGTCTTCAAAAGGTCACTTGGCTATTATCCTAATAACAACAATTGCTAAACCAGCTTAAAAACCTAAATTAAACTTTTGTTACTGTAAAGTCACAATTGAGAAGTGATAATGAGGAAATCAAAGAGACAAAACAAATCAGCTAGTTTACACTTCAAGTCACCAAGATTGTCTGAAATAGAAAAAGACAGTTTTCGCATGTATTTTTACCTGCAGTATTAACACAAAGACGTGTTGATGCCACCTGGGAGTTTCTGTTCTTGATGAAATATGTTGCAAGAACATTACTGCAGCACACACTGAATACAAATGGAACAAATACTTCTTGAAACACACTCAAGGTTACTGGAAGGAATGATGGAATAAAGAAAGCAAGACTGTACAACACCCAGTTCTCTAATACAGCAATCAGTCTTCTTTAACAGCACCCTTTTCCCCCTTTATTGGGCTATTTTTTTTTTATCCCCTAGTCTTTCAGTATTGACCAATGGGAGTCATGCCAGAAAGATTTATTCTACAAACTGCCCACATAAAAAATGTGTTCTTACTATAGAGCAAAATTGAAAGAGAAAAGTGTATAAAAATATCTGCCTATGTCTATGCCTTGTAGGTGGGTATCTATCACACATCTATTTATATATATATATATAATCCATGACCTACCTATCTCTCACACACGCAAACACTTCATGGTGACTTGTAGCATTGCCATACAGTTGGCCTCTATTGTTGTCCTCCACAGTCCCATTGAGTTCTTATGGATGTTATTGTTCTCTATTAGCATTGCACAGTGGCAAGCATGGATGGAGCATTGAGTCGTTAGGCTTACTTGGAGTCAATCCCAACGGCTCCTGGTCTTAAGAGACTGAGTTGAACTGTCTTGACTGTTGTGCCTACTCAGCTTGGTTGCTATGATGACTGTCAAGAGTTTCCATGTTGTGGAAAGCAGCTATATGTGCATTCCCACTGATTAATTACATAAATGAACTAGAGATGGCACGATACCACTTTTTTATGTCCGATACCGATACAGATATCATAAATTTGGATATCTGCTGATACCGATATGAATCCGATATAGTGTGTTTTTTAATCAATAAAACAGTTTTTTAATATCTTGCTGCTTTTTGTATAAGTTAATACTCAAGTTAAAAAAAAACAAAACAAACAAACACTAAAGCTATTCTGTTATACCTGTATGCAAAAAATACACCAACCCAAAATATCCAAAATATTTAATAGTTCAGCAATACTGATCAATCTAATAAACTTAAACCTACTCCATCCTCCCTATTCTGGTATTTTAAAGAGTATGCAACCTAACTAATAGGGTTCTAAAACTCCCAGCAAAAAAAAAAAAATAGGGAACCCCCCCTGCTTAATCAACGTAATCAATTTTAATTTGATGCAGTGTGGAAAAAAATGCACAGAAATAAATTATTTTTCAAGAATAATTAAATAGATTCAACATCTTCTTTCAGCAGAATTGCAGACTGCACAGATGGTACCTTCCCAAAGGAAAAAGTACTATAGCTTACTAGGGTATATTAGACTTAACAGTTACTATATAACTATATAATGCACCTTAGAACACACATGCATCAACACTACAATGAGCGGGTGGAGGGAGGTTTGGAGTCCTCTCTCACCCCCATTCTCTGCAACCTGCTGGAGCGGGGGAGCTAGGAGGAGGAGTTGGCCGTCCGACTGCGGTCTGGAGTGTGGGGCCTCCCTGCTGCTGCGGAGTCGGGGCGGTCTGCCTCCCCCCACCGCAGGGAAAAGGGTAACACCACCTGGGTCTGGGTGCAGTTCCCCCCTCCAGGGGCAAGGGTACCTAGACCCGGTTTGTAGAGTATGCTTGGGGAGTGTGATCGTGTGTACAGCGTCTCTTTATGTCTGTCTCCACGTTGGTTGAGTGTGGAGTAGGTGCATATGAGAGCATGAGGGTGGGAATGGATGTTTGTATATGTGTGTGCCTGTATTTCTGTGTCTATATGTCAGGTTGGGTGTCAGGCGCCACCTCTCTGGGGACATCTCAGGCCCTCCAAGGTTTGGAGGCCTATCTCCACCCACCACCACTTCCCCATGCCAGTGGCGGACGACTCCCTCAGACATCGGTGCGTTGGTGGTTCTTTGTGTCCGGGGATGGGCGTCCAGGTACCACACCGGCTCACTCCTTGGCGGCCGCTTATCGGGGCCTGGAGCCTGGGGCTCGCTCGGGCCACTTCGGAGGTGGGGTGCCCCCGGCCTCTCGGCCTGGGGCTCGGTCACTCAGGCACGGCTGGCTGCCGGCGGAGCTCACGGGCGCGTCACTGCAACTCCCCCTGGCTTCTGCTCCGCGGCTGCTGAGTGAGCCCTCATCTGGGACTCTCCTCAGCTGTTTCTAGGACAGTGGCGCGGCTGCCCCTCTGTTGGTCTTCCTTGGTCTCTTGTGTTCTGAGGGCCTCTGGATGTCTGGAGTTTTGATCTCCTCCATACCTGCTTCATGCCCTGGAGGACGGGGCTGTGGCCCCCCCACACCCTCTAGCAGATCATTACATGAAGGAACCTTTTAAAAAAAAAAACAAGCGCGTCCATGCTCACAGGTGTACACACGGGTGATCACACCCACAAACTACACCCTTTTTGGCTCCTACCTCAAAGCACACTGTGTTCTGTTGATCTTACGTGCTGCACAATAATGTTTAATATTTAGTATTTACTGTCATATTCCCATATATCATTGTGATGTTGTTTATTCTATTACTCTTGTTCTCTTCTGCTTGTTTTCTTTTTTCTTTCTCAGCAGGTGATCCAGGTGATCAATATATGCATTTTTTTTTTTCTGCTCATTCTGTTGGTTTTTGTCTTTTGCCCTTCTCCCCCGTCCCTCTTTTCAGCTGTTTCTCTTTCCCTCTTTCTTTCTCCCCTTCTTTCCCCCAGTCAAGTCTGTCCCGTATTCAGTAAGTGAAAATAAAATAAACAATAAAAGGTGAATCAAATGGACCATTACGGCAAGGCTGGGATGGTCAATTTGGTAAAGTAAATCCGTTGGGCATCTTTCTTTGCCTTTAGACAACAATTCTGATGGCAAAAGAGCCAAACGGGACAGGCGCAAAAAAAACCCAAAAAAAAAAACAGTTACTATATACAGTAATGGACTTCTATACATTTTACATCAGATCAAAACTTTGGGTGTAAGATTCGGATAATTTTTTATTAAAAGCTAGACATTTTAAATGAGAATAAGAAAGAAAAGTATGTCTTTGTGCCCCCTTTTCCCTGTTCATGCCCTATCGGCCCCCCTGGCTAAACTTTGCTAGATCCGCCCCTGCACAGTTACCAGCCGTCAGCTACGTAGAAAAGGATCCTGGTAATATTAAGTAATATTAGTAATATAATATTAAATATTAAATAATATTATTAAAGTAATATTAGTAATATTAAAGTAATAAAGTAATAAAGTAATATTAAATAAATTCTAACAACAGCTTATCAAGCTTAAACGTGCTGCTGTTGTTCAGCCGCTGGTTTCCTCTTTCTGGCGCGAAGTGGGCCAAAAACAAACAAGAGAGACGGACTCGCGACAGAAAAGCCGATCAGCTGATCATTGATCAGTTTCATGATTGAAGTAGCAGCAGGAGAGGGGGAGAGAGAAGAGGCAGTCGCTCCATATATCGGATGTTAAGCTTAACGCGGGAATGCTTTACAAACATTCAGAGATGAACTTACACACTTGCTTTACTTCTCTCTGGGATCACTTCCACGGAGATGAAATGCTGGATTGGTAGCGAGGCTGCAAATACACACAGCCGCTCTATCACGTCATGCACACTGCTCCGACGTGCTACGGTTATGAGCCGAGTTATGCCATGTCGCAAGTTTTGTGAGGTGCTTTTTTGATATTTAATGGATCGGATTACATTTTTTATTTCTCTCCGATATCCAATCCAGTAATTTACGTCAGTATCGGACCGATACCGATACGTAATATCAGATCGGTCCATCTCTAAAATGAACACATAATAGGTACAGGTCCAACAGTGGGTTCACACAGTCATAACTGTGTGCATCAGATTATTTTTTCCTCCTTCCATACTGGTTTCCTTTGTTCTTCGGTTGTGATTATCTACAGTTAGATATCAAAGTGGAAGTTCTTGTGAATCCACAGCAGGAGACAAAAACACAGCACATCTAAGGTAATGAACAGTTGCTAGGTAATGTAGAACTTAATCTTAATTTAAGGCAAACACCACATGGATACAGATAATTATACGCAAACTAAATACTAACTTTAAAGTCTTTGCATGAACAGCAGCAGTGATTTATTTTCCCGGAGGTCTTCTGAAGTATCTGATTACCTGTACAGACATCTCTGCTGTGTCTGTGATTTTGTCTACTCTAAATTTTCACTCCCATTGTGTAATTAAAATAATGTGCTGCCCCAAACGCAGTAAACAACGAGCACAAATCGAATATGTCCTGCATTTATTTGATGACTGTGTTTTCCGTATAAATAACTCACTGTACTATCCCTCCACAGTCTAATAATGCCGTTTACAGGATTTGGTCATGACAGCACATGCTCTCATACTTCGAGATAACCCGAGTAACTGCTTACACATAGATGGCGTACCAGAATAAAGATATTTTACAAGACACAAAATGTTACCAGCAGCATGTTACCATCCTGTAATGACACAGCTACAGCTGCTTTGCAATAAGGACATTCAGATAACCAAGGGCACTCTAACAGCCTCCTACTCTACTCAGACCTTATTACAAGGATCTGTGAAGCAGCACAAATCACCTCTGATCCTCATGCCACAGCAGTCATAGAGGAAGACTGTAGAGCAAGTACAAAGTAAAGCAAAAAAGCGACCTCTGACTTCATACTGCATACATTCTATGGCTTTAACAAGAGACTGAAAACCTAAGAAAAGGGAAAAAAAACAATGTTCCAGAAGAGAAAAGAGGAATTTCAGATATTAAAATTGATACTATATAAAGAGTACAAAGACTACAAATAGCAGAATTTGTAGTCTATCATAATGTATGCATTATTTTAATTACAATTTGCCTTAATCTCCAGATTATGGAGGAATCACCCATATCAGACAGTCGACTTTTACAGGGAGTGCAGAATTATTAGGCAAATGAGTATTTTGTCCACATCATCCTCTTCATGCATGTTGTCTTACTCCAAGCTGTATAGGCTCGAAAGCCTACTACCAATTAAGCATATTAGGTGATGTGCATCTCTGTAATGAGAAGGGGTGTGGTCTAATGACATCAACACCCTATATCAGGTGTGCATAATTATTAGGCAACGTCCTTTCCTTTGGCAAAATGACTTGACAGGCTCAGAAAAGTCAAAAATAGTGAGATATCTTGCAGAGGGATGCAGCAGTCTCAAAATTGCAAAGCTTCTGAAGCGTGATCATCGAACAATCAAGCGTTTCATTCAAAATAGTCAACAGGGTCACAAGAAGCGTGTGGAAAAACCAAGGCGCAAAATAACTGCCCATGAACTGAGAAAAGTCAAGCGTGCAGCTGCCAAGATGCCACTTGCCACCAGTTTGGCCATATTTCAGAGCTGCAACATCACTGGAGTGCCCAAAAGCACAAGGTGTGCAATACTCAGAGACATGGCCAAGGTAAGAAAGGCTGAAAGACGACCACCACTGAACAAGACACACAAGCTGAAACGTCAAGACTGGGCCAAGAAATATCTCAAGACTGGTTTTTCTAAGGTTTTATGGACTGATGAAATGAGAGTGAGTCTTGATGGGCCAGATGGATGGGCCCGTGGCTGGATTGGTAAAGGGCAGAGAGCTCCAGTCCGACTCAGACGCCAGCAAGGTGGAGGTGGAGTACTGGTTTGGGCTGGTATCATCAAAGATGAGCTTGTGGGGCCTTTTCGGGTTGAGGATGGAGTCAAGCTCAACTCCCAGTCCTACTGCCAGTTTCTGGAAGACACCTTCTTCAAGCAGTGGTACAGGAAGAAGTCTGCATCCTTCAAGAAAAACATGATTTTCATGCAGGACAATGCTCCATCACACGCGTCCAAGTACTCCACAGCGTGGCTGGCAAGAAAGGGTATAAAAGAAGAAAAACTAATGACATGGCCACCTCGTTCACCTGATCTGAACCCCATTGAGAACCTGTGGTCCATCATCAAATGTGAGATTTACAAGGAGGGAAAACAGTACACCTCTCTGAACAGTGTCTGGGAGGCTGTGGTTGCTGCTGCACGCAATGTTGATGGTGAACAGATCAAAACACTGACAGAATCCATGGATGGCAGGCTTTTGAGTGTCCTTGCAAAGAAAGGTGGCTATATTGGTCGCTGATTTGTTTTTGTTTTGTTTTTGAATGTCAGAAATGTATATTTGTGAATGTGGAGATGTTATATTGGTGTCACTGGTAAAAATAAATAATTGAAATGGGTATATATTTGTTTTTTGTTAAGTTGCCTAATAATTATGCACAGTAATAGTCACCTGCACACACAGATATCCCCCTAAAATAGCTAAAACTAAAAACAAACTAAAAACTACTTCCAAAAACATTCAGCTTTGATATTAATGAGTTTTTTGGGTTCATTGAGAACATGGTTGTTGTTCAATAATAAAATTATTCCTCAAAAATACAACTTGCCTAATAATTCTGCACTCCCTGTATAATAAAGACGCCTTAAATTAACAGAAATGTGGTTTCAGGCTTTACTTCTTATTACTTATGACAGATCATGTTTGTTACATGTGCATTTCATACCACCAAAGTAATGTAAGTTGCAACAACACAACCCACAACACAACGCTTACACACTACAATGTAAGATTTATTGAGTGTATATAAAATATCTACCACAGTTTAAAGGGAGTGTTGTCACTTTCTTTGCACAGAGTTACACATGTGAATGAAATTCATGATTGTACCATGTTGAATAACTAAAACAAAACTATATTAAATGGTGATTATAGCCACGCCCCATGTTTTTTATTTAAATCTAATTTAATCTAAGAAAACTATGGGCTGTGTCTCGAGTTCAGACCCTGGGAGTTCTGTAAATGAACTGCCCTATAGGGAGGAATATTTATGTCACTACTTCCACTAAATTTTCATCTCCAATACAGCTGTGATTATACAACATAAAATAGTATGACATGTTTATACATAAACCTGCTGGACTCATTGAAATTCTCTTGGAAGGGGGCTCTGTTATTATGCCAACGTCAATGAGTTTCTATCTAAACCCTGAAACCACACTCCTGGGAAAAGTTTGATTAACCTGACCGTGCTAACATCACTGAGTACCCTGTCAGTAGGGGTGGGTTTTAATAATCGATTCATCGATTAAAATAGATTCTGGCTTGGATAACGTGAAATCGATTCATTAAAATCCTGAATCGATTTTTTTATATAAATGTCTTTTGCCCAAAATTCCAGAATCTCAGGTGTAACGTCACAAAATTTTGACAACCACCAAACATTTAAAACAGTAAATGAGAGCAGGTACACGTAAACACAAAGCGCGGACCCGCGGATCAGAATCAGTGAGATGTCGCCTTTCTCACCCGATGGCACGGACACGGTCGGGGCTGAAAGCCGACAGCTCGCTGATTCTGATGTTTTGGCGGGTCCGCGCTTTGTGTTTACGCCCTTTTTGTGCTGATTCTAAAGCTGTTAGTTTTATCTCTCTCCAAACAATATTGACCGAACCAGCAGCAAAAGAAGATCCAAACTAAGCTTCACATAAACATCGTCATGGACTCCCTCTGACTTTTGCTGTTTTGCTTCCACTGTGATAAAATCACACTCACAGCACAGCTCTCTCTCTCTCTGTACTTCAAGAACAGTTTCCCGTCTAAAACTCTGTTTTATTCATTATTCGCTTGCTTGTTACGCACAAGCCTACCGTTGTTTACAGCGCTGTCGGCCGCTGTTTTTTTTCCTTTTACTTACTTCTGAAAAGAAAACCTAATTTCTGCCTGTTACCGCGCCAGATCCGCGGCCCCGAACCGTAGTAAGGAAACCTCTGGCAGTTACTTGACTCGCAGCCGGCAACAGCTTACTAAACAGGTCAACTCCGTTAGCGAGAAAATCGAGGGAGGCGTAGGAAACTGCTTTAGCGAACCTTTATTTCTCCTCCAAGGCACGAACACCGCGTACAGTGGGCTGAAACACTTTACTCACAGCGGGCATCGCCGATACAACTTTGGCTGCCGAGGGAGTTATTATATTCCTTTTATTTACTTTCTCTTCGTCTCTTCTGTAGTTAACCGTTACTTTTCTTTTCCTTCTCCGCTCACCCTCACACACCCGACAGACAGTTCCGCTACACACCCCCGCATACATTTCCCATCAGGCTTCTCCCTTAAAGGACCATGCCTGTAACACTACCCCCACTCTGGATGATAATTAAACCCTTAACATCATTCCAGCACATGAACCCCCCATTAACAAGGAAACATACAGCATTCAATGCGGGACAGCAGTCGTGCCCCCAGTCCAAAAATGGCGATCCTTAGGATGGAACAATCTTGAAGTAGACAACTGTCCATATTTTAAGCACAAGAAAACATAGGATGTACAGGGTTCACTTTGAGGAGGGTGTAGGTCAATGTTCATATCCCGCCCTTCTACACAGACAGTATTCATAAAGAAAGACATTAAGGCACTACAGCTGAACGTTTACCCCTATATCCAGCTTTACCTCATTAGTATAAACAGTTCAAACAATAACTTGCAGCCCGTCGACAGCCATGTTGCCAGGAAACAGCAAGACAAACAGGCCCAACAGTACACGTAAGAATAGCCCCCTGTAACAACTCAATTTACAACAGTCATATCACTTAACATATGTAACATAAACAAATTTTTTTTTTTTTTTTTTTTTTTTTTTGAACTACTGAGCAGGGCAGCGATCCGCCTACACCCCGACTCAGTTAGGACATACTAGCCTAGTGACTGACCCAGTCACCAAGCATGTCCGGCGCCCGCCGCACACGCCGTGGTCTGGAACGGGGTGTGGACCTGAAGGAAGGGTGCTGTTCTGGTCCTTCAGCCCCATCCACGTAAGGCTGAACAGGGCTGGCTGGCAACCCACTACCATCTCCTTGAGCGGGTGGCGGAGAGCCAGCTCTCAGGGAAACATCAGTATCTGGTTGATCTGCCCCAGCTGGGGTCTCCCACAAGTCGAAGGGGCCGAAATCAATGTCAGAATCGCCTTCGTCGAGCGCTGGAGGAGGCACCTCGGTGGGTGCTGCCTGGTCGGAGTCTTGGAAGACCCAGCTGTTGTCCAGCGGCGTTCTTGAGTGGTAAGGCTTGAGTCTGTCGTGATGAACCACTTTAGCCTTTGCTCGGGGCCCCTTTTTAATGCAGTAGACTAAATCATCCAACAGGCCCACTACGAAGTAGGGGCCCTCATAGGAAGGCAGAAACTTGCGAACCTTGTGCCGCACTCTCTTGGTCCCTTTGATCAGATGCCACACTGCAGCGCCAACTGGATACTGAACTTGGCAGATATTCTTATCGTACTGTTTCTTAGCGCGCTCAACAGATTTCCCGAGAGCCTCCCGTGCCAGTTGGTGGGAAAGCTCCAGCCTTTCCCTGAGTTGCACCACATACTGTGGTGTAGTGCAGTTGGGGGTGTCGTCGGCCGGCAGACCCGCGACCAGGTCAATAGGCTCGGTTATCTCTCGGCCCAGAAGCATCATGTTTGGGGTCAATCCTGTGGAACTGTGCTTAGTTGCCCGATAAGCCATGACAGCATAGGGGATCATTATATCCCAGTCCCAGTGGCAGCGCTCCGCGGTGGTGGCTAAGGCCTTCTGCAGGGTAGCATTAAAACGCTCTACCTGGCCATCGGACTGTGGATGAAAGGGCGTGGTGCGTGTCTTTTTGATTCCGAACAGTTCACACATCCCCTGGAACACAGCCGACTCAAAGTTGGTGCCCTGGTCGCTATGCAGAGACTGTGGGGCTCCATATCTACATACCCACTCCGCAACAACCTTTCCTGCCACCGTGGGCGCTTGTGCATCGGGGACTGGATAAGCCTCCACCCACTTGCTGAAGTAGTCTTGTACCACCAATATGAATCGGTTATGCCTTTCTGTTTCGTTCAACGGTCCCATCAGATCGACTGCAATCCTCTCCATGGGGGCGCCAACACGTACCGTGCCCATCGCTGTCTGGGGGGTTTTTGGGGGCCGCGCCCTTTCAGCACAACTGGTGCAAGTGCGGCACCACAGGGTCACATCATCTTTCATGTTGTACCAGTAGTACCTATTCTTCAAGCGTGCCAGGGTCCTTTCTGCCCCAAAGTGGCCACCCACTGGGCCATCGTGCATCTGCTGCATTACGGAGTGACGATAGGCGTGAGGCAGAAGGATTTGGGGGAAAAACACATTACTTTCTGTACAGTGGAATTTCCTCACCAGCACTCCATCTTTTAGGTACAGTCTCTTCCACTGCGCCCAGTAGGCTTTGGTTGCGGGGCTGCATGCCGCTACATCGGCCCAGACGGGCCGACCTTCCCCTTTTTCCTTCCATTCCCAAACTGGGCCTACATCCACATCATTCTTCTGGCTAGCCAAGAGCTGTTCTGGGGTCCAGCCACTGAACAAGCTAGTGTGATGGGACTCATCCACCCGGTGGATATTTGGGCAGGTGTCGTGGCTACTACTGGAACAACAGTCCACTGCTGCTACGGGTGCACACTCTGGTTCTGCTACCCGGCTTTTTCCATCGGTACCATCAGGCCCCACTACCCCCACTGGGGGCTGCCCTGGGGGGGTCATGCTAGTACCACAGTCCTCTAAGTTACACTGCACACCTTTATGCTCGAACCGGCCGCTGTTGATGGTGGGCTCTGGGAGTGTGCACGGGCATGAAGCGCGGCAGGGTCTCCTGGAAAGTGCATCCGCATTCTGGTGGTTTTTCCCAGGTCGGTGCAGCACCTGGAAGTTATACTCTGCCAGCTTCTCCAACCAGCGGGCCAGCTGGCCCTCGGGCTCCCTCAGCCTGGTCAGCCAGCGGAGGCTGCTATGGTCAGTCCGGACAGTGAACGGCCTACCCAGCAGGTACTGTCTGAAGTGGGAAGTGAACGCCACAACCGCCAGAAGCTCTCGCCTGGTCGTACAATAGTTTTGTTCGGTAGCCGACAGCCGCCTGCTCCCATAGGCCAAGACCCGCTCTTCGCCCCCTTGCACTTGGGAGAGAATCGCTCCAATCCCACAATTGCTGGCGTCAGTGTCGAGGAAGAAGTCACCCTGGTCCAGTGGGTAACCCAGGACAGGGGCTGCCGTAAGCCGTCTTTTTAATTCCTGGAATGCTCCCTGGCACTCGGCAGTCCAGTTAAAACGGGCATACTTCTTAGTGAGTTCGTGGAGGGGTTTAGCCACTGTGGCAAAGTCCTCCACGAACCGGCGGTAGTATGAGGCTAAGCCAACAAACTGACGCACTTCTGTGACGGTCCGCGGTGCAGGCCAGTCCGTCACCTGCTGGACTTTCTGGGGGTCCGTGGAAATACCTCCAGCAGAGATGATATGGCCCAGATAGGCCACCTGCTCCCGAAACAGGCAGCATTTAGATGGCTTCAGTTTTAGGTTGGCTCCACGCAATCTGATGAACACTTGCTCGAGCCGCTCCAGCATCTGGGTGCTATCCTGGCCCAGGACAATGATGTCATCTAGGTACACTAGGCATGTCTCCCACTGCAGCCCAGCCAGGACTCTGTCCATAAGCCTTTGGAATGTGGCCGGTGCGTTGCACAGTCCAAACGGCATCACATTCCACTCGAACAATCCCTTACGGGTACAAAATGCAGCTGCTTTTCGGGCTCTGGGGGTCATCTCTACCTGCCAGTACCCTGAAGTCAGGTCTAGTGTACTGAAGTACTTGGCAGTAGAAAGCGTGTCAAGGGTGTCCTGGATGCGTGGCAGGGGATAAGCGTCTTTAAGGGTTCGCTCATTTAGTGGTCTATAGTCCACGCATAGTCTGGGACTCTGGTCCTTCTTCTTCACCATCACAATTGGAGCAGCCCAGCCGCTATTGCTAGGTTGAGCTAGCCCAGCCTCCAAGCTCTGCTGTACTTGCTGGTCGGCCGCTATTTGTTTGTCCCCTGCCATCCTGCGCGGCGGGTGCTTAACTGGTGGCCCTGGCGTGGTCAGGATGTCATGCTGGACAACACCAGTGCGACCAAGGTCATTCGGGCCAGTGGAGAAGACATCACTGTAGGACCTCAGCAGGCCTGCCAGATCGTAGCGGGCAACGTGAGTCAAACCGGGGCTGCTCTCGGCGTAAAGGGCCTGCAAATGGCTTGGTACAGAAGCAGGGGGAGTACCATTAAGTTCGAGGGCTGCCAGGACCCTTGGTGGGCGACCCCCCCGACCCCTCCAGGACCTGCACGGGCTGAAGAACCCCTGCCACGGCACCACGCTTTAAGGTGACAGCTGCGGCCCCAGGGTTAAAGACTCTGATTGGGATGCTAGAGGGTTTACTAGGTTGCACAACTGCGTGCGCTACCAGTACTTGGTGCTTCTCCACAAAGCCCTTTGTAGGGCTTAGCATCATGTCTCTATGGGCGGCACAGTGGGAGCTGGAAAACCCGGGGACCACATACTCGCAGCCTGGTTCCAAAACCGTAGTGCGTGCCACCCTAACAACAAGCACCTGGGGTCGAGGGCCCACGCCAGAACATGGTATCTTTTCATTAAACAGGGTTATCTCTTGGCGGCCGTAGTCTAAGCAAGCGCACGATTGTTGCAGGAAAGGGTGCCCCAGAATAACTTCAGTGCCTTCAGCCATGTCGGCCAAAAGAAAGTCTACATTTTCAACACCGCTCCCCACCTGTACAGGCAGGTTGACCTCGCCCAGAACAGCCAATCCCTCTGGACCAATGCCTTGTAGAGTCTGAGCAATGGATGCCTGCACCTGAGGTCTTGACTCTGCGGGGATGGTGTTAAAATAGTGGAGGGGCAGCACATTCCGCCGTGCACCAGAATCCAGCAAGGCCCGTATTTCCCGTCCCTGTATTGCTATCTGGACACACATCACGTCTTGGCCTCCGTTGTGGAACACTGTGCCTGGGTCAGGGGCTGGGCCTCTAGCAGCTTTTACAGGCTTTTGGGCAGGTGAGCGAGGAGAGGGGCAGTTCCTCTGTAGATGTCCTATGCCGGAGCAGTTATGGCAAACAGCCTCCTTCCTGCTTGACCTGTTAGATGTGCTCCAGCTTTGGCGCCCACGCTGGATAGGTCTTTGGGCCCTCTCCGGTGGTTCATAACTTAGCATATGAACACTCTCCCGTAATGCAGCGGTTCGGGTCCCCTGTGCTGTAGAGACCCGTGGCCCTGGCTGCATAAGCTGTGTGACTGCCCTGGCGGCCCTTTTCGTTGTCTCGAACCTGTGGGCGATTTCATAGGCTCTTGCCAGGGTGCGTGGTTGTTCTTCCAACAATTTCTGGACCATTTCAGCATCTGCCAAAGCATTAGTGAAGATCTCTACAGCAATGCAGTCCTGCTCCAGCTCGGAGCGGTTGGCATACACAATGGAAACCTTCTCGTATATATCATCTCTGAGGGTGTGCAGGGCCTCACCTGGTTTCCGGATTCTCTGCCGTAGCTCAATGCCAATGGCTGCTGCATGCTCTGAACACGGCCCATAGGCAGCCTCCACCTCCTCCACAATCCTCTGGTAACTCCAGCGAGCAGATTTGGGGTTTTTGTGGATTATGGCTCCAGCCGCGCCCCTCAGGCTGAATCTCAGTTGGACAGCCATGGTGTTCTCCGTCCAGCAGTTGGCCTTTGCACAGGTCTCGAACTGATAGAGAAAGTCTTTCCATGACCCTGACCCATCGAAATGGTCTGGTTGTAATGTGGGAATTTTCTCCTTGCCCCTCGTCTGTCCATCAGCACTACAATCTGCAAAACCCCCGTCTTGCACTACACCAGGAAAACAGCCGCGTGGCCCTGGCATGGCTTGTTTTGAACTGTGACCCTGGTCATGCTTGCAAAGCCCACACCCCCCATCTGGTGCTGGTATTGCCATGCGAGTTGTTGGGGAAAAATAGCCCTGAGCTGGCATTTCATAGCTGTACTGCGCAGGTTGGAGTATACCCGGCATAATGGGTAGCTTCGCTGGCTCAGTAAACTGCGTTTTTCTAGGGACACTGCAGGTACAGTTCATGGCGGTGAATGGCTGGCTGCATGGCCGAGATGTAACAATCCGAGGTGGGTGATCATGCGAGCCATGCTGTCCCACTGTAAGCGGTGTAGATGCAGTGTTACCAGGGCCTTCGCAGTCTGAGCACTGCAACTGCATAAACTCACTGCACACTGCATTCTGCTTCGCTATTGGTGTTAAGAAAGGGTTGGTATGAGCTGAAGGTGGCGGGGTGAGATGCCATGCAGCCTCAAACTCCGTCGTATAGACTGCTGCTATGCTCGCCGCTGGCGTTAACTCTATGTCTGTGATGAAGGGGTTGCTGCTGTGGATTCTATTGTTTACATAAGTGGCACGGTCCACATTAGCTGTGCCACTCTCTGGGGTTTCTGGCAAAAATGGGTTGCTGCTCTTACTGAAGTACATTCCCATGCCATCCCCTTCAGCATCTCTCGGAGCCGCCATTTTCTCTGTCGTCCGAGGGAAAAGAGAAAAAGAAAGTTCGCTCCCTCTCTCTCGGCGCTTTGCGGAGTTTTATCCCGGAAAAGAGCCCCCAGTGTTACCGCGCCAGATCCGCGGCCCCGAACCGTAGTAAGGAAACCTCTGGCAGTTACTTGACTCGCAGCCGGCAACAGCTTACTAAACAGGTCAACTCCGTTAGCGAGAAAATCGAGGGAGGCGTAGGAAACTGCTTTAGCGAACCTTTATTTCTCCTCCAAGGCACGAACACCGCGTACAGTGGGCTGAAACACTTTACTCACAGCGGGCATCGCCGATACAACTTTGGCTGCCGAGGGAGTTATTATATTCCTTTTATTTACTTTCTCTTCGTCTCTTCTGTAGTTAACCGTTACTTTTCTTTTCCTTCTCCGCTCACCCTCACACACCCGACAGACAGTTCCGCTACACACCCCCGCATACATTTCCCATCAGGCTTCTCCCTTAAAGGACCATGCCTGTAACATGCCGTTCAATAGGCTGCTGAACAAATTTAAACTTTTTAAAATTATACAAAATGCAAAACGCTCAGCCGTGTCTGTAATAAAACCACTGTAACTTCAGAGGTAATGTTCATATGTTGATTAATGGTTTTCTTTCATTTTTGATGTACTGCAGAATATTTTTATAAAATCCCAGGCCAGGAAAATCACCTTCATGTTTTTCTGTGAATTATAATATTTCTGACTGTCTGAGGCAAAATTTCCCAGATTCAAATCGAATTGATTCAGGACCTTGTGAATCGGAATCAAATGGATTTTAGAAATCAGTGACGATACCCAGCCCTACCTGTCAGCATCAGCACTTCACTGACATATCAGGGCAGCAGACTGTGTTTTTTTTTTTCTTCACAGCACAACCTGAAGAGAACAGAGACACTGAGCCGTTGGTTTATTGTGAGTGAGGCATGCGTGTGTCTGTGTATTGACATTTTCTTCATGCCGCAGTGTCTGCTGGGAAAAGACACCAACTGAATGACAAAGATTCTCCAGAGAAACAGCCCCTGTTTGTATTATTATGTATGTGTGTAATAAAAACGCATAAAAACTATTTCAAAGTATCCACCATTAAGCTTTTTAACCAGTTACGCATACATTAATACGCACACACACACACAAACAATACCTAATTGCCCTAGCAATACAATCAACAGTAGTGTTGGCATTTGTTAGAGTTGTACAAATACACAAAAATCTGCAGCTGTTCAGCAAAACAAGCAACATCTGCCTTAATGTAAACAGCACCAGAATATAATTACAGTCATCCTGAGCAATGAACTGCACTGTCTATATCTGCACATATTCAGCAGAGCAACACCTTTTCTGTTGCTGCAATAATAATCGTTCTCCCTCTATTTCAAGAGTGTCATAATTAGTTACTTTACATGTTAACATGCTTCACCTTAGCCAAACTCACAACCTGTTTATTCAAAAGATGTGCAACTACGTCAGCCTTTAAACAATTCAGGATTCTTCACACTATCAACATGCACCAGCACTTCAAGGCTGCTTAACACGTGATTGACTTGATAACAACCAGAAAAAAAAAGAATGCACACATAGTTTAATAAAAAGAGATGATTCTGTTTTACCTGCATTTCCAGACCCGTGGTGGAAGATTCAAGATGGAGAAGATCAGGAGTCATGAAACATTAAGCAAAGAGAAAATACAATTAAAATAGAAATGAATAGAAATAAATAAAATAAAATAATGAAAGACCTACAAGCCACTTTTCTAACTGTGTCCAGTGAATTCACCTAGTCCAAATAAATTGTATAAGCATTTCAAGAATCCTGTATAGCCACATATAGAGTAACTTCAAGTCATTGAAATTATTTTTTTATTATTTATAATTAGTAAAATTATTTATAATATTTATAAAAAACAGAAGCTTATACAAAAGTGAAGTCAGGAGGATCTGCATTGCTAGTCTTCCTGCATCCCTGAGCATTTGGGATGCTAGCCCATTCTTTGCATCACTTTCACTTTCCACGTCAGTCAAGCTCCTTTCCGTCAGTGCTCTGATCTAGTAATTTTCTTGTCAATCAGCCTCTGTTCCCTGTGCTTTAAATCTCAGTGGTTTCTTTGCCATTCAGTCTTCCAGATTGTCACTTGTGCTAACCCTCTCCTCCCTATCTCCACAATATCCTGGTCAGTCATAGAGTATTATCCACGCCTCCTCCTGCTTCATTTCCACCAGCAGCAAAATCTCAATTCCAGGGGGTTTTGCCCTACTTCCTGCCACTGTTGGGACTTTGCTCTGCTGTTTCCCTTCATTGGAGTCTAATCACATTTTTTTTCCAAATGCTCTCCCCTTATTGAAAATACTTTTTGGAGAAAAATACACACACACTTGGTTGTAATTTAAAAACTCCCAGACTAATCATATAATGTTCTGCTTTGACATTTTCTTCACATATCATCTTTTAAGTTGACAGCTGTGACTATTACTCCACGGTGTGCATTTGCAGCTCATATTTTAACTTTGTGAAATTGCTTGAGCTTATCATTAAATTAAGCAACAACACAAAGCACCAAGTGAGAGACAGGAAGTTATAGCGCTCATCTCAGCCACACAATTTTTAAGAGCTCGTGGTACAAGTGTGAGCCTGAGGGGGAAAAAAGTAAAAAGATATAGAATTGATCGGCTGCTGAGACATAAAACGCAGATGAAATTGGATACCGCTCTCATGGGAGAGTTATCTGTAAAATTACAATTTAGCTACAAATTAGACATCTATAAACTGACAGGGCTTTTGGTTCAGCTCACAAACCATCAGCTCTGTTGTGTTTATCTGCAACCACAGCCTTTGTCACTGACTCATTAGCTATGTGTCCTGTGGTAAGATAGGGTAAGAAGATGTGGTCCACACATGGTTAAGACTCTGTCTGATTATCCCGGCAGGTAAGAGTAATGATTTGTTTTCTAATATTTTAGAAGAAGTTGAGTATTTAAGATACAGTCCAACAGTACCCAATGCTAAAAAGTACACAAATTATATAAATCACTAACAGTAATAGGGTAATATAGGTTATAAGTAATAATAATAGGAGTGGCCTGTGAATCTGGAACTATCACTCTGCTCTTTCAATAAAGACACGAGCAGCTCACACAAAGATAAATAAAGAAACATTTTTAATTACTGCATTACATCATCCAAACTTCAGAAATAATGGACAGACACACACACACACACTTATGAACTGGTTCTGTCATTTTTTTACAGATAGATGTCAGGCTACTTGTGCAAATTGTATTTCCTACTACAATTTGTAAATGAATAATTAAAAAAAAGGTGCAACATGTCACTGAGATCTCACAGCACAGTGGAAGAATAAAGAGGGAAAGAAAAATGACAACTTTTAGGTCAGAGTGACTCAACATAAATTTGTAAAAAAACAAAACTTCAACATTGTAATGCAGAACAATATATCATGGTTTAGCAAATCATCGTGATGGGTTTACCTACCACACCAGGTCAGAACAATATTGCATTTTTAGTGTTGTTTATATATTTATTATATATCTTATTACAAAGTTTTAAGATTCTCTGTAACTCTTTGGATGGAGATGTTCACTTAAAAGAAGAAAAAGAGTAAATGAGTGTTTCTTTTTTATGCTGATGTTTGAAAGATGAACTTGCTTCTTTGTTCTTTGAAAGAGCCATGAGAACAGCTCTTTGTAGGAAAGACCAGTGTCACTGAGTGAATATCAGTGTCTTTACTGGACAATAAGGCCCTTTCCACTAGTGTTAATAATTAATATATAATCCAGACGGTATTATACTGCTGCTAAATAATGTAAATTAAACATGATATGAGAAAGTTATTCTCTAGTACCTACTTGATTTTTGATGAGTTTGCACTACTAACAAATACACAATCAGACTCTCACACACTCCTCAGTGAGCTGTGACATTATGGCAAGAATCCTGCAGAGTCAGAGAATCTGTCTGGATCATTGCAGAGTCAATTATAGTAGAAAAACTGATGCTCTCTGTATTATGTCGTGCTCTCATACACAATGAAAAGTCACAGCACCCTGTGGATTTTTCATTCATGCTGTATTCATGGAATTCTTCGCAGCTCCATCAGCAGGGCATCATTATGCAGCTTATTCCACACGATTTTCACTTAAAACAGAAGATTTGGCTAGCGGATGTAAAACTGAGAAAAAAGAAAATTTGACTACTTATTGAAAGAGGAAGGCTGTTTGATTTGAAAAGCCAAATAACAGTTACAGTGGCTTGCAAAAATATCCGGCCCGCTTGAACTTTTCCACATTTTGTCACATTACAGCCACAACCATGAATCAATTTTATTGGATTTCCACGTGAAAGACCAACACAAAGTGGTGTACACGTGAGAAGTGGAACGAAAATCATACATGATTCCAAACATTTTTTACAAATAAATAACTGCAAGCCACTGTACTAGAGTTGAGACGCTATCAGCACGGTCACACAAAAAGAGCAGCACAGCTAGACACAACATGAACACACTGTTCAAAGTACTGTAATAAAAAGTGATAGAAGCGTCATTAATGTGTACGGAGACTGTAAAAGAGACAAAAATTACTGCCTCCCTGACCACTTACCAGCAAGTGAAGTTGCAGTGTGCATTAATTTCTATCCAGACTCATAACTGCTTCACACACGCAATACTATCATCAGTTTTAAAGTGGAACTCACGGTCTGACCAAATGTGAAAAATGTGCATATTATTAGCATAACTTGAGTTATAATATTGTGTATGTGTGTAAGTGGGTGGGTGGAGGGTGGTTTAGATCACTGTGACCTTTGACCTGCAATAACTCATTCACAATAACTCAAGTGAACATTTGTATCAAATTTGAGGGAAAAAGCACTGTGGTGGACTGGTGCACAGCAGCTGTGATGTTCATGGTCAGTTAGGTTACATCAGGTGTAGCGGGGATTAAACTGATAATGTTTTGATTAATTTACTGAATTCAACCTTTATACCCACAAAGCAGACAGGTCTGGCCCGGATCTGGTGTCAAGCCGGCACTGCTGGCTGACTTCTGGCATGGTAAGTGGTATGTCATCCAGATATGGGCCAGGTCTGGTGTAGATGGCACTGTTTACATGATGGTATGCCACATCTGGCCCGATTGTGGTTTGGTTTATGTGGCCCAGGCTCATAGAAAATAGGTCCTCCCCGGATCTGGCATCATGCTGGCACTTCTGACTGACCGGTGTCATGGCAGGGTGTATGTCAACCAGATGTGGGCCAGTTCTGGCAATGTTGGTACTATTTATGTTCCTATTTATCTATTTTAGTTAGAAGACCCAAATGCCATGTTGAAATACTATACTGCTATGGTAGCCAACATTTCAAATGCAGGTTTGACAGGTTTGTGAGTGTACACTTTATTCAAAACCTAGTGAGGGTTTACTCATGTTTACCACTGGGTGGCTGTAGCTGAGGAGGTAGAGCAGGTGACCTACTAATCGGAGGGTTAGTGGCTCCTCCATTCTGGATGTCAAGAGTGTGAATGTGTATGAATGTAGTTAGGAATCACTCAGTTTAGAGAAAGTGTCTGAATGTGGCATGTCGTATAGAGCACTTTGAGTAATCCAGGAGAGTAGAAAAGCACTATATAAGAATCAGTCTGTCAATAGGAAATTGTACTTAGTAGTCAGTATAATCTTTTAATGATATAAGTTTGCATATGGTAGAATACTGCATGTAATCATTTGTGTTTAGAAGTATATAGTTGGTGACATATTGAAAGAATGTCTCATCCTAGGGGGCCTGTAACATTCTAAGGTGTTCTGGCTTCACCCCCACATCCTAGGAGTATGAGAAGAGGTCGTACCTTGTCTTATTGTTTTACGGTAGGATTAACGTAGCTATATCTGTTTTAGCCTAAGTGCTTTTTGGTTTGATGAACTGCTGGACTTCGAGACCAGCAGGTTTAGGGAAATCTTTATGGGGTCACACTCTGACCCCACACACACACACACACACACACACACACACAAACACCCACTGAAGTATAAATAAAGACCGAGGCAGTTTCTCAGCGCGAGTCTCAGTTCTGGAGACTGCCCTTGCTAGCAAGAAGTTCTGTGTGTTTCTCTTCTCTGAGTCTTTACTGAAGAAGTGTTTTAGAAAATATTTCTTAACACAGTCCATTCACCCTCTGAACGGAGTTTTGTCATGTTATTTTTGCACTATTATGTTATGGCACATGTCGTTATTACATGGCTTGATTAAGGTACACATTAGGCTTACAGAGCAGCAACAGCAGCAAATGTCTGCTTATCACAACCTGTACACAAAGAAAATCTACTGGAGCTCACAAGAGAAATTGAGTGATCCTTCTCCCAAAATAGAAAATTAATTGTGCTATTACTCAAGCAGGGATTTGGTGCCCAGTGAAAGAAAATATCACTTTGGGTCTCACTTTTTTTTTTCTTTTTTTTTAACATTGATTGGATGGAAGAAATTTTAAATTTTGATCTTTTTATTCATAACACTAAGTACTGGTAAATATATCTTAAATAATTTGGATATCAAGTTTCAGAATATACACAACTAAAATATGTGTCTGTCTTGAGTAGAACTGAAATCAGGTTTAATCTGATTTAGTTAACTGAAAGCTCTCACCATCTGCAACAGTCAAACGCAGTGTGGAAAATACATCCAGGCAGTTCTGTTTATGTGGATTATAATGATAATAGTGTGTTGAAAATAAATACATTTTCTAAGGTGCCTCCTGCAATTAGACACATTTTTTAATGTAAAAGAACTCACCTGCTTCTTCAGATATCAATGGCGCTGGTTCAATGTTAAGAGTGTGAGTTTGGGGATTATGGGAGTGGGACAGCTAAGCCTCTGCCAGAGGTTTGATCTGTTTGGCCTGGCAGCAGGTCATTAGAAAAGTGATTCAGCATACATATGTACAAAGGTTGTGCCTGTACCAATTACTTGTTTGCTAAATGAAATAAGCTAACTACTGCTAGGAATATTAAGAATTTTCTTTCATCTGGACTTCACTATGAGTATAATATCAACCTGTCTCGCTTTTCTTTTTTGAAACACAGACCTTACTTTTAATGAAGCCATCCTACTGTCTTAACTGCTCCACTGCTTGCACTCAGAATCATCATCACTTTCCTCCCTCTTAGGTTCCTCTGCACTCAAGCGTTAGTTAATATTGTTAAAAAATCTTTAAAACAGTTATTATTATATATTTGATTATATGACAGTACAGGGAGAAATTGGACTGGGGAGAAGATGAAGGTAGTGATGTCCTAGATCAAAATCAATAATAACTTTCCACTCAATATTTGTTATTTATTTTTTGTATTTTTAGCTTTAAGTGAGGGTTATCTTTGTCTCTTAAACATCAGGATCTGATCTTTATTCCCTGTGTATTGAAAACAAAGTGTTGTGACGTTTACATCCAAACACGCAAAACCAGCAGGCTGCATGTGTTGGAGAACATCGACATGCAGCCAGCACTTGCCTGTGCAACAGAGCTTTCATAAAGTTGATATGTCTTTTTTTTTTTTTTTGTTCTCATCTGCCATAGCAAAAAACATTGTTTTGATTTAGAAACTTGTCAGTGATTTTCTCAGTCTGCAGTTACTTTCTCTCACTTTACCTACTTAAGTGAAAGCTAAAACCAGACATTCAGCCATGAGGGAGATGAAAATCCAAGATCAAACACCAACCATTGGTACTTTTCTGACAATAACTGTCAGCAACAGTTTCGCAGGAGTAAGTGCAGGTCTTATCAGAACAGATACAGCTCCTTTAGTCTTTGATTATCTCTCTCTCACTTCATCTCAGCCAAAAGAATATTTAAAAACAATATTCATCAGATTTTCAGATCAAATCCGCAGCAGGATTGAACAGGATAAATAGTTAGATAAATTAAGAACTGGAAGGACAGCCTACACAGATACGGTGGTAACATAAAATATATGCATTTTAACAGTGATATGATTATAATATGACAACTAAAATAATTAATGTGGATATTGGCATGGAACTGCAGAAATGCAGTGTCTACAGGGATCACTGAGCACATAGAATTTTAATTAATTTGAAGCTAGTCTGTTCTGCAAAATTAAATAACTAAAGAAAGAAAGAAAAAGGAAAAATACAACAGTTAGTCTTTTTAAAATATTTTGTATTGCAGACTATTTCACAGGCTCCTAAGACTAAAGCAAGACATGTTTTTTAACTATGCCCTGAGGTTTGCATATCCTGTGAGAGTTGTAGACATTGCACCAGAGTTAAGCAAAAGTGATTTAGCTATATTCCTTTTGTAATGATCCAAACACGGACTTAATTCACAGAGAGTGCACAGATATTCCTCACCTGAATTTGTTCATGCTGTACATACAGGTTTAAAACAGCCTAAGGAAGGAACACAGGCAAACAAATAATGAAAAGCATGCATGTTTTTGCTATGAGACAATCGAGGCGGTTTCATTATCCAGACCAAAATAAGTCATTTATGGCCATTTATTTTTTCATCATAATAACTAGAGCTGTCAAAATGTGCAAAGACACTCAAACTAGGACTGTAACTTTTGGCTTTATAATATTTTAGTTTCAAAACAATATCCATGCAGAGCAACTTGATTTCTGCACCATGCAGCCTAATGCACAGCAGTGCTTTCTTCAGCAGACGACTACTTCAGGGTGACAGTGTGGAGAGAGTAGTAAAGCTGGTGAACTGTGACAAAGATTGGAACTCACCCTTCTCTTTGTCCACTACAATAAGTCAATTCTGCTTGAGGAAAGCATTCATTCAAGACACTTAAAGTGCCCCCATCAAAGACAGACACACTCTGGTCTCCCACTACTATGTGTGGGCTTTTTAAACCTAGTTTCCTCTACCAGGTTGGACTTGACATTACTGTAACAAACTAAAGTGATTGTAAACCAACTGGCTATAATATATGACACAACGCAGCAACTGAAATTACACAAAATAGATCCCAGTAGATCATGACAAGTCAAATCAAGTTAAAGTTATTTGTAAAGCGGTACTCAGACATATTCAGTGTGCTTGACATAGAAAAATGCAAAACACATCAGTGTACATGCCATGATATAAAGCATACACAGACAATCATAATAAGAATATATTCATTAAAAAGATAGTTTATACCAGTTCTGGAAATGTTAGGAAAGTTTAGGATAAAGTAGATAAATATATATGTGTGTATTTGATGAACTGCATTCATATTTCTCCTCACATTATGCATACACTGCCTAATTCTGGTGAACAAATGATAATGGTCACTGATAAAAAGCCGACCTTACTTTTGTCTGTCTCAGCTGAATTATTCTCTATCTCATCTTCTAATTCTCTCCAGTGTATCAACTTTTTTAGCTTCTTTATATTCTTGTTGCATGGCCCGTTACACTTTTGGGCTACTCCAGTCCTGCTGAAATTGCTTTCTTTACATATTTATGGCTGCCAAACAGCTTGAATCAGTCTACTGCCCCTGCAGCAGTGAGCTCACAGTGTCTCTCTGATCTGTTCGTAAAGGGAAAATAAAAATAAAGTAAACCCTCTTCTAAATTTGAAGGATTTGTGCAACAGGACATTTTTTATTAATCATCTCCATCTCTGCACGTTCTAGTACATGAAATAATCCTCTTTATTTATTTAACAAACTCACCAAATAACAGAAGCAGGATATGAAAAATTAAAGTTAGCAACAATAATTCAAAATAATCATTTTCTAAATGACATCGTCGCTCTCCCATATAGTTGGTGAGATTGAGATTTTGCCCCACGCTTGTTTATGGCATTCCTTCATGTCATGGAGGTTTGCGGACATTTGTTCATGCACAGCTCTCTGTGCTTTGGTCTTTGTAATGCTTCAATAAGGGCGTACTTAGTTTTTCACAATAATTTCCGCATTTTGAATCTGCAGTTCCTTGAATAACCACTGAAAACTGGCTTTAACATTGCTGATTAAACACCCATAAAAATGATAAGAAAGAAAGTAAAGTCTGATGTTTCTCATTGTAGCACTTTTTAACAAGTGTACAAGTTTTATTTTATTTAATCATATTTATTTACTTTATATATGTATTGTGTATAGACATGTAATAAGGTTTAAAACTTTAATTATTTAGGGTTACAGAAGCTATAAATGGCATTTTTCACTCCTTTCAACTCTAATTCAAGCCATGAAACAGAAAATATTCCTGTTAATGCATTTTGGAGCAATTTCAATGCAACTATCTGACATTAAATATGTTTTGCTATATAGTTAATTATACAAAGAGCCTGTCAAATAAATCGGCATTAGCAGTAATTTAGCAAGCAGCCCTTATAGGCTTGTATCTGTGTCTTTACAGCTCAGAAAGAAAACACTTTTTTAATTTGTCTGATATTTCCTTGGATAGATTTTTTACACACATCATACATGTTATTTTCATATATAGTAATATAATACATATTCAATATGATGTTTTATAAGTTGTACACTATGGTAAAATTGCCTTTCTTTTCAAACAGGCTAAATTAGACAGTAAAAGAGAAATTTGAGACCTCAGTCAATTTGAGACTGACCGAGGAAGACCCATCTGTCAAACATATTTCTCTTCCTTGACAGAGTAGATTGTACATTATAGGATGAATATTAGAAAATAATATGTTATATGTTGTTACCAAGCCTCCATCTGCCATTATGCCCAATGAAGCATAGATCTCAGAAGAGTAGAAGACTATTTTTCTGCTGTATTCATATAGAATAATATTTCAGCACAACACTATGCCTTTCTAATACAGCAGTGCTGTGAACAGATCAAACAGAGCTACAATTTCTGTTCACAAAGTTCAAATATAAAACCTGTATATTCATTTACACTATGTAGTTTTGCCAAGTCAGTCTTTGGCTTCACTGCTTTCCGATACAATATATATAAAAAAGGTTCATATATTTATAAAAAGTGATATTTAGAGGGAGTGAGAAAATGCTTGTGAGAAACATTGTATTGAGAAATTATTTTCCTTCCATTTCTTCACTACATAATAGCTTCCTCATGGACCATTGAACCTTTGTAATAACCAACCTGGAAATCTCATCATCATTGTGGTCAGTCATAAATGCCTGGAGCTGACATGACAGTTTTTCATGGTTTCAATGAACATCACACTTTGCATAACACAAGAGACACAAGTTTCCCCTCAAACAGTGGCATGTAAAAAGACAAACAAAAAACAAAACAAAAAAAATTCTCAATATTTTGAAAGAAAACCTTACTAAGACGGGGTTCGAGCCCAGGCTCCTCTAGTCTACATGCCAAATATCCTTCGGCAATATATTAACCTCCGATGCATCTATCGGAGTGTGAATGCGAGTGAATGTTAGCTAGAAGTACTAAAAACCTTAGATAAAGTGCTTGTGTGAATGGGTATGATAGGGTGAATGCACGAGTTGTATAAAGCGCTTTGAATGCAGAGTAAGAGTAGAAAAGCACTATATATGAACCAGTCCATTTACCATGAACTTAGGCCTAATCATATAGAGGTATATATATATATATATATATATATATATATATATACTAGGGGTGCAACAATACTTGTATCGATATTGAACCATTCGATACAGTGCTTTCGGTTCGGTACGCATATGTATCGAACAATACAAAATTTTTCATTTATTTTATCAACTTTCCTTCTGACGATGCTGTCTGTGTTGAGCGCTCAGTGGATCTGCGCTCGACAGTGCAGCCTAGGCGGAGTAGTCGAACGCAGATTCACTGAGCGCAGGGCAAGCTAGGAGACAGAAATTAAGCTCTCCTTGCAACATGGCAAATTGAACCCCCCCCACCCTCATTCAGATCTGGCGTTTGGAACTATTTTGGTTTTCATGTGACGTATGACCCTGAAGGTAAGCGCGTCATGGACAAAAGTAAAACAGTATGATGGATGTGCCATGCAATGCTCAATTACATTGGTGGGAACTACTGCGTTAGCTCGTTAACGTGTTGGCCGTCCAGCCCCATGCACGGGGCGATCCGCGGTAGCTCGTTAACGGAGATTTGCCGTGTTGTGGCGTTAACGTCATTTCAACGAGATTAACGCTGACAGCACTAGTGGGAACACAACGAATATGACTGCACATTTACTCTGACATCATCCTAGTGCAAAGACGAGTGGAAGCAGACAAAAACAACAAGCACACATGTTACAAACTTTACCCGAGTCATTTAGAGTCATGTGTATATACAGGAACTTGAGAAATTTGTCAAAGAATAATGGGCTAAGATCGCTCAGGAAACATGTGAGAGTTGTAGACAGCTAAAGCCCACCACTTTATCATAACATAACGTGTGCAGTTTGTCACACAGTGTTGCTAGCTAAAGGTCCAGCTGCTGTATTTCACAGGAAGAGAAAAGAGTGTGAGATAATTTTACTCAGAGATGGAGAACGAAGGATTAGACAGACAGGAGAGGTTTAAAGAGAAGGATGCTCAGTGACGCTTGATAAACTGCAAATTTAAAGCTACATGTAATGTCATAATTTTAATCAGATACTGGATTTTTATATGACGTGTTTTGATAAATTATGTATTTTCATATTTCGAAACATGCTTCAAAACAAAGCTGAGCTATACTAACTTTGTGTTATTAAATTGTTGCATAAAAATACTGAGTAGTTTAGTCCAGTATAAACAGGTTAGTCTGCAGTGCTGTGGTGAATTACAGTAAAGCACTGGGTTGGACTGGTGCACAGTGATGCTTATGGTCAGAGTTAGGTTACATCAAGTGAAGCAGAAATGAATTTACATTTAAGTTGATGGTGCTACTGTCAGTGTCAGTGTAGGGGATGGACATCAGCCAGCATAGCTTGTCAAACATCTTATTGAATTCAGTTCTGTAAATCCACAAAGAGCAGCAGATCAGCTGATCACAGCCAGTGCACTAAGAAAATCTACTGAAGCTAACATTAGAAATGATTGTGAGTTGTGATTCTTTTCCCTATGCAGAGCTACTGCACAGATCCTAGGGTTCTCCAAACTGCTCAATCCCACTGTAACCCCTGACTGTACTCACTTTTATATATAATATTATTTGTTTTATTTTTATATTAACACAGCACAAGGTTCAGTTACCTTCTACAAAGGTAATAATCTAATCCCACAATGTAATCCCAGCAACAATGGACTATTACTAGTTATCTTTAAAGAAACCCTGTATTGTTATCATACTGTTATCATCCTCCTGGATAGTTTGCAGATGTTTAGAAATAATTTAGAACTGAATAATAACAGTTATTTAATTACATTGAAGAAATAAAAGCAGAAATCATAAAATCAAGCACGTGTAGATTGTATCACGTGTCAACAAATCACTTAATTCCTCATTTTAAATTTTTAGAATTACTTTCACCACCCTAATACAACAATTACACCAGACCTTGGTAACACCCCAATTTAGTTTAAAACCCCTATAACTGTCAGAGAATGGAAATGATTACCTTAATAATAGCTATCCCCAGACCACAGAGATACTTAGTAGTTAGCGTAAGTGAGTAATTAGTGCTTGGAAAAGAAGACAGCTCCAGATAATATCTTTTAATCTAAAGCCGTGTATGTGTTGTACTCAGTCCTGTTTCACATTCATAGTGTGAAAAATCACCAGAATAAGAAAAATGTTGAATATCAGTGTTTGAACTCAGTATGGTGTTCCATTAAAGACAGCCTGGTGCACACAGAAAATGACTGAAAACGTGTTAATTTCACAGTTCTGACTCCAAATATCCATTTCTTTGTCTTTGAGTCAAAGGACAGAGCCAGATACAGATATCATGCACAGACACAGCCATTAGACTGATAGAGGAATTTTCATCAAACGGTATTGGAGCCATACATTATATTTCTTACATGTAAATGCTGCCTTTATAGTGGTCACATAGCACCTGAAGCAGACAAGCAGTTTAACAGGTTTTCTGATATCAGGAAATCGTATTTGAGATCAATATTTTTCAAGTGAAAAACAGGATTTCAAGTTTGTATCTTTTTTGTTTCCTTTTTTACATTACATATCTATAATTGTTATACACATTAAACTGACATGCACACAATAATTGGCACAATAATTCAAAGATATTTGATGCCTTAAAAACACAAGCATAAACACAATTTTACTTTTCAACCTTAAGTTACTATCCAGGCAGGCAAAACAGTACTCACAGAGCTCCAGTTCAGTGACATCTATGTGTATCTTGTAGACAATGACTCACCTTACACTACTCCCGGGATGAAACCTTTCAAAATACGTACAGCTACGTGTATTTTCAATCTGAAATGGTAAATAATGGAGGTGAAGAACACCAAAGTATTCATTGTTAAAGCAAAGGTAACTACTACATAGCTAGCTTACGATTTGTTGACTTGGACTTTTAGACTGTGGGGTCAGAAAAGTATTGTTAATTTGTCAAATTAATAGCATTTCATAACAGTAAAGTTTCTGATGTTAGTAAATCATTCCTAGAGTTTAAATTAGCCTCCAGTGACAGACTAGGTTGGTGTGGAGAAGCAGGGATTAATGTGATGTGGCTTTTAATGCAGGGTTAGGAAAGGCAAAGGACCCCAGGACGGTTTTTGTCCGCCAGGTGGGTGTGTCCCAGTAGTTCTGACATAATGTGAAAACTGGATAGACAGAGTCTAATGACTTTCTATTTTTTGTGTTTCCCAAAAAAAATTTTTTCAAATATATTAATGGCATCCACAGAACCTTATCTCTATTGTTCTAAGATACCTTTCAGTCAATATGTAGGACAGATGTTTCTGTACACTATCCCAACCACTTGTTTGACCCTCATAGTTCACGCTGTTCTGGCTTGCATCTTATACCCTGTTACTATATGCTCAGTCGTGGCAGACTCCTGGCTCTATGGAGCTGATGGATGAATGCCTTTGTGGTGTTGACTGTCACTCACATGGCATTGGTGTTGTGTGAAAGTTCTTTCTCCCAGTGTTTTCCAGTATTCCTCAGTATATTCTCTGAGTGGGTCTGTCCTTATGCTGTTGTTCTCTTGCAGCTGGGAGTACATTGATTAGTCTTTGGAGAAAATTTATATCAGCTTCTCTGTTGTATTTGTTGGCTTCCAACATTCTCCTGCATTGCAGGCTCTCTTAGTGCACACAGTTGAACTTTGATAATAGCCGTCTTCTTCAGTGTTAGAACAGTGAACACTGATCATCCACAAATGATAAGGACATCATTTTATAGAAATTAAGAGAAGGCTGAATTACAGAATGCTGAATTCAAAGAGACCCTGAAGAGACTCCTAGATCTGGACTATGGCATTAATGAGCTCCTGGATAATCTGAGGTGCACCTGATGGCATCAGATTAACTGAAACATAATGTCCCAAATATGATGTTCTCATTTAAGGTTTAAGTCAGGTGAGTGTGTGGAGCCCTGTAAGTGGTATCATATCCTTCATCCTCCAGGAACTGTTTGCATACTCTCGCCACATGAAGCAGGCATTACCGTGCACCAGAAGGGACCCAGGACCCACTGCACAAGGGTTGCACAGGGGGTCCAAGGATTTCATCCTGATACCTGATGATAGTCAGAGTCTAGTTATCACTTGATACCAGTAGAGACACTACCCCCCCCCCCCCCCCCAAAAGAAAGAAGAAAAAAAACAGGGGTGGGGAAATACCAGTGGCCAGTCAAAAGATTAAATGCCAGTGAACAATAAATATATGAGGTATGCATTTAAAAGCCTCTTCTATCAACATTAGGACATGGAAGTAATTACGGACGTGGACCATGTTTCAAATGTGCCAAAACTACGATTGTATGGATAAAAGAGCAGTCACACAAAATTTTAAATGGTCATCTTTGTAATATTGCTCTCTTACAGTTCAACCATCTGCCCATCTATTTTTAAGCCAAATATTCACCATCCAAGGTCAACGTGTCAGGGGTATCACTTTTGTTTTCACTGAAACTTCACCAATTATTTTCAAAGCATGCTTTTAAAGCACAAATCTAGTGTTCCTGTTCATGCCCTCTAATAAGAAACAAGACATCATTTTTACATCGCATCTGTATTATTTTCTCATTATCTGGCCCACTGAGTTTAGCCCCAGCAAAGTCCAATCTACAACACAACCAGTTCTCACAGAGTTTAATTTCCTATGTCAATAAGAAGTGATAGAAGAGTATCCGTGGTTAGTATCCATTACTCAAAAGTGTTGTTTTACTGCTGCACAACAGTCTTGTTTTTACTTTTCACACCGTAAGAAACACAAACAGCACAAACAGAAGCCAACACCAATTTCATATGGTATCAGTGGCCCATTTCAAATTAGCTTCTAGCTTCTGTTTTTGTTTTGTTTTTTTGGTAAACACTACCATTTCCCACGTTCAACAGCTTGCAATAAATTGTTTATTTGATATACTACATGTTTTCAGTTAAATATTTGGAGACAAACTGCTTGCAAATCACAGCAGTTTTTCAACATTTTATGCATCCCACTGTTTCTGGGAATGAAGCTGAAGAACAATAGAGGTATCGACGGAAGATAAATAACTGGGGGGGAGCAGTGTATCAAACCATGTAACCATTATCCACACTGATAATGTATCAGTGTGGCACACAGTAAGACCTGTCACCCACCAAACTGGAAAGCAAAATTGTATTATCTGGCAGAGACATTAGGCTAAACACCTCTCTCCCATCTTCCCTCTTCTAAGTGCCTTCAACTATCTGTCTCATCCCATGCTCTTCACTCTGAAATGAAAAAAAAAACCCTAGCACTAATTTTCACTTTCTTAACAGTCACAAAAGCCAGTCTCTTTATCACTTATATCTACCATTCCATCTAGTTCCATTTGCAACTTGCATTACGTGACTGCTTTCAGTTTGTGACACAAAACTAATCCAAATGGCGCAGAAATAGACCAATCTGAATATCAGATAACCCTTTTCATATTTGCATCACTGGCAACTGTAATAACTACAGCTGTGGGTTACTAAAGCAGATTTTAGCATGAGAATCAGCTATTAAAATGACTTCATAATTGTATTAAACACATCAGACTGGAACATAATAAAGATATTTAGTGGAAATGTCACCATTTTAATGAGTTGCGATGGTGAGTGTGTGGTTGTTACAACCACACACTCACCTCTGCTTTTCTTCTACACCTACTTCACGCTCCGATAGCTCATTATCACTTATTTCCTCTTTTTTTTTTCAATCTTTAGTTCAAAACAGGAATGCAGCACGACACCAGTGGAGGCAAAAAGCCTGACTAAAAGTCGCAAAAGGGAAACCATAACTACAGTACATGACAGCATGACATGAAGCTACCATATTACCTGATATTAAATTATGTTTTATGCACTGACTTAAGAAACTGTTTTGCATGTTCTGGCACATGTTGTTATTGCATGGCTTGATTAAGGTACACATTAGGCTGGCTCAGATCAGGTTTGCCAGAGGTAATCCACACATGGGCCAGCACAGGACCACCACTGTGTCTGAAACTGGCCTTGTGCTGGCCCATGTGTGGGCCACCTCTGGCAAACCTGGTCTGGGCCACCAAAGGGCCGTCATTCTTTGCGGCATGTGGGCCATGTGTAAGCACATTGTGTGGGCCAGATCCGTGCCATACCAATTTTGCTGTGTGTGTGTGGACGTGTATTACTTATTGTTGTGGGGACACAAATTTGTTTACACACTCCCATTGTGAGGTCTCGCCTACTTTATGGGGACAAATTGCAAGGTAAATCATTTAATTTTAGGGTGAAGGCTTGAGTCAGGGTTAGGGTAAGGTTCAGGCAGGGACTTGCGATGGGTAGAGTCAGGATAAGTCTCCAGGAAATGAATGTAAGTTAATGTAATGTCCCCAGAAGTGATGGAAACACAACGTGTGTGTGTGTGTGTGTGTGCACATGTGCATGGGGTTAGGGTCAAATGTTGGATGTATTTTGGTGTTTTATTGTTCTGTGAAATGTTTGCATTGTTTATTTGTTGTTTATTTATTTGTTCATCCTTGTTGTACTAATACAACTTATTATAGAATAACTTGGTATTTTACTACCCTTGTCGCACAGTGTTGCCTTGAAGCAACAAACCAATATCTGTTTTGGGGGGGGGGCAGGGTGTCAAATTTTATGATTGATATATTATTAGGGACCCTAAAGCTCCCCCAAAATAGGAAGAAATATTTTTTTCCCAAAAAATTAAAAAGTCATGCAGTAGAGCGTTAAAGAAAAATGGATGTGTGCGGAGTAGCATCAATTACAGCAGGTCACTCAGGGAATTAAGAGAGCGAGAGAGAGGGAGAGCAACATCAGTAATATTGTTTTCATTGGAATGAGAGTGTGCTGTTTTTAAGCACCAAATTTCAAGTCTGTTGAATGTTCTACTGGCTGAGGACCACTTTTTACACCTTCACCTTAATTCAGCTAGATTTTAGAGAAATGCAACAAAATTAATGTCTTTGCTCAAATTCTAACAAAAAATGTTGCTGAATGTTGCCTTTCCCTATCCAAGGGTCTAAATCAGGGGTGTCAAACATAAGGCCTGGGGAGGCAAACTGGCCCAGCAAAGAATCCAATCTGGCCCTCTGGACTGCTTTGGAAAATATAATGGAGGGCATCAATTTCTGGAGTTTCACAGCCTCCCTTGTCCAGATTCTTATATTGGTGTAGATTCATTTCTATCAGCTTTCTCATTTTAAATGTGTATTAAGTTTTTTTTCTCCCCTCATTTTACGGTTTGACTGAATCTTCCTTTGTCTCCACATGTCATCTACCCAGCCTCTCTCCTCTGACTGACTCAGATCCAAAGTGCCAAGTTATCATTTTAAACCTCCATTATCACTGGTGTCAGACATCTATTGTACCTTTGGGATAGACTTTGCGTGTACCCCACTGCTCCTGCTATGGTATTTTATGCTGCGACAGACTGCTACATATTTCCTGCCTTGACTAGAGAATTTAAAATCTAGGCAGTTGTTTCGATGATGAAAAACAAATCTGTCTGTGAGCCAGTTTACTAACCTGTATCAACCAGCAGTGAGTGAAGCAGTTTTGGTGTGTAACCTTGGCAGACATAGGGCTGTGTTACACTGCTCTCTCCTGCTGTGTCTCTCTTAACCTTTTCAAGGGTCACATCTACACTTGGAGCCTCTCCTGACACTGCCAGCATGTCACTGCATAACATTAAAATATATACAACTCCAAAAAACTGAAAACTGGTTCACACAGATAGTGCTTAGACAGTTTTTTACACCATTCAAGGGAACAGCAAATGCATTTCTAAAGCTATATTAAGCTTATTGGATTTAATTAAGTTTAAAGGTTTATCAATTGGGATAGGCTCCAGCGCCCCCCGCGACCCTGAAAAGGATAAGCGGAAGCGAATGGATGGATGGATGGATGGATGGATGGATGGATGGTTTATCAATTGTTGGACTGCACACTGATTCTCAGCACTTGGAGTGAAATTTTTCTCAAATCTCAATCATATCTGTGCTCTGCTCCATCTCTTTCCGTGTCCTGGTTTATTGCCTGATCTGTCTGCCTTAGCCTTTTTTTTGTTGTTGTTTTTACATCACATCACTCCTGAAGCCTCTCCTGACACAACCAGCATCTTGTAGCTTGACATTTATCAACAGGACAGCAGACAGTGCCCACGTCTGTGGACGGCATGTTTTGTTCTCTGTACAGTGTGAGTTCAGCGTGTCCTTCACTGTAGAGGATCACATCACAATCCACCATGTAGGTGCATTAAGAGTGAGCAGTGTTTGCCTCACCTCTCTGACAGGACAGAGAAAACACAAAGCTGTAAAAACACAGACAGCCCTTTATGTGTAGAGAAAAAACAGCTCCCTTTGAAATCTTTATTCTTTTATTCTTTGTTGTACAAATGAGATGCTGTCAACATTGTCTGGACTCGGATTAAAGGGCTTTACATCTAAGGGAAAAATCTGATGTGAGGTCTTGGTCAGAGGTCTTGATGTTCAGTGTACCTTAAACTGAAATGGCCTTGCTGAAATATTAAAAACTTCATTTTAAACCATATGTATGGAGATAGAGAGAGACACAGATATCTAGGCTTTTTAACCTAGTTCTCTCTATCAGGATGATACCACCAAGTGAGAGAATCTGGAATCATTTTATGGGGGAAGCAAAGCATTCAGCCATTGAAGCAGCCACTTCATATTATTAGGACGGCCTCAAATAGCCAACTCCATAACCTGATCTATTTAGTATTTTACAGCTGCAGAGCCATTAAATGTTCTGATGGATGGCAGCCATCAGATCAGTGCTTTGATATGGCATGGCATCCTTAATCGTAAGACTTTATATAGAGGACAAATACTCAATGCAGCCATTTTATTATTGTGACTTAGAAAGAGGCTGTCAGGGTCCCAGAGTTATCGACCCAGGGTTTTGTGGTTTTGAGGATTCCTTGTATTGTAGTTCAGCTCTTGTTGGACTGTATATTAGCATGCTTCACAGTTTCCTTTAGCCTTTATTATAGCCTCTGTAGTCTCTCTTTACATTCCAGTTGATCTTCTTGTTTATCACCTTTTGCATTTTTTTTCCGTCTCCCCAGGCGTCTCTCCGTTTAGTTGTGTGAAGTTGGTCTTATCTTCCCAGTCAGTCATATCTCAAGGTTTGATTACCTTTTCGTATGTCTTAGTCTGGGTCTCAGTGTGTGTGTATTGTTTCTTGTTTTATTTTGGTAGTCCCTCGTCTCGTATGTGTTATGTTCAGTTTTGCTTCAGTGATCTCATGAGTTAGATTCTGTTCAGTTATGTTCTCCAGGTGTCTCCACTCTGCCTTGTTACCTTCTGACCTCAGAAGGTAACAAGTCTTTAGTTATATTATATTATATGAGTTTGTAAGACAGTCAGCAGTAAAGCTGCCTTTCTAAGTTACATTTAGTCTCCAGAGTCCAGCATTTGGATCCACTCCCTACCTACCATGTAGCTGAACCGTGACAGAACCGTGAAATTTGTCTGAAAATTGTATTATATGTAAATGTTGTTTTACTTGATATCATGTATGTGAAAATCAAACATTTTGCCACATTTTCTTTCAAACTAACTTGGTTTGACGTTTTGTACTGTTACAGTATGTGTGTGTTTTGTACAGTATGACATCAGTGTGTCCTTCAGTGTAGAGGATTACATCACAATCCACCATGTAGTAAGTCTTTGTAGAACAACTTTTATAACGTTTCTGCTTTGCAGTGCCCTATCATTATCCTTGTTTTTAACAGAGAAGAGTGCAATTGCGAGGGCGAACGAACTGCATGAATACTGTACGCGTTCATCCTCCCCTCTAGGAAACAAAGACCCATCAACCAGTCACGCTGTGCACCTGACATCTGTGTTGGAAACTTGCCTTGATTGCAGAGCATTTTTATACTCGTCTGATATGATGAGGTTAGAGAATGACACAGAAAAGACACACAGATGTACCTGCCTCAGAGGAGCCAAGCCACTCCAGCATATTGATAAATACATCACTTCACCAGAGAAGTGTTTTAATGCCACTTATTGCTTCCCACTGTGAGCATATTATATAAATGTTATTGAAAAAAAATGAAGAGAGGTAGAAAGTTATTGCATTGACATGATCTGTGATTATTTCAGACATGCTGCACAAACTGCATATAAAGATATACTGGATGAATGCAGACATTTTACACAGATACATACAATATCAGTTATGAGATTACAGCAATAACAAATGTTTAAGCACTATTAAGTACTGTTTTCCACTGGAAGAGTGAAAATTGCTCTGTCTCCGTGAGATTTTCTGAGCAGAGTTCCCACTGGGATTAACAATTTGTATAACTGCAGGGCTGAACGAATAACTAAAGCATTTTTGTTTTATTCTTTTTTTTTCCTACCTGAAAATGTTTTGGTTATGCTCGTTTGTTGTTGTCATTTTAAACATTTAACAGAGCAACAGTAACTGCTATTTTCACAAACTTCACCAAAATTCCAATAAACTTGTCAGTCATACAACATGTGTTTATATGAAAATACTAGAAGTCTTGCAGCTGTTTGTTACGGAAAACAAGGGCTTTAAAAAAAAGCCCCATTTAATTACATGCTCTCCTTTCAGTCTCATTAAAAGCCTTCCTGCCAACCAACAATAGTTATGATGAATTAGGAAACAGCCTTGTTAGAGAAAACCAGCAGCGACCAACTATGAAGATGCTGTGATTTTCCCACGTTCATAACACATTCAAATATATGGCACATGGTGTGAGGGCTAATCCATCCATCCATTCATCCACTCATTTCTTTATACTCTGCTCAAACCTGTCATTTTTAAGATTTTAAGGTGGTCTTGAGCAGTAGTTCTTCATACTTTCTGAAGGTCTCTCAGTATTTTTCTTTGTGCATTGTCTTCTTCTTCAGTCCAGTCTTTGTATCTGACCATTTTCAGAGTGTAATGTTTTTCTTTTGTTTGTTAAACACACAACACTCAACACTCAAGACTCACATGTGTAATTTCTACACATTACAGACAACTTAACAAGGAAGCAAAATTATATTATACTATTTTATTATTAGCAGCCTGTTGCAAAAATACACAGTTTATTCATATTTCTGTAGTTGAATCTATGCCATTGCACAATTTGATTTTAAGCCAGTGACAAGTCGAGCGCACTAAGAGATTAAATAATAATGTTATCATGCATCTTTTTGTCACATGCACAATTTGTACCACTGATAAGAATGTTAATTGTTGATAAGTCTGTCAAGTCCTTTAAGAAATGATATACAGTGGCTTGTTTTACTCCCAGTGAGGGCCATGAACAGAAACACTGCATCACAGCTCTGCAGCCAGATCTGTTCTCTTCACTGTGGTCTACACGGATACGTTTTTCCCTTGCATGCCATCAAAAGAGCTCAGCGATATGAATTCTCTGTGTACATTTTCAGTACCAATTACAGTTTGTAAAATCCTAAAATATTGTTGTAATGTGTTATGTCCACTACTGTAAAAGGCAGTAGAAAGACCCTTCTGTATGTGACACAAAACTCAACAAATATCTACACTGGCAGTCTGTGATTTATTAGTGGTTAACAATAGTCTTATTTCTGTGGGACCAATTATTCCACACACTTTGATAGAAGTACACTTACAGTACATGTTGGCACTCAGGAGTCTCGCAGACATCCCATGCAAACACTGTGATCACTGAAAAAGGATAGCAGGAACGTGCAATTAAACCAGCTAACTACTTTAAAAAAGGAGAAATAAGACCAACAGAAGTGGAAAATCCTGTAGTCATATTTAGTCTTCTAAAGAAAAAGAAGTTCAGCCTGCTGTGCTTTTGAACATAAAATAGAAACTTTCAGTCTATATTAGGCAGGCGGAACATGATTGTGTGTGTGTGTGTGTGTCACTGTAAGAATTTCACAGATACAGATATGGTGCTTATCTAATCCACTTCCTGTCTCTTCCAGAGAACAGCAAAATGCTTTTGACAACCTACAAGTTATGAAAAAGAAATGAAGACTGATACAATGTAAAAAAACCAATCTAGATAACCAACCTCTAATATCATATGATTCATCAAGTCACAATCATTTTATAGCCTCAAGAACAAAGTGTAATTCCCTTTCTTTATTTTTACAGTTTTTTCTCAGTCGCTTTGGTTCAGCTCTCACATCAGAAACTTTATTGTCACTGCTGTTAACCCTTAGATGCATAAGTGGGTCAAAAATGACCCAGTGAGGTTGTTTTCTTGCAATATCTTAGTAATAAAAGTTGTAATTATTTATATTCCTTAAAAACATGTTTTTGATATTATGCCATTTAAATCTTTAACTTACCTTTTATACATTGAGCTATTTGTATTACTACCCTAAACTTCTGTAAGCGGGTCAAAAATGACCAGCATTAATTTCTTATGGAATTTCATGGGAACTTTTGGTTCTTATAAATTGTGACTGTCCTGAAAATATATTTTGTGGGCCAAAAAGCGTGTCACCCCTTTAGAAAATTATTTTACACAGCAATAACTAACAGACAGCATACATCCAGCATTCAGACAGTGATTCATCCTCAGTTATTGTGTCACTGTAAACCAGCAGCTTGTGTCATTTAGGGGTAGGTTCAAGCAAGCCCGTCGAGTATGGCCTGATGACCTGTGATGCCCGCATGAGCTATACAATATTTCTAATAGTTCACACAGGGAGACAAACAAGGGATTAAGTTGAAAAAAATCTGGGTGAAGAATCTGTCCAGCAGATAACTTTTTCTCCAGTATGCCTCTTGGACAGCGTCTCCACGAGACGCTCTGGAATTTTGGGGACTCTGCAGGAAAAGGCAGACATCATTCCTCTGATTAAGGCTTCTGAGTCATGAGAGGTTTACAGCACAGAGTTTGGATTTAATGGCAGCCTTACTATGGTCAGCTATGTCAGCAAGAAAGGAATGGCCGTTGCACTCCTGAGCCTACATGCCTACACCTTTTTCATGGCTCAGCACCCTGAATTCAAGAATAGTATCATCAATGATTGACAGGTCTTCCTCACTGATCTCTCAACAATATGAAGAGTTGACTGGAAGGTTGCCCCAACTGCAAACCCCGATCACTGAAGCAATGGGAAGGTGTAGGGTCTCTCTCTCCCACACACACACAAACACAAAATTGAATTTTGGATCTTTTTATTACTGTGGCGTAATTGTTTATTTCTTTTCCAACTTTCTGAATGTTTTAAAATTTTTTTTAAAAAAGTAAAAAAAAAATCCAAAATATTTTAAACATTAAATCATCTTTGTGTGAACCAAAATATAATAGAAATGGTTATTTTTAACCACAATGATAAAATAAAAACATTTTTAGTTTTTGACGCACTTATGGAAGAGTGATGCATTGGGTCAACACGGTTCTTAAATCAGTCACACATTTCCCCATCAACTATAACTTTTCTCACTGTTTGCACACTCTGCTATAGTAACACACTGTCGCTGCTACTGCTGGCACCGAGTGACTAGCCTTGCTCTTTCATACATATTTGAAAACAAGTTCGAAGTAATTTGCTTGGAAAAATTAATGCAATGCTGGAATTGATTCAGGAAAGTGAAAAATCTAGAGTTCTGAGATTCAGATGAGAAATGCATAAACACAATAACAAATATCTTTAATGAGATACAGTATGTGTCAACACTAAAGCAAATCAAAATCGAAGAACTGTCTATGGCTAATGCGAGAGAAAAACTGTAAAATGTGAATACTGCATGCAGTCCATCTGTCACTGCTGAGTCATCGTGTAGAATTGTGTCTGGTTGAGGTCTATTGTCGCTTTAGGAATTAAATGGTAAAATAGGAGATAGTTAATTCAGATCACTGTTGTTTTTAAAAACCAAGAAAAATTATGCAGTGATGCAGTGGTTAGCTGGCTGGGACCTTTCTCTATAGGATTTGATGATATTACTATGGGTGCTCTGGGTTCCTCCCTCAGTCTGAAACTATGTAGGTTATGTAAGAATGGAAGTGGGTGTAGCTGTCTTTCCCCCATGTTCATCCTGGCTTCATCCATAGTTTTCTTTAAAAAGCTACAAACAGTGTTGGTGGCTGCTAAACCCCACACCACTGAATCTAAAAGTATTTGTACAGCTCAAGAAGGCCAACTAAAGCTAGAGAAGAAAGTTGATGATGAAAGATACAAACAATATCTTGAAATAAATAAATGAACACAGCCGTCAGCAGCACCTGTGTTTATGATGTGAACATTTCAGCATACAGCAGATAAAACAGGACCAACTAGCTGAAACTAACAAGAAACAAGACAGCTACAATACAACAGCTGTCCGAGGCCAATTATTTTGCTCCTGATCAGACATTGATGCTTCACCTGCTCATATATTATTCTGAATAAACAATAAAACAGAGCATCGAGAGAGGCCAAAGATACAAGGAAGCAGCCAGTCCCACACATCAGGAGGCACTTGCTTTGCAGGGAACACTCCCATGACCTTTTAATTTCCTCTCCCTTGGCAAAGCATAAAAGTTGTATCTTGTCTGGCATTAATGAGGTTACCCACGATACCAAAAAACAATACTTTTTCTTGTTTTATTTTCCTTTAGATTTGGTAGTTACAGGAGTTCCTTTATCCAAACTGATCAGCTCAAGAGACATGTTTAGTGTCTTTGAGTCTAAAATATAATTTCAATATAATTTGAATCCATGTTAGCTTGTGGGTTTTTTTTCCTGAGCCGTATTGATTGGCAGCTTTTTACGTTTTCCTTGTTCATTGTGATTTAAAAGCCTTATCAGGTTTTGCAAGTTTATTTGGACTTTATCTTATATTACAATAGAAAAATCATCACCTATTGATTGTGCTGAGAGTTCTACCTTCAACAGTGAGGCCTGTAGTACTCAATGATTTTTGAAGGGCTAGAGGAGGAGATTTCAGTGTAAGGTTAAGAGGAGAAAATAAAACTTGGCTGTTCCAGCTGTCATCATGGACAATGTGATTGTCCTTCGACAATAAGACGGATGAGCTCAGAGGAAACACCTTGAGTGGCATATTACGTGTTTTATGAAGACACTGCTACTGTACTGCCACATATCCTGGGCCACAGAAATTAAGAACCAAGACAAGTAAAGACACTGTTCTGCATATGTTACACTATGTGTACAACAGGTGAAGCACAAAGTGCAAACATGCATTAAGAGTAAATAGTTTGATGATACACAGTCACAGGGTTAATCATGTCGTGGTAACAACACACTGATTGTGTTAACTTTGACTGGGAAACACGGATGAACTATTATCCTTCATGATTTATTTCCCTATACGCATACCCTGAAACCATATTGAAGAAAATGAACTGAATAAGCTACCAATCAAAGTCCATAATTCTGCTCTGAAGGTCAAGGAGTGGTCCCTCGTAAAAATTGAGCGAGTGTGGAAGAGGTACAAGTCTTTTACTAAGAACGAAATCTGTCAAGTGGAGCTCATTCCTAATGCCAAGGACCAGGCAGCACTGGATGGATGCTGAAACTAGTTACAATTACCCATGGGTAATTGTAACTAGTTTTGGAAATTGATACTTTTTGTTGTATAGCAAGAGGAGATAGGAGTTTTTCCACCTCCAGAGATTTTCTAATCTGGAACATAAATCTGTCTTATCCTTACAATGTTAGACTACCTTTTAAATAACTTCTTTATTTTCTCCTCAAAAATAACAGATAGGTCAAGTCATCTGTGCCCATGTACCAATAGAAATTGGCAAGAGCTATTTTGGAGGGTAACATGGCTGTGCAGAGTACAGAAACATTTCTTCGTCTTAGCATGTGAAGCTCGAGACCATCTAGACTAGTTAAAAGTCAGACATTTGTTGACTAAAGCTAAACAACACCAACATATTGACGTTACTCACCCTAAATAGAGTCTGGTTTCAAAAGACACGAGTCATTTTCAACTAATGACTCTGGCAAACACACAGCATGAGAGCAGAGAGAAGCCAGGCTTTCACTGAAAATAATCTCCACTGAAAACAAATGACTTCCGTCATTAAAGGATAAAAATGAAGACTCTATCCCTTCCTGTGCCTCTTTCACTGAAAGCCATTTTCAGATCTTCTCTGAGGTTTTATGATCATAAAACATATTTTTACCCTTTTCAGTACACATCGCTGTTTCACCATAAACCTCTTGATTTATTTATCCCATTGCTGATGCAGTCCTATTAATATGAGCAGTAACATTCCAGATCACCCATCAGGAGGTTGTCATGTGGCCTGATCACAGTTGCGTCAGAAAGTCTAACACCGTCACCAACTACAGCGAGAAGTGACAACTTGTTACCAGTTTCAGTAAAAAAATGTTTACTGATAAAGAAATTGTTACCGATGAGCAGGTTTGATTCACTGGGTTGACCAGGTGACTTATATGCTGTAAGGGCTACAGTAGAGGTCCAGGTTCAAAACTGCCTTCAGGCGATTTCCTGCCTGTCTTCCCCCCTAGAACTTTCTCCCAGCATTCATTTTCTCCTCTGCACCAAATAGACACTAAAAACCCCATAAAACTATATTCAAAATTGCTACCAATTAATTTTGCTTGTTGATACTTACAATGATAACTATATACTAAATACTACATAGAAATGACCTTTCACAAGAGGCTACAGGAAGAACTGTCATTCTAAGGAGAGGACCACAAACAAAAACAAAGAAAGTAGGAAAGAAAATTTATATTAAAGACAATAACACCCCTTTGTTTTATGTTCTTTTATCTGTCTCTTATAAATGCCCTCATCTTATGTGGATATCATCATATCCTCTGTGACTCGGAGCTCAGCTCATATCTGAGGGCGCTGCTGATTATGAAGCATCATTGCTCTTGAAGAGATGAGGCAGAGCACAGCAACATTTCACACCACAGTGACCACACAAGAGGCACGGGGCCAGAAATCCCAGTTCACCTCTGCTTCTCCTGTACACCAACAGCCGTATTACTTTCAGTGAAAATATTACAGCCATGAAATTACTGATGTAAATTGGGATTATACTATACAGTTAACAGGTTCTGGTTTTAAGAACTTAACAGCTTCTTTCCTGCATGAAGAATTGTGCAGTGTATTGGTCAAACTGCATTTTGCCTCTGGGGGAATTTTACTGAATGCATATAATGGATGACTGTCTCTGAGTATTACTTAGTCACATTGCTAATTTAAATAATTCAGATTATTCAATATCTGAGTTTTCCCCATGATAACACTATCTGCTGGACTGCTCTCATTATTGCAGAAATTATGCATACTGAATATGTCTGTAAAAAAGTGCATAGCTTGCAGAACTGGAACAACGGCCAGCTAGAAACCTTCAAGGAATCTGCACGAGCATAAACTTCAAAATAGAATGAATCTAAGTTGAATAAAGCAAAAACCATGGAAATATTTTACACAAGCCATTTTTCTTCTGCATCGTGCATCAGTTTTCACTAATCAGTGATATTCAACTTAATCTCTACAAGCAGAAAACTATAACAACTACCATACAGAGGCAAGATTAGCCTATTTTTTTTTTTTCTGTACTTGCACTTATTGTGCAAGTTCTTATAATTGCATTGTCTGTAAACACTAAACACTGTAAGGCCCACTTAAATTCTAAGGCACTGTACACTGGGCCCAGATTTACTGCCCCATGCCAATGATTGCGTTCAATATTTAACTATTTATATATATTTTTTTTTTCGTTTTCTTACCAGCACAGATCATGATGTTGAGACAGAAAGAAATTTAATGTCAAAGCAAAGACTGAATAAAAGATTAAATTTGCCAAGAAAGAGCTGAGGCTCATGAATTTTCACCTCCCAGTATTGCCAGAAGATTGAAAATCCAAAACGTGTGCCTGAGAAGCCAAAAGGTTACAGCACAGGCTAAATAATGGCAATGATCCAACTAAATACTTCTTCTGTTTCCTGTCTTTTCACTGTATTAAATAAAAAAATATGCAAGTTAAATAAAGTGCAAATGCAAAAGTAAAAAAGTAAAATAAGCAAAAAATGTAAAATAGTTCACGGTTAAAAATATTTGACTATTAACTCCAACAAGTCTACAGAGAAATTGAAGCACAGTAGGAGAGCATTTTATGTACACTGGTATTTGTAGTTCACATTAACATGTTAATCTTCCACCTTTCTATTGTACACATTGATCTGTTCCACCCACAGTTTCTCTCCATCTATCAGAATGCCAGTAGCTCTAATCAGGTTGTGTCAACTCAGAGGTAATTGATGGATACATTTAATCTAATGACTCCAAGCTAATGGTACTGGAGTTTATGGCCACAGTGTAGCGCTTTAGTTCAGCATGAAAGCGTAAAACTGAGTGACCACACCGGAAATTTATCTGTGTTTAGGATGCTATAGTTAACAAAAAAAAAACTGTGTACACATTAATAGCAACCCAATGCATAAATTAAAAGCAACCCAAGAGTTTCCCAAGGCAAACACACTGGGTGTTTATTTAATGGTCAAATCAGTCACCTGATGTTAACCCAGCAGCACACGGCTGTCAGTTAGTAAAAAGACGACCCACAAATAAGCATGAAATGTAGGCATCAGTAGTAAAGGCTTGGCAGAGCATCTTCAGGGAAGAAATGCAGCATTTGATTACAAAGGGTTTTAATTCAGTTGTTAAAAACAATTTAAACTTTTTTATTTTAAGTTAAGCCTATTACTTTGTTCTGAACTGAACAGCTAACTATGTATAAAAATGGCTGTAATTCCTGAACAGTTATGCAATACTTCTGCAAAAAACCCTAGAGTCAAAATTAGAGAAACTGACAAGCTGGTTTATTTATTTATTTACGTAGTGAACTTAATGTTGTTTGTTACTCTCCTCTTACACATAAACACTGGATCATAAGTAAATTGAAAACCAGTTACTAAAGGGCTAGGCACAGTTGACAAAAACAGGATAATATAACAAACAGGAAAAAAAAAACATGACAAATGTACAGATGCTCTTTTTAAAGAAAATCTGCATTAATTTATTTGTGCAGTTTGGTCAAAAATCTCCTCCTCTAACCTACATATGAGCTCTAAACTCCTTATCGCTTATGTATTACAGACACTGGGGTACTACCCTTTTTTTTGATTCAGTAAAGCTTAAAAAGCTTTTAAATATTAAGAGCAAATACAGCAGAACATGAAAAAGGGTAATATTAGAATCTATTTAAGGCTCTTGTATTTCAACAGAATATACAAAAATAAATAAAGCTTTTACATTATTCCTGGAAATAATGTTTGCAATATTGTAGAAGCAACTACCATCTGATTTAATGGTCTAGCATCTTCACAGCAGTGCAGAAAAATGCTTCAGGTATTTTCAATAAGTAGACGGTGGTCCTGCTGACTCATTGTTCTCTCTTTACAAGTTTATAGCTACAGAACTGCTGACAGCATGCTTTATTTGTTCTTATCAGCCTCTGGCCCAGCAGGAGGAGTCATTTCACATCACTCAAATCTGATGCTGCCTATCCACTCAGTTCAGAGATGGCAGAGATCCTCTGTGGATGAAGGGGTGGAGATTTCACTGGTATGTGAAAATGCCTCTAATAAAAATAGCTCTCCGCACTTTTTGTTTTTAACACTGACAGTGTGACATAACTTGAGGCAAATGTTTTGCAAAATGTTATATGTTGATTGGTTAGCTCTGGTATATGAATAAGATATGGAACGAAACCTTGAAATACATAATAATTATATAAAACATATATTTATAGGAAAGTGTATATAAATACTATTGTTTTTGAATTGTGGATTTTTTAAAAGCTTGTAGTTGTATAAGAGATATGTGCGTATACATTATGTAACAATTTTGACTACTGCTTCCTTGTCTGTGAAGGTTCTCAGTCATCCAGATCATCGTAGTCAAAGGAGCTTGGAAAGAAAAGCATCTAGACTTCTTTAAGTTTCTTGAAGATGTTTCACCTCGCATCCGAGAAGCTTCTTCAGTTCTAAGAGCAACTGGTGGATAGTCCCAGATTTTAAGCCCTATGGGAGTGTCCCCCAAGAGGGACAGCAAAATGGACGGGAACTTTAACAATGCATTGAGTGACATTGTGATGTCATTCAATGTCGCACAGCAGCGACACCATCACTTGCAATGCCAACAATCCAAATTACTTGAGAGACACCCTTCATAATGAGAGTTTCCTTTTTAAATGTAAAGTACATTTTTAAATTAAGCACATGTTTTGCATCATAGGTTTAAGGACATAAGGACAATTCAGAAAATTATGTCTGATCAAACAGTATATTTATTTAGTTAGTTACAAAAAAGCATACTAAAATGTTAATATTGGAAAATAATCACTCTTTCCATCCTAAACATTCACCGACAGTCATCGGATTAGGTCAACAATACCTCACTAAAAGCCACATGCTCACTGAGCCATAGGGCCTCAGAGGACTGAACTAAGACAACACTGAATTTAGTTAGTTGGTTCCACAGGGTTCAGTGCTAGGACCAATTCTGTTTACATTATACATGCTTCCCTTGGGCAGTATCATCAGAAGACATAGTGTACATTTTCACTGCTATGCTGATAGTAAGTAAGTAAGTAAAATTTATTTATATAGCACATTTCACAGATAAAAATCACAAAGTGCTTTACAATAAAATCAGACATACAAGTTAAAATTAATGATGACACCCAGCTCTATCTACCTATGAAGCCAGATAACACACACCAATTAGTTAAACTGCAGGAATGTCTTAAAGACATAAAGACCTGGATGGCCGCTAACTTTCTGCTCCTTAATTCAGATAAAACTGAGGTTATTGTACTCGGCCCTGAAAAACTTAGAAATATGGTATCTAACCAGATTCTTACTCTGGATGGCATTACCTTGGCCTCCAGGGGCACTGTGAGGAACCTTGGAGTGATTTTTGACCAGGATATGGTGCACAAATTAAACAAATATGTAGAACTCCTTTCTTCCATTTGCGGAACATCTTTAACATTAGAAATATCCTGTCTCAGAGTGATGCTGAAAAACTAGTTCATGCATTTATTACTTCCAGGTTGGACTACTGAACTAATTCATTATTATCAGGATGTCCTAAAAACTCCCTGAAAAGCCTTCAATTAATTCAAAATGCTGCAGCAAGAGTCCTGACAGGGACTAGAAAGAGAGAGCATATTTCTCCTGTATAGGCTTCCCTTCATTGGCTTCCTGTTAAATCCAGAATTGAATTAAAAATCCTGCTCCTCACATACAAGGTCTTAAATAATCAGGCCCCATCTCATCTTAATGACCTTGTAGTTGTTGCTCCTAGAGTATTTAAAAGTAAAATTGTTGGCAGAGCCTTCAGTTTTCAGGCCACTCTTCTGTGGAACCAGCTTCCAGTTTTGATTTGGGAGACAGATATTCTCTCTACTTTTAAGATTAGGCTTAAAACTGTCCGTTTTGCTAAAGCATATGGTTAGGGCTGGACCAGGTGACCCTGAATCCTCCCTTAGTTATGCTGCAATAGACGTAGGCTGCTGGGGGACTCCCATGATGCATTGAGTTTTTCCTTTTCAGTCACCTTTTTCACTCACTGTGTGTTAATAGACCTCTCTGCATTAAATCGTACTTGTTATTAATCTCTGTCTCTCTTACACAGCATGTCTTCTATCCCATCTTCCTTCTCTCACCTCAACCGATCGCAGCAGATGGCCGCCCCTCCCTCAGCCTGGTTCTGCAGGTTTCTTCCTGTTAAAAGGGAGTTTTTCCTTCCCGCTGTTGCAAAGTGCTTGCTCATAGGGGGTCATTTGATTATCGGGTTTTTCTCTGTATGTATTATTGTAGGGTCTACCTTACAATATAAAGCGCCTTGAGGTGACTGTTGTTGTGATTTGGCGCTATAAATAAGCAACATAATTAAGGAACATGTTTGGGTAGAAAAAAAAGTGTACTATCTGGAAATTGTCAATAAAGTTGTTATATTTAATTAATATAAAATGGGATCAAATGCAATCAATAAACTACAGACAAAAAAAAGAAAATATGGACTCTGCAAATAATATTTTGGTCAAGATCAATGAAAAAATGCTAAAAAAAAATTATCTTCAAGTAAAAATGTTGTTTAATTTAACAGGGCAGGGCGAAGGACACTGTCTCAGCTGAACTCTGGACACGCGCACACACATACATATACACTGATATGCACACACTCATCCTCCCTCCCTTTCCAAACGCCTTCAACGCTTATTCCCTTCCGATGCTGACGGTGGATTGAGGAGACCAGCGCACAGGCTGCAGGCCCGGATGTACTGTCTAAATCGGCTGTCTCTCACCCTTTACCCACCCCTGTTGCTTGTCATGTGTTTCTTTGGCGTATTTAGAGTTTTTTTCATGTGCTATGTGCAGAGGTGTTTTTTTCTGTTCTCAACTGATCTCCCTGTTGGAGCTCAGTCTGGGGGAGTTATTTTTTTCTCTTTATCTTTCCTCATGTGGTGCATTTTCCATCGTTATACCTCTCTGACCTGTCTTCCCCATGTGATGTTTGTGTAATGTATGTATGGTCAGAAGGGTAAGTCGGCGCTGGCAAAGGTCGGCAACCTTAACCCAATTTCCTTCGGGGTCAACCTTCAGGATCAATAAAGTTTTATTGAATTGAATTGAATTGAATTTACATAGCGATGTAAATAAATGATAAATTCTACATAGAGTTAAAGGGTGTCTATCCAACTCAGTCTCTCCAAAAAACTTGATGCGCAGCCTGTATTACAGTATGGCATGAGTGGTTGAATGGCAGCCACTCTGTATGACATTATTGTTCCCATAAAGCTATTTAAAAAAAAGAGCTATTCCTATTATAAATATTCAGACATTTACACAGCTACTGGAGGGTGTAAGCAGAGAAGACATGATGATGAGGAATCCTCAAATATTATGAATCAAGCACCCATCATCATTTCATCATCTTACATCGCTTTATCAGCATATGAGCCACTTCAGTAGTGGAACAGTCAAGTGGAAGAGTTATAAATGTAGTTTTTTACCTTCAAAAATCACTGTTCGGTGATTTGCCCATGCCATTTAATTAGGTAGGTTAAATGACTGACCACTAATCCTGTAGCAACACTAACTAACATACAGACTATATGGTACATAGTGCTACATGTGCAAATGGTTAATGAGTGAATACAGACAAATATATTGTACAGCTGTTCATTTGGAAAATATCTAACAGTTCCTTGCTGTTTTTTCACTCTTCATGAGTACGGTAGTTTTAGGCAATTAGCAAAGATTTAGCCATGCTGTATTTAATAATTTGCACCTCTTTCAATGTGACATGTCAACATGTTTCACAAAGAAAGAGACCTTTGTAAAGCCAGGAGAGGTGTGACTTCATTTTTTTGTGTCTCTTTTAGACTCTTTCTTTGTTAAGGGACATTTTGACCGGTGAAAAAGCAAGTGTAACAAACGATTCCAGTTTCATATGGGTTCATAACATTAAAAAAACAAAATAGATGTGGTACTAGTATTATGGATTTGTGACTTTGTTACTGAAAGACAAACAGCTAGCGTTCACATACAACGCTGAATAAGGGAAAATGTAGAAATACAAAGAAAGTAAACCCTGAATGTGATTAATGAAAATAGTTTGTGACACAGAAATGCCAGATCAGATCCATAAGAATGAAATTTGCCTTACGGCTCTTATAATTCATGGATTAATGGCCTGTTGAGCTGTCAGGTTGGAGTATTAATAAATCACAAGGAACAAGAAATCCTAGCTTGTGTATTAATCAAGCCACTAGTCTGTGTGACACAAGGTGATTTTCCTTCTTTCTGTTTAGTTTAATTACTAAATATTGGAAACGTTTTTCTTTTAAAGTCTTAATGGGAAAAAACACTCAAATCATCATCCTGAGTGATAACAAGACACACTCTATTGAACACAGGAAACAGGATGCAAATGCAAATAAACATATGCAAATTCTGAAATTTAAATTTCATTTTCCTGACTGCCTTTACTTAACATTTATTCTGTTCACTTCTCTTGCCTCCAGAGGCGACTGAGCCAATAGCTGCCCACTTATTCCAGTAGAGCATATCTAGAGCAGGGATGCAAAGGCCTGACTCTGGCCCACTGAATTCTGAATAAATCCCTGCGTCTTTCACTCCACTGAAAGACAGTGCTGATCTATTTAATGTTGTTTAGCCTCCCCCCCAGTCTTAAGTCTTACTCATTCCATAGGCATTATTATATCCCTCTATCATTCTTCTTTGATGGGTTAGAAATCCATCACTAGTAGGGCAACTACACTTAAAGCCATATAAATTCCATTGTTTTTATTTAATTCTTTCATATTGTAGTGAAAATGTTTGGAAACTCTTTCATGGAATAAAATAAAGATTTTCCACCATGGCTATTTCTGTTTTTTTAACGCAGGTAAAAACCTTCCTTATGCTCAGAAATACTAAATGGAAATTTAATGAGCCACTTCACCTCAAGAATAATCATAAATTTCATATAACAAATCAGGAAAACACTTATACATTTTCAACATAGTAAAACCACACCATCAAAATCACATAATTATTGTGCTAGCATTTTTTGTGAGCATGTTTACAAGCTAAAGTTATTACTTTACAGGGAGTGCAGAATTATTAGGCAAGTTGTATTTTTGAGGAATAATTTTATTATTGAACAACAACCATGTTCTCAATGAACCCAAAAAACTCATTAATATCAAAGCTGAATGTTTTTGGAAGTAGTTTTTAGTTTGTTTTTAGTTTTAGCTATTTTAGGGGGATATCTGTGTGTGCAGGTGACTATTACTGTGCATAATTATTAGGCAACTTAACAAAAAACAAATATATACCCATTTCAATTATTTATTTTTACCAGTGACACCAATATAAGATCTCCACATTCACAAATATACATTTCTGACATTCAAAAACAAAACAAAAACAAATCAGCGACCAATATAGCCACCTTTCTTTGCAAGGACACTCAAAAGCCTGCCATCCATGGATTCTGTCAGTGTTTTGATCTGTTCACCATCAACATTGCGTGCAGCAGCAACCACAGCCTCCCAGACACTGTTCAGAGAGGTGTACTGTTTTCCCTCCTTGTAAATCTCACATTTGATGATGGACCACAGGTTCTCAATGGGGTTCAGATCAGGTGAACAAGGAGGCCATGTCATTAGTTTTTCTTCTTTTATACCCTTTCTTGCCAGCCACGCTGTGGAGTACTTGGACGCGTGTGATGGAGCATTGTCCTGCATGAAAATCATGTTTTTCTTGAAGGATGCAGACTTCTTCCTGTACCACTGCTTGAAGAAGGTGTCTTCCAGAAACTGGCAGTAGGACTGGGAGTTGAGCTTGACTCCATCCTCAACCCGAAAAGGCCCCACAAGCTCATCTTTGATGATACCAGCCCAAACCAGTACTCCACCTCCACCTTGCTGGCGTCTGAGTCGGACTGGAGCTCTCTGCCCTTTACCAATCCAGCCACGGGCCCATCCATCTGGCCCATCAAGACTCACTCTCATTTCATCAGTCCATAAAACCTTAGAAAAACCAGTCTTGAGATATTTCTTGGCCCAGTCTTGACGTTTCAGCTTGTGTGTCTTGTTCAGTGGTGGTCGTCTTTCAGCCTTTCTTACCTTGGCCATGTCTCTGAGTATTGCACACCTTGTGCTTTTGGGCACTCCAGTGATGTTGCAGCTCTGAAATATGGCCAAACTGGTGGCAAGTGGCATCTTGGCAGCTGCACGCTTGACTTTTCTCAGTTCATGGGCAGTTATTTTGCGCCTTGGTTTTTCCACACGCTTCTTGCGACCCTGTTGACTATTTTGAATGAAATGCTTGATTGGTCGATGATCACGCTTCAGAAGCTTTGCAATTTTGAGACTGCTGCATCCCTCTGCAAGATATCTCACTATTTTTGACTTTTCTGAGCCTGTCAAGTCCTTCTTTTGACCCATTTTGCCAAAGGAAAGGAAGTTGCCTAATAATTATGCACACCTGATATAGGGTGTTGATGTCATTAGACCACACCCCTTCTCATTACAGAGATGCACATCACCTAATATGCTTAATTGGTAGTAGGCTTTCGAGCCTATACAGCTTGGAGTAAGACAACATGCATGAAGAGGATGATGTGGACAAAATACTCATTTGCCTAATAATTCTGCACTCCCTGTATAATGCCCGAGTAACTACAGATATAAAATATCCTCTCTATAGACTCCTATGATGATTGACTGTTTATTGCATTTAATCATAGTTGATAAGGATGTTGCATTAATGACAGCTAAAGGAAACAAAGTACTATCAACCAGCTTGTGGAGTGAATGCTCTATTTTTAGAGATGCATGAAGAATGTTCTGCATATCCTAAAACTGCATCTTAAAAGATACAATATTGATACTTACAGCTTCACATATGTAAAAGATGACTATAGAATGTAATTATTGTAGTCTGGCTAACTAGAGACCTGGACCAAATAACCTAATGGCCCAAGTACAGAAAGAACAATACAGCCATATATCAATGCTCTTTGCAGAACCAAAGTTAATCAGCTGTGGGTCAGATGTTATTGGAACCAGTGGGATGGAATCACTAGAAATGGACATCAAAGTGTTTAATTAAGGAGAGACACACACAGGAATGAAACCTAAGTCCCAAAGTCATTAGTGTCAGAGTGAGACAGCCACACAAGTGTGTGCATATTTACATCATCATTACCATTCAACATTTAAATGAAACATCCCCGTGAGGGACAACTAGCAAGTGGTGCATTACTGACATTAGATCTTTTTTTTTTTTTCAATTTACAATTTATTCTCATAGTTGATAAGAAGTTAATATGCATCAGCAAAACAATATATTTAAACCTCTGATGTGCAACATGGAATTTACACTAAAACTGGAGCTCAACAATAAAGTCCCATCTCAGTAATAACCCAGAGACATGTTTCTGTTATCAGGAAGAGGTCATGAACCTATTACCTGAGGCCTTATAGAAAGAAAGAGAGAGGGAAATTGGTGGGTGAAGAATCTGATGGTAGTGATGTTTTTTTTTTTTAACTACTAATATTGTCACAGTCCGTACTGGTCAGCCCTTGTTTGTCTCCTTGGAACATTTTCTGCTCCAATGAGAATGAGCTCAGCATACCTAGGAGGCAGGGCTCCCGGTTTCCCGCTCTCCTGTGCCTCACTATTCTATCGCCTGCTGTACTTAAGGCCCAGCTCCAGCACTCAGTCTCCACCAGATTGTTGTCATACCCCGAGCAGTAATCAGGCTCCTCTACAGTACTAAGACTAACCCGAGTAGTTCCTGCACTAATCTCCTTGTGTTTCTCTTCTCCAGTGATTCATGTGTGGCTCAAGAGGGGCTTCATTTCCAGTGTCATTCACATGTTTTTACTGAGCTGATACGCTTTCCTTAGCAAAAATTGCTCAAATACTCGTCCTTTTGGATTTACCTGCCTACTCACCCTCATATGTGTCAAACTAATTTTCACAAAAAGGCACAGAAATGTCTCTCTTTGTGAAAATGTCAAAAAAGACCAATTTTGACGATTAAACCTTTGGGCTGGTTTGGCCTGTTGTCTCCTGGGACCTATGAAAGAGTCCATTTTATGACTACACCTATCACACTGGTTTCACTAACTGAAATTCACAATACCAGTTTTTAGAAACTAATGCTGTACCACCTCTCTGGGAACATTTCAGGCTCTCCGAGGTATGGAGGCCTATCTCCCCTCACCACACTCCCTGCCGGTGGCTGTTGCCCTCAGACGTTGGTGTGTTGGTGGTTCTTGGTGTCTGGGGCTGGTCGCTCATGTAAGCACCGACTCACTCCTGGTGGCCAATTGGCGGGGCCTGGCGCCTGTGGCCCGACTGGGCCCCTTCCATGGGGTGGGGTGCCCTCAGGCACAGCTGGCTGTCGGCAGAGCCCGCGGGCACGTCTCTGCAACCCCCTCTGGCCTCTGCTCCGTGGCTGCTGGGTGACCTCTCGTTTGGGGCTCTCCTCAGCTCTTCCCAGGAGGGTGGCATGGTTGCCCCTGTGGTGGTCCTCCTTGAGTCCTCGTACTCTGAGGCCTCTGGATGTCTGGGGCCTGGATCTCCTCCATACCTGCTTCATGCCCTGGGGTACGGGGCTATGGCTCCCCACACTCCCTAGCATATCGTTACATGGAGAAACCTTTTGAATACAAGCGTGCTGATCCACACAGGTGTACACACGGGTGTACACACGGGTGTTCACAGACACAATCTACACCTTTCTTGGCTGCTGCCTCAAAGCACTTTGTGCGCTGTCGATCTTGCATGCTGCACAATAACATGTAATATTAGTATCTACTGTTATCTACTGTTAGCTAGTTTATTGTGATTGTGTTGTATGTGTTATGTTGCTCTTTTTTGTTTGTTTTCTCTTCTGTTTTTTTCTTCCCCCCTTTCTCACCATCTCTTCTCCCCTCTATTTTTTTCATACTGAAATTACACTATAACCTTAAGATGTTTTAATAAAGACAACGTGAGAATAAGTATTGTGAGTATCACTAATGTTCAAGTGCAGTAAGAGGATATATCAGGGTATCAAAAGCAGAAACTATAATTAATATATATATGATATATAAAGAAATAAAAAGCCCAATAACACTGACTCAAGGTTGCATGACACAACGAGGACAAGGCTCTCTGTTAGCTTCTGTCAGGTTGTTGTGGGCTGCGGGTGCAAGTCACTGTCATTCCTCCATTTCTTTGTATTTGTGTGCTTTTATTTATAAGCTGTCTGTCTCTGTCCCTCTTTCTAACTGTTTAACATGGAACAAAATCAGAATATTTAAGAAAAATTGTAATTCTATTCTTTTTATTTAAGTGATAACTGGTAGATATACTGGGGCAATCTTGAGTTGAATGAGATGAGAAATAGCAACTCCAAATCTCTTCACCTCTGAAACAGGTGGAGTGCCCACTTGCTGTTGTGAATGAGTTGCTGTCCCATGTAAAGAAATAATGAGTAATGACTGAAAGATTGAAATCATGGATAGAAATAATTCAAATGAGCTTCCTCTAAGGGTGTCTGGGCTCTTACTTAAAGAGAGTAAGGAGCTCAGCCATTCAGTTAAAACTATAAAACTGCTTCTCTACCACATTGAAAGGAGTCAGCTGATTCAGCTACCAGATGATTCTAGTATCTGATTAGGATGTGATTAGGAGGTGTTTCGGGCATGTCCAGTGTGGAAGAGGCCCCAGGGAGAATCTGTTTCTCGACTGACTTGGAAATTCCTCTCACAGGAGCTGCAGGTGACAAGGAGAACTGTGCAACTCTGCTGCCCTCATGATGGATGGATCCATGCATCATCAATCTGAACCGTTGACTGTCAGTTCCAGGACATACGCATGAAAACAACCAGTCACACTCGCACGCTGAAGTGTGTCACTTGGAGATGATGGTGCTAACCAGCAGATCACCATATTGCCTCTCACAATCTTATTTTTTCTTGCCTTCTTTTCTAAAAATAAAGTTCTTCTTGTACACGATCTCTCTCTCTCACTATCTCTCTCTATCTATCTATCTATCTATCTATCTATCTATCTATATATATATATATGTATGTGTGTGTGTGTGTGTGTATTGGAGGAAACACTAATTTAACATAATCTACCTAACTAAATTTGCAGCTCTGCATGTCTGTCATTCTCTGAATGAAAGGCATTACTGATCTATGCTCGCTTTGAAATTGGAGCTCTATGTGGTCTACAGCCCAGAACACTTACTGCTTTATGAGAGCTCATTTGGCATCATGGAACATGCATGTCCCAACGGTTTGATCTCCAACAGGGCAATCCTACTGTGGTGCATGTGTGTGTTTGTGTGTATGAGTGAAAATGAGTGTAAGAGACCGTCTGAATTGAAAACAAATCTTTATTTCCAATTGAATCCATTTCTCAAAACAGAAAATAACTTTTTTGTGGTGGGGGGTTTTTGACAGTAGCTGAGTCAACATGAAGACCACATCCATCTAACCTTCAGCACTTACACAGACTTTTTTTTCTGGATTTCCAGCCTTAAAATGAAATTTATTGGTGTATAACATCAGCAATCAGATATTTAATCAATCACATTTTGTCAGAAGAAGTATACTAAAAAGTCTCTCAATAAGAATGAAAAATGTTTAAACAGTGCCTTACGCACATACTTTTCTTTTCAGTTTTGTTCCAGTCGGCACAACCTCAAAGTTTAACTAGTTATGGACTGTTGCCAGTGCTGATGCGGATCTTAGCAGTTATTATGACACAAAAATAATAACGTGGTGTGCTTTGCTTTCCTATAAACAGTAAACTCACATTTGATCAGGATAAACCATACTAGACAAGCTACAATATTCTTCATGTGTTGTATCAGTAAAATAATTCTGATATGAGAACTACATATTTAAACACTGTGGGGTTTAACAGGGCCTTTTACAGTGGTGCTTATTTTAGCAGTAAATACAGTCACAGTCGTTTACAGATGCATCAATAAAGCAGCTTGTGGTATAGGAATACCTTCATCCACAACAATCCACAACCAGTTCAAACAGAACTGGTGGAGCAGCTGCAGCTGTGCTCGCAGCCAGTGGCTTTGTGCTCTTGCACAATATTATTGAGTAAAAAATAAATCTAGAATTTGAATTGTCACATAATCTCTTTTCATACTGTCTGTGCAGGTTTTCAGCAACAATCATTCCAGTTTAGAGGTAATGCAAATATTGTCTTTTTTTAAAAGAAAGGAAAAGATATACTTTATGAAAAGTGCTGGTTTAACTCAGAAGATGATCAGGTGACCGTGTGCCGTAAGGCTAAATGCAGTGTCGACACTGCATTTAGCCTTAGAGGGGTCCCTTGCTGCGTGTCTTACCCTACTCTTTTCTGTCTGCTCTAATCCATGTGCTATTGAATAAAGGATACAATAACACCACTCCAATCTGTCTCCACCAATTGCCTTGTAGTGATTTATTGTATAATAGCTTAAATCACATTTTCAATCACATGGATGTGAAGGACACATAATTGCATTTATCAAAAGGCAAAGGCAGATTGTGATTATTTTATTCTTAGCATGTCAGGGGCCTGAGCACATCCTAATAAGATTTGTGTCTGAATAAGAAAACCATCATTACTTTGGGACCATGATGATAATGTATGATTTTGTTTTTAAGGGAAAGTATAATCCCTTTTTGTATTTTCCCCTTTTTTGTGCATTTGCGAGCCTGGTAGAGCCTAATGTGAAAAAAAGAATACCACAGTCAAATTCATTTGGAAACGGTGATTTTCCAAATATATAATTTAGTTTTTTTCTTGTAATTTTGCTTAATTAATATCATTTTTCTATTGTTTTTTTCTTCTTTTTTTGTTTTTGTTTTTCTTTCATTATGTTCACACCATTATATCTCTGCAAAACATCAACAATCCCGCATTGATCAAGATGCTAATTATAATGTGTTGATTTCTAAATCAGAAAGTTTTATATAGGAGGCAGCTGCTCATGTAGCATAAATTTAAACCATGACTGTAAAACTGTATCACGGCACTGGCGTGTAGCATCACCAGTTTAAAAAAATGGTACTCTTACCACAAGTAAATTTTCACCATATTAAAACATTTACAGCTGACCCACCCTTTGTCTACTTTTTAAATTTAATTTCTCACCTGCTGTTGCTGCGGAGCTGCTGTCACAGGCAACCTGCCAGACTGGACAGCTGCCACATGAGGGTCAAAACCTTACAAGCTGTGTAAACCACTGGTTTTATTTATAAATCAAATGCGTTCAAGTCTGCTGCAACCTCCAGAGAGAAATCAAATCAGATGTGGCTTCAGATTGATCAATAACTTCCTCAGTCAACTCTGACTGGCGTGGTCTTCAGCTCTCGCAGTGCTACAACGTAAGCATCAAATACAGCTGTGCCTTACCAGATAGAAATTTAAAAAAGGGTGGTGGATGATGGGTCTGTGTTTGAATCTTTACTTTAAAATAAAGCAGCCAGGGGAAGGAAACCTTTATGATGGAATAATTAATAACATCTCAGAGGAGGAGGAGTACGAGCAGGTACAGTGACAAACCCTACAGAAAGTCTAACTTACTTGTGAAAGTGCATGTGTGATCTCAGTAGAATTCCTGGCAAGTATGAATAATAATTATTTATGGTTGTCAATTTCACTTGGAAATGGTACAATCTGCTTTACAACAAGTCGGGGGACAGGGGCAGACTCATATGTTTAATTTTTTTTAATGTGTGTAAACATTTAGAAACTTAAAATATATATTCTGTTTGAGTTTAAGTTGTACTCCTTCTTTGGATTCAATGACATAAATTGTCTCTTAATGTCCTTTACATTTCAATGATGTAAATTTTCATCTGATAAAATCTCAAAATTTTTTTTCAGCTGTTGAGGAAACTAAAAACTGTCATCTGGATGAGATGCATCCCATCACTCGGGATGTGAAACTCGCTCCCATTTTGGCACCACTTCATCGCAAAACAGTCCACCAGGTGTGATGCTTTTTAGCAAACAACTACATTGGGAGTTTCTGCGCTGCTGTGCAATATAAACTGTGGTAGTCGAAAATCTAAATAGTAAAAAAGTATCTTTAAAGCATTTTTGATTTATTCACCTTAGCTTTTCGAATTTGCTTTACTGTGTTGCCTTATATGTCCACTTAACTCACACCCAAAAAGACATGGAGCAGCCATGCAAGGCAAGCATTAGGAGCAACTTCACATGTTATGCTTAGCCTTGTGGATGAACCAGGAGATCAGATTGCTAAACGCTGATTAGGAGATAATATACTCTATTACATGACCTGTAGCATTGCATGGCACAAACAAACCCCATACTTTTCATTGTAAAGAACCATTGATTCTCTTATCTGTGTTGGCTATAGAGAGAAATTTATTTGTGTCTTCCTGGAGGGGGGATTTCATTCATTTTCACCTAATTGGTTTACTCTTAAAAGGCTCTTCCAATAAACAGCTATTATAAATTGGCATCCAGTCCTGTTTGAGGAAGATTGAGTAGACATAATTACAGTCTATTTTCCATATTTTCATGCTGTTTTTGTGAGGCAATAAATAAATATATATACAAATTTTAAAAAATAAATAAATAAACTGAACCAGCTGCATCCCAAATTACAGACTCGAACTTATATTTATGTGTGAACTCAAATTTTAGTTTTATGTCACTTAATTTTTAGTGCTGTGTACCTTTCCCAAAAAACAAAACAAAATCAAGAATTACCTCTTGTTCAAGTACACGATCTATCTGCTGGCACCACATCAGACAAGAGCAACTATTTAATTACAAAAAGTTTTGATTGTATTGTGCTACTTTTAACACAAGTGTAGTTCCTAATGAAGGCCTGTATGTTTATGGCCATTCAAAATACATTTATGTCTGATGGCGGGGAATTGCATTCGCAAAAGAAAAAAAAAAAGATAATGAATAAAAACAAAAATACCAAAAAAAACCCCACAAATGTAAAGTCTGTGTGATTCAGGAGCTAAACAACTCCAATCAGTCATTTGGAGAAAGTGGAAGCAGCACAGCAAGGCTCACAGACACATCCCTGTTTGTAATGCCCATCTAATTATCACAGATGGATCTTTCAGCTGTGACCAACTACGTCATTTATTTATTGGCATTGGTTGTTTTGTGTAATGGGCCTCCAGTTACCTGCAGTGCTTTGAAATTGTGTTAGTGAGATGGCAGACAGGAAATGAAGCTGAAATCGAGAAAAACTACTGTCTCTTCTAGGCTTAATGAGAAATCAGCACAGATTAAAATCTAAACATAAAAGCAAATATTAGATTTTTTTATATTGTGATTAAGTGCTACACACACACACACACACACACACACACACACACACATATATATATATATATATATATATATATATATATATAAAAACAGAATTGGCATTTTACATTTAGTATTTACAGAGGGCGTGAAACTTGATGAAGCAGAATAAACCATTTGGCCCAATAAATTTGGACTGGTTGTTATAGAGCGCTTATATAATGTTAGCGTTAGTATTTTGCCAAAGATATTTGGCATACAGACTAGAGCACCACCCTTCTGATTTCTAGGTGACTTGCACTACCTCCTTAGTTATAGTCATCCCAATTTCTAAAGACATTTTCTTTACTTCACAGCAGCAGGAGGACTGAAGTTGTGCTCCAGTGTCATTGTTCATTGTCATGTTCCAAAGCTATCATGCAGAAATAAATGCATTATATTGCATACGCTTACTGACAAAATTAAAGTCTAATAAGTAAAACAATGTACTAGGTGGGTTTCCCATTGTAATCCCTGTTCTTCTACTAAGCTGCTCAGTTACATTTTGGTAGCAAATCTTCAAATTCTTTGGGAAGAGGAGAAAAGGTTTCACATGAAAAGGTGTCACATGAAATAATTCCCCATCATGGTAGAAGTTGATGGTCCTTCTTAATGATCTAACGTGTCTTTGTAAAGGCTTTTGCTGCCAATGCGATAAAACATTGAGACTTCTTCAGTCTCAGCTGACTGCAGGTTGCCCAACCTTATAAACAGTACCTTTGTGGAGATTACAGTTGTTGTTTCAAGACAAACTGCCACGGCTGCTATATCCTCAGCGTACTTCAGAATCAGTTTCAGTAACAAGGAAGGGAATAGTTTGTCTTTTAGCAGATAAACACAGTGTGTTGATCAGTATACGGACATTGAAAAGATGGTGACCGAAGCGGCATCTGGTAAGACGAAAATACAGATAAATGTGGATTTGCCCAAAAGGAAATGGCTGGTAATTGACAGATGCAAGGTAATCGATGGCTCCGTCCTCATTGATTTTGTTGCCTTTTTTAAGAGGCTAAATGTGTCTTTCAGTGCTGAATTTTTGTATTTCTGAAGTTATGAAGGGTCAAATATTCATGTTTTCAGACTGTATGAAATGGCCTGTGTTCTGCTAACTGATCGTTTAGTGGCAGACTTTTCCCCCTTGCCTTTCAGAGGACTCAAATTTGATCTTTGGCCAGATATCAAGACTGGCTTGAAAAGAAAGTAATGCAGCCAAGTGCAGTCAGAAAAGGCAAGTGGCACACAGGCTGCTGGCTGTGATTTATTGTTTGTTGGTGCTTAAGTGCCTATCAGCTCACTTTTGTTCATCCTACATGCTCTAAGCTGAACAAAACCATTTTCTAAGATGTACCTGCTGTATAACTGGCTGATCAACCTTTCTATGTTGAATCTCGAGATTTTGGACAAGAGTTTCAATTTCTTACAATACCTGTGGCATATTTACATGACATATAGCACTGCACATTTGCACTATGGCCCAGGTGAGTATAAGATGTGAGAACAGGAGAAACAGGAGAACTCTTAGCCCTGCCAAGAGCAGGAGACACAACAGCAAACCCAGGAATAAAATCATGAAATCATCTTATCAAGAGCTCCGTCAATCTTATTGGCTGTTTGAACACAGATGATGTATACATTTCAATTAGATACTAATTGAAATACATACATGTAAATGACTATTGAAAAAAGGAACACATGACATAAACAATAAGATACATTCAGGGTTTTTAAAATAACAGATCCAAGGACTCCATCATTTCTCCTTTCATAAGGTTTTGATTACCATGATTTTCAGTGGAATAGTCCGAATCAAAATGGACCAAATGTAAACCTGTTGCCACACTTTGAACATCTCAAAGCACAACTGTCAAAGTCTTTGTCTTAATTATGTTCTCTTCCTTACAGTTCCTCAACACTCCTTTTTCACAAAGAGAACCTTTGAGAATCAAGTCTCTGCCAACTCCACAGGCATACACATCAAACTAACTTCTCTGGATAATAACACTCATATTTTCTTCTTGCCCCAGGCCTAGGACAGCACTGGTCACAGTCACAATTAAAACTGATAGAATAGCTGACCGAGACCTTCACAACTCCAGTTATTTTTGGCAACTTATATAGCACCGTGTGTAAAGAGACTGTGATTTCAGTCCAGAACTTCAGACCAAATTAAAATTGGCTTTGATCCCTAAAGTATGGTATTGAGCATTTATTCTGTCAGACTATGAAATTTAATTTATGCATAATTTGGAGAGGTTTATTAATTCTAGTTTTTGATATGTGGAAAACATAAAATCTGTTCTGCATTATATGTAATATGAATTAAGAAAACTGTGATGAGGACTTTGAAATACTTGATACATTTGGACTATATTGGAATTCAATTCAATTTTAAGAATTGATAAAGCAAGGATTTCTGATAAAACTGCCGTTTGTCACTAAATATGTCTAAAGAATAGAGTTAAATATCCTTCATTGCTATAAGTCAATAATGTTAAAGTCAACATGAAACACTAGATGTATTCAGGTTATTTTATACCTATTCTAAAAAAAATAAATAACATTGTCTATGAAGCTGGTTTAAGAAAGTGTTTAAAGTTATAATTTTAAGAGCATATGTAGAGCCACCTTCTGTTAGTATGAAGACTGTGAAGGAGAGGCTGCGTGATTCTAATTAAAGGGGTCGCTGACTGGTCTGCAGGCCCGTGTGATTGAGGCCTAATAGAAAATGTATAATAGTATTTGAAAAAGAAAAGTATGATTTTCCTGTATGTGTGTATTCTTGTGTGTTCATTCCAAATTCACCATCAAGATAATGGCAGGAGATCTGCTAACTGCAAAGGATATTTTAGGGTGCAGTGGGGAACCCTAAGAGGCTGAGGGTGTCATAACCAGCTGAAGACAGCTGGAAAAGAAGGGCAACAATGTTAGAGAGAGAGAGAGAGAGTCAAGGAAACTGGGAACTTGCTAACGGTAAACTGTGACTAATTAGTTATTCTGCTTTTCATAAGTACAGTATTTGAGCGTTAGCAAACAAGTCACAATATAGCGAGTGAACAGATGAGAACAGGAAGCTTTTAAACAAATTCTGTAGTATTATAAAACTGGTAGGACCTATGATATTCCTTACATTTCTAAAAGTATGATTGAAGGAAGGTTCTTCACATCATCTTTATCATCTAATTCCACATTTAGGATTTAATGATAAGACACAAAGATATGCACTTTCTTTAAGACAGTTTATGACATTTTTACGGGGCAACCCTTGCACACTTCAAAAAACTTCACCAAGTTTAGATGACTGACTTTGTTTTTATTGTAACATCCAATTACTAATCCTGTAGACAGAGTAATAGATGTGATAGATACAGTGTGAGTTGGGCCGCTACCATCCAAGATCAGAAGAGACAAAAGTTAAATTAATGAATAATATACTCACAATATACTTGGAATCAACTGTCTGGAATCAACAGATACCAGAGTGCTAATTAGCAGTCTTTTGGCAGCAGGATGACTGGCATAAAACCAAACAGAACTGTGTCTGTGCAATGCGCCGCCACTAAAATATGCATCACCCTGCGTCTGTGTATTTAAAATGTGCTGCTTTTTCACTCAGAAATAATAATAAATTAGAACACCATGGGAAGCATTTATTAATATAAATAAAAATAATGATAAATATATAAAAATGTGTCCCAGAGAACCTACGATGGTTAAGAAAACAGAGGAGTGGATGGATGAGTGGTACCTTGTTTTCTTTTGTTTCCTTATTAATAATAGCTGTTGTCTGTCACAGCAAAATTTGCTTTAATTATTTACAAATATAACTTCATGTCAACTGTGTTTACAATCAGTTGTGCCTGAAATTTTAAGTTCTCATGTGTTCCTCATTCGTTTTACACCTGGAGTCTTTTCTGTGGGGTAACAGGCCATTTTCTCAAGTTAATACTACAGGAGCAACATGTTGTCGCTAATTAGTGATATCACACCCTTGATTTGTCCATTTGGTCATTTTGCATCTGCACACTACCACAGTGAATTTTAAATCAACACAGCTGATTTAAATGGCTACATTACCTCCTCAACATGTCTTGATGTTCTCCAGAGGTCTGGAGTGAGTTCAGGTGCGTTGACCCAGGGTGAGATCTAAAACCTGTAGGACACCGGCCCTCGAGACCTGGAGTTCGACACCCCTGTTCTAGAGCAACTAACTGAACAAACTAACACAATTTTAAATGTAAGTTGTTGTTTTTTCACTTAAAATGTCCATTGATTTATGTATGTAGTTATTTATTTTGGAGTCAATAACGATGAAGGATATCAAATATGGCTGACTGACTAAGCCTGAATATTAATATAATATTATTTCATTTTTGTTAAAGAAAAATAGATACATGATTTTTACCTATAATTTTCCCCGCGCTCCTCGAGCACCCATAGTAGCAGATTCTTTTGAAATACCTCTGTAAGCATTTTGGCATCTAAGCATTCCAAATGCTGATGAAAGCAGTCCTTGGTCTTATGTTTTATTACCAATATACTGCAGTTTGCATTTTCAACATTCAGCTATATTGAACCCTGTCACGCAGTGCATATGATTCTTTTCACAACAGAAACGCTTACTACAACAGCTAGCTGATTATTTCTTCTTAAAGGCTTTTCGGCCTTCAATAAGTTGAACATAAAACTGAGTCGGGTTAGTTATAATTCCAGGCAGTTAACTCTTACTGCTTGTTACACTTTGGAGATGAAGCAGACAAGCGAGTTGTGAAAAAATGGTCCTACACATCTTCAAAAAACTCTTTCAGCTTTGTCTATGAGTGTACAGTCAAATATTAATTATGTAGTGATTTAGCAGAAACAATTGTTTGTCTTATAAACATTTGTCATGCAGGAATTTCCAGTTGTATAACTGCATATCACAAAAAGGTGCGTCACTGACAATAAATGCAACAAAGATCAGGTAAAAACAAAGATCTCAACATGTGAATGTCATTTTTTTCTATTAAATATTACAAATAAAAGATCACCTGTTATTCTTAGTACTAGATGGACGTCTAAGGCACCAGAAAGGACACTTGCCAAACACTCTTAAATGCAACAGATAAGGAGATTTCCCTGCAGCTTAGCATAAACATGTTGTCACATGTGAAATTTGGTTTTGTAATTCATCAGGATGGAATGTTTATCATAAATAAATAAATAATAAAGATTACAATAAATGTGTTATTTTTAATAACAGTTACACATTCTTTGAAGCTAATACAAAAGAAATGAAATTCTTCAGAGCATGCAAGTGTATGTAGGACTGTATTTAATTCAGAAAGCTCATGCAAATTAAGCTGTTGGAGGCATAATTAAAATACCCTGAGGTCTCATGTGTTCTCTAAGATTTTTCTGCTTTATGTGTGCATTCTGACGTATGCATAAATATTTCTCTATCGCTTTTCAAGGGAAGTCTGACATGCTCATTATGTTTCAAGGGTAAAAGAAAATGCCTGACTAATTTGTCTTCTCTTCCTCCTCCTCTACGTCTTGTACAGCTCTGATAGATGTCTGACCATGGCGGCCAAAAGTGTAGATCTAAAGCTCCACAGCAGAAACCTTTTAACTTTATTAAACTGTCAAACCACCATTCTTCACGCAGCTCAAAGTATTTAAGGGTTTAACACGGGGGCTGGGAATGAGAACAGGCTGTGGTCATATTAAACCTCCCCATCCCGTTTTCTGGTTCACCTTTCTCCTTTTCTGCATCATATGATCTCTTTCGTGTGGCATGTTAGACATAATTGTTGGTAATATATAACATAAGGACCATAGATACCTAATTTAAAATGAAAATCATTTTCAATTCTTACATATTGACTTTTTAGACAGAAATTTGCCAGTGACTGGCACTATACGGAATATTTTATTATTCAAATTCAAAGTTTATACTATTGTACAGGTGCTACAAAACACTTTCCACATTGAGGCTGTTCTACCTGAAATTTCATGTAGGGAACCAAGATTGATTTGGGATCCACCAGTTTGGGTCAAACCAAAGCAAATGGTGGTTTCAGAGAATTTTAATCCAGTGAAAAAAAATATACATGCCATGTCTGTGTGTGAGAGACTCTGTAAAGAACCTCATGCTGTCAGTAACATCATTCACCTTGAACCACTTTGGTGAAGACCAGTGATGGTGTTGGGACGCACAGACCTCCATAGGATAAGAAATAGCCCAATGACTGCTATTAGGTATCGAGATAAAATCCTTGGACCTATTGTCAGTTAACTGCTGATTCTAATTTAGTCCAATGTAGAAATTTAGTTATATTAGTCATAAATGTGGAGAAGTACTGTATATAGAAGAAAGTGCTTGGTGAATATATGGTTAAAGTGTGACTTGTAGTTAAAAGCCCTTTAAGAGTCTGTTAGTGCTATATCAGTGTGAGTGGGCCCTTACATTCCTGTGTGTTGGTGCTTATATTAAGGAGAAATACCCACAATAAGACAAAGACAATCTAACAATAAACAAATTAAAATCCATTTATGCATAGATGAGCGTTTTCCTGCTACTAATACTGTACTGTGTAATATGCAAGTTTCATTTTCTAGGTGTTAATAATTATTAATTATAAATGGCAGTTATGATGATTCCTTTACAACACAGGAGTGGGAACAGAGTTCAGCAGTTGAAATAGATATACACGGTTCTTCTTCCTGTTAGGAGGGAGTATGTAATTGGTAACTGGTTCCATTTGTCTGTCTGTTTGTTAGCGCGCTAGCATCCCCAATTTTCAAGATATCATATTCAAATTTTGTGTGACGATAGATACCAATTACAGCTCAAGGTGATTTAATTTTGGTGAAAATTTCACACCAAACATTAAAATCAGTAAAAAAAAATTATATATTTTTTAAAAAATTACCCACAATTTTTTGTGATCATCTTCAAAATTCACAATAATATACTAGAGATTGAAAGAATATGTAGGTTGGCATTTAACCTTGACCATGTGACCAAGTTCAAAATTGACCTTGATAAAAAAATTTACTGAGTAAACCATATTGAGAAATATATTACATGAAGGGGCAGCTGTACAACACACTTTTTCCTTTTTTTTCCCCATGACACTGCCCTATGACATCACGGTGACGCCACAAAGTTTCACAAAAGTACAAATGATATGAATATATCTTGAAAGTTCAAGTTTTTACAGCTTATAGAATCCAGAGTTTTCAGCCAATTCTGCTCCAATCATATGGGTAAAGATAATAAAATACACCATTTTAATATTTCATGCTTTGATAAACATCAGTGTCTTGTTATAAAAGCAGGCGGACATCATCACGTTGTAATAAAACCATCGTAAAACATCAAGAATTTAGTATAGTCTTTGCCCTTCTTGGTATATAAAAAGATTCAACAGTTTTACATAATATAGGACATAATATTTATCTGACAGACTTTGGACAAAGTAGCTGGTTTAGGCATGACCCAAGATGACATCCACGACACATCCTGCTGTTTTCAATTTGAAAAGAAAACCTGCAGTAAATTCCTAAAGACAAAACAGTTCAAATTTGGCAACAAATTCTCGTAGGTGTTATGAGTTGTGTAATCCTGCAATGCTGATCTTAGCCTTTGATAAAGGTGCTTTTAATTCTTCGAGTAAAGCATCCCTTTGATACTGGAAACAGGAAATCTGACCTTTGATAGAACATCTGCTAGTTATAAATGTATCAGTGAAGGAGAGCCATTAGCCCAATAGCACCACATGCTGAGTTTTTGAATAATAATCTGTCAGGTTGGAGTCACTGGGGCATTAACAAACAAACAAAGAAAAAAGAAACAAACCCCTGTGCAGAAGCTGGCCTGAATGTGCATAATCTTTGGATCAGTGAGCACATCCATGCATTTTAAAAGAATGCAATGTATGTCCTCTGAGAGGAAGAGCACAATGATCTTCAGTTGTGCATGGAATACACAACAATAGATACAAAGTGTAAGAAACTCCTATCAGACTACGTTCAAGCTGTTTTCCTTCTATTTCAGATTTCTCAGCTCTAAACTACAAAGAATTCTTAAGGTAAAGGATTTCATGTAGTTCAATTAAATCTACTCTGCAATGGTGGTCTTAGAGAAGCATTTGAACCTGAGGCTGCACATCAGTGTGAGCGTGACAGAAAGAATTCATCCATCTTTTTCTATTAGACTGATTCTCCTGCTATAAACTGCTTAGTTACACTGTTGTGCAAATTACAAATGCTACTTGACCAACATTTAAAAAGTCACAGCAGAGCAAAATCTGACCTCTTCTCAGGAATACTGACAAGCTGTGTCAGTGATGCTGTCTGAATATCTTTTGACTACGAACTACCAAGGACAGGGAACACACGACCTGCACACAGACATGTTTAGCACTGTGATCTTTGGATTCTTTGGGTTTATGCTGCGAACTGTTCTCTCGCCAAAGCAGTTGAAAATAATAAATGCAATTCATCACACCATCACAAACTAACCATAAAGTTCTCACTGCATGAAGTGAAATGTAGAACGATAATGATTCACTGTCCACAAATAGCAACAAGTAACACAGAGGGGAACACTGAAAAATCTACTATGAGCAAGTTGTTTGGCAACCAGTGTATTCACACACACACACACGCACACACACACACACACACACACACACACACACACCACACACACACACACACACACACACACACACACACACACAACTTGATGTTTTACCTGCATTTCAGGATCCACAATTGAAGAGGTTCAGTGTCAAGCAGTTGAGGGAAAAAAGAGAAAGAAAGAAAGAAAGAAAGAAAGACATTAGCACTCAATCACCATGATGAAATTTATAGGCATATAAAAACCAGCACTGAAAATTCACTTTCACAGAAAAATGAATGAGTAAAAAGTTGAAAATACAATATAATGATAACATATAAAAATGGCCTACAGGACAATTTGAAACTCCAAAATAACTGCTGATTTTCCTCCCCTTCTAAAATTATTGTTTTAAAAATTAAATGTATCAATTATATATATATGTATAGTTGATAAAAAAAAAAAAACAATAGGTTTCTGTACCTGATTATAACATTCATTGTTTGCAGCAAATCTCAGATTAGAAAAGACAAAAATGAAAAATGTGCATTAACTTGATAATACAGAATTAATTATGAATTTTATTTCACAGTTTATTTCACAGAGACAGTGACTGAATATACAAATCATATTCAATAAAATGATAAGACGAGATGAAAAGAAAAAAAATGTAGTTTTACATGTGTGTCAGCTGGAGGAGGCAAAAATGGCACTGTTTGTATCGATGCTGTTGCAAATGTGTATATGTACGTCTGTGCAAATGAGTATTAAGTTTCAGTGTCAGTATTTATTATTTTGTATTATTTACTTATAGTGACCTCAGGGCAGCAGCTATGATGCCCTTAATAATGCTATGCTCAACTGGGTGTGGATAGTTGGAGGAGCTTTTCAGTTTGACTTTGTTATTTGGTAACAAAGCTGAGTCACTATGCTAATGGGCTGATCCCAGTGTCACGGCGAGTGAGATGTGGAAGAAATAAAGGAGGATCCAAACGCAGGCACTTGTAAAGGTGTGAGGGTGGTTTAATAAACACAAAATAAAAATGGGCAAACGGCAAAAGGAACAGAAGGCTATCTAAACTGAGAACAACTAAACTAGTGAACACAAACCAGGACATGAACATGAAGGAGGATGAGCAGCGGAGAATGACGATGGACAGCAGGGAAAATCCATGAGTGAGACATGGCAACACGGATACACAGACGGACCAGCGACTACAATGACAGAAGACACAACTTAAATACACTCAGAGAAACACAGGGAGATTACACACAGGTGGGAGTAATTAACGACACGAGACAAAGGAGGTAAAACTGAACACACTCACATGAGACGCAGACCTTCACAATAAAACAGGAAACAAGAAAACACTACACAAAGACGCAGACACGACACTGCGAGACAGACAGAATATAACACATGGAACCTGAACAAAACTAAACGTGAGACACAACCGAAGAACAAATCCTAAAACATGAATAAACAGAAACATAGAATTCAAATAATAACCAACAAATCACAAAGGTAACAAAACGATCATTCAAGAATAAACCTAATAAACATAATAAACACAGAATGCTGGGTCGAACCGACCCAGAACCGTGACACCCAGACCTGTTTTAAAGACCAAATGGAAATGATTAATAGTTGCATCAACCCAGGTAATCAATGATAATCTATCATTTCTAATTCTTCACATCACATCAGTTATATTGTTTGCCTATTTTCAGGCTAACAATGAGCCCATAGCGATAGATTAGAACGAAATCAAAGTAAACAGTCTTAGCTCAGTAGTGATGAATGGTTTCTCGGAAAATATGAAACCCTGTAATGACACAAAACTTTCATTTGTAATACTAAGCACTGAAAATGGTTTAATACCTTGAGATATCAGACATACCTTTTCTCACTCAATGATATTTCTTAATATCTAGCCAATGAAACCCTCTATTCCTAATCTGAAGTTGCATGCCACTGTTTCTAAGGCCTTCTATTCAATTCAATTTTATTTATATATAAAAGGCCTGCTATTTACTTTGATGTCAAATCTACTTCAGGTCTCATGACCAAAAACAATTTAATGTTACAATAAAATGTGGGATTACACACCTGCTAGAATCCCTTTATCTAGCATAATATTCATTACAACATCCGACTTTGTCCCAGACTAAATATGTTCAACACTATTAGTATTGAATTGAATAGCTTAGGCTGTTTTCCATTTTCTCACTACAGTATACTTTCTAATAGGTGACTAAACAATACTTTTGTCATTATCATACAACATAAGCTTGATCAGTCAGTGAAGGATGACAAAATAATTCCCTTTTCTTATTACATTATCTAGAACTGTTTGTTTTTTTTCCTTTAAAAAAAGAAACACACTCTTAGACACTGTGCTAATATCAAACTGCAAACCTGTGGATTGGATGACAGCCTGGTAATAAATCTGGTTTTATTGAAAAGTCAATATGACTCCTACTATGGGGGGATTTAATTTCAGGTATGTGCCACCTGAGTCACATGTAAAATTGAAGACTCCTATGTATTCTATTTTAGTGAAGATCCCTTAGTCCTCAATTTTGACACTTCCACCTGAGTACACCACTAGAACTCACCAGGTGCCCTTACTGATGTAACTCCGAACAGATTTGTGATCATCTGACAATCAAATGATAATCACACTGGCAAGTTTTCACTTATTAGGGAAATGTCACTACATCACTACACCACACTACTAAATCACTACATAATATATGACTGTACACTCATAGACAAAGCTGAAAGAGTTTTTTCAGTGCTATGCAGATAACACTCAACTTTATCTATCAATGAAGCCAGATAACACACCAATCACTTAAACTGAGGGAATCTCTTAAAGACATTTTTGATCAAGATATGTCCTTCAATGCACATATTAAACAAATATATAGGACTGCTTTCTTTCATTTGTGCAATATCTCTAAAATTTGATTCGTCTCAGAGTGACACTGAAAAACTAGTTCATGCATTTATTACTTCCAGGCTGGACTACTGTAATTATTGTGTTATTATCAGGGTGTCGCAAAAACTCCCTGAAAAGCCTTCAGTTAACCCAAAATGCTGCAGCAAGAGTACTGACAGGGACTAGAAAGAGAGAGCATATTTCTCCTATATTGGCTTCCGTTCATTGGCTCCCTGTTAAATTCAGATTTAAATTTAAAATTCTGCTCCTCACATACAAGGTATTGAAGAATCAGTCCCAACCTTATCTTAATGACCTTGTAGTACCGTATCACCCCATTAGAGTGCTTCACTCTCGCACTGCAGGCTTACTTGTTGTTCCTAGAGTATTTAAAAGTAGAATGGGAGGCAGAGCCTTCAGTTGTCAGTCTTCTATGGAACCAGCTTCCAGTTTGGATTCGGGAGAAAGTCACTATCCCTACTTTTAAGATTAGGCTTAAAACTTTCCTTTTTGTTAAATCATATAGTTAGGGTTGGATCACTATGTGTTTTCTGCATTGAATCATACCTATTATTAATCTTTGGCACAGCATGTCTTTTATCCCGCCTTCCTTCTCTCACAGAAAGGGAGTTTTTCCTTCCCACTGTCGCCAAAGTGCTTGCTCATAGGGGGTCATATGACTGTTGGGTTTTGCCCTGTATGTATTATTGTAGGATCTACCTTACAATATAAAGTGCCTTGATGCGACTGTTGTTATGATTTGACGCTATATAAATAAAATTGAATTGAACTGAATTGAATTGAAGTTAGGATATGAATTGAACATCAGATCACATCACACTCATATTCAATTTACAAATGGCTAACAGAGCTTTCTCAGCTCTCTCAGCATCTTTTTGCTGAGAACATACAAGAACCTCAAAATAACCTCAAAACCAATCCAGCTCCCCGGGCGCTGGATTGGTGGCTGCCCACTACTTCACTGAGTGAATGGGTTAAATGCAGAGGAGTAATTTCCCTATGGGGATTAATAAAGTATACATTCCTATTATTATTAATATTATAATTATTATACAAAACCTGCACTCTTGCTGACCTTTTGTGTGGTTGGAAGCAATATTCCCACCACTTTTTCAGTACTGCTATGTCTTGCCATCAGCAGAAGAAAATTCAGCAAAATATTTTCTCTTTAATATTTTATCAGACTTAATGTTTCACAATCACAACAAGCAGGTTGATCAGACATCACAGAAACAGTTTGCTAAAATAAGAAATGAAGCTGCCACTGGGAAATTGTTCAGTGTGTTTATTGTGAAAAACTATTATATGTACCGCAGGGTGATGAGAGTGACATTCAAACTGAACGACCATTCTAACTATTCAAATATGCAGCAGTATGGTGCACTCCATAGGAATATAAATAAAGATTTGTTCTTGCAATGGCTCTCAGGTTACCTCTAAAGGTTTATTTGCAGGTAATTGTCATATGTCATACTTTTACCACAAATTCTCCAGTGTGCTTTTCTACAATCTATTTCAGACTATGCTGCATAATTAGAGGCTGAAGAAGGCTGCTGAATAATCAGGTGCTGATACAGTCAAATGGTGGAAGCGTTTCAGTGTTGTTACGACCCATCAATCTGAGCTGCAGCTGCAGAGTTGTTCTAAAATGAGCGTAATGTGTAATTTAGCTTTAGTAATAAAATCCTCAAAACTTGCAGTGAATGTAACTACCTAGCACGTAACTATAACAAGTAATTATTCACATACCGTGAATAATTGTGACTGGAATAGCCACAATTAATTTCTATGCTGACAAACTGAACTGCCGCAAACTGAATGCATGACCTTCTGTATGAACATGAATCAATGTTGATCATTATTGTACGGTGGTCCGGTTGAGGTCATTGGCCGCTTTTGAAGACTGATCTAGTTTTTATTGACTGCAATAACTGAAAGCAGAGCAATACTGCTCTGTCAGCATCTTCTTTTTGTACACAAGCAGTACTTTTCCTTTCTGTTCATGTTGATCAGTCCCTTTATTCTTTATCCTTTGTCCTCTAAAAAAGTCTTTGTTTTAGTCAAATAACTATCATTAGTGATTTAGAGGATAAATTGATGTACGTGAGGCGAGATAGTTGGGTGAACTACAGAAAACTTCCAAATCCATCTGCAGGAATGCATCAGTGCAGGATCTGACCTGTATGTTGCGGGTGGTGGATAAGTACTTTATGAACTGGCCTGTCTGCTTGTAATGTCAATTAAACAAAGATGAGACAGACCTGAAAATTACGCAATCAAGGATGTGAATAAGGAGCTACTGAACACCGTTGATGCTGAACAATGAGTGACAGTGCTGCCAGAGAATGAAAGCTGAGCAGCAGAGGTTTTGTTTTCTTGAAGCTCAACTAAATCCAGCTGCTGGAAAGTTTTTAGCTTTTAAAGATGAACATCTTTCAGTATGATCTAAACTTTTATCAAAAACCCAAACTGTACTCTAAAAGAAGACTTATCCAAAAGGGGAGAAATTGGGAGTGAGTTATCAACCATACCAACCTGAGCATTTTTTTTTTCATCTATACACATTGTGCTTTCTCTGTCACATGGGTATTAAGTCTCCTTCTATATTCACCCTTACCTTTTAGTCATCATGAAATGTGTGATTTGTGTGATGGATATGAAGTACTGCATGTATGAAAATACTTTTAAACACATTTATGGTACACTGAAATTAAGCAAATTTCCATGTAAATTTTCATCAAATCAAATTAGAACTGGGTCCAAGAATTGTATTTAGCCAGTAATAGAATTATCTTATAATTTTTTAACCTTTTTAGCTACATTTCAAAGTATCTCTTATTGGTAAAACATTACATAAAATAAACATATTCATGTATACTTGTATACTTTGAAACAAAGTAATATATCATTTCACTGGGACATGTTATTTCTGCTCTGTGGGAGTGTATTGTTTATTAAGGTCTTACTGTGGCACATTGCATTACATTACATCATTTCAGATTCCATGTACTTCATCTTCTTTTTGTCCCTTTATTCATATCTCCTGGCATTGTATCTCCTTTTTCCCTTGTTCTCATCCAAACAGTCAACCATGACAGATTTTTCTTTGTTAGCCTTTAATTAATTTTTATTCAGAAAAGTGATCACAGTAGAAACGGATGTGAATAAATAGACACTACTTTAGCAAAACTGAAGAATGCAAAGGAGCCTTCATCGATCTATCCATATCCATTCCTGGAAAGCAGCTATACGGTTTAGATATGGAGAGATGCATATAGATGGGGACATTAAGAGGAAATAGGAATGATGACAGACTGCTACATGAATGACCAGACTGAGAAGTACCATTACGACTCTCCCTGCAATTGTCTCTCAGCTATTCTTCTCAAGCTGCCTGGGTTGGCATCACTCCAAGCTAATCCTTTTCTGTTTTGCATTTTCACAAACCATTTTCCAAGTGACAGAGCTCCTAGAGCCAGGAGCCACACTAAATCATTTCTCTCAGCAACATGTCACATGGGAAAACAAGATCAGGTAGCATGGGACAATGTATTATACACACTCACACAAACATAAAATATGCGCAAAGTAGTGTCAGACCAGAACTAATGTAGCAGACCTGTCACCTGGGTCAGCTTCAGTTGAAGCCTCATTAATTTGTCCCTGATCATTCAAATGGCCTTTTGTTCTTACATTTCCATTCCCCTGTGCTATTATGTTTTCATTTTATTCCCTTCTTCTCTTTGCTGTCAAGGGATTGTCTTGTGTGAGAAAAACTACGATTATATGGCTTCAGTGATATTTCGAATGCCTTAGTGGATTATTAGGAATAGTGTCAAAATAAAGGGAGTTAATGTACTCATTGACCTTTAATGCTTGGAGGGCCTCAGTTATGGGAACAACTGAAATGTCAGACTAACCAGGTTATACACTGTCACATCATTCACTCCAAATTGTCTTTTGTAGACATTTAGATTAAAAAAAAAAACAGAGCTTCCCTTATCGTTGGCTGAATTATGAGAATTACAAGACATATCAACAAATGTTGGATCACATTAATAAACTAGATTACAGTAAGCAGGTGGTGGTCGAGGTGGACAACTGTGCAAAACTCACACATCAGGATGAACGTGCACAGTCATGTTACAGCACAAGATGGAATTTGTGGCTTTAGTTAAAGCTAAATCCACAGTGTGTGTCATTTTGTGTAATAAACCAGACCATCCCCCTTCCTGATCCTAACACCAAGCTTCTGGTCTTAAGATCAGAAGCTTATTTTTGTTGAAATGCATATGATTAATAACAATACCTTAGTTATGTCTGCACTGGAAATGATGCCAAGATGAATAATACCATGTACACAGTGGTCAGTTATGTTAATGTTAACAACAGGGGACACATTTGGAGCTTTGCTGCTGTGAGGCTGCATTGGCTGGTTAAATATGCCTAATATAAATTTATTATGCTAATCTAGCTGCTCTATTCCCACAGCTAAAGCTCAAGTGAGTTTGTGTGTGTGTGTGTGTGTGTGTGTGTGTGTGTGTGTGTGTGTGTGTGTGTGAGTGAGTGAGAGGGAGAAAGAGAGAGAGAAAGCGAGAGAAAGAGAGAGAGCATAATTCAGGTGTATGTAAGACACACTATATTCCCAAAAGTGTTCACTCACCCATCCAAATCACTGAATTCAGGTTTTTCAATCACTTTTGTGGCTAGAGGTATATAAAACCAAGCACCTAGGCATGCAGACTGCTTCAACGAACATTTGTAAAGGAATGGGTCGCTCTCAGGAGCTCAGTGATTGGGAACGACAGCAAGTCAGCCATGAAGTGTTAGGCCATATAAAATCACATAGTGGGGTCAGGGGACACTAAGCCTCATGAGGGGCAGAGGTCACCAACCTTCTGTAGAGTCAATCTGCAGACCTCCAAACTCCAAGAGAACCTCATGGAATGGGCTTCAGTGGCTGAGCAGCTGCATCCAAGCCTTACATCATCAAGTGCCATTCAAAGTTTCAGATGCAGTGTGTAAAGCCCGCCACCACTGGTGGTCATGAGTCATGCTGCTCCGTCTGGCAATCTAATTGGTGAGTTGGGCATGGTCTTTAGTTCCAGTGAAAGTGGACTACGTACATAAAGACATTTTTGACAATTTTATGTTCCCAACTTTGTGGGAACAGTTTGGGGATGGCCCTTTTCTGTTCCAACATGACTGCGCACCAGTGCACAAAGCATGCTCCATAAAGATATGGATGAGTGAGTTTGTTGTGCAAGAACTTGACTGGCCTGCACAGAGTCCTGACCATAACCTGATAGAACACCTTTGAAATGAATTAGAGCGGAGACTGTGAGCCAGGTCTTCTCATCCAACATCACAAATATGTTTCTTGAAGAATAGTCAAAAATTCCCATGAACACACTCATAAACCTTGTGGAAAGCCTTCTAAAAGGAGCTGAAGCCATTATAGCTGCAAAGCGTGGGCTGACATCATATTACTGTAAACCGCATTAAGAATGGGAAGTCATTCAAGTTCATATGCATGTAAATGTAGACAAGCAAATACCTTTGGCAGTATAGTGGAACTGGATTGTGATCATTTTCTTTTGTAGCTTAAAATATGAAGAAGACAGTGAGGTTGTATACAGAGATGTAAACAGTAAGGTCCAAAGCTGTGGACTGACACTAATGTTATTCTTACTATCTACTGTATTTCCTAACTGTCACACACAAGCATTAAACTGCTGAACCCTTTCATGAGTGAAAGTGTGTGAAAGAGCATTGACAGCTTGGTACTGAAGAAATGAGCAGATGAAGTTGAGGTTTTGGACTGACAGCTTATAACAACCTGTCTAACATGAGACCGAGAGACCATCAGTCCACTGAGCTCTATTTTAACATCCCAGTACCCGTGCACCATGCCAACTGGTTGTCTCCAATCAGTCAACACAGCAGAAGGATGGCTGTCATTCAGCTGATGTCCGATAAGTCCATTACTGGAGTTGGCAATGATGCATCATGTTAGCAAATGGGGAGTTTGACCGCCATTGACATTGTTCTAATGTTGCTCATAGCACATTAGATAAACTCTGATGAATGTGGGATTGTTAACAAAGGCTGTGGTGTAGTGTTTTAGAGAAACAAGCCGCCATAAAAACATTATTCAGGTTGAGCTAAAATAAGGAGACTGAGCCTAACGCTCAGTCAAGTCTCCATTAATGATGGCCTTTGTTAAAATAAAGTCTAATTAATGTCTCTCTGTTAATCATTCCAGACCAACCAATTTGTTGTTCACTAAGGTGTTACATTTTTTGATATAAATTAATGTGCACGTTGTTGAAAGAAAATAAATAAATCACAATCAGAGAAACATGTCACAGGAAGCCGAACCATTTATGGCAACACAAGCTTACATAAGATGTGTTTGACTGATGAAGCATTTAAAAAAATGGAATAAAGTAATCAGAATAATTAAACATTGCCTAGGGAAATAATACACAAAGTCTAATTAATCTATGACTGTGGGCAATCATTAAATAAAAATCTAAAAGGGTAAAGGAACAATTTGCTGAATTGCAAGACAGCAGTAGTACATAAATGTGACAAAAATGTCATGATTAATAACCTGAATATTATAAGGCCACCCATGTCTAACAGGAGATATAAAGCTTAAAAGTTAGTGAAGCAAAAAATCTTCAGATACCTCCCTAATATGATGTAGAACTGCACTGTGGAGAATATGAGACTGTGTTAAACCTCATCTCATTAAACAGAAATGAGCCTGAGCTGTCAGTTTTGCTTTAGACCTGCTGTTCCATAGTCTTTTACTGTCTACTATTAGCTGTAGTAATAATAACGCAGACGGCTTGCTAATTTGAATAGAATTTGTGTGAGTATGAAGTTAATATTTCACTTCTTCAGCAGATGTGAGGCTTCACAGAACAACTTGCTATAGTGGTTCATGTGGACACATGATTATGGTGTTTACCTAATGTTTTTTTGTTATTGAAGACATTTACTGATTCTGATCTTGCTAAAAAATTCTGATGTCAGCAGATTATTAAAACAAGGTGTTTTTAGCAAAAAAACAAGAAGAAGCATATTAAGGTCTTGAAGTGGCCTAGTCAGTATCCAGACCTTGGAGGGAGCTGAAGGTTTGAGTTGCCAAACATCAGCCATGAAACATTAATGACTTGGAGAGGATCTGCAAAGAAGAGTGGGACAAAATCCCCCCTGAGATGTGTGCAAAACGTGTGGCCAACAACAAGAGACGTCTGACCTCTGTGATTGCCAACAAAGCTTTTGCCACCAAGTACTAAAGCACGCTTTGCATTTTTCTGGATTTTTTGGTTATTTTTCTGTCTCTCACTGTTTAAATAAACCTACCATTGAAATTATAAACTCATCATTTCTTTAGTAATGGGCAAACTTACAAAAATAGCAAGGGTTCAAATAATTGACTGTATGACATATTACTAACCATACAGATGCACAATAGAGATTCTCTAAAACATCAGAGCCCGACTTAACAAGACACTTGTAATTTACATTGTGTTTAAGACTGCGTGTAGATTGTGACTTCTAAATGTATATATTGCACAAATATGTGGAGTCCTTGACTATCTTCAGTTATAAATTCAAGGCAAACCAAAAACTGTTGCAGTTTCAAACTGTCCTTACCTCTGTTCAGTACAGCAGAGATAGGCAGTATAAATATTTGCATTAACAGCAGCATAAAAGGCATTCCTAAAGTTTACAAAAATATGAAAATACTTAATAGACCACAGTATATATATATATGCTCGAGTATACAATAGCTGAATATTTGCACTCAAAATATGTCAGTATTTTTTTTTTTACTTACATTATACTCAAAGCAAATTCTGGAAAGGTCTAAATCTTTTGATAAAGGATCTTTATCAAATTGCCCAGAAGTTGCTGCATATCTGGAGCACAATCAGCCCGGGAGGGGCCGGCTCTACGTCAGTAAAGCAAATGTGGGATGGTGCTGAGGACAGGAGCAAACTCGACTCAGATTTTTATCATTTCCACACACATCAGCACTGGAATATAAACTGAGGCGAACTGCCAACCTCTACATTTTCAGAGCGCCCAGTATACTTTAAGACTCTCATGTCAGCAGATCATTAAAACAAGGTGTTTTTAGCAAAAAGGTCACCTACTGATCGGAAGGTTAGTGGTTCAATCCCTGGTTCCTCCAGTCTGCATGTCAAGTATCCCTGGGCAAGATACTAACCTCAAGTTGCTCTCCAATGCATCCATTGGAGTGTGAATGAATGTAGTTAGGAAGCACTCAGTATAGAGCAAGTGCTTGTGTGACTGGGTGAATGTGGCATGTTGTATAGAGCGCTTTGAGCACTCCGGGAGAGTATAAAGAGCTATATAAGAATCAGTCCAAGACATGTCTGACCTCTGGGATTGCCAACAAAGCTTTTGCCACCAAGTACTAAAGCACGTTTTGCAAAGGAATCAAATACTTACTTCATGAAAACTCAAATTAATTTATGACTTTTTTTAAAATGCATTTCTATGGATTTTTTGGTTATTGTTCTTGGTTATTGTTCTTGCAAAACAGAGATTCTCAAAAACACCAGCGCCGGACTTAACAAAGACACTTTCAATTTAGATTGTGTTTAAGCATGCATGTAGATTGCGACTTCTAAATGTATATATTGCACAAATATGTGGAGTCCTTGACTATCTTCAGTTATAAATTCAAGGCAAACCAAAAACTGTTGCAGTTTCAAACTGTCCTTACCTGTGTGCAGTACAGCAGTGATAGGCAGTATAAATATTTGCATTAACAGCAGCACTATATGCTGTAGTATACAATAGCTGAATATTTGCACTCAAAATATGTCAGTATTTTTTCATAACTATCATAACTTACATTATACTCAAAACAAATTCTGGAATGGTCTAAATCTTTTGATAAAGCAACTTTATCATATTGTCCATACGTTGCTCCATATCTGGAGCACGATCAGCCTGAGAAGGGCAGGCTCTACGTCAGTAAAGCAAATGTGGGATGGTGCTGAGGACAGGAGCAAACTCGACTCAGATTTTTATCATTTCCACACACATCAGCACTGGAAAATAAACTGAGGCAAATTGCCAACCTCTACATTTTCAGAGTGCCCAATATGCTGTAAGACTCAAGGCAATTTAAAGAACCCTGCAAAAATAAACAGCTTATACAGCTACATGTGACAAAATACTTTCTCACAGGTTCTGGTCTGTACGTACAAAGGATGGAGGTCAGTTCTGACAGATCTGACTCAGTGTGACTTACTGTCTTATTTTACAGGTTAGTTAGCCATTTTGCCCTTACTACACTCAGATGACACTTGCTCAGATGCACTACTGTCATCTATGTCCATGGAGATCACAGAGATAAATAAACAAGTGGTTTTTCTTAGTTGTTTTGTCTAATGCTGCAATTACCTACTCCTATTCAGATTTCTATTCTATTCTATTCTATTCTATGTGGGCGGTCTCTAGCAACCACACACACGATTAGTCGAAAGAAAGCTGTAATTCCAGAGGAACACGGCAGTTTCCACAAAGTGCCAACCATTCCTGTGTATTTTTATAGATTAACATTAATAGATTAATAAATATAAGATTATAAGCTTATAAGAAATTACACACTATTCTATGTATATTTATAATTATCCACATCTGGCAAACTGTTACCATTGGTCTGTCCTTATTTACACTTATTTCTAATGATATGGAAGGGCATTTAAGTACAACTTTCAGGACACAGTGGTGTGTGTGCTTCTGCCATGTCATCAAAGGACGTAGGCAAGGCAGGCAGCAAGATAATCTTTATAAACCCCCGATGAGTGAGGACAGAATGATGGAAAATAAGATGCAGTTCAGCCAAATTAACATCATCACATCTCTTCACCTCATCATGTCAAATTACGCACTGTTATTAACAACCTCTGTGGGTCGGCAAAACTAATTTCTGTGGTGCATCAACAGCATTTATTTATTTATTTTAATTTATGCAGGAAGCGCATTCTGGCAGCATTATAAGACAAATGACGAATCCCCTTGGAAACAAATCTCATTTGGTGTTGATTAAAAGTCTAGCCTTTCCTCAGCAATTCCAATGTTGTCATATCCAGGTGTCATAGCTGTCTGCACTCTTCAGCTATTTACATCCCCTCTCATTTTGCTGTATCTTCTGGGAAGCTCACAATTTTTATGACCCTCAAGCTTTATTTTACAGTGCTTTAAAGGGATGCATGCCTACATCATTGTTTTCACTAATTTTATCCAGATTGCCTACTTGTGCATGAATCACAGTCTGTGTCTTCACGACCCAAAGTTCAAAGAGGAGAGGTCATTAAAATGACCTGAATGTGATTTATTGATATGCAGAATTCAATTAAGCTATTTGGATGGCCGAACGGAATCGCAGCTGTGATACTGATTTGGGAAGGACCCCCTTGAGTCTAGATGTTGGTGATGGAGATAAAAATGGAGGCTTGGGGGACTTCCGGGTAGGCTATGACAGGATGAAGACGTGTGTGTCAGTGGCTCCTGCACCTGACTTGTTGAAACTGCGATAATCATCAAAGTAACACATCTTTTTCTTAAAAAGCAATACAGTGGTTGTCAAGAGCGCACTCTTTTCAAAAATGCCACCAAAAAAGACAAACCCGAAGCAAGTGGCGATTGAAGCGACCGACCTTGGTGACCCAGAGTTTTATAGAAAGGTTTTTAGTTTGATTCTAGATATACCTAATGGTAATTTAATAATTGGAGGTGATTTTAATTTAGTGTTAGACCCATACTTAGATAAATCCCTCTCCAAAAAAAATCCACTTTGTGTAAATCTAGCAGCTTTATAAAAACGTATATAAACAATATGAATATTTGTGATGTGTGGAGAACTTTAAATCCATCAGGCAGAGAGTATTCTTTCCACTCCTCTGCACATAACGTTTATTCAAGGATTGACTATTTTCTGGTAGATGGAACAATGCTCCCCCTTGTTCATAATGTAACCTATCACAATATTATTATTTTTGATCATTGTCCTGTTACCTGTTCCTTTGCACTTGGCAATTTCACTAAAGTACATAGGAACTGGAGATTTGACCCACAACTATTGAATGACTCAAAACTTCAACAGTATATAAACTCTCAGACCTCTTTATTTTTTGATATAAACGATAATGCTGAAATTTCACCTGATATATTATGGGAAACATTTAAAGCCTATATTAGAGGGTGCATAATATCATATCAGGGCTCATGGAATAAAAATAATAAACTAGACCAGTTAAAATTAGAAAAAATGATACATGATTTGGTTGCCAACAATGCAAGGTGAATCTGGTCACGTCACATAAAGACATTAATGATAACTTTAGACAGTTTTATGAATCTCTCTACACTTCTCATTCTACTGCAGGGCCTAAAGATATGCAGGACTTTTTAGACAAATGTGACCTCCCTGTGTTGGATCAAATGGATCGCAAGATCCTGAATGCCGAGATTACAACTAAAGAAATTACTAAATCTATCGGTGTATTAAAAAATGGCCAGAATCCAGGCCCAGATGAGTTAGGGAATGAATTTTACAGTTTAAGATCAAACTTGCTCCATATCCATTTAAACTGTACAACCTTGCATACAATGTGGGCACCTTACCACCAACATTGAATGAAGCAGTTATTACTGTACTCCCAAAAAAGGTAAAGTCTTGGAGGAAGTGGGATCATATATATAGACCTATCTCTTTATTAAATTTGGATCAAAAAATCCTGGCTAAAATACTAGCGAGTAGACTCAGTATGGTAATAGATAAACTGGTACATTCAGATCAAACAGATAGGAGCTCCTTTAACAATCTAAGGCGTCTATTTAATATAATTTACTCCTCTAAGGTGCAACAGGACCTACTTATACTTTGCTTAGTTGCCGAAAAGGCATTTGATCATATTGAGTTGCCCTATCTCTTTGCTGTCTTAGAGAAATTTCAATTGGGACAAGATTTTATTTCCTGGAAAAAATTACTCTATAAGAATCCCACAGCCAGAATCCTTACAAACCAAACATTATGCACTCAGTTTAAGCTCAGCAGAGGGACACGTCAGGGATGTGTTCTCAGTCCATTACTGTTCACTCTTACTTTGGAACCCCTGGCACAGACAATTCATACTCACCCTGATATACATGGTTATGACACAGCATATACTTCTAATACTATATCGCTCTATGCTGATGACATTTTACTATACATAACAAAACACCAAACTTCCATCCCAGCAATTCTCTCCATTATTGATAAATTTGGCACCTTTGCCGATTACAGGATCAACTGGGAAAAAAGTGAAGTATTGCCCATCAAATTTGAAAGTAGTGAGTGACTTGTATCTCTACCATTTAAAATAACTTGTGAAAAAATTACATATCTGGGCATCACAATAACAAGAAAATATAGTTCCCTAGTGAAAGAAAACTTTCTCCCTCTATTGGAGAAGCTAAAAAACAACATTCAGTTTTGGAGGACACTCCCTATTTCATTGATAGGAAGAGTGAACTCAATAAGGATGTTCTTTCTCCCACAATATCTGTACTTGGTCCAAAATATCCCAATATTTTTGCCCAAATCTTTCTTCAAAAAGTTGGATGCCATTATTATGCCGTTTATATGGAACTACAAAACACATATAATAAAGAAAGAACATCTTTGTAAACGCGGATCCCCTGGAGGACTTGCACTACCTAAATTTATGCATTATTACTGGGCTTCAAATTTAAGAATAATTTCCCCCTTACTTGATGATACAGCGTTACTCCCCCATGGCTTGCAGATGGAACGGGAGGACTGCCTACCTTACTGTGTTGGTGGAATATTACTTTCTCCTACTCCCTTGAGAAGTGCACACTATAACTATAACCCAGTGATCCATACCACTTTGGGAATCTGGAAACAAATAATTAAGCACTTTAAACTGAAACCACTATCAATGTGTATCCCTGTTACATCTAACCCTTCTTTCCTTCCATCATGTGCAGACGGAGCTTTCAACGTGTGGCAGGAACTGGGAATTCGTAAATTAAAAGACTTGTATTTAAACGATGCTTTCATGTCATTTCAACAATTAAAAGGTAGATTTGGACTACCGCGCAGCCACTTTCTTAGATATCTTCAACTACGAAATTATATCCGCACACATCTGCCACAGTTTGAAAGCATGCCGGATAGCCGGGGGTCCGAACAGAGAATCTCATTATTCTATAACTCACTACAGGAGATGAGTACACCTTCTACTCATTCAATTAAAGAGGAGTGGGAAAAGGAATTTGGGATCTCCCTATCGGAAGATTTTTGGCAGGAGGTCTTACGCAATATAAATACGCTTTTTATTAATTCCAGTCATTGCCTAACTCAGCATAAAATTGTACACAGGTTACATTACTCAAGGGAAAGAATTCACAAAATTCATCCAGACTGCTCTCCCTTCTGTGAAAAATGTATGACACATTATGGAAATCTGTTACATAGTTTTGCATTTTGTCCAAGGCTTCAGGGACAAAGTGCAATGTCACACCAAAAACTTCAGGGTTTTTGGTGTGACATCTTCACCTGTCTATCTAATATTCACAAAATCAAGATTGATCCAAATCCAACAGTAATTATCTTTGGGATTTCCAAAGAAACACAAAGCTTACAATATGCTCAAAAAAGTCTTATGTCATATGCACTGATCATTGCAAAGAAACTGATCCTGCAGCTTTGGAAAGGCAAAGAGGTTCCTGTATTAAAGATGTGGCTCGCAGAGCTTACAAATACACTTCACCTTGAAAAAATAAGATATACCATGAATGGCACTGTGAAAGATTTTGAACTAACTTGGCGTCCTTTACTTGTATATCTTGGGAAAAAGGGGGCATAAGTCCTATTAACCTGTAACAACTGTGATACTTGCTTCTAATAAAAGATATATGAAACGAAAAATGGAGGCTTGGATGGAGCCTAAGTAACATGGGAGAGGCTGGAAGAGGTGTCTGTAAGGTGAATGACAGATGAGCAGTGAGACTTAAAGTACGCGGAGTGAAGTCTGATTGGTTTAAAGACGTTTGGCAGAAAGATGATTGGACTAGACCAGTGATGTCGCAATGAGTTTGACAGCGTGGGAAAGAGGAAGTGATGTAAAGCTTAGATTAGCCACCAAACACCTGGGATTGAACTTGCGCATAAGCTTCATCTCTGTACAAAGACACAGTGAAGACTTTAAAACTCGGGAAAATAAATCATGAATAGTTGATGCAATCTATGCAACTCTAAATCTAAATGTCTGTGACAGGTAGCTACTTTCAGAAAAGTTGAAAAGGTGTTCACTGAATCAAATAAGTGTTCCCAACTATTCAAACTGGTCTCACAGTGGAGGACAAGCATTTATGAACCATCTATGCTGTTGAAGATCTCTTCAATTTACTCAGTCAGGTGTCATCAGTATTTCCTCACATCTTTTCCAAATTTTGGACAACAAAATATTCAGAACCTTAAATACCATACTCTGTCCTTTGTTCTAGCACAGGGGTCGGCAACCTGCAGCTCCGGAGCCGCATGCGGCTCTTTAGTCCTTTTAGGGCGGCTCCACGTGGTTTGGGAAAATAAATTATTATTATAAGTAATTAGCTGAAGTGTATTTTATTTATGTTAGTTCTTTTTTAACTTGTAGTTCTAAATTGGAAGATTATTGTAATATTGAAAATATTACAATAATTTGTAATATTTATATTTATATTAAAATATAAATATAAAATTATATTCTATATTCCCGCCGAAATGCCGTGCATTTATCGAGACTTTCAGCCCCAGGTAGGCTAATTATGGGTCTTCGGATCCACATTATGTCAGCAGCTGTTCTCCACCGTGAACTATGTTAAAAACAAACACCGCTCACGCCTCACAGCTTACAGTCCTGCGTAAAGATGAAAGTGACTTCGTACAGCCCCGATTTGCAGACGCTGTGCGCAGAGGTTCAGGAGCAGAAGTCCCATTGTAAACATATCACGGCAGACCAGCTGCTTTTCAGCATCTCTTTATTGACCACTTTTCACACACGGTTGCTGTATGTATACAGCCGGTGTTAAAGCTCACAGCCCGACACATACCAACACAACAGCATAGATGGCACAGACTTTAAGGCGGCGAGGCGTGATTGTGGGTGCCGCTCAGGTGCGTCCGCCTCCCCTGCAGCGGCGCTGCAGGCCACGCCCCGCCACACACATTAACCAGGTAAAATACATATTTAGGCAGAATTTTGCAAATATCTATTTTTCATTTTTCAGCAGCATAGTGCTTTTTTTTCCAGTTATTTTTTTAAAAGTCAAGTCAAGGCTCCAAAAGCCCAAAGGCGATATAAGGGGGGCGGCTCACAACAGTTTTTGTTTGCTACATGGATCATTTTAGTTCAGCTGGGTGTCTTTCCTTTTGTTATATTTCTTTAAGAGTTCAAAATGTGTTAATTACATAAATAAAATGTAACTTTCTCTATAGCACTTCATGGATTTCATAAGCAACAAACTTTAGTTGTTTACACAAAGCATAAAGGTAAAAAACAATATATACAGTGTTTATATTCATTTTAGATGTCAAAAAGTATTTGCGGCTCCCAGTGATTTCATTTGAGTGGAAATCGCGTCCAAATGGCTCTATGGGTGCTAAAGGTTGCTGACCCCTGTTCTAGGGTCACTGTGTAATAGTGAAGGGTACAAACATAAATGGTACAGGGAGAAAAAAATTGTATAACAGTTATTGGGGCTGCAACATTGGATGACTGATTAAAATGACTGTGACATAAGGTTTGGTATTAATAGTTCAGATAATACACAAATAAAACCACTGACGTTGCTTTTCATGCTGTTCAACACTTCAATATAGTTGCATATAAATAAACTGATGCAAAAATATCTTCAGAGAAGAACTGAATGTATTAATGTTTCCTCTTTAAGACTCGTGGCATTAAAGCTCTAACTTTGGCCCCACTGTTGTCCTGCAGATCCAGACTTAGCTACTGTAAAATCTCTTTCTGTGGGCCCAGTACGACTGGCACTGCACATCACACAAAATGCAATCTGGGATTTCTGGAAAAGCAAAGCATCTGAATCACAACTGAAACTAATCAGTGCATTTGGCTTTGATCACAACAGCTTCTACAATGCAGTGTCCAGCAGAATTTGCAGCAATTTTCACACAGGCTTGTTCACAAATGTGACCAGTTTATGTCCAGCTCTTAGTTCTGAGCTTCATAATCTGCTGTTAGGCATCATTAAAACTTCATGTTATTATTGCGCTAAATTTCAGCCTTTCACCAGAATTTGTTTTTTATTAAGAAAAGTCTTTTAGCGTCAGCATCCAGAGAAATCGTCCAGCAAATTCAGTGAGCTTTGATAGCGTTAGCTCGATTTACATCTTACAGTGTTATCATTAACCTGTTCAAAGACGTTTATCTGTTTGAAATAATAGTGATCATGATCAAACAGGCATTTTGATGCCATGGCTGAACACTTAAACAGAGAAAAACGCTTTAATTCTTTAATGTAATTATATGGTCTTACATATGACTTTAATTGATTTTTAAATAGTGACAGAAACAAAGCACAAAAAAGTCTACTATCAAAGAAAGGTGCACTGTCAGCACTTTGCAATGCTGACAGAAATTACTCAGTAGCATCACACTACCGACAATTTTTCTTCTGTTCTATCTAGCAATATAGATTTAAACACATATTTCTCTGTTTGCTTTTAAGGTTCTTCGCTGTACTGGTTTCAAATAATGAATTAAGACAATAAATATAACTGCAACCTGTTCATGTTCAACATTGACAGATTCACTCTGGGTTTTTTGACATTATTGAGGCAATAGCTTTTGTAATGTGCGTGTTTGTTTTTCAGTTGCTAAATTTTTTGTTGAAAATAAATGAGAAGCCAAACAGAGCAGTGATGATAAATTAGAATTCACACTTTAGCAGCTGCCCTTGTTAAAGGGAGAGAGAATAGGCGGAACAAAAACTTACCTTTGTAATTAAAATGGATGCTTAGCAGAAGATAAATACGTGTTAACTGAACAAAGCAGCTGAGCTGATTACATGTTTAAATGAGAGGGTAAACCTGCACATTTAAGCTATTGTTTCCCACACACACACACACAGTATGTTATATATATATATATATATATATATATATTACTGGCTATTTCATAAAGTCAGTTTATCTGGTGGTCTGGTTCATTGGCTGCACTTTGAAAAGCCTGCAGCAAACAGTGTCAACATCCAAATCAATTGAAGTCACAGCAGATGACAGTTTTAAAGTAGCTTTGCAGAGAGATGGGCATCATTGCTCCCCTCAGAGGAAACAATGGCTCAGCCTGCTGTCAACGATTTTACTGTCTGTCATGAGCATGCAGAATTGGTAAAATAATTGCAAGACAGAAATATACAAAGAAAATGATGGCTTAAATCACAAGAGTTATGAAGTAAGAGGTAATAGAGGTCAAAGATAAAGAAAAAATACATGCTGAGGAACAAGCCAGCATTCTCTAGCAGACTGATAGCTGACCAGTCAGCCTCATATAGTTATGAGGTGGTCCTTTTCATTTACGCAGACGGCACACATACAGTGGCACAGTCTCAACCACACACTGTGAGCAGGCACATGTCGATAGCATTTGGCCGTGCCCATTAGCAAGTTCTTCACTGTTAGTGAGGACGCTCCATGAATTAAACCACAAAGATTTTTGGAACAGCAAACCTTATCAGACACTTAAGTCACATTCACCCATGTGGGGATTGCAGTGACAAAGGCAAAGTGGCTCAAGGTAAAGGTATCCACACCTGTGAGTCAGCCACAAGCCAGCAGCTGTGGTATGAGCAAAAAAGCAAAGCAGTTACAGGGAAAATTTAGGAGATGAGTGAACAATAGAAAAGAATCGATATCCTACAATCTGGTGACATTGCCAGCATATTGGAAAATTATGTAACTACCTGTTCATTAAGGTAAAATTGTTAGATAACAGTGCGTCAGATACAGGAACTCCTTTTCACTTAATGATCTATACCTGCTTCCAGTAACAGAGTGCTTCTTCTTCAGTTGATTGATTGAAGGAAGATCCTGTAAACGTAACTGCAAAGTTTAATCGTTTACTTAAATTAATCATTTATTACTAAAATTATATTTTGCACTGAAGAAACGTTGATTTGTGTTTGTATATGCTGAATCATCAAAATATCATCAAATATCGGTATAGGCAGGTCACCTCACACATCTCTACATTAATCAGAATTTCTTAAATAAATTGCCATAAAGTTTGTCTGTTAGGATATTGTTGAGGTAGACCTGTATGCGATGGAGGTCTTGGTTCTCTCATTGGTGCTCATCTTCGTCCCTTGTATGTGCCCTGGTTGAAACAGAAACGCTTCCACTGCTTTGCTCACTGAACAGCAGCTTTTCTCATCTAAACTGAATTCCTCTCAAACTAGGCATCTACTGCCACCGCTCTATTTCCAAACATTCACAATTCCTTTAAAGTCGATCTGCTCTCAGTCTGGAGAGCATCATTACTTACAACTGGCACTTAATTACTAAAGTAGACAGAAAGAAGATGTGAAAATTAATTCCTCCTCTCTGTCCTGCCATAATACCTTCTGTTCATCTGTTTCCTAACACATAATGTTTTGTTTTGTGGGGATTTTTTTTGTTGTTGTTGTTTTTTTTTCCTTTCTCGACAGTCCACATGGATCGCATATCCACAGTTATGGACTTATTGCCATCACAAGCGCAGTGCCAAAAAGACTGCAAAGGGTCACAAACGAATGATCCAAACTGATCTACAGTTGCGTCACTACAAAAGTGGGAAGAGATGAGTTTTAAGATGTTAAGATCTTACAGTAACAGCAGGCTTAGAAGTAAAAATAAGACAGGGCACTAACCCAATTACTTTACACGTTCTTCACCGACATGCATTTATAGATACAGCCAACATCCCTAAATAGCTAAAACTGTTGACAGTCCAGCACCCTCCACGTTTCTGCAATACTCTACTCCCCTGCTGAGGAGACTCAAGTGAAGCTGTCAGGGGTATCAGCCTCCAGTGCTGCTCTTTTCTGTGTCACAGGGCGCTACTGCGCGCTCACTGCTGTCAGCTCAGCTCCGAGACACTCACCACTAACTTTATTCAGACCAAAGCTTCACCGCGAGGACTCCACACCTTTCTTTCACTCCTGTCAGGTGTTTCACAGGAAGGGAAGTCTCTTCACATACCTTCACAACTCGAGTCAGCACCGGACGGACAGACGCACATTAAATATCCACTGACGTAATTTTCCTCTTAACTCCAGTGTTTCCTAGCGGGAAACCAAATGAAAAGAATAAAACGGTCCCTTGCCTTGAAATCCAAAGAGGAAAGCGACGCCGGCGATCCACGCGGTGTGTATCCAGAAGTAAGCCATGGTGTCCTTCACTCAGGTGCAAAAGCTCCGCGCTCCTCCAGATGAGGCTCCGTCTCCAGCGGTAAGTTTCCCGACGAGAAAGCGCTGCAGATGAAGCCGAGCGGAGGAAGAAATCCCAGCCTGAGCGGAGCTGATGAACAGGAGAGCCTGAGACTGCTTATACGTGTGCTTCCCGGACATTAGCGACCCCTACCTCCAATGACAGAGAGTGCGTATGTGTGTCTGTCGCCAGTCTGAGTGTACCTTAGTCTTTCTCTTTTCTTTATATACTGTAAAAGCTAACCCTTCAGTTATATGTTTATCAATTCCCAATTAAAGAGGGCAACAATTTAGATAAATATGGAACAATTAAGCTATTTATAACATTTTTTAACCTATGGATGAGAACTGTGTCTTCTCCTGGGATCAGAGTGGAGACCTTTCATTTTTTGAGCAAATGGGAAAAGCAGGGCCACCAAATTAATGTATAGTTATTATCAGTTATCAACATACTATTATCAATATGTTCACGGTTATTATTAATACTTAAACGGCTGCTTATACTTTAGTGTGTTTGGGTTTCCCTTCAGTTCCCTTCAGTTGTGAAGTTTTCACTGATGAAACCTGATGCTACGTGCTTAGAGAATTTATTTGCATCAAGCTTACTTGTATTTTACACACTTTTCATTATAACATGCCAGCAGCAAGATGAGAAAAGCAACGGTTAGAACGGTCTCAACAAAAGAATACAAAGACAAGTGAAGAAGCTGTGTTTCATGTTGGAATCAAATTGTGAAAAAAAATCATCAGCCAGGTGGATGAAAAGTATACCATGCCAAGCTGCCATGCATTATTCATGTCACTTCCACATGAAAAAAGATCTCTCTGTGCACCTTGGGGATCGTAAATTTCTTCACATTTAGTGTTTCTCAAAGCCTATAAATACAGTCATAATGCTAATCTTTGGTATAAACCACACCCATTATCAAACTGTATAGATCATCTCTCAGCTTCCTGTTTAAAGTACTTAAATAGAAACTAGAATTATTAGAATTTTAACTATTATTGTTCAGAACAAACAAACATAGTAATAATAAGGCTTTCCACAAAGTATCTCATGATTATAATTATGTTGCAGATGGTACAAACTGATTTCACATTAGTTCGTCTTCACCATCTTTGTAAAAGTATTGCCAACTTACCAGCTGACATCAACACTGCATGAATCAAGAAATGAGGCAAACATAGCAGTTTGGTTCAAACCATAACTTTAGACAATTTCACGACCTTTTACTGACGCCTCGTCAGTTAAAAAAAATCTTCTTCACCACCTTCCATTAAGAAATAATTCATATTTGTTTAACAGGGACTTCAGTCTACTGATGTCTAACACCGAGCACCAAGGTCAAAGCTCCTGACTGCCAAATGTCTTGATCCATAATTAATTTCCAGCCCACAGTCTTTCTATCCTCAGGCAAACCTTTGGATGTCAATGTGAAATCTTCAAGCTAATGTTGGTGAATTTTAATCCTCTACTGACTCTGTGGAGAAGATATAGGACCCTTCCATGATATGGCTCCTAGTCTGGAGCCATATCACAATGATGGACCCTATGTATAGGATGCAAATGGAACTGTTGTCAAGGTTAACACTTCTGTTAATTAGCCAACACACATCAGAGTTTAGGCAAAAACGGCACAAGAGTAGAAAGATTAATGAAATAATCAAAAAGGTAGAGAAAGGTTAATCAAAAGCTGATAATTTATTCATCATCTGGTTGCATCTGTTATGGGTACAGACATCCAGACTTGTGTGACATCACAGTTTCACAAAGGCTATAAAATATTCCCCTGATTTGCAAATAGCAGCTAAAAGTAAATTTACTACTTAGTAATTGGGTGCAATTTGTGTTGCTCTCTGCACCAAAACGTACGGTGCTGTGAAAAAGTTTTTTTCCCTCTTTCTGATTGACTATTTTTTCTCTGTTTGTCACACGTAAAGGTTTCAGATCATCAAGCACATTCAAATATTAGACAAAGATGACATAAGCAAAAACAAAATGCAGTTTTTAAATGAAGGCGTTTATTATTAAGGGGAAAAATAATACAAACCTACATGGCAATGAGTCTTTCACAGCGCTGTGGAGGAATATTGGTCCCCTCATCTTTGCAGAATCAGTCACTTTTTCACACAGAACACATGAACAATGGGCTGTGTGGTCAGTTCCTTGATCATTAATATGCAAATGGTCATGAACACTGATCAACAACCAGTGTTCATTCAGTGGGCTAGTTTCGGTCATTGTGCAAATGTACTGTTTATACGGTTGGGGAAACTTGCAGTCAGCTGAGGCTAAAGAAGTCACTTGGATGAGTGAAAAGAAACATTTCTCCCACTGAAAACGCTACATCCAGATGAACAGAATGAACCTCGTGGGATTCCTGTAAATACCTCTGGTGAAATTTCAAAGGGACCAAAGTCTCATCACATCTAGCAATGCGCTTTCCCAACGTGTAAACATGATTTTTCAATCAAGTATCAGGATACTAAAAAAGATATGTATTGATTTAACCTCTAAAATGATACCACATTACACAGCACTCTCTCCACACTGTGCTGTGACCTCCAGAAGTGGATCATTTACAGTAAAGTCACAGATGTCTGCAGGATTTATACTCAGATGCTAATGACTCTTGGAGCTCTACTTTTTAGTTGCCTCCACTGTTGGTCTCTGTCCTGAATAAAGAGTTCAGTTGTCTATTTCTAGTGACTCCACCCCAGTGTTTCCCACCACACCAGACCCCAGCTGATTACCCAAGACTGTTTCTGAACATTTGATTTATGACTGTTTTGTTCTTATTATACTCGGGCCCTCTGCTGAATGAAAAACTTCCCTCAAGGCAGTTTCATAACACTTTGCTTTAATAGAGAGCCAAATGTTGGCAGAACCAAGCAATATTTTGTAGCCAAGATACAGTTAAAATCTGTTAGACTCTGTAACTTTGCCTTTATTCTTCATAGAAATTTGGATCTGATTACTAACAGGAAGAGACCAGCATAAACAGCTACAGAACACAAACAATCAAATAATTTGAGTACGTAGAGAAGCAGTGATTAAGAACATTCACGTTCCACTTTACTTCCTCTCTGTTATTGGTGTCTTTGCTGTGATCAGTCACCTGGGGTAGCATCATCAATGAGTTTAGTGTAGTGTAATAGTAACCTTTGCATTTGTTTAAAAAAACTGACTACAACTCACTGAGGTGGTTACTGAATCTCTGGGAAGGCCACTTTGTGACTGATCATGTTTCACGGGGTGTTTTCTTCCGGGAATGCTTGTAGTGTGTTTGGGATTGTTGTCACTCTGAAAGATTAAGTAGCTGCCCATCAAAAGGAAAAAATATTTACATATTATAGCAGAAAAGAAAGACTATTTATTATTCCTCCATATTTGTAAATGAATGATACCACACACATTTCATGCTCCTGGCCATTAATTTGCAAACAGCATTGTATTTAAAAACTAATTATTCAACACTCAACATATCAGAGTAACATTACTTTTTAATCCTTAGGTAATTCATCAAACAAGCAGCTGTAGATTAAGACTAAATCAGTTCACTGGATTTAGTCAATCCAATGCAAGATGGAACCCTCTCTTCCCACCAGTTTGCCCTCTTCTGTAACCCTCAGCACTGCAGTCATAGATTTTGTAGAGACCATCTAACATCTTGTTTCTAATGCCACTCATTTAAAGCAGATGGTTCTGTAATGAACTCTCACAAACTCATCTCAAAGCAAAATGCTTATCTCAAATAGTGTCACTTTGTCAGAAACTGCTGGCATTACATCAGTACTGTACATAATGACCTTGCTTCAGAGAGCAACAAAGTCTGATTGAGGACTTATCGGTCAATTTTGACATAAGTCAAAATGAAAACAGCCTACAGTTCCTTCAGTTTTTTTGGTAAGTTTATGAGCTCAGTCCCTCTTTTTGAGGTTATTCATTTCTTACTTATCCAAAGTCGAATGGTATTGGCAGAGTAAGTAGGGCACTCTAGACAGCCTCCCCATGAACATGTTGCAGTTCCTCCTTGGGAATCTCGTTATGATGCCAGCTGAGATCTGTGATGTTTCCAGTGGGTTCTGGATCGACACCGGGGCGTCCCCGAGTTCAGTGTGCCCAGAAAACCTCTAAACAAAGGTGCCTCCTGATTAGATGCCCCAACTACCTCAAGGGGCTTTTTTTGACATGGCGCAGCAGCTCCTCAACAAATCTTCAAGTGCGGACCTGGGCACTCTACATAGGAAACTCATTTCAACTACTTCTGTTTGTAACCTTACTCTTTAAGGCATGATCCTTATCTCACGTCCATAGGTTAAGGTTGGAATGTGGATTGAGTGGTAAATTGAAAGCTTTGCCTTCTGACTCCATTCTCTTTTTACCACAGCAGTCTGATACAGCACTCGCTTTGGTTAAACGAGGACCTGATCACTCGTAAACATAGATCCCCTTTTGCAGTGCGCACCTCAGGAGTCCCTGTGATTCCCAGTATTAGCCCTTCTTCAAGTCCATAAAAAAGATTGTTGTGGTCTAACAGGATCAGACAGGTGGGAAGATATGCTGAATAAAAGCAGTTCTGCTCCAGTAAGAGCAGTTGAACCGGAAACTTGATATAGATACCTTCTGTCTGGATGTTATGAAGACTAACAGAGAAGCACATGGACATGTTCATAGCTGAAAGTGTCTCTTTGTTCTTATCAGGCTTGGCTCAAAGTTTTTCCTCTTTCATCTGTCTCCAAGCAGACCCACTGCTTGTCTACTAATGAGCAGTTTCCTTCACTGTCATTCTGTCCACCTCCTTCCTATCAGCCTCTACTTTCCCTTCCTGGGAGTACAGAAAATCTACACGCTTACAATTTAAATGCAAATGAAGCACTGATCAGTTGATCATGTTCATATGTATATGTGTGGTTTTTTTCATGTGACTTTAAATCAAACATTCATATTCACATTCACCTGCTTTTCTCACACTCTTTACACAGTGTCAGTGTGGAGGCAAACATCACGCTGACAGATTTCTCCTCTCTGCTTGATTCCACTCAGCTGCCTGTCACTGACTCTTCATAAGAAAGTTTTGGAGATCTATTTTTTGAAGCTGGGGCACTTAACAGTCCATATTTTGAAAGAGTGAAATTTTATACAAGATTGTGAAGAGTGTTGATTATCTAGATCTTTATGATTCTTCAAACCTCTCAGGATTAAACGTCGACAGGCTGAGCAATAAAACTCGTTTGCACTTGAATCTGTGTCCTTCTAAGAGTTCCATTTGAAATGAATAAGCAAAAAATCAATCTGGTTTCAAGCTCAAACCAGCTGATGTCAGTGTTAGTGCTTTATTTTTGAATTAGCCACTTTGCACCTATATAATAATAGTGAATACACAGACACAGACATGCACTAAAACAAAGCTAGTCATTATATATTGATTATCTAAATCATGAAATCATCTGCTGTAAACACCACAGTGATAAGGTCACAGGAAATGGAAAAAAGATTTTTTTTAATGTGTGTGGGACTTCAATCTTTGGTTTGAAGACACTGATGAGATGATTCATCACTCCCACCACTTCTTTCCTTAAGCATACTGTATCTGAACACCACATGAAGCCACTTCAAAGAATCGTCATGGGGGAACAAAAATTATTTAATTTTGTCATTTTTATTTATTTGTTATTTGCATAGTCCATCCTTTAGCACCCCGAAGGCATCAGACAAAGGAACAAGGAAGTACATAGCAACCTTATTGGAGAATTTAAAGCTGTTTCATTACCCCAAAAGGAGCTGATGGACTTTGTCCGTTTAAGCAGAAATCAGTTCGTGCTCAACAACACTATCTGGTTCCTTATATGGAGCCTAGTGCTACTGCTCCAGAATGTGCAGCACTGTCACATCAGCAAATACTTTCAAACCTCCAGTTGTTAATATAAGCTTCTGATTCAGTTCACGGTAACAGTGACATAGTGTAGACACAACCACACTTGTAGAAGCTGAATAAGGACAACAGGTGTCTTGTTTCAGCATTGCACATCATAGTCTCAGAGTTGTCTTGCTTTGATAACTATGTACAGCAACAACACAGACCACAGAATAAGTAGCACTAATGAACACACCCCAGAAAAAAATCACACATTAAGAAATGGCAGAGGCTTCTCCAATGTTTTCACAGCTGCTTGCCAAGTAATTAACCAAGTTTGTTTGTACATAGAACATGTCACTTGTCAACCTGTAAGCATAGCAGATTGTAATAAAGACACTGATTCATATTTCCATCTCGCACACAGAAGAGAAGTGATTCGATTGAGGTGTCACTCTTGACTCTATGCAGGAAAAATTCCTCCAAGGTTCAAACAGCTTGTCACGGGTAAGCATTAGCATGCAAATTGCTGTGACCTGAGATGAGATGAGCAGCTAAGCCAATAAAGTCTTGGCAATTTCACTGTGTGAGTAGAGATGGAATTTTGTCACCATAATGCATACATCTTCATAGGGTTAAAAGTCATTGGGAGCAGTATAAACATTAATTTTAACAGCTAAAGACAAAGCCATTCAGTCATTTAATCTCCACTTGCATTCATAAATGTGAGTGAGCTGAGGACAGATTAGACATCAGTGCTAAATATTACATTATCTTAAATCCTGTTTGAAATATCACTAAGGTCTTTGTGCAATATGAAAGAAAAACCTCATCATGCCCACTGTTTTCACCAAAAGCTTTGCAGTGTGTGGTTCAGTTGGATTCTTGTCAATGGTGGCCTGAAGTCCTTGACCCTATTATCCAGTGACTGATGGCCCAAATGACATGAAGATGACTCAATCACCAAGATTTATGAACACCATGAACACACAGTGGATCATGGGATAATGAGGAATGCTAATGGAATGCTAATGTGTTCTTCCAGTTCAGTTTCAGAAATGTATTTACAACATTCAAAATGAAAAGAACAGATGTATCTAATACTGTGGGGTTATGGTTACCTAAATTGAGGACCTTTATCAATATTAAATGATAAAGGAAATGGACATTATGTTTGCCAACAAATTGTTGAAGATGGTCGATGCCTGGTGGAGAGAGAGAAGGAAAGAAGCCATAAACGTGTTAACTTTTACAGCTCGGAAAGCCGTATTGAACTGCATTAGCTAATGACTCTCCGCATCAGCCGATTTGCAACTCTTACATAAATAAAGAATTTTTTTTCTCAAAATAAATTCCTGTTCTCTGTGCTCATTTGTATCTGTTCTCACTGCACTCATACGCATTGAGAGGTTTCCTGCAGGTCTGTTCTCTTGCATGCTAGTTTCACACAATGTTGTGGAAGTGGCTCTTAACCTCCCAGAGCTCCCAGCAGTATAGGATGACAGATGTTTTTTTGTTTTTTTAATTTTTTTTACAGAGGCCATTATAAGTTGTTCCTACAGGAAAAGATCACGTTTCATTTATAATGTTGAAAATGATTTCACTTCATTTATTTCAGCTGTTTTGAGTATTGTGAATGCAGCTTTATTGTCTTTCACATGGTTGCAGAGAAGCGCTAACGGACCTGATAGGGGCCGTACTGTGTAGCATACAAAGCCCAGTTCAAACAACAAATCTAATTGGCTACGGTCTACAAGTTGGAGTACTCCCAAGTTACAAATATTCACGAGCTCAGCATGGCCACTGATTAGAACTGCTATTTCATTACTGGCAGAATGACACGTAGTTTACAGACAGCAGCATCTTCTTCTTTTTTGTTTTCTTTTTTATTTGCAATAATTGCACAGCACTCAGGGAAATGAGAACAATCCAGCTGATGTCTATCTGTCAGGATTCTAACCAAATTTAAATAATATGATAAGATTTCTTTCACTGCCACATCCCATCACCATGCAGGGCAGCTACCTGCACATCACAGACACTGGTTATATTATTAAGAATGCTGCAGCCAATCTGCATAAACATCTTTGGAGGGTCGGATTTCACATCTTCAGCTTAACAGAAGGTTTTTACCAAGGCATTTGTTTTTTATGGTTTACTTAGTAAAAGTCTTTCATCTGTAAAATGTCACCATACACACAACTTACAAAGTAACTATATAACCATCTACAGTTTCATTGATGGTTATAACTGTATTGTATTAAGGTGAGATCCATTGTCCACCCTGGGTAATTTTTATCTATATGGCATATTTTTCCTGATAAAACAGCTGGTAAGAGCTTGAATTATCATAATTTAATCTACAGGTTTAAGTATTGTTTTATGCTATTATGTTACATTATTATCTCCACCTACTGACTTCTGCTGGGAGATGGACAACTTATAATTAAAAGAAATGTCTCCTGAGACCCAGTAATTCATTTTTGTGCACTGTAGTACACATTTAGTTTTTGCTTGTAGCTCTCATACTCTACTTGCCACTCATCTAAGTCCTGATGTTTCTTAGAGAGGACAACAGTACCTTTAAAATTATATCACATGTGTGGGGGTGTGGCCTTGCCAATTGTTTTTTTCCCACCTTTTCAAAATGGCTGGCATGCCCACAAGCACATTTTATGGAAGAAAGAAAGGTAAGCATGATATTTACATTTAAAATGTTTTTTAAAATCAGATTTTGATTAATTTTCAAAAATAAACATCTAGTAAATAATCTGAGGGGTCTTTAAGAATTAAGCTTATTTAGTTTCACAGAGAACATGACTAATTTATTAATGTGTACTCTAGTGCACGTCGGGACTTTGTACTTATATTTATTTCACTTTTTCCTAGTAGACAACTCTTTGACAAAGGCAGAGAGAATTCTTAACAGAATAATTGAGCGAGATTCAAACATAGATTTTTCAGAAGATGAGAGTCATGTGAGCCAGATAGGAGAGGGTGAGAACCCAGGAGGAGCCACACGAAGATTATCAAGATGCAGTGGCAGATGTAATAGAGAAAAACACAGGGCCACCTGAAATCTGTCGTCCTATCTGGTCCAAAACCAACATGTAGGAGAATCTGGAATTTTTGATTTTGAGTTAAAAATAAAACATGGGTAAAATGCAGAAATGTTTTCCAGTAAAGTAAAAAAAACAAGAGTCGCAATTATAGCTAAATCCATGACACCTGATTGTTTCTACAAGATCACGTCTTTGCTGAAAGTTATCAATGATCTCAATGTGCGAAAAGAACTCACAGTATCTGGAGTTCAAGCTCCTCTTGGCTGAGAAACCAGGGACAAACATGTGAACAAGACCTGAATAATACCAGTAATGAAGAGTTCTCTCCAAAAATCAAGAAAAGGAAGCCCCAATCAGATGAGAGTGTAACAAAATATGGTTCACTCCACTTGCCTGAAATGGTTAACAGTCCAAGGCATTTCAGTTGTAGAATGGTTGGGTGCAACAGTACAACATATGTGAGATGTGGGAAGTGCCAAATGTTCCTTTGTGTCTCCAAATAAAAAAAATCACAGTACTTCCTCAGATATCATACATGAATTGACTTTTGTGAAATAGAAAGCCCAGTGCAATTACTTGTTCCTGAACCAATGGCTTACAGCTAGTGAAGTGTCAGTGACCTCTAAGTTGACCCATGATCTACATTTTTATGATATTGTTATATAAATAAGTTTTAATATCCTGCTTACAAAAATTTCAGTGGAGCATTTAATTTTCTTAAATAGCTCTTGAATTTTGTTAGTTTCACATTCGTGATCAATGAACTCCCCTTGTGCACTGTAGTGCACATGTTGTAAAATTTAAATAAAATTAGTTAAAAACAATTTTGTTTTTGTAATGTGTTTTTTACCATCCCAACACTTGATTTATCTGAAAAAAATCAAAATCAAAATACTTTTTTTTCCCTGGGTCTCAGGAGGTTATGAGAGCAAACAAAATGTATAATTGGTTCCTAAGATACAAGTGTTTCATAAACTGCAGCTCAAATAAGGTTGGAAAATAACAGCTTGTTTTATATTTACATATACACGACCAAATGTTTAAATATAGATGAAGACTGTTTAGTTGGATGTGGCACAACCTTTTATTTGTAAAAGAAGGCAATCATAGTAGTGTGGTGAGGCAAGATATCTGCAAACCAGTGAATAAAGACATAAAGGAAAGAAATAATTATGACCTTAAAGGGCAAAAATATAAATTGTGTATTGTCAGTGTGTCTGCTGTTTTCATGGACTACAGCTTCTGAACAAATGAAATCGGCAACTCAAACAAAGGTAAAAAATTCACTCCTGACCTGAATGACTTTTCACAATAGTGAGTCCATCAAGATGTTGAAGAGTTGTTCTTGTTTTATGAATTATTTTTTGTTTTCTTGTTTTTTCGGGCAACATTAATTTTTTTAAATTACAGGATGAATTGTCGCAGCATCACATAAATGTCTGTTCCCTGCATGGCACAGCAGTCTGTCTCTACAACTGCCTTCCTTTGTTCTCTCTGTTATTTTGTTTTACCTCTTTTCACTGACACTTTCATCTTATTTAATCCTTTCCCCCCTTAAATTAAATACGTTCTGAGGACATTTAAGCTTTTTGAACTTTTGCTTTGGAATAGGGTTGGTCCCAGCCGGCCAGTAGTGGATTTATTAGGAGACTGAAAGAGCTGAGCAACCACACAGCTTCAAATTTGTTTTATTAAATGATGGATTATGTGGATTTTTATCTTTTTAACATAGTCACAGGCAACTTTAAGCCAGTGTACTCCTAGTGCTGGTCCCAAGCCTGGATGAATGCGAAGGACTGTGTCTGGAAGGGCATCCGATGTAGGTGACTAACTGAAGCACCTAAAAGAAAAACAATGTGATTTCTGTCTTTTGTCATTTACATTTACACTGATGTATCAACAGTGTAAATGGCAGAGCTTTTTAAAGCTATAAGTTAAAAGAAATACAATTTAAACTGTTAATGCCAGTTAACACTCCAGCTTTAATAAAGCTGGGAATTATTGAGAATTATAAAAATATATACTTTCATACACATAAACATTAAAAGCTATTTTTAACTGACTCCTTTAAATTCTTTTTTCTAATAGTAGCTGTCTGCTAGCTGTTTACTAGCCTTATTATTATTATTGTATGTAACAGTAAATGTCTGTGACAGCCAAAGGTTTTCCTTGAATTACACGGTCACCCACAGCTTTAAATGTCTGCATTGAATTTAAAATATTCCCACAGATATTGTTCTATAAGCTGATATTACAAGACAGCGGCTAGATATCCCCCTTTTTTGTTTCGTTAATGTGATAAATCACCGCAAATGACATCTTCTTTCTGTCTGACTCTTCTCTCTGAGTCTGAGTTGTAGCCCGGAGTTTCAGGTAAAACTTCACTTGCCTTTGCAAGTGACATATGCAACCTTAAGGACAGATCATGACTCTGCGTTTCACCAACGCTCCCATCCAAACCTCTCCTGCTGAGACAAGCTGCGCCTTGTGCTCGAATATGGCTGGAGGCTAGTTACAGCAGCCAATTGGCTAAGGGAAGGAAATGTTTACACCAGACAGCCGAATAACCTCTGGCAATGTGAATGTGTGTTGTGTGTTTGTGTCTCAAAATGTGTTTATCTGTATAGGTATGTGAATTTGGCAGTGGCTCAAAGATCCTTCCATGGACTAAATACCAGAGAATTCTTATTTTCTTATCAGACAAAGAAACAAAGCTCATATACAGCAAAAATAAACTACTTTCATTTGGACATCAAATTCAAATGTCAGAGCAACCAAAACAAACAAAGAAACAAACAAGCAAACAAATCAATCAATCAATCAATCAATCAATCAATTACCTCTTATAAATGCAAACTCTCTTCTTTGTATGTGCTGTTGAGCACAGATGAGAACATAAGATTCAGATGGATTAATGACTTCTGTGCCAAAAGACCAAATCTAACAAGTGTTGATTCCTAGGTGACCTACATCGCTGAGCTTTAAAAACTAGAAGTCAAGGCCACTTGCTGTTATGCACATACCTAGAGGACATACAATAACCCACAACAGCAGCTGCAAATACTTTCTCTCTATATAGCACGCACTATCCCATCATATCACGATCCAGGCCAGACGGTTTAAACAGTGAATTACAAGCCAGTGCCAAGCATATGCATTAATATGAAACTCAGGCCAAACATAAGCACTCTGTCAGGAGGTGATGATGCTTTGCTTCTCTCTTTTGGCTTCCGTTTAACCTCTTTATTCATCACATTCACTCCTGGAGCCTCTCATGACACTGTGGGCAAACCTACAACACAGCCTGTGTGACCTTTATCATCACAGCAGCAGACCCTGCCTCCATCTGTGGCACAACACCCAGCATATAATGTTAGACAGCGAGGAAGAGGACGAGAGGATTTTTTTTCCAACATAAAGTTTCAATCATTGTAGAATATAACCCTATGCTTAAGTCCTGAACATCAAGCACTCTATGCAAATTCTCAGACAACAGAGAGGAAATAAAAGCATGCAAAACTGCTATTATTACCACTACTACTACCATTAATAATAATATGAGCAGAATGTCATTCTACTAGTAGCACACTCTACTCTTCAGTTAGGGTGACCCTCCAGTTTTCTTAAACACCAGGAGATTGATTAACTTCTCCGCTAAGCTGTAGAGGGAGATTGAACCAACGGTCAAGCTTCAGATCACAGCCATGGAGCTGTAACAGTCTGAAGATTCCAACAGCTCAGAGGAAATGAAGTAAAAGATGACTGCTGACATTTTTTTTTTTACCACCACTAGCAGTTTATAATGAGATCAAATGTTATTCTGGAGGGCAGTGTCCTTTTAATATGATGAAATCATTACAGAGCTGGAGAAAGACGCTCACTGAGAAAGCACAACTTTTTTGTTGATAGGAACAAAACAGAGAAATCAGGAGTTCATTTTTACTCAAAGAGTGATTTGAAAGTCAAGTAGTGGTACTGGTAATAGTAGAGGTAGTGGTAGCAATACTTGTAGTGTGCATTAAATTAATTGCATCCCATTTTTAGATTATAATGTCATATATTCCCACAAAAATGGAGAAAGGGAGGGAGACGCTTCAAACATTTCATTGCTTCATTTATGCTTCCTCTGTTTTTGATACAAAATTGTGACGCTCAAATTTCATCCATCAGAGATTTTGGCCCACTCACTAAGTGAGTGAGACATACTGATCAGATAGCACTGTGCAGATTTGTCGGCTTCACCTCCACAATGCAAATCTTCCACCCCACCACATCTCAAACGTGGACTAATTGAATGGCATCTGGTTAGTTTGGAGGTCAAGTGACGCCATGCTTTCTTGAAATGATTTGAGATAATCTCAGCTTTGTGATAAATTTCACCATTTATCAGAAAGTGTGGAAACTGTAGTCAGAAAGAGATTGACATGGTTGTACCATGTAAGACTGTGGCATTTAAACATTGCTCACTTGGTATTAATGGGCCCAGAATGTGCCAACAAAATATCCTCCACACAATTCAATCCACCAGCAGCAGCATCTCAAAATAAGGCAGGATGAATGCATGTTTTCATGGTCTTTCATTGTTTTCATAACAACTGTCACAGCAGAAATGATGATTCATCAGACAATCTTTATTGTTCAGTTTTAGGGAGCCGACGCAAAGTTTCCTGATATTAGCTGACAGGAGTTGCACAGATGGACTGGTGCTGAGGCTGCAGTCATGACGACGGTGAACCGGTCCATCGCGTTGAAAGAAGGCTGAGCGTAAAAGTGAAGTTCTCAATTTACTGGAATATATTAGGTATCACATATGGATCATATGGATATGAGGATACATATGTGATCTTTTTTTTAAATTTACATTTGAACACAAAGCCAATAACACAAAGCAAAGTTGAACAGCAGCCCAAAGACACTTTAAAGCGATCAGCACAGTGATTCTACTTTAAGAACATGAACTGAGGTTTAAAGCCCGACTGCTCATCACTGCTTTTGTGACTAGTTGAAGATCAGTGTCTGGCTGCTGGGCTGGGGTCATTCAGTCAGCTTTAACATAACTCTGGGTTTTAAAGGTGGCTTTGCCTTAACATGCTATCTGTGCAGATGCTTGAAAAGAGTTCTGTTATCAGGATAATGCAGCTGTTTCTCTCATGGATGCAGTTTGCACTTTACCATTATGCTCTATTTCCTTTGTCCGATAAATCACAAGTGATGTCCATATCTCCAGTCCTCAAAGCTTTATAGGTTTATACAAGTGTGAAGAAAGAAAAAAAAAAAAAAGGGGGGGGGGTTCCTTTCTTTCTATTCACTCAGTGGGCTGATAAATGAAGAACCTTTGTAACAAAGTAACGTAGATGACATGTTACTTGAAGTCTTACATTAAATCCCGCATTCCAGGAATGACCCTCAAAGTAGGTGGTTCAAGTATGGCCATCTTACCTGTGAAACAATAACAGAGAAAAGAAGAAAAAGTCTTATTTTAATTATTTTTAAACACCCGAAGTTTAAATTACAAAGTAAAAATTATTGAAGGATGCTCTCCATTTCCTTTTTATACTGTATATGCAAGAAAAATAAGTACATGCCTGTTTAACGAATTGAGTATATCTGTGACTTTCTGTATCACAGGTATAACAAAATGCGAAATGCATTTTTTTTTTCAAATCATGTGTAAGACTGTGTTTGAACAGATTAGTGTGCAGAAATAATTCCCCTTGAAGGAACATGATTTGCATCCATCTGGACAGAGACGCATCCTGACATGGGAAAATTTGTATTCCCAATAATATTATAGAGGACTAATAGGCATTGTAGTGTTTATAAGAGAAACTCTTTTTAGAAAGTTCAACAGTAAGAATGGCAAAGGCTGGTAAACTCTAGGACAACACCAAGTATAAAGTGTCTGCAGTTCTTTAAGGAAACATAAAAAACACATCGTGTCAGTCTTCTACTAATTGTTCCTCATTTAATAAGTTATATTCAAAGACACAAAAGATGGCAACACAATACCCAGTGCCTCATACTTAATCTTCACAGGACTATATACCTATTTAAATGCAAATTTCCTGGGCCCAAGTTAAGTATTTGTCAAAGAAATTCTCTTTTTAAATAAGGAAAAAATTCAAGATCTGAAGTTCTGTTCCTATATTGCCGTGCTCTTACCCTTTTTTTTAATCCATACTTGATTGTTCGTATTTCTCATTAAATGTGGAAGTAAATGACATCGAGACAGACCTCTTGGTGGTCACAGGGAAATAACATCTATATGGAGAAAACCAATTTTCCAGAGTGCAGCAGATAACCAAGTCCACAAAAAACATTTGTCCCTTTCTTGTTCACTGAGCCTTAAAGCACCCACTGACCATTTCCATTTAACTTAACGCATCAATTTACCAGAAAGCTAGATGTTTTAAGGGGGAACTCTCCAAACACCTACACAAAGAAAAAAGTAAAGCACCAATATTCTTGAAAACCTGCTACATTTCCCTCTTACCGCAACAATACGGTGACTGTGCAACATTGCAGTAACAACTACAACTAATACAAAGAGCTCTTAACTTGAAAAATCCACAAAAAAACGTAAGCTGAAAAAAAATAAAAATAATAACAGCTCATTTGGTACCCTAGTGACTGGTTGAGGGTGAGGGGAGGAAGCAACATGTTTCTGTGACCCAGGCTGCTGGAATCGGAGAGTGAATGTCTCTGTCTGTCTGTGTCAATCTGAAAACCTGTCCATTGTGTCTCACCCTATGACAGCAGGGACAGGATCCAGCAGGGCTGGACTGGTAATCTGGCATACTGGGCATTTTCCTGGTGGGCTGACCCACTTTTAGATCACTGCTGATGGGCCATGCAAGCACTGACAGGCGCCCATTTGTTCATTTTCATTACTGACACTGGACTGACCAATCAGATGTCTTAACATGACCAGACCTTCCACCACCTTTGCTCTGTGTTAATGCATCTTGTAGAAAAAGTTTAGAGAGAGAAAACAATGAAAAGAAGCTAAAAACAGATGCAGCAAAATGTGTCAAATGAATTGAGATGTTAGCTGCCGGGGCTGCTGCACCATGAACAGTAGTACTAGCAACAACTAGTAACAGCTAAACAGCTAGCAACCAGGCCTCACAGTACAACACGAGGCTGCTGCTTAGCACCAGATGTGGAGAAGTGAGGTAGAGACAGAGGAAAATGAAATTACCATCATCATGAGTTTTTGCTAATAGGTAAAGTGTAGCTGTTAATTATTTTCACATGCTGCACTGCAACTAAGATCTAACTCAACAAATAACTGCACCAACCTGATTAAAATCTGCCTTAATATCCATGTTGTTAGTTAGTTAGTTAGTTGTGTGTATATACGCTAATCTGGATTAACAGAACAGAGACAGGAATGAATTAAAAAAAATAACCAGATTGCAAGGTTCAGCAGATCCTGATGTGTTTTGTGAAGTTCATTTAAAATAGCTGTTACATATGCAGTGACCTGAAGTCAGAGCACAGTCTATGACTGTCCAGTCAGTTCTATATTTGGAGTCTCACTATGACACAGAGCCTGACAGCAAGGGACGCTGACAACTTCAGGAAATAATTACCTTACTGTTCTGCCTCGGAGGATGGCAGATGTGTGGTCAAGGCAGAATTCACACATAAAGTAGGCTGATTCAAAATGAAATACATGAATGAATACATTTACAGTCACTGAATATCAAATAACAGCAAGTACCAAGTAACTCAGTTTCAGTAAGACACCTTAAATGAAAGCACAGAGGGAAAACTCAAACTTTACAAACACAAGACAAACATAATAGAGTTTGGAATGATACAAACTGTGACAGAAGTTATTTAGAAAAGTGTTTTGGATTTGCCTTATCATTTCTTGACTTGTCAGGGGTTTTGCTAGATAATGACAGAGTAAGTACAACAGTGGGCATCTTCATGTCTGAGTGATTATAATGATATTTTACTCATGATGAACAGACAACACTAGGTGAACATAAAAGAGAGTTAAGCTGAGCTCAGACTTGATGACAAAGACAGGTCTGAATTTACAGAAATGCTAACTCTGCTTTGCTATCACACACACACGCACACACACACACGCACGCACGCACTCACGCACGCACGCACGCACGCACACACACACACTTGTATTCACCTTTCAGTGAGGACATTGATTTGACATAATACTTAGCCTAGCCCCTTACACTAACCCTAAAACCACGTTTTGAGCATCAAGAATGCCTTCGAATTCATGAGGAGCAACATTTGGTTCCCAAATGACTGTTAGCCCCCACAAGTATAGTGGCATGCCAGTGTTTGGTCCTCACAAAGATGTTTAAACAATACACATACACACTCCAATGCTGGTGAATTTATTTGACCTTTAAGTAACTTGGTAGCACTGAGTTAAGTGCTTTCTTTGTTAGATATATAAACAGCAGTGGGGGACTTGTCAGAACCTTGTCAGAACTCATGGTTCACTAAACAATCTAAGTACCTGCCAAAAAGAACAGTACTATGAAATACATAAATTGAACTTTTTTCTAGTCCTATGAATTTATACTAAAAGCCACATCACCCACTCACACATGACTAATTTCTCAAAATATTACTAAATAAAGTGAATTTATGTTTATGCTCTTCAAGCTTCCTTCTTCAAGGTCATTATACTTAGTAGAAGTATATATGCACATGTATAGTATTGCAATCAAATAACAATATTCTTAATATTTTAGCTAAGAATGTTGCATTTTGCCTGGGTCAGTGAAACTATGAACATGGACATTTCTGTGGTTATAGTTAGTGGTGGTGTATTGGTTGACTGTATTTTCATAACAGATATTTTTAACTTATCAAGGTCGTAATCATTATGGCTTTTGACATACTGGTCCATAGTTTGTTCAATTATTATTATTATTATTATTATTATTATATAAATAATTAATTTTTTAAAATTTACTTTTAAGTTATTACAATCGAAACGGACAGGACCAGGAGATGAAAAAGACAAAGTAAAGAGAAGTTGGGAAGAGACTCAGCAGAAGGGGAGGGAAAGCACTGTTTAATCAACTGCTGGAAAAAAAAAAGAAAACAATGCAGTAGAGAAACCACAGCAACAACCAACATAAGCATTAAGTAACAATAAAGTAATAATAACAGTAATAATAAATACTGAATGTTACTGAGCAGCACACAACACCGACAACGCACAACATGTTTAGAGGCAGCAGCCAACCAAGATAGTATGTGTGTCTGTGAGTACCTGTTTGTACGCAGGTGTGTACAAACAGGTACACAATGAGCTGTGAGCCTGCAGGCTCCGCTGCCAGCTGGCTACGCCAGAGCAGACCAAGCCCCGAGCACAGAGATCTGAGATCCGAGGACCCTACACACCCCGGGGCCCTGGCAACCAGCCGCCTGGAGTAAGCCAGTACATACCCAAGCACCCAGCCCCGGACACGGAGAACCACCAATACACCGACAGGTGGGGGCATCAGCCACTGCCGGGGAGTGTGGTTTAATTCAATAGATAAAGCTACACATGTTACTCTTTAAATGAAAATCATTCTTTGCATGCAGTTTTCCATCCAAACCTAGTTAGTGCTCCACTAACGTTGCCAACCCCAGTGCAAACTTTCTCAAATCAACGTTAAGGTGTGTACTCATCGGTCAAACATGAGAGATGGAACAAACTGATATTCACACAGATACCATCCTCTACATGAAGCTCTCATCATCCATCTGGCATTCAGCAAGAATAACTAAATAAAAGAATGACATAATAAACTTTCATGTCAGTATGCACAACACAAACAGGTCCTCGATCATCATATAAGAGGTAAAGCTGTAAGATTTTCTTTGCTGTTCCCTCAAGTTGCATTGCATTCAGGAGTATAAAGAAATGTCAGATTTTGTAAGCACATTTATGAACATCAGTACTGTTCTTTTTAGCCCCCACAATTACCAAGTTACTCGATTTGGTTCACCTGTTAGAAAAAAAAATGAAATGGCTAAAGAGATGCTTCAATTCCTCTGGTTAACGAGCTGGTTGCTTCTGACCAGACCTGACTGTTCACTTGCACTGAAGGCTACTGTACAGTCTCTCTCTATTTATGTCCAACTGATCTTCTCTTCAGTGCTCCTCTCTATTACCAGGACAGATTTTATGTTTTTGCTACAACATTGGAAATCACTAGAGTCTCACTGATGATGACATTCAATTAGAAGTAGACAGAAGAGAAGGAATCAACAGTTCGACAGAACTGATATTTCCAAGTCTATTACTTTCCCCTTGTTTGTTGAAGGCTCAAACACATAATAAAAATAAATCACTGTCTTCCCTATTTACCTTTTCCAGTTCAGTTAAACACATGTAATGCAGCATACAGATCATGCAGCGAGATTGCAGATTTTAGACAAACAAAAAAAACAAATAAATTCTACTGTTGTAGAATTCAGAGAATTTACGGGTGAAATAAAGCAAACAACTGCTGAAAATGCCAATTCTACCGCTGTCGAATTTATGGGTGAAATAAAGCAGACAACTGCTGCAAATTTTAGGGGGGCCTGTAAAAAATACAAGATACCAGAGAGAAATGGGAACAGGTGCAGAGTAAATAAGTGGAACGTTAGCAAGCTTTTTCTATGCTCTGAGACAAAATATGGGAATGAACCCTGATTCCATTTTTCGTGTGCTCTCTGTGTAGCAAAGGTACAACTGTGTTTAATCAGACAAAAATTAAACAACCCCAATTCCAAAAAACCTGTGGCACAGTGTCAAATTAAAAAAAAAACAATAAAACCAGACCCATTCTTTCATTTTCAATTGAACATAGAAAGCACACCAAATGTTTAACCAGCACATCTCAAAAAGTTATTTCCAACTGCGTAGCAACTCCTTTTCTTTAACAATAGTTCATAAACATCTGGAAACTGAGAAGATCAGCTTCTGGGCTTTTGAGAGAGGGATGTTGTCCCATTTTTGTCTGATATAGAATTCTAGCTGCTCAGCCTCTGCTCTTCTTTGTCCTGTTTTTATGCTAATATGTATCAAAATATCTTCTGCTTATCCTTAGCAGAGCTGCGGGGGTGCTGGAGCCAATCCCAGCTACCATGGGCAGAGAGGGGGGTACACCCTGGACAGGTCACCGATTGGATGCAGGAACAGACATGAAACATTACATGATTATTTGCAAGTATTCCTGGCAAAATGTAAATGAAATGATGTGAATGAAACACTGAAGACAAATGTGCTATATGCTGCTGGGACAACACAACTAATTTACACAAACAGGCGAGAAACTGTGAGAAGGAGAACTCAGAGTGAATACCCCCACATGGTGACAGGGCCAATAGCAGAGTGCCTGCAGAGGCAAAGACTATCCAGGTACCTTGGGCTTTATAGAAAGTAAAGTTTATTGTCATAACTTAAACTCTTAGTATAGTTGTTAGAATAGCTGCTGACCCAAACGGCTTTAGAGGCAAGCTCATTTACATTGTAAGACTCAAATAACCCAGTTGAATATGAACAACTGTGAAAAGTGTGTTTTTTTGTGAGTGAAAAGCAAAAATCAACTTCATTTAGTGGTCATTTTAGCATATTTATTTAGCATATTCAGATTCAGCATTACAATCTACATTCAGATTTAGCATACTGATGATGCATTCACCTCATGAATCAACCTGGATTACCATCTACCTGGATTAGAATGGTGACCTTGGGGGAGTACCTAGGTTGGCTAACCGTTTGACCCTGACATTTACTGTTAGTGCAGAATGTCAAAGTTGACATTTTGCTTGTGATATTGAAAACATATTGAGTAATATATCATATGAAAGTGCATGGAGGTTTTTATTTTTCAATATGGTGCCGTACAAAATCACAATGGCATAATAAAGTTCACACTTTCGATGAAAATGTCTTAAAATCCCAAATTTTTACAACGTAAAGATGATGAAACACACAATTTTAGTAGTTTTAGGGTGGAAACGAAAGACTAAATGTATAAAGGCTAATTTAAACCATTGAGCTCTGTTCTTAAAAGCTGACAAAGATAAAACATTACCTTTGTAGTTGGATTTAAGAATTAAGTTCTTAAAGTTTTAAAAACATGTTTAGCGCCATCTTCTGTCAGTATGGAACATTACAGACAGAAGACTTATAGTTTATGTTATGTAACTAGTTACAGAACCAAAAACTCAGTGGAACATAAGGAGACTAAAACTAAAAATCTGTTTAAGGGGATTGCTTTTGTACTACCCTTGTAACATTACATTTTCAGAGGGATGATGAACATGCAGATTTAAAATAAAATGTTAATAAGTTTTTATTTAAATAAAAATTGCCTGAGTTTTTTTCCCACTGATACCCAGAACTATGCTCAGTTGGACATGAGTTGGAATTTGGAGATTGGGACCTATAAGGTCCCATAATTGATGATGCATCAGCGCACAAACAAGCTATAAAGTCCAAGGAACTGTCTGTAGACATCTGAGACAGGATTATTTTTATTTCTTTTGGGTCCTACGTTTCCTGTGTCTCTTGTTGTATGTGTGGAATTGAATTTGTCCTCAAACTTCTTGTTTCTTTTTGGATATCACTTTTTACTGCATATTTGTTTCTTTGTCTCCCTTTGTTAATAGGGAGAATTCAAGTACAGAGGAACCCCGACTTACGAATACCCCATTTAACGAAAAATTTAAGTTAACGGCAATATTTCTGCCCGTGTTACGGCAAAATGCCCGCATAACAAAATCCACTGGCTCTGATTGGCTGAGCCCAGAATGCCTAAAATGCCCACAATGCCTTCCGAATCATGTGAGAACCCCCTTGGCTTTCATACTTATGCTTTGCTGTTCCTCTTGAACGACGTCTTGTTGTTGCAGTTAGCAATTAGCCTATAGCCTATCGTTCACTCAAGAGGCGCGATGGGTGCTTCGACTTACGAGAATTTTCGACTTATGAAAGACGAATTCATTTCGTAAGTCAGGGTTCCACTGTACTTGAAATTGGGGTATTTTTTTCTGACATCACGGTAGTTAAACTATGTAAAGTGAAACGATTAGTCCAGTCTGGATTAAGGCAAATGATCATTTTTACTACCAGCATACGACTATTAGATGTATTATAACTTATTTCCATTCCTCTTACCTTCAATCAATCAATAATTGAAGCAGCTATATGGGCAAAGCAGATAAGAACTGAATCTAGGTATGTATGCTGTTTTATACATATTGTCATTTTTGCTGTTTCACTGAAAGAAAATGCACAGACCTCTTTGCACTGAACTTAGCATTTCTCTGGAAATCAGAAATGTTTGTTTGTCATTTACTTCATTTGGGTATGTGGGACCACTTTCCCACATACCCAGATATTCTCATCAACCAAGTAGATGGATCCAAATGGATACACATGTTTGATCTGACATTGATTTTACACCAGATGGCCCTCCTACCACTTTTCCACGTACCCAAATATTACATACAAAAAATAGCTATTAAAAGTAGTGATAAAAAAATACTGGATGCTCACTGCTTTCAGTCGTTTTCAGTGAAAAACAACCAAAAAACAACCAAAATAAACTGACATGCACACACAACCGATGGATCCACATGTTTGATTTGACATGGATTTTGCACCAGATGGCCTTCCTATTTCAACCCTCCACTTTTCTGGGCTTGGAACGAGTCACTAGTTTGTGACGCTCTGTTTTCAGCGAACTAGGGAACGTTTGGAATTTTGCAGAAAAGGGCAGGCATGTTAAAAAATATCTACAAATGAACTATAAGGGAAAGGGAGAGCCAAAATGGGAAAAAATATGCTGGCTGTATAAGCCAGTCACTTGGCTAGCAGTGCATATTGTGAAAACTGGTTGGATGGTTTATCCAAAGGATTATGTTGAAGTCTATCTACCTCACAGTCTAACATGAAATTGTCAGCAGTCCAAAAAACCATACAAAACAATATAAAACAGTCAGTCTTACAGCAGTATTATAGAGGCACACTCCGAATGAAAAGTCTAATAAGAATAACTAATTGTCCACGGTGTCAATAGCTGTTCAAGTGGGCATCTCAAAGTGGTAATAATCCCAGGGTTAGAGCTCCCATTTCAACTACTGACACGGAACAGGCCTGTTGGTTCATTCATGATTGGGTTCATGCCAGATATGTCCATGGGGTTTAACATTTAAACACAGGGTCGGGAGAAATTAGTATGCTGCACATTAACATGGGGATCTGTGGTCAGGGGCATCACAAAGCGAAAGGCATAATAAACCAGAATATCAAAAAAGGAGGCATGAACAAGCTAGACAAGCTGTTGAATGACAGCAGGTGCAAAACAGACAGCCTGTGCTTGCTGATTGTGATATTTTGCAAAAAACTTGCTGACCACACTGCAAAACACATTTGATGTCTGGATGATACTGAATATAGATATATGGAAAGCAGCAGATGAGATATCTCTTTCTTGAGCAGACTCTGGTGAGACTGCAAAGTCAGAGACAAAGGACTGTCTCTACTGCCCTTTTGAGGAGGACGTTTTTGAGGAGAATTTATGTGCTTCCTCTGCAACCCCCACACTCAAATTATACGGTCAACACACAGACAGACACTACTTGGGACAATGTCAAAAGAGACATCTAGATTGCATCCGACTGTAATATGACTAAATCAAATGTCACCAAAAAAAGATTCAAATGAATTGTTAATAAAATCAACATCAGTGGCAGTTTTTTAATGTAAATCTATAATAAAATTACATTTTAAAAACTATTGGGATTATTCAAGGAAAGTGTTTATAGATGTAAACATATAGAATTAACATTCTTGTCTAATTCTGAAATGCATGACATTTTTCATCTATTTTCCTTTATCAGTATGGATGTTTTGAAACATGAATTTGGAATTATTTATGAATTGCATTGTCTGGGAAATCAAAGAGGTTGGTGCTCACAAGACTCTTACAATATGAGACAGCTTTTCCCCCCAAATGATTGCTGCTTCTTTTATGCCCTGTGTCATGTGAATACCTCTTCAGTATAAATAGCATAAAAGTATACTTTAATGTAATATTCATAAATGTAAACTCTCCTGTGCTGAGTAACATAGCCTTATTTCCATTCTCCTCAATCCAAACTAAATGTTCTGGTTTTCTCTGGTAAATTACAACAGTGACAACACCTTCTTTGTGTCATAGCCCTGTCTGTGGCCCAGTGTTTGGTGTTTTTGGTTTAAGTTTTATTCTGGGGATTGTGGTTTTCTGTCTTGCATTTCCTGTTTTACTTTGGAGAGTCCAGTGTTAATAATAATAAATAATAATAAATTTTATTTATGAGCGCCTTTCAAGTCACCCAAGGACACTTTACAATAAGATAAAACACTTAGTAAAACAATGGCAGAATAAGAACAATAAAATAAAAGCACAAGATAAAATGAACAAACAGTGGATTCACAGTGAATATGCAGATTTGAACAGATGAGTTTTGAGTTGGGATTTAAACTGGGGGAGAGAACCAATATTTCTTATTTCTGGGGGCAGAGAGTTCCACAGCCTGGGAGCAGAGCAGCTGAAAGCTCTGCTTCCCATGGTGGTGAGGCGGAAGGAAGGTACAGTAAGCTGGATAGAAGAAGAAGAACGAAGTGAACGGGCAGAACAAGTGGTGGTTAACAGGTCAGAAAGGTAAGAAGGAGCGAGGTTATAAATGGCCTTGAAGGTGAGCAGAAGAAGTTTGAAAATTATCCGGAATTTCACAGGGAGCCAGTGAAGTTCCTGAAGAACAGGGGTGATGTGCTGGTAGGAGGGGGTTCTGGTGATAATGCGAGCAGCAGAGTTCTGAACCAGTTGAAGCTTATGGAGGGATTTTTGGGGGGAGACCATGCAAAAGAGAATTGCAGTAGTCAATACGGGAGGTAACAAGACTATGTACAAGAATGGACGTAGACTGGGTGGAAAGAGAAGGAAGCAATCTGTTAATGTTACGTAGATGGAAGTAGGCAGAACGGGTGAGATTATTGATGTGAGATTTATAGGAAAGTGAACTGTCTAGGATGACACCAAGGCTCTTAACCTGAGGAGAAGGGAAAACTGTGGAGTTATCGATGGTGAGTGAGAAATGGTTTGCCTTCAAAAGGTTGGATTTGGTGCCAATAAGGAGGATCTCAGTTTTATCCTCATTGAGCTTTAGAAAATTAGAGGTAAACCAGGATTTTAACTCGGATAGACATTCTGTAAGGGAAGAAGGTGGGAGGGAGGAATCAGGTTTGCAAGAGAGATATAACTGGGTGTCATCAGCAAAACAGTGAAACTGAAGATCAAATTTGCAGAAGATGGTATCTAGAGGGAGGATGTATATTATAAAGAGAAGAGGGCCTAAAACTGAGCCTTGGGGTACACCAGAGGTGACGGGGAATAGAGGAGAGCGGAATGATCTTAGTTGAATAAACTGGGAACGGTCAAGGAGATATGATTGAAACCAGGCGAGGGGTGTGTCAGAGATGCCGAGAGAGGAAAGTCTGCTTAGAAGGACAGAGTGAGAAATGGTGTCAAAGGCTGAGCTCAGATCTAAAAGGACGAGAATGGTGAGAAGACCAGAGTCAGCTCCGATTAGAAGATCGTTAGTGACTTTAAGTAGAGCAGTTTCGGTACTGTGACATGAGCGAAAACCAGATTGAAATCTCTCGTAGATGTTATTATTAACCAGGTGTAAATGAAGTTGAGCTGCAACCACTTTTTCAAGTACCTTAGAAATGAAGGGTAAATTGGAAGTCGGACGGAGGTTGTTAAAGTTGTTAGGATCCAAAGAAGGTTTTTTCAGTATAGGAGTGACTAGAGCAGTCTTCAATAAGGAGGGAACGATACTGGTGGTGAGAGAAGAGTGAATGATAGCAGAAATGAGTGGGAGTAAAGAAGAGAGGCAGGATTTCACAAGCCCCGTGGGCATGGGGTCAAGATGACATGTGGCAGGCTTTGATTTACATATTAACTCGGAAATATCAGATAAATCAGGAAGATGAAAAGTGGAAAACGGCTCAAAAAGGAGAAAAGGTTCTGGAGAGGGCGTAGACACAACATTTGATCTGAGTTGCTGGTGGATGTTATTGATTTTCGTAGTCCAGAACAGCATCAAGGAGTTGCAGGTTTCAGAGGAATAGAAGTGCGGTGGTAAAGCGTTGGGGGGTTGAATTAGTTTGTTGAGAACTGAAAACAGAGTCCTTGCATTACCCTCATAAGAACTGATAATACCAGAGTAGAAGCTTTGTTTGGCCTTGTTGATGGAGTCTTTATACTGAAGTAAGTGGTATTTATAGATTTCTGAATCAACAGTTAAACCAGATTTCTTATATTTACGCTCTAGCTGCCGAGCTTTGGCCTTCAGAGCTCGGAGGTCAGAGGTAAACCAGGGAGCAGAGCGAGCGAAGGAAACAGAGTGGGTTTTTACAGGAGCCAGAGAATCAAGGACAGTGCGTAGACAATTATTATAATATAACAACAAATCATCAGGAGTAGAATAGAAGTCCGGAATCTGAACATTGTCCAAACTGGTAGTGAGAATGTCCATATCAATGTTCTTGATGTTGCGGAACGAGATGAGACGGGTTGGCTTGGTAGAAGAGCAGCAGAGAGTGAGGTTAAATGAAAGGAGGAAGTGGTCAGTTATGGGGATTTCAGTAGCAGAAAGATTCGAGGGAGTAAGACCAGAACAGCAGACCAAGTCCAGGGTGTGTCCTTTAGAGTGAGTGGGAAAGTCGATAAATTGTTGAAATTCAGAGCCTTCGAGACAGGAGGAAAAGTCTCTGGTGAGCAGAAGGTCATTATTGTCCACGTGAATGTTGAAATCTCCCACCAAGATCACATTTGGGGAGAGAGATGAAAGATGGGTTAGTAGATTAGCAAAGTCACTGAGGAAGACAGGGTTAGGTTTGGGGGGACGGTATACAGTAGCTATGATGGTGGGAATGGGTCCAGTCAGCTCACATGCAAGGACCTCTAGAGAACTAAAGGTATCAACGTTAACTGGCAGGACTTTCAAGTGCTGGCGAAAAAGGATCGCGAGACCACCCCCACGACCTGAGCAGCGGGGTTTAGAAAAGTAAACAAACCCCAGAGGAGCAGATTTGTTTAGCTGAGAAAAGTCATCAGGTTGTTGCCAGGTTTCAGTTAAGCAGAAAAAGTCAAACTTACGGTCAGTTAGGAGGTCTTGGATGAGCGGTCCCTTACTTGTCAATGAACGAATGTTTAGAAGACCGAAGTTGAGTGGAGTATCTTCTTTTTTGCTAATCGCGGTGGGCGACCTGGGCAGGTGGGCTAGAGATCGATGGTTGACAGCCCGATCAGGGTTCCTGCGAGGGCGGCGAGTAGCAGACCAGAACGATTTAGTTCCATTGGAGTTATGGAAAATCCTGCGGGACCCGCGATGGATGTATCTCCGGCGAGGCTGGAAAGTGATGCCCGGGTGGTAGTGGAGCTCCGCCGGTGACGGGAGTGATAGCTGCCCGCGAAGGCGCAGGAGCTCAGCGGCTGTATAGCGGAGCAGTCCAGCCATAGGATGGTAGTTGAGCGTCAGGAGAATCCAAAATAGTGCCGACCAGCTCAGGAACATCTTGGTCCACATCTTCGATTATGTGGAGGAAAAGGAGCTGAGCCGGCCGGAGCAATGAACAGGTAGGCAAAAATAGCTCAAACAGTTAAGCTAGTGCAGCTCACTGAGTGTTCAGTGTTTTGGGTTTCGTTTCCCTGTTGTCTTGTCCTATTAGTTTCAGCTGTATTTCCCTTCCTGTCTACCATTTCCTTGTTAACCGCACGCTAATAGCACGTGTTATCCCTTGCTCTTTGTTGGTCCATCTGCTTGTCATCCCCGGTGTAACCTCTGCTCTCCGTCCCCTTGTGTTTCCAGATGTTTCTAGTTTCTTGCTTCTGGTTAGTGTTATGTTACAATTAGTTTTCCCAGTTTAGGTTTTGGCTCGTTTTCCCTGTTCCTCCTGTTGATTGTTTTGTTCAGCTGTCAATAAAGGCTCAGTTTCTGTTTAACACTCACCTTCATCTCCATTGTCTCCATTTTGGCTCCACATCTCTAACCTCAACCGTGACACTTTGCTTTATGCAACAAGCATAAACAAACTGGCAGTGATACACAGACAGCTAAGGTGAAAATGGCCTGTAACAATGTTTTGCTCACTTATTAATTTCTCATCCTTATCAAACTCAGACTTTAATAACTTGCCTTTACATTGCAATGTCCCTCTGATTTGCTTGACAGTGCCCAGTTATGCCCTTGCAGATACTTATAACTAAAGTAAACCTCTTTTTTTATGTTTTACAGTGCTGGCTTTAATATGTGTTTTTTCCAACCATATAGCTTTCTCTGCTTTCAGTAGTCATCTCCCTCATGGCTGTTGCAAACTGTAAGTTCTTACTCAAGATTAGGTGCACACATTACATTCTGGATGTATACTAACCCTGTGTTTAATCAACCACTAAGTGGCCACTTTGGAAAGCACACCACAGCTGGTAACCCTATGAGCTGCAAGGAGCACAGCAGAGGGAGGACTCATAATACTGAAGAATGTCCCCCTGACCAAAACAAAGCTACATGCCCAAGGCAAAGCAGAGTCTGGATTTCAATATATTGTTCAGAAGGTTATGGGTATGCTGCTGCCTCTCAAGCCACAACTGTACTAACCTTGTCTTTGTGTAATTGTAAAAAGAGACACACAAAATTGAATCAGTTAGACATTAATTTCAATTGACAAAAACCTTTTTCAAGTTTCACAGTAAGGAAGACACAAAGTCTTTTTTTCCCCCTTTTCTTCTGAGAGAAGGATTAAAAAATTGCCCAACATGTTCCCAAATTCTGTCATTTTGTTCAGGGTCCCAGCTTTAGTAAAGTGTGATAACAGACCAAGACCTCTGTACAGGTAAAATCAAACTGAAAAACAGAAATGCTGTTGAAATGCACAGACAGAACTACCAAAGTAACTCTACTTATCATTAACACTTTGATTCAAATATAGGTAAATCTCCAAAGCAGTGGATATAAATGGTAGAGATGCAAAAACATACTCTGATGAAATCAAATCATGTGTGGGTCAACATCATTCATAAACCCTATTTTGTATGATCACACCCATCCATTTCATAATAAAATTTTAACATTGTGAAGATACAAGAAAGCTACTTTCTTAATGACAGCTGTAGGCCATAGATGCTCGAGTATAAATTGAATTTCATGTCAACAGGAGACAGGCCATTTAGCAGTGATAAGTAATGAGCAGCGATCCATTCAAAAGCAGAAAGCTATTATGGGCTTAATTTAATGTGCCTTTTTCTTATTATGAGCCATGTATGACAGCAGGTGAAGAGAGATGCAGATTTCTTTATGCCACAAGCTATTCTAGTGTACGTTTTCTGCCAAAAGGAAACTTTATAATGGGAAAACTAGGATGCATTACGTAGCCCATAAAATCAGTAATGTTTGAGAAGCATCAAACCAAGGCCACACTCTTAGAGCAGCAAGCATACTTCTAACCACAGATTAAAACATCCTGAAGAAATATTATAATCTGCACTGCTATATCTACTGTCACATCAGGCTGTATGAACGCTAATCCATTATACCGTTCTCTCTATTGCAGCTGAGAAGTGATAGCAAAGAGTAAGCTGTTACACCTGGTAAACCTGATGAGACCTAATCTCATAGTGCACAAGATATGAAAGTCTGTAAGAATAGTCAGATTAACAGAGGCAATATTTTCTGTTAGGGAAAACAGTCATACTTTACATATATGGTATAGGAGGCTGTGGACTAGTGAGTGTCAGCACCATAGCTAAAGGATGAGACAACGAACATCCCCGAATATATCAGGAAGATGGCCCCAACCGTGCTCAGTGAATACCTCAGGCAGCAGAGACCCAAGAAAGAGGAGGAAGAGGAGGAGCCATCATGGAAAGATAGACCCCTTCACAGTATATATCGCCGGCAGATAGAGGAAGTGGCTGACATCCAGAATCCTGTCAGTGGCTGGACATACTGGACAACACAGAGACACGAATCATGGCAGCACAGGAACAAGATCTCAGCATAAGACCCATAGAGGCTGGGGTCTATCACACCAGGAAAGACCCCAGGTGCAGGCTGTGTAAAGATGCCCCTGAGACAATCCAGTACATAACAGCAGGGTGCAAGATGCTAGCAGGCAGGGCATACATGGAACACCATAAGCAAGTGGCCGGCATAGTAAACAGTAACACCTGTGCCGAGTATGTCCTGGAAGACCTGAGGTCAAAATGGGAGATGCTCCTTAGAGTGGACGAGAATGACCGATCTAAGGTCCTGTTACAGACGGACAAAATGGTGATGGCCAACCAACCGGGCATAGTAGTGGTAGACAAGCAGAGGAAGATAGATGTGGCAATATCGAATGACAGTAACATCAGGAAGAAGGAACAAAAAAGCATGAGAAGTGCCAAGGGCTCAGAGATGTGGGGGGTGAAGGTAACTGTTGTCCCAGTGGTAATCAGAGCGCAGTGACTCCCAAGCTAGGCTCCAGCAGATCCCAGGAACAACATCCAAGATCTCTGTCCAGAAGAGCGCAGTCCTGGGAACAGCTAAGATACTGCACAGGACCCTCAAGCTCCCAGGCCTCTGGTAGAGGACCTAATGAATAATGATGCTTATGCATAACATCATCATTGCTGTAGTCCAATCATCTTTCTGCCCACCTTCGTCAAACCAATCAGCCTCTACTCTGCGTACTTTAAATTGCACTGCTAATCTTTAATTCTCGCTTGCAGACTCCTTTGTGCGCTCACCTCCTCCCCATCTCCACCTCACACAACTCACTTCATCCAATCCTCCCTCTTATCTTCACAACCACCACCCTCTAGACTAATTCCTTCTGTATCACAGCTGGGGTTCAATTCTGCTGTGAAGGCCAACGGAGTCTAATTGCCAAATAGCATGATTGCATTTTGTATACTAATAAATCGCATTCAGTTGCTTTTAATAATCTCTCCTTATTGAACTTTACTATATGTAAAGAATCAAGAGAACAAATGAAAATAAAGGCTTTACATGTCCAAAGATGTGATTGCCAAAACAGCGCTGATTGTCACAGCACTCGACTGGTACAGTTATACTGCTGAGGACTCAACAATGTATCTGCTACAACAGGAAAGGCTGTAAATGACTTTCAGTATGTTTATTCAACTGTCAATTGAAACTAAAAAAATAAAAAAAATAAATAAAAACCTCCAATGTATTCTGTGGAGCATCTGTTCATATTATCTGTGATGCCAGTTGATTTAGTGTTTTAAAGAGTTGTTCCTTTGGAAGAATGGACTCAAAAATCCATTCTGACCCTGTGAAGTGCAGCGATAAATCTCTGTTAAAAGCAGTTAGTCAGGCCTTCTCCCCTTTGTCTTTGGATTTATTTCTTTTTTCCCCCTTTTTTGTTCTATATGACCAAAGAGCACAACCATTCATTTCACTAACAAGAAATATATCTGTACATATAAATAATGCTAATGTGTACATGTGTGGCAGTGAGCACTATTTTTTTTTTTAAATTTAAGAAATAAGCATGAAATGTACTTATTCAATTTGTCTTTATGAAAGCTATGATCATTTTTATTGGCTGTTCCCTTTGCTGAATATGGAATACATTTGATAGCATGAAATATGAGTTTTTGAGATAAAATAATAAAGAATTGGAAATGGTGATAGCTGGAGTACTGTCTTCTAATTTTTCTGCCACACTTCATTTGTCCTCTAATTAAAACTTTATCCAGAGGCTAAAAGGACCTCTGTAACCAAATGGAGCATTTAGTGTGGCTCATTTCAAGTCACTTCTAAAAAGACAAAGGTATATGATATTAAAGGATTAAAACTCAGGTCAAATGCATTAATCTGACACATACGTCTTGTGTATTTGACTTAAAAGTGGTTTGAACGGTAAAATAAGCTACTGCGATTTACTGTTAGTGCATAACACTGATACTATAGGGTGATCAGTGCAGATCAACATGAAAAAAAAAACCTGATGCATATTAGGAGGTTTAAAGGTCAGAGTCCTTTTCTCTGCCCTCTACAGTTAAAAATTATGACTTTTGAGACTACTTTTGAGGGGAAATATGTAAAAAATAATCCTTAAACATCCATTCATCCACTTCAGGGTCATGGGGGGGTTGGAGCCCATCCCAGCTGTCATAGGGCAAGAAACAGGGTACACCCTGAACAGGTCAACAGTCTGTCACAGGACAAACACTCACACTCAAACCTATGGGTAATTTAGAAACACCAGTTAACCTAACCCCAGCCAGATAGTGGAATTAAACTCAAGACCTTCTTGCTGTGAGGCAGCAACACTAACCACCACACACTGTTACCAATCTCATCTTAACTGTTTGATATAAAGTGCACTTTGGTAGCATATAGTGTCAGAATTATCCCCCCCAAAGGTGTACCTGATCACCTAATCATATAATCATCAGATAAGAGGACTTTACTATATCCACTTAACATACTTTATCTACCTCACATTCATGACCAACTTAGAATCAGTAATTAACCTAACATGTATGTCTTTGGAGCACCCAGAGGAGAACCGTGCAAATAAAGGCATAATAACTCCACACAGAGACTCCAACTGAGGAACTTTCTTGTTAATCGCTCCCTGTGTCACTGAGGAAAGCAAACACAGTAGATCCTGAGTATTCACCATATTATTTGTACTGCTAAGGTACTGATAGGTATTCTAACATTTGTCAGCCCATTTTAGAAGTCATGAGGTCATCGTTTTGTTTGCATGACAATGAAATATAAAGGTAACTGTAGATAAAGACCAGCAGGGGTAATGACGTGTCACTTAAGGAACTAGTTGATTCAGCAGTCACACTGGGCAGAAGATTACACTTTAACCAGATAAAATCTTACTATTTTTATTTGATCTTAGGAAACATCAGACAAGTTTTAGTGTCTTCCTGTGAGCATGTGTTGAAAATGCATTGCACATCTGTTGCCACAAGAGACTAAAATCTTTCTCCACAATATTTTAGCACAGTCTATCACTGGGCTGATTAAGAGCTAATTAATGTCAAATTAAAGTGTGGGTGTTCAGTGATCTCATTAAAAACTGTGGGCAAAATAAACTAAATGTGATAAAAGGATATTGTGGTGAAAATGAGAAACTAAAATTACAGGTAACATTTTCAAAAACAAGAATTCATAAACCAACATGTTCTCTGACATATATAATAACATAAGCTAGACCTGACCACTGTGACATGATACTCAAATGTCATCAATACATGATGCCTATGTTTCACATTTTCGCCCATCAGGCTCTTGCATTCTTTCTTTCTTTGTGTAAGATGAATTGCTCCTGTGTGTGTCTGCTCGTGGATCAATAGCTGGCTTCATTCACTCCTTCGTTATCCACAGTGCACGAAGGGACAACTAATCCCCACCATAAGGAGAGAGCTGTTTTGAAGCTGAACACATTAAAGCGCATCCCCACTGCCAAACTGTGATTGTTTTCCTATTAATTGAGAGGGAAGGAGAAGTGAGAAGAATAGAAGTGGGTAGATCATATATCATATTTTCATAATACAGAAATCCTAACTGTCACAATCCTGACCAGCACTCTCTCTATTTAGTTTGTCAGCTTCTCTGTATCCGTGCTCTCGTTCTTGACTGATAGACAGCTGACTCTGGATTTCATTACTTCCAGGCTCACTAGTTCCATCTCACTTGTCATATCCATTATGTTGCATTTTGATTACCACGTATAATTTAACATTAGTTAATGGTGGTAAATGTGCTTTGGCAATTGCTAGCTGATTCAAATGCAACAAATGTGCTATAACTTCAAGAAGCCTGACTGGCTTAACATTGTATGATAGGAAACCAGATTTTTTGCCTTTAAATACATTCACAGGCATTAGAGCTATTGAATTTAGACTACTGGTGACTAAGTTTTGACAGAACAGAAGAGAAACTTGTTCCAATTAACCCTGCCATGTCCAAAGGCATTGAGTTGAGGGTGGGAGCTGTATTCAAGTCGCCGGAGGCAGGTAACATTACCCCAGTTTGCTCTGCTTTGTTCACACATGCTTATAGTAAATGCAGGATTAGACATTTACATTCTTAGATCAAATACTTCTGGATAACGTCTAAAGAGTGCAGGGGTGCAATGCGTGGGAGAAAACAGCTACAGTCACTTGTCTAAGATTTAATTTAATCTGAAGCTGACTTGGGAAATTAATGTCATTATCATGTGAAAAACCACTCTCCCACTGAGTGAGAGCTTAAAACTCACTTTTCAAAAAGACCAGAGCTGGCCAAATTAATACTGCACAGATGCCTGGCATGCTGCTTGATATATAATAAGCAAGCACAGTTCAGTAATTAGAATACACCGCTAATTATACAGGACTAAGCCAACACTTGCCACACTAGTACTTTCTAGTGACACAACAGACAAGAACAGACAAGCAACTCCATTAAAATCTAAGGTGACGAAGAGGGAAGCTTTATAGAATATAGAATCCTCTGCTGGGTTGGCTTAATTTGCTGGTGTTAGCCACTCACTTGGAATGGGTTACACGTGTAAGTGAAAACCTCTGAATTAATTTCATAGAATATACAAGTGACTCAAAGGTCAAAGCTGAGATTTGATATTTGATGTTCCTGGGTCTGCTAGGTGTGTGAGGGGTTTTTTTAATGCATTGTTATGGTGAATCCTGTTATTGAACCTCCACTGATGATGGCTTGCTTTCTCTACTCAAGGTGAGCATGGCCTCAGTTCAATGAAGTAACTCTAATCAGCTGTTCTGGAAGTGGAAACTCTGAGTTGCCAGTCTCTGAGTTAATCAACTCAGAGCCTATGATTAGACTCGGCATTTGTTGAACCTGTTTCCTGGAATACGGCCTTTGACTGGCAGCGTCACAGAGAGATGAAACAAACCACTAATGAGAAATCTGGATGAGAGGACTGCATTTAAAAGTCTCCTACATGTATTCATCGCTGATTATTTCCATGAAAGAGCTTGTATACTGTTTTATTTAAGTTACGAATGCTGAGCTATTTCTGCTTTAACCTTTGTTTTATTTATTTATTTAAATAGGAAAAGGACATCCAAGGAAAAAAAAGTGAAAACAAAGTTTTATTTGTCCGCTCATTTATCATCTTCCATGTCTATGGCGCTTACAACAACAGTGAAGTTTGCGATTCCCTTTTAAGTTGGAAATTATAGCTGAGGCTGTTCTACCCACATACTGCATAAGCAAACTAAATGGCAGAGGAAAAAAAAACATTCATCATTATATGGTTGGCTTTTGTACATTTATTTGTAACATGGCTCACAGACTTCAGCTCTAACTTTGAAAGATTTTTCGGTAATGGCTCACCGCCAGACAAAATGTGTTAACTAATAAAAGTGAAAGTCTTGAAGTGTAAAACGTACAAACAAAGCAAAATGACAGAATGACATTGGGGTTTTTTGTCAAGACAGCCATGCAGACATGCCAACTTGTTTACTGAATCTTTTTGATATATAGTAAAAATATATCAGAATGAGGATTTACAGACAGAAATAAAAAAAAAAGTTTTAAAACTAAAAGCAATCATTGTCATTTTATTGCAAATAATGGCGATACTAAGTACTAGCAGAAGCCAGTACTGTGGGTTTTTGTCATTACACTGTTATTAGCTTAATATCTGCATGAGCATTTATGCTGAGGGGGAAATGAAGGAATACTGGGGACATCAACATTTAGAGTGCAGCTAATAGCTGACAATAATAGTGGGTGGGTTTTTAAATAATTTCTACAATTAGCACTTACCCACATTAGGAACAGCATGCCTAATTTGATTACTGACTGTGTGTGAAAGTCAAGCCATAGAGAACTCTGCTAGGAGAGAGATAACACCAGCCAAATTAAGACTTCATATTTAAAGCTTGAGTGGCTTACACTTCCTCTTTAGTTGTCTGCTTTAACCTTTGGTCCTTGTAAGATCAGACAAGACAGAATGCAAAAACTGAATAGAGTCAGAATTAAAATCTGATTCTTGGCACAGCATCTGTGCTCTGACTACTTTCACCCACTCATTTATAGAACATGATGAGCCTATAGAGAGTTCCTCTACATGCTAAAGCTGCTCACTGGGAAATGTTTAAAATAGAAAAAAGGATGAATATTCTAATCTGTGATGTTCTTCAGTGAATTGTTGTCATTATTATATAAAAAAGATCAAAAAATGTTAATGAGCAGTGGTGTGCTAAACGACGGGGCATTTACTCATACAGCTATCAATCAGAGTTAACACTTTCCAGTTAGTTTGAGTGAAACCTGCCATTGCAAGAAACTAGTGCAGTGCTAGCTGTCATCTAGCTTGTTAGCATCAGCACCACTAGTTAGCATTGGCAGCCAATGGCTAAGATGAGTATAGTGAACATTAATGAATTCATATGACTGTGAGTCTCTGTTAATCACCTTATTTAGTACCTAAATAATAATCAAATATTATTATTAATTAAATTAATAAATGAAATCAAATTAAATTTGCAGTGTATTCCACTGAAAAAGGAAATTATCCTTCATTACTTCCGAAGCTGATGTTTTTGCCTCGATAACATAGTTCCTCCCTCGTCTTCATCACAGGAGCTACAGAAACAACAGGGAGATTAGATGCTCTCCATCCTAATTATCATAATCTTTTTTTATATTATGATTGCATATGGTAGCATGTCTTTATCTCTTCTGTTATAATGAACACATTTTCCCTAACACAGTGAATAAATAGATAAAATGTTTGTAGATATGTTTTCAGCGTAGGTGAACAGTTGATTTTACAATTAGAGGACAAGCATTCATTTTGCCTCCATCAGCCTCACCATCATCTTTGTTCTGCATCTATGAGGTTGACAGTAATGAAACCAAGGCCAAACATTTTGAGATAGTAGCACAGCTGTTGGAGCCACGATGAAGGCCACAGATTGGTTTGTTCATTTGTACACTGTAAACTAAATTCATGAATATTTGGAACACTGCTTAAAAACTCGAGCCGCTCATTGTACCCGCTCTCTTTCCACTCTCAACTCCAGAGTGCTTTTTCCAGTGCTCTGCTCTACCCTCTTCTCTCCAAGCTCCCTCCCGCGTGGTTGCATTGCAGACACCATCAACAGCCTTCTTGTATAGCTACATGAGAGCCTGCATGAAATTCCTGGTTATCTGGTATCCACCACCAAACAAGTTTAAAGTGTTCCCGTTAGTAACAGCAGCTAAACATCATTAAAGAAAAACAAAAAAACGAAACAACAACAACAACAAAACAGTTCTTACTCTAAGAACACGGACAACAACTGAAGTCCTGCTTTTCATTTGGGAGTGCTGAACTGGACTCTGAAGCTTGGATCCAACAAACAGAATCCTATTCTACGAACAAAGTCATGACTGACACCCAGCTGAGTACAGCAGTGTAGAAGAGCAGAAAAGCGAGTAATTGGGTTTCACACCTCTTGGCTTCTATTAGTTATGCTGTACACACACACTGGCTCGACATAACTAATAAGTAAAAAATTATAATTATTCCAATATGAACACCCATTTTTTTCGACTCAAACATCACTGTACATGAGAAAATTCAAACCTCCTGCCATGCACGCTCTCAACAACCGCATGCACCAATACATTGTAATTAAACAAATATTATAGTGACTCTTCAACAATAATCCTCACATAACCATCTTAAAACTGAGATTGTAAGAATTATTATTTTTGTTGTTGTCAAAAAAGTTTGGGGCCCGGATAGGCTAAAAACATTACTTCCCCAGTTAATGATTTATACAGTTGACTACAATTTTAAACTCCAACAATTATTCTGCACAACCTCTTTATTGTGGGTATAAAATCACTGCAATTAATTAATTAGAGAACAGGTAAGTAGAGCAGTTGAGGTCAGAAAATAGCCAGAAGTGTTTCCCCACAGCTCAGTTGATGGCAGGCTTGGAGAAAGTAACCACTTAATTAAAATTCTATAAAATCCACAATTTAGGAGAGTGGAAAACAAGGCCAGACTGGTTAAATGGGAAAGATGCAATAAAAATATCTACAGAGGAATTGAAACAATAAATTGCTGTATGTGTCAGGTTTTATCAACAATATACAAATTGAAAGCCGCAGCTAAAGTGAAATATTCCGTTTAATTTTCCATTAAGATATGTGATTCACTGGCACGGCTCAGGTAAAATAACCTGATATTGAATGTGGATGCATCTCTTTAAGGCTTATTTTAAACCTATCATCAGTCCAAGCATGATAGCAGAGAAGAGTATAACAACATGCAGTAACTACAAAGATATGAAATGATTAAGGTTGTGAGGTGTCAGCTGAAAACTATATTGAGGTAAAATATTAGTGTGATCTGAAGCCTCTGTAGAATAAAGTGTCATCCACTTCGAAGATGAAATGTGCTCCAACTTCATGCTGCTGAACCAAAATTTACATATATAACATTTTTTTAAATAGCTGACTGTTATTTTGACTATTATTTTCCATCAGTTACATTTTACTTGAGGGGAAAAACAGAAAACTAATATCCAGCAAATGTTAACAACATATTGGTGCTTTATGTGTGCTACTTACAATGACATCATGTTCATTAAGACTAGCCTTCTTAAGTATGTTGACTTACTGCTTGAGATCTTCCAGATATGATGTTTGAAGTCAACATAAGCATCTCTGATACATCCCAGTAGGATAAATATTTTTGTTTACTCTGATGGAAAAAACTAAGAATAATCTAGAACTCCTGCTGGTTGTTTTGCATAGCCTCATTAATCGTTTAGGAGAGAAAAGCTGATCAAAGGCACGTGCAACCAGATGTGTTAATTAGACTCCAACAGTGTTCAACAGCCAGCAAAGTTTTAGTGTGTTTCTCTTTATTGTGTGTGTGAGAAACCTCTTTGTGGGGAATATTAATCTTGAATTCAGGTATAAATGTTTGGTTTTATAATGATTATTCCAGATTGAAATATACTGCTACTGAACCCTTCAACTCCACCCACCAAGAAAACACAGGCAGGACACATACACTATTGAGAAGTAGTTTTACAAATTCAACCATCTCTGCGTTTGCTAAACTGAAGTGTTCAATTTCTTAAGAGACTGAACAAAATTACAATGAATCTCTTGTGAAGATGTTTCATATTTGACCTTTGGTCTCAATTAGAGTGCAGTCTGCTTCACACCAGTGACCACAGAATAAATGAGACATTCATTGCTAGTGTTCACGGAGAGTAATGGAGATCAGGGGAGAACTTCACTAAGCCCACACAACACGGAGAGCAACTTGGCCACAAGAAAGAGGGAAAGTTAAAAGTAGGACAATATTAGCATGATTCAATATGGAGTCTGGGTTCTAATATGTGACGGCACAGTGAAGCGTATCACAAAAGTGAGAGGTTAAAGAATGAGGGTCAGACTGTGGTTGAGTCATCACACAGACAGTGAAACTGTCATTTGGCCTGCTGCACTGAGTGTCCCTACAGGACAGGATATATAAATATCCTATAATTTTATTACGTAATTGTTTTTTGTTTTTTTAAATGATCAGTTGCGCTCATGTGAAAAATAATTTTTTCCTATGCAGTCCTGTAAAAAAAACTAAGTACACTCTTACTGCTTCCATAGTTCTTAAGTAGCAGCCAGAAGCAACTAATCAAATGCATTTGATTTATTGATCATCAGCAAGTGTGAGAATCTCTATAAAAGTGGAGGTTTTGGCAGTTTTCCAATCTGGAGCATTCAGGGGTGTGTTAACATAATGGCCCATTCCTTCCCAGGAACGGACATCTCTTTAAATTCACTCCAAGGTCACAGCGTGCAGGACTCAGAATGTGAAAAAAAAACAAAACAAAACAAAACAAAAAACCCTCAGGTTCTAAATCTCAGATTCTACAGGCCTCAGTTAGCGTGTTAAATGTTAAAGTTCATGTCAGTGCAATTAGACCTTTGCCTCGACGCCCAGCACTCTTTTAAGCTTAACAGACTGGTACAGTATCTGCATCACTGGGAACGCTGCACTAACTGATCTGTCATGTCAACAGGACTACATTGGCTGCAAAATTATGTGAGCCCAAGGTTTGTGTGTGCTTTCATGCCTGTTTGCGTGTGTTTGCCTGTTTTCCTTTACATTACTTTTTTACATATTTCTATGATATAATGAAGAACCAGTCCAAGTAAATACAGTTCTGGCTCTCTTCATCAGTGTGTGTTATGTCCAGTCTCCCTCCCTTCACACTCAACCAGTCCCGGGAGATGCTTTTCTGAAAAGCTGAATCATTTGGATCACTCACTTCTACTGGGAAGGCCCCTACATCTTATCCAGGCATTCAAAGGAACGAGCATGAGAACTGTTACAAAACCTCAGAAACTTCTTTAGGAAGTTCGTCACCTCTTAATCAAAACCTCCAAAAGGACATAAAACTTTTTCATGTATAATTTGGTTTTTATGGCAATGCTACTGTAAAATAGGTTTTTAAAACCGGTCGCAGCAGATGGCCGCCCCTCCCTGGTTCTGCTGGAGGTTTCTTCCTGTTAAAAGGGACTTTTTGCTTCCCACTGTCGCCAAAGTGCTTGCTCATAGGGGGTCATGTGATTGTTGTTTTCTCTGTATGTATTATTGTAGGGTCTACCTTACAATATAAAGCACCTTGAGGCGACTGTTGCTGTGATTTGGCGCTATACAAATAAAATTGAATTGAATTAAATCTCTCTTTCATGAACATCAGTAGTATATCTGATGTTGCAGCCACAAACATGTTAATACTGATAAAACTTTGCTTGTCATGCTTCTGTGCTGTACTTCAAAATGATGACCCGCTACTAAACAGGAATACTACAGGGCTAAAGTGTGTGATTTTGCACAGAAGTCAAACACTGAATATGATCCATCAGAAATGAACTAATGAACCGTCACAGCAGAGGTGATTTTTGACTAATCTGTTTTTTGTCCTCACAGACAACTAAACACTGGAACCAACAGTCTGGAGAAAATCTCTATTCTTCTTTAACAATCAATCAATCAGCTCCCCGTCCTCCTCCTCATCTGTGAATAAAGATTTCAGCTGCTGGTTGTCTGGTGTGGAAAAAAAAATTAACAAATAAATGTGGAGATGAAAAAAACTCATTGATCATAGAACTGAATGCATTCAAATAAAACTCACCATGCAGTGTATCTCCTCAAAGGTCCAGTGTTGTTCTCTCATTTTTTCATCCTCTCTGAGTGAGCCAAGTCTTTTTTTTTATTAATGTTTCAGATCCCATCAGAACATTTCTATCACATTTCTATCATATTTTACATCTGTAAAATCTATCATATTTCTGTCTGTGAATACTGAATCTATGGATATCTATGGGAAAAGAATGAGGGTCACTGGACTAAAAAAAGTGGGGATGTCTTTTTTTTCAGAATCAAAGTTAAAGTCAGAATTCTAAGAAAAACAAAACAACAGATCCACACTTTTCTTTTTTACAGTGGCCTTAACCCTCTTCCATACATATCCAAGAATATATTATATGATTATACTATAAGTGTGAAAATGTTTTTTTTTTACTTAACTAGCTGCAAAGCACCAGAAAATCCTCTGTTTGTTTGTGCAACATTATAACTTTTTTTGTTAGATTTTCAGTTTTTCATACTTCATGTGATGGCTGCACTTACAGCCACACAGTGGTAATACCCACCATGTTAGTGTAGAGGCTTATAAGTAACATTGCATTCACATTTCTTTCTTTAAATATAGGAATTTATTTACAGGACAATAAATAACTTCACATATCCACATAACACTGCATTCTAAAATAAGTGCGCACATTTTAGTATACACTGTTATGTATGATTAATTTTTTGTTTTCTGAGTTACCTTAGTGGCAGCTGTTCCAGCAGGCACGTGCAGAGGGGGGGGCTAGAGGGGCTTGAGCACCCACCCCTTTCCTGATGGGTGCCCAAAGTGCCCTTTTGTTGAGGCAACTTTTTAAAAAAAAAATATTATTATTATTTTTTTAATGTGTGTGTGCGTGCGGAGTCCTGTCTGTGCCCCTCAACAATAATATTTAACTATTAATCACAGTTTTGCTAAATAAAAGGATCTGGCTTGCATCAGTCACATGATCACTATTAACCAATGATCGCCCTTGACGGCAGAACGCGCTGGTTACGAGCCGGGAACGAGCTCACAAAGAGCACGCGCATTTTTAGCGGCCCGGAGCTGTAGGAGAAACACAAGTTAACTCAGAGACACAGACTGATGCGACAAAACCAGTAAGTAGGTGTACAGCGTACACTGTAGTGTGTAGCACCCAGGAGTATTAGCTTATTACGTACACGTTGGTAAGTTGTCTTGTTGCAACTGATGAACTGAAACAAACGAGCGTGCTGTGTGTGCAACAGCGCGACAAACATTACCTGTCCTTTTATTAACTGCACAAGTAGTGCTGGTCATAGCTGCTGGCTACCTGTGTAAGGCTGTCATGGGTCTGTTGCTCTGTCACCGTTTTAGGGAACATATTTAGTTTTAAAGTAAGTTTCAGGGCTTTTCCTGCCTTTCTGGAGGGATTATATTTCACTAAAAAACGATCTAATATGCATGTCCACATAATTATGCATTATTATAATATTTTAAAAAACACCCGCTGTATTTTAAAAAACATACATTAAGAAGCAGATTATATTAGATTTATATTTTAAATAAGACAAAATTTGGATTTTCCAGCAGTAAAATGATTGCATCTCTACAGTTTAAAAATGTAATAAACTTTGCCCCTGCACAGAGTGGATAGTGAAACAAATGGAATCATCATAATGACATTATTTCATATTTATTACTTCCCCCTCCTCTTTGCTTTATTATTGTAGCTCTAGTAATAAATATGTAAGGATTGTGGATCAGCACCGTGATGCCCATAGTATATACAATATTCTGAAGAAGGTCTAAAATGTCACTGTGTGTGCGTGCATGTGTGTGTTTTATTTAGATGGATTTAAAAAAAATATTACTCATGATATAACATTGTCCAGACATGCCTGGTAAGGACATGAGGAGGAAACAGTAGGAGCTGTGTGAGGCTACTAAAGGCAGTGCTATAACATTTTTCTGTCATCATTTAGATTAAGTGCAAGAGTTGTTAGGTGTGGATAATTAAATTATAGTTTATTGCAATAGCAAGTTGTGCCTTGTTCTCAGATGGACAGCAAGTGGAGAGTGATATATGAAATGATGGGATGGAAGGAAGAAGAGAAGCAAAGAGTGATTCACAGGCAGAGCCTAAATTATTTCTCACAGTTTTTTGTGTCCTTATGGTTCCAAGTGCTGTCACCAATCTTTGCATTTTGTTATTATCTCATGATACTTGTTTAATCAGCTACCATCTCTCCTATGGACTTTTTAATGTCTACAGTCTCAGATCAACACAGCCCTGCCCTCCAGCACTATCAGCAGCAGGAGCAGCAGAAACCCCTCAACAGCAACACTGTACTGTGGCTGTAGCTCAGGTGGCAGAGCAGGTCAGCCACTAATCAGAAGGTCAGTGGTTCGATCCCAGGCTGCCTCCTGGCTGCATGCCAAATATCCTTGGGCAAGATACCAACCCCATGTTTGCCTACTGGTGGTGGTCAGAGGGCCCGGTGGCGCCAGTGTCCGGCAGCCTCTCCTCTGTCAGTGCGCCCCAGGGTGGCTGTGGCTACAATGTGGCTTGCTATCGCCTGTGTGTGAATGGGTGAATGACTGAATGTAGTGTAAAGCGCTTTGGGGTCCTTAAGGACTAGAAAAGCGCTATACAAATGCAGGCCATTTACCATGTACCCATCAGGTAAAACATCGGCGATGTTTGCTTTGCCTTGTTGCCCATATTAGATTCTTGATGAATGTGTGTTGTTGTTATTCAGCCTGGTTCAATGTGCCCCTTTTTAACTTTGAGCACCCGCCCCTTTAAACCTCTCTGCACGGCCCTGTGTTCCAGTCCCTTGATTAAGGAGCCAAGAGGTGGAAAAGGGGCGGAGCGAGCTTTAAAGGAAGACTACAAATTGGTTCACGCCATAACTCAGGACCATGGGGGGGAATTGGAGTTCATTATGTTTGGTTTAGTTGGGTTTTGTGTGTTTTACCCCTTCTCCTGTTTTTGTGGGCTGATCAGCCACTATTTAAGTTTCCCCTTTGTCTCATTAAGTTAGGTCAGTTTGTTTGAGTTATCAGTTGTGTTGTCAACTTTGAGTAGAGTTTTTGTTAGTTTGACCTCTTTTATGGGCCCAAGATTTTGATTCTTTTTGCATGAGTTAACCAATTATGTTTTTTGGGTTAAATAAAAAATCATTTGTTTGGACTTTAACCTGTGCCTAAGTTTCCTTCACTGCTCGGTCCATCACACTTCAGTAACAACGTGTACGGCAGTCTTTTCAAGCCATGCCTTTGTAAAATGTCTGTACAATTTGACGCAGTTGTTGATGGAACATCTTATTCATTCATGCAACACTAACCCTCAACTTCTTTGTTTTTATAATTATTTTGCGTATAATAATTTTTTGAATGATGATTACCATTCAGACCCTCTCTGATGTCTGTTTTTAAATCATTATTTCCAGTCCCTGCTTCCAAAAGCAGACTAGCTGAGGAGTTTTCAAAGATCAGTCTGGGATTGCTTTTTTTTTATCTAGCTTTTTGTCCTCTCAAGGCATCAAGCAATGAAATTTTGCTAAAACCATTTGGATCTCGAAATTACACAAAAGTGTCCTTTGGGCTTGATGCACTAAATTTAGGGAAGTGTTGTCATACTGACCATGTTGCTTGTGGAAACTGGTACAGCCCTCATTCACTTTGCTCACTCTTTCTTCTTGCTGTTTAACTCATGTGATCTAAATGCTCCTTCTTCATCCCACCTGCCCTCACTGATATGACCATGATGTGCTCCAATCACTGCACATTCCTTTTTTCATTTATATATTTATTATATTCTTGATTTATTCTTTCCAACACCTATTAACAGATAAATTAGGAATGCAGAGGAAACTTGGAGGTAAGTAGTTTGTTTTCCTTGTTCAAACTCAACATCAGTCCGTACCAGGAGAGAGCAGGGGTTTTGTAATGGGTGAAGGGGAATAACATTAAAAAAGTAGGGGTAAAATACAATGAACAGTTAGCAGAAAGTGACATAAACAGGCAGGTTAAAAAACAGGGATTTTGTAAAGAGTGATGTGAAGCGTTTTAAGGTTTTAAAGAAAAGGATGGAGATGCAGGCTAACAGTACAGTCAATAAGTGCACTTAAACTGTCAAGTCTCATTAAATAAGAGTTAGGGAAAAATCTTTAGTACTAGAATCTTAGCAAATGGCAAGCTGATGGTGCTCTGTAAATCACTTGATCAACCATCCAAAGCTTGTAAGAGTTTGATTAGTAAGAGTTTTGTTCCTTGAGCCAGTGGCACTGAGCGAGTTCTAAATAATACGATACCAAAATTTCAGAGTAGAATTTAAAAGCCAATTTGAAAGGAAAAAAGAGAGGGAGTAAGTGGCCAGAAAGCAAGGCATGAAGGCATCAATCAGCAATCAGCAGTGATTTTCATCATCCTGATCAAGCTAGTGTCTCTTTACATTATAAGTAATGTTATATATATTCCCCTATACCCAAATTTGAACAGATGATTGTTCAGCTCATCTCTGTATGGTTTAAATCCTGATTGTCTGTACCCAGTCAGATAGACAGACAGATAAATTTTATTCATCCCCTCAGGGAAATCCAGGTGTCCTATAGACAGAGTCAAAACATAAAATAAGTACAGGCTGAACATAAAACATCAACAATAGTTGAAAGCAATAAAATGCACGAGTAAAAAGTGCAAATCATCGCCATAAAATGAACGATCAGCATTATAAAATCTAATAGCAGCAGTGACAAGGGATCTCCTGAACCACCCAGTTTTACAGCGTAGGGATGGGAGCCAGTTGTGTGTGCTTCTCTGTCTGACTAGAATAACACGGAGGGGTTGAATGGGGCTCTTGAGGATGATGTGCAACGTACTCCTCATACATCTCTGATGCACAGCCTCACTGAGGGCGTGTACGATTCAGAGAGGAACAGAGCCAGAACAGGTTCCTTTGAATCACTAACATTGCTCACCAAAATCCCAGAAATATAGTCCGCAAGCTTAACAAGATGTGGTCATTCTGTTGGATAGTTATATAATATATATATATCTATATATATATATATATCTATATATATATATATATAATGATATATGTGAAGGTGAACTCCACCCTATCGTCTCAAAATCTGGGGTTAAATTGTGTTAAATGCACTAGAAAAAACAAAATAACATCCTCAAATACCTTCCAGGGTCATTCAAAAAGGAATGAATCCTGTGAAGCAATTAAAGGATCACATCAACCACATCAGTGTTTTCCTGCTATTTAAGCTGTAATGAGTCTAATGTATGTGGTCTCTGCAGGAAAAGAAGTTGCCTTCCCATTGTCTTTTTTAAGTAATTTATCATTAGTCAACAGTTGCCACCCTTGGGTACTGGTACAAGACATTATGTCTTTGATACGGTCAAGCCTGAAGATAGTGTGAAAAAGCTTCACCAATTGAGCTGTACAGTTTTTAAGGAGCCTGAGACTTACTCCGTCCTTTGCCTTAGTTGTCCCACCTCAGCTCATCTCTCACCTGTCCCATACTAAAGAGCAGTTGAGCTAAAGCTGTTATAGAAAGTGCTAAAGCTGTGGTATTGAGGGTCATGAAGGAGGGGATAGGCCAGGAGAGGGCACTAGGTCAAGCATGTTGTAAAACTTTGCCATCTCCATATATCCTGAATTCTAGCTTCTTTTCCATTTGAAGCCATTGTTGGTGTTCCTTCCCCTCCATGCGTCTTTGATGTTGTTGCATTGCAGTTTCCTCTCCAGCTTTCTTTATAGTCCCCTTTTGCCTGCTTCTGATTTTCATGGTTTGCTGTGCCACCGTAACATTTTCCTCTTCACTACCTTGAAAGCTTATAATAGACAGTAGGCTCACTGATTCCTCATGACTGCCTACAACTACTGAATCCTGTTGGGGCTCGAGTTGATGCTTTCCATCAAGATTGATGGTTAAAACAGACTTGTGTATCGAGGCCCTTGTCTGTAGCTTTAGCTCTAGCTTGGCAGCCTCATAACAGCTTCTTCAAGACATCCAGACTAACATGATTGATACCGTGTGCTGTTCACTGCAGCATAAGGAATGCATCCCTCGTATACATGATTTTACACATACTGTGAAAAATACTACACAAATGACACATCAGTACACTGGAAACTGAGCTACAGTATGATGACTTGCTGCCTGCCAACCTGGTGCATGCACCGCGTGCTACTGTATAATAAATGCAGCATAGAATTAGTAGCGATAGAGCCACTAAATTCTTAAATGAATGCTCTAAAAGGCATGTAGTACACACTGTAGTACAAAATGTTGTACACACTGAAAAGTCTATACTAACCAAATGCTGACACCCCTTAGTGGAAAGTATGTATCTGTGTTGCTGTAAATGTGTCAGTGGGATGTAAGGCTCTTGGCAGAATGAAAGTCATCAGACTAAAAAAAAAAAAAACTTGCACAAAGTTTGGCTGCTTTGTTTAATTTGTGTTACATGAAATATGTATTTAACTATGACTTAGACTGTTCATTTGTATTACCTCTGAAGACCAATAACAGTAATGAAATACAACATGCAAGAGATCACGATGAACCATTAACTCCCACATCAAACAAAAAAAAAAGCTAGACTGACTTCTTTCCTGTCTCAGAGTGATTCTGACAAACCAGCAGTGAATTTATTACATATGAACTGGACTATTTCATTCTTTACAGAAAGCAGTTTCAGTGACCAGAGACCCACAGATCTTACTCTGTGTTCTTACATGTGTTTTCAAGGGTTATTGTCATGACCCAAGCAGCCAGGAACACACAGGCACAAATGTAATCTTTGAAAAAAAAAGGGTTTTATTATACCCCAAAAAGGACAAGATGATTACAAAAATTCAAAATAACAAAAATAAACTTTTTAAGAACCAAGTGGGCCCATAAAAGAGGTTAACTTAACAGAACGCTACTCAAAAGTCACTTAACAAAAACATAACTCAACAAACTGACCTGCCCAAATGAGAATCAGCTCCAGTTATATAGCAAATGAACAAACCACTATATACACCAAAGGTGAAAACTAGAGAGATAACAGCTAACCATCATTCAAGAAGAACCCCATTCCCCCTACATGATCACAATAGATGGTCCAGTCCATTTTATTGGCTTCTCCATCAGCTCCACCCTCAGCCTCCTCTTTCAGCCAAACCAGGAAGGACTGGAGCAGAGATCAGGTAACTCAGAAAGAGCAGAAATATAATTAATATAACATATACCTATATAAAATAACAAACAATGCAAAGCAAAGTCTATGCCACCATTTGGGCTATAGCTTAGTGCTTTCATGCATTACAGGTAAACTCAAAATATCAAATTAGTTAACTTATGATCACAGAAGCTTTAGAGCACAATGTAAACATAAGACAAAAAGATCAAATGAATATTACCTAAGCATTTCAATTGTGTGGTTGCATGCAGCCATCACAGGTTAGCCCTCAAAACACTTGTCTTTGAGCCCACAAACACAAAGATGTGACATAGGTTACCCACAGACCTGCTACTGTTAAAACGAAGCAGTGCTTCTACAACTTCAGGTGTTTGAAGACCTTTGGACTGAGACATCAAATCCTTAGGGGCTTTTACAGCAGAAATCCTTCTGACAGGCTGCTTCACCACCAGCAACTACCATAAACAGAGTGTTGTAAATGGTTCAACACATCACTGGGTATTAGCTACTCTGTACACGACAAGGCTGGATTTGTAATCTGGCATACTGGGCATTTTTACCAGTAGTCGGACACACTGGAGCAGCCTGAAGCGTCGCTGCAAACCAGCCTTACAAGCACAGCCTATTTGCTCACTTTCATTACTGACACTGGATTGCCCAATCAAACATCTTAATGCGACCGGACCATCCCGTATCTATAGTTTTGCGCGGAAAAAGCGTCGAGAACGAAACCCCCCCCCAAAAAACATCCTAAAAATAGAAACAGCAAAATGTGTCAAATTAAATGACATGTTAGCTATCGGTGCTGCTGCACAGTGAACAATAGTACTTACAACAACTAGTAACCAGGCCTCACAGTCACAAAAGCATGCTGCTGCTAGCACCAGCTGTGGAGAAGTGAGGAAGATGAAATTAACATGGTGGAAAAATAGATGGAGGGATATAATTAGGAAGGGAGAGATTTAAAGATTCAGGTAAAATGCTATCTTTAAAGTACCATCCTGATTAAAACCTGTTTCAATATTTATAATCAAACAAAATAGACACACACACACACACACACACACACACACACACACACACACACACACACACACACACACACACACAAAGCAGTCATTTTTTTCCCCAGTCCAGCCCTGGTACACGAGCTGTACACAAAGCAATGCTTCAGGAGGGCCCTGGGAATTTTAAAAGACCCAGTGCATCCACACAATTGTTTGTTCCGATGCCCTCTGGCAGAAGACATAGGATACACAAATCACCCACCAACAGATGAAAAAACAGGTTGTTTTGTGTTATTTTTTCAGAAACCACGAGTCTGTTGAATAAAAATGAGCACAGAAAACACTTTGTAATAGACACTGTATGACTGTATGTGTGTGTGCGTTTATACCAACTTACAGTGCTTTAGATTTGAACTAACAAGGGTGGATTTCTGAATTTTCACTTCATTTTCACTGGGACACTACCAGAAGTTTGTTTTCTGAAGTCTTAAAATGTCACCATCACTGGTTTTAAGCTCAGTCAACCAAAGAAGACCCTCTGAACAACAAAAGTGAAAACTACATGAAAATGCTGTTCATTAGCACTTTGATGGGCATGGTATTATCTAAAGAAGTCTGTGTTTTGTAAATGGGGAAGTCTGTCATATTCAGTAATTGCTGTATACTAAGCAATTAACAAATATGACTGTTAAAACTCATTGGTTAGATAGTACTTACAATGGAAATGTGTGTGCACCCAGCAGATTGGTTAATATTTTATTCTACAGAATTAAAGCAAAACGGTCAAAAATGTTAATATGTTTGCTGCCAAAAGCAGGGAGCAATTACCTGACATTAAATTGGGGCCAATTTAATATCAGGATAAGTATGTTTCTCAATTCTATGCTTTTTTTTGCTCTGAATAAATATGGCTGGTAATATTATAGTGTGTGTTTTCAGCTCTCCGTCATCTGTCACTGCTGCTGTCACTTTGTAATGCACACTCCAAAACACCCACATATAGGTAACATCCAGAACAGCCTTCTGTGGCTGTCCTTCACCTGTGAGCACTGTTACTATTGTGCACGCACTGCAACTTATTAACACTCTGTCAATAGAGAGATAGTGTTGCTGTCAACTCTGTTTTGTTTTTGATTTCCTTTTTCACAATTTACATTGAATAACAGCAGCATCACCCTCATGTATGTTTTCACTTTGTTAGTTATATGAATACTACCAAAACGGAGTCACTTCTATTGCTGTAATCAAGAAGACAGACGTATAAATGCAAGAACAAGCATGTAACAATCATGTTGGAAAGACAGACGCATTAGACACTGTCTGTTCTTTCCAACAACACTTTGGTAACTGTCATGTGGGGCTCAACAGATTTCAAATTGGATGATTAACAGACAGCTGGATATGGCTTAGAATGAGCCAGTTTAACACCAGATGATAAAGATGAAGCTCCAAAATGGACTCTTTACAATGTCCAGTGCTAGATTTTCCAGGTTAAAAAAAAGTAGACTTTCACAAAGTGGCATATTCAATCCTACAGATTTTACAACACAAATTACAATTAAATAAGCAAAATGTACAAAAGATTTCCATTGCCACCTGACAAACATCTCCAAACACACTAGCAAAACAATAGTTTATTTAAGCACAATTCAATTATGTGAAAGAATTGGTCAAACCTGACTGACCTTCTGTTTTATGCTCTATATATTTAGTATAATAAACACTTGCTACCTGATTTTTATTGGTCTTTTTCTTAACATGAGATACAGAATTAAGGACTGGGAATACTGGAAGATACAAAACACAAAGTTTTCAGACAGAATATTATCATTTTAAAGAGACATGAGATTAGCAACTTATTATTTATTAAGGGGAAAAGGCAGTCCCTCAATAAACCATGTCCTATGTGAAAAAGCAATTGTGCCAATACATTTAGTAAATCAAACACTGCCATTCACAACTATAAACTGCAATAAAACTGTCCTTATCCACAGACTTTAGTCAAAGAGAAACGAAATGAATGAGTAAAAACACAAACTCATATTTCTTGCCAAACTGAGTTTCTGCATGATTACAGTAAGCTGTTACACAATCGAAGACTGAGTTACGTCAAGATAAAACCATTTGTGTTCCCATCGTCTCACTGCTAATCCTGCAGAGAATTCATTTACTAATTTTACTGAAATTAGAGTTTGGAACATTTTAGTGTTTTACATTTTGCATTATGCAGTCATGTCTAGACAAAAACGTAAAAGTCCAAGCTGCAGGTTCATGTTAAATGAAAAATAATAGAACTTTTTTTTTTGAAAATCTTGTCAACAGTCCCAGTATTTATTTTTGTTGACAACATAAATGTTACAATGTCTTTAATCTGTACCTCAGTGGTGCAAATTAACAGTACAGAGACAACATTTCTTACTTTGAGCGTCTACGATTTTGTCACTGGTTTTGATCTCCAGAGCAAAGTTCCCAAGAGGGCTGAGCTTTGCAAAGACAAACAAATACCTTCAAACACCTTTTTACAGAATATTTTGAAGTGTACAAACTAAGGATGCCTTTTATATCATTTTTTCAAGTCTTTGTTTGTGGGTTTGTTTGCCTGCACATCCATATTCATTTGTTTCCCCTGTGGACATTTAATATAACGCTCAGTGCTTCCTGTATGAAGCTTTGCTTGGGGTTCTTAAGTTTCATTCAGAGCAAAATGTGCTAAAACACACCAGCTGAATGTGTCCTGCTTTCCTTCAGTGTTTATGTGACATGTAGATACTAACTAATTAGTCTTTAAGAAACTTTCAAACTTCCTGTATTTGCTCTCTATGCCACAAAAGGACAAGTTAACACTGTGAGGTTTACCATCAGTGATGACCCCAACAATTACAGCGAGGGCAAACCGCTGCAGAAGAATTCAATGAAATCTTTAATTAAAAGAAATTCATCTTGTACAGCCATTTAAATTAGTGTAGGTCAAGCAAACTCTCTTCATTACACACCGTTATTCAAGAGCAGGTTCAGATTCAAACTTGCGTCCACTCATGTTTATAAGCGTCTGACCTCTGGGTGTCTTATTTTATAATTAATCTCCAGCTCAGAATGTTTCTCCTCCAGCAAAACTTTGGGGAAGTTGCACTCATGATTAATTGTTGTAAAAACTGTAATTTCAGAAGAGGCAGTTGGAGAAGTTCAGGGTCAAAGTGGCTGGAGACACAATGGACAACATTTGGTATATGCCATTATAGGACATAACATAAGTGGTTTTAATAATAAACACATAATAACAGCACTGTATGTGCATTATGTCACTACATGAACATAAACACTTCTAAACCTCAGCTACAAATTATTTAAATTATAATTTAGAGAATTTGTTTGTCAGCATATTTAAAAGTCAACTAAAGGGTCTCACCATACATAACAATGCCTTTTCTTACAAAGCTAAACCACTGGCTTTCTCTTTTAGTGAAAGCTTTATGTCGATCCACCTGCACGTCTATACTGGTGCTATGAGGATTATTAAAGAGAAACTCCCTCCTTTGTCTTCATGTGTGCCTTCCTGTGTGATTTCATAATTGGCCCCGGAGGAATGACTACTGGAGATGCTATCAGCAAACTGGCCTCAAGAGAAATGCTGTCTTTTAACACCAAACTACTGTGATGCACACACCTCCTCAGTACTTGGGGCTGATATTACAGAATCCTATTAGCACACTGCCCATGCTTCATTCTGATCTTCTGTCACAGCCCAGAGAACACAGACTGCTGGGAACTGTTGTGTTTAACCTGCGCATGTTAACATCGCTCAGTACACCATCTACATCAGCGCTTCTCCGACCTGTCAAAAAAACATCACTGAGCTCCATGACACACACACACACACAGAGCAATATCAAGTAAAAAGAAAACAACAACCACCAAAAAAAAGTGTGAACATAGTGGTGCAAATGTAGAGCTTCTCAGTCTTTCAGAGGAGTTTGCAGAGCCTCCGGTGTGGAGAGCATCACTATGAACTTTTTTTTGTGTGAAAGAGAGAGAGTCATAGCTCCTTATTATAAAAATGTGCCTATTAAAAGATAGAGAAGAGTTCTGTAACAGTGACATAGAAAAAAGGCGATAAAGAAGATATCTTTAGGCATGAATGTGCTTTTGATATCTAGAACATTCAGTCACAAAGAAGTTAGCAAAATAGACTAAATCTTATATAGTGCTTTTCCATTCAACTTGAGCACTTAAAGCCATTTTCAAACACGCCTCATTCGCCCATTCACACCAGCAGGTTTTCTATGCTTAATTACTTTTAAACATTCTTGAAAAACTGGACGTCATGAACATTTGGGGTCCAGCATTTTGCCATGCAGACTGGAGCAGCCAGGGATCGAACCAACAACCTCTTCAATTAGTAGATGACTCCTCCTGAGCTACACCCACCCCAAAGTCAGCATTTTAACTTTTTTTTGCTCCATCTCAGTCAGTGTAGCTGTTGAAACTCATCTGCAATTAGTTTATTGCTCTTGTAGGAGAAGAGAGAGACTGATCTGATCTGTGCCAGGCTGTCTGTGCCAAGTCTGCCTGGCATGGAAGCACACATGAAGGGCTGGCCTGGTGTCAGGTTTGAGATGAGGTAGGGAAGGCTTAGTATTATTAGCAGATGGAGTCCGGATAGAACAATGTTTAGTTCTCAGTAGGCAGCAGAGATGAGACCAAAAGGCTGAGGTCTTCTGAAGGGATTAAGTGTTAAAAAATGTGCATATAAGCAGCAGCAGTATATCGGTTGTTTTAGTGAATTGTTGTCTGTGTACCAGTTTTATCGTGATTAGAAAATGAAAAATAGAAGAAAATGTGAACTTCAAGAACAGTAAAAGTCTTTTTGTTTGTTTGTTTTTATTAACCCATGGTGGCTCAACATTTGAGAAAAAAGGTTTTGTAAGATTTTTAGATCTCGCAGTATCTGTAGCACTTCCCATACACATTCAGTCCTTGGATATTTTGAAGCAGATGTGTCCATGGAAGAGTAACAGAGATGGATTTAGCGAGGACACCAAAAAAAAAGCAGAGAATTTAATCTGTTAAGGAAGTTCCTATAACAACACAAATGTAAGCAGGTAAGCAACTTGGTGAAAATTGAAGTAGCATTGGTGTTGGCTTTTTGTTAATGTTATCTTTCCCCCCCCATAAAATCCATCAAAATGTAAAAGAAATAAAGTATTTGATAATTTCATATATTTGTATTATTATTCAAATGTTATTAAACACACAGTTTTCAATTTTAATGTTATATGAAATTCTATAAATTCCAAAAGTCAGTCCTGCATTCCTTGACCACTTCATTTAAAAAAGAAAACACTGTATGATTTTTGCACACTTTTTTACTCTAGTCTCTAAAAAGCACTTCTATCATGAATTGGGAGGCACACGAGGAGCTCCCACAGATTTGAGAAAGTAACTATAATAATGTCATTTTGAAGGTGTCAGGGTTAATGTGGCTTGATCTTTTTGAGAAATCAACTCTGAAAAGGCTCTCCACGTTCTCACAATCTGAGAACAACATGCAGCCCGCCATTACGATACTGCAGAGTAAGAAAACGAGTGAGAAAAATAAACACTTTCATACAAACCTCGAAACACAGATGACCCTTAGCCTTACAAAAGCACATGAAACTGATTTAATGAAATTGAAATCTAAATTTACTTTTCAAAGAAATCACATGCACATCCTCAAGGAAGAAACATGGAGATGTTTACTTGAAATGCTACATTGTATTGTAGCATTAGTTCTTTTGTCATTCTTCTGATTTGTTTCAGTTTATTTCAATTTGGAAATATGCCTTCATCACACAGTCAAACCCCATTAAGAATATGGTCATCATGGTACTTTATTTCTCCCGGATTAAGTGAAAATTCAAAAGAGTGAGCAAAAATAACCTTTGGTACACCTATAATAACCTGACACAAGTGTGTTTTATGAATTTCATCCCATATGTTTCCTGTAGCACTGCAACACTCCAAATCAGAATATTTCCTCACTCGTACTTAAGAGTAAGCAATATGTTCTTTTCATCAGTACTGTTCCACTGCTTACCTACAGCAGATATTGCTTTGGAAACTTCTGATGCTGGCCTTTTTGATGATGTTGCAAAAAAGGTTTCCTTCTGATTACTCTTCAGCGTAGATCCCTTGGGATACACCACTCAGCTAAACCTCGCTGTAAATCGTGTCCTCTTTGCTTTGCCTCTCTTCCACCATATGTTTCCTTTAACTTGCAGTTTTTTAAAGACTTCACACAGTGAAATAGTTAAATGCTTATTTTCCTTGCCTTATACAAGTTTGCAGACCTCAGGTAACTTTTTTTCATGTCAGTTGCTTAGAAGTTTTGTGTTACAAGATTTAAAGCATTTTAGAACATGTGTTAGTAGCTTGTGATTTACGGTGGTATTTTTTTAAACCTGGATTACAATTACAGTGAATTATGAAACTTTTCAGGTAGAAACGTGTTGAATAAACAAATATTATTAACACATCAAATATGGGAAAAGGACTATTGCATCTGCTTCAAGGGTTAGAGGTTCTTCCTTAAAAAAATTGTATTTGACTCATTTATGGTTTGCACTTAATTGAACTATTAAGTTTAAACTGAATAGTTTCTCATGTTCAGTCGACACTACTTATCAGAGTGAAAACCTATTTGTGTTTTGTTTGTGCAGTAGTGAGAACTGTTGTATCAGCATGTTCTGAATCAACTCCATTAGATGACCTATTGCCATGTTTGCTTCACATGGCAGCTAAGCGATGGGAAGTGTCTTTTTGCGCCTAAAGAGTTTGAATTTTTGTTTCATGACAACAGAGAAAATCTTTTCCCTCACCATACGACTTCTGTTCCATGCTTTTGTCCTCTACAACAGCCATAGATGAAGTGTTTAAGAGGGTTGTTTATTTCATACAGTTTACCATGTCTGTAAAGTATTCCTGCAGCTTAGAGTTTGCACAGTTTCTGGCCTCCCTGACTCTAGTAACTGACACGTGACAACCGCTGTATAATAATAAACACGACTACAGAGGTAATTAGCTATCAGTGTAACTGTGTTTTGTTTGTTTTTTGGTATCAGTTTTATTTTGTCTGTTCATTTTGCCCTCTGTCTCTCATTCTCAGTACACACGACAGTTACAGAGGTGCTGTACAGTCGCAATAACAGACTCGGATGTATGTATTAGGTTGCCAGGGAGATTTTTAAACTATTTGGAGATAGTGACGTATGTGCCATCGCAGTTAGAATGCCATTAAAACTGCAGTTTAAAAAGGGTCTGTTGAGAAATTAATTTTGCAATCGTGCCCCCGATCTCTTAAATTGGGGACATGATTACCATATGCACATGGTATACCATGGGTACATATTGTATACACATATGCATAAACTATACATAAAATATGCTTAGGATTGTTATATATTCAGGATGTATCATCCTAGTATTTTACACTGTAACCGTCACTATAAATTTCCACATTACTCAGCATGTATGCAGTGTGTGAATATTTGTGTCCATGCAGGCCAATTCTCCAAAGGCATAAAATGGCAACATAAAGTCTAATGGAGATACATTAGTGGGTGAGAAGAAGGATGAATGTTGTGTTTTAAAAAAGTGCTTTTAGAAAGGAATAAAAGATAGCTGAACAATGGTGCACGCCAGCTGGCCTTAATGACACTGGCTACTTTCCCAGCTCTTCCCAGTCAGTTTTTGGCATCTACTCGTGACTCCACAAAGGTATAAAAATGAAGAAGCACATTACTGGTAGTTTTAATACATACAGCTTCAGTTGCTCCCAAAACACCAACGTAGGGCTGAAAGAGTCACCACTTGAATGGACTCACTTTATTGCAGAAGTTGAGTAAATCAACTGAGTAACTTAACTTAGAATAAATCAAAAGTCTGGAGTAACATCCTTTCATTGTTGAGTGGCAGTTTGTGACAGAATCTGTGAATTTATTAAGAAGACAGTGCAGCCTAGAGTGACAGTCATGACTAACACTGCTGTTTAGATTGGCACCTGCTCCAGGTGTGGTCAGATACTCCTGTCATTCAGGAACTGTTCATTATAAAGTCTACTGTTCTGTCGACACAGCTGCCATCTGCTCCGTCAGTCATTGTTCCACTCGAGTTCAAACTGGAACCAACAGTTTGCAACAACAACACACAAAGATGTATACGCTTATTACAGTAATTATGATATTAGCTCTCCACTGTAAACTTTAAAAAAAATACAAGTGTTCTTATAATACAAAACAGTGGTACAACAAAAATAATGAAATGAAATAATGAAAATTCATTTTTGTGCTATATTTAAGCTGGATGTGCTGGAATACAGTCTATGACAAATTTATAAATAAACTTGTAGCGTAAAAAATTAGAAATCTGAAAATGACTATTATTCCTGCTTCTGATTTTGATTGGAACAGCTTAGAGTTCAATTCAAATAGTCTAAAATGTGAGAACAAAGCTTTAGTGTGACAACAGATAAGAGTGTGACAGAATCTGGAATGATGGATGTGATTTAGCTAATCTGGTTAACAGTTATTATGGTTGCTCTGACATTTGTGCTCAGTCCTGCGACCCCACACATGATCAGAGATTAATGATCGTATTAGCAGTTCTCATTTTGACCTGTCGCAGACATAGTGAGGGAATCTTACTCTAATTGTTCACAGCAGAATCACCTGATAAAATAGATGAAAATACAGAGAGCAATGAGGCTCGAGACATAACGTATGATGTCAGGACTGGCTGTGTGGCCGGCAGAGAAACATGAGGGATAAACTAAAAGGCTGTTTTGTTTAACTGAAACAATGTAAAAAAATAACACGAGTCAATAAAGAAGGAAAACCAAACCTACAAATGAACAGGGAAAACATATTACAAGAGCATATAACCAATAGGCAGGATGCTACAGGGGCAAGGGGTAGATTGAAATAATATATTCACAGAGGATAACAAGGGTACAGGCAACAGGTGGGAGGACAGCTGAAAGCACTCACAGATAATCTTTCAGGGGAAGTGGAAATGAATACAAAACACAAGAGACAATATTATTAAAATAAAACAGGAAATGACTAACAGTGACCTGGTTCCAGACACATGAACTTAAATACAAAAGATTATAAGTTTGCAAATGTTTGTGTTACCTGCGTGACATTTTTTCACTTATGCCAAAGTCAAAATATTGTACCTCTTGGGAATGTGGATTTGTTTCTATTCATTATTACTGCTAAATACGAATCTGAATAACAGGCTATTGAACTGGAATTGTGCATAATCATACCGAGTATGACATTTGACATAATTACAATGCAGATTCAGCATTCAGAATATATTTTATTGTATATGTATCAAAAGGTACCAAAAATGACATTTGGCCAAAAATGAAGCTTGCGTACAAAATAAATTATTTCAGTTAAATTATTAAGATATATTTTTGACTTGTCAGTGTCATTTGAAGATTAACAGCCTGGATAACAACATATGCACCTATTGTGTGTGTGTGTGTGTGTGTGTGTGTTGTGTGTGTGTGTGTGTGTGTGTGTGTGGGTGTGTGAGTGTGTGTGTGTGGTGTGTGTGTGTGTGTGTGTGTGTGAGTGAGAGAGAGTGAATGGTTTGCTCTTTGGAGGACTTTAAAAAGTCCCGTGCTGATTATATGACACTGAATCCTTGACTTTGCTAACTTTGTTACATCAAAAAAGTACTTTTTCTATCCAAACTTTTACAGTAAACATACCATGTAATACAAATGGATAGGGATGCTTTTGAAATAAACACACAACTGCATTCATCGAAGATCAAATTTACTTTCTGATTGCTTCCTTTCGCAGAATGGCTCAAGGGCATTGTAACATCTGTACAACAAAAATTTTTCAAGGGAGTGAAATTATATTCTTTTTTAAACCTCTGCTGTCTGATAGAGTCACATATCATGAGGTCAACATTGTGAGCAGAAAGCCTGTTCATCCCTTCATCAGCCATTCTACTGAAAACAAGCATGGCATTTACAGGGACGACATTCACCCATGTCTACCCACATGTAATATTCTGATTTAGGGTAAGAAACAAACACTTTTTTCTTGCAAATCGTGTAAATGCTGTACGTGCTTTACACCTTTCTGATCTTCCTTTTACTCTGACTGAAACTGCAATATTTGTGACTCACTGAGCTGCAGTCAGGCTTTGCAAGACAAGAAAATGCAATACATACACTAAAATTATTATGTGATTGTAGTTTGAAAACTTGCTGTACAGAACCACTGGCAGTAACACGATTCTTAAACAACGCATTAGCAGAATTTCCCATTCTTCTTATTTCAACCCAAATCTGATTAAAATTCCATTTAAGCAACTGCAGATGAAGTTAGTCTTTGGTTTAGCACAAGAGAAAATTATGATGGATAACTTTATTGACAATAAACTTTCTAAACAGATAGCTGATACACAAAGCCCCCGTGCTGTTTATCTCAAGTGCTGTTCATACAAAGACATTTCTCATGTATTTCATTCAATTGGGCAGCCTTAAATCATCACTGAGAGGAGCCAAGTTTATAAAATAAACTATATCCAAGTTGAAAACAAGTAAAACTGAACTTTACAAACAGGGCAACATGAAACAGAACTGAAGGATGTTCAGAGGGTTAGTTTGTCCCCATAATATCACTGTATACACAGATTTTTTTGCCCTCCTTCATGAGATAAAAGCCTGTTCTTTCAGTGCCTCAAAGCTGCTGGCACCTCAGAGATGAGAAGATGGTGTCCACAGGCATTGATACACTGGTCATGGCAACTGTGACAAAACACTTCAAGTCGTCACATATTCTCATTCCACATTTAAACACAGAGTGGGTATCATCCATCCATCATAATAATAATTTTGGTGTCTAAATCTAACCAAACAGCAAGTGTGAGCTAAGCAATCCCATCAGATGAGCTGAACTTAAAACCTCCTTTTTTAATTTGGGGACTTCTGATTTAGTTTGTTGAAACCACTGCAAGGCACTTTACAAACCCACCTACTGTAAACCCCATTTCATGTTAATTATTTTATCCCTGATTTCAATATCATGACTGTTATAATTAATGCCAACTCTCGATGTACGGGGAAGGAAAGGGATATGAACGTTGCAAAGATGCATCAAAAATGTTTTACGAACAGAAATAAATATCTAAATATGATAAAGCTGCAAATGCTAACAGTATTACATATTATTCATTACTGACATGCATTTCTTACATAAAAAACTATGTGTCATATAAATGGATGTGCAGGAAGTGCTGTTCATCATAAACTGTTATATTGTGTGTCATTATGAATTTGGGACCCCGAACATAAAGGAATGGTTTCGCTCTTTTCCCTTTATTGATTTATTTATTGATTGATTGATTCATAGCAGTGTCATTTTAGAAATCAAGCGTAAAAGAGGGGGTGGGAGCAGTTAACTTGGAATTCTGAAACATGACACTACAGTTTTATTTTACTTTAAGACAACAGTTTTCATTATTGATAACTGCAAAGGTACATGACAATATTACAAATATTTTTGCAGTTATTTTAGATTCATATGTTTACTGCTGTGAACTGCATAAAGGCCAACAAGGAGATGTGTGGTTGGCAGTTTGAAAAAGTTCAAAACTTCTACAGGTGCTTCAGACTTATGCAAAGCACCTCCATAAAAAGGATAGATTATGGTCCTGGCTAAATGTCAAGAGCTTTGGGTGTCTAAAGTCATCCTGGATTGTTTGAAATGAAAGTAGTTGCCATTTTCTCCCCTGTTTAGCAAGTGGATGATACTTTTTTGGATATTATTTCTGTATTTTATTTATTGTCTTTCCAAAATTACTACTACATGTTTCCTAATTACAGAAGAAAATTGTGTATTCCTGGCTGCAAAATGCATCTATTATTTTTAGAGCCTCTGTTCTGACTCCAGTATTTATTCTATTATTGGCCTTTACAAAAAAACACCTTCCTCTGCTCTGCTCTGGTCTTCCTTTTGCTGGTCAAACACCATGCTTCAGAGATCTATTGAAAAACTTTTAACATAAAACATAAATGAAATATTGTCTGCCAGCATTTATTGAGATAAATGTTAGTTACAAGCTTCAGTGTTTTGCTAAAAATAGATGGGGGAGGCAAATGGGTGAAAAAATATGGAGAAACTCCTGTGGGGTATAGAAAAGGTCAGTAGCTGTTCATAACACACACACACACACACACACACACACTGGGAAAGAATCTGTATACTTTATGTAAAACTGTCAAAATCAAGCAGCTCCTGCCCAAGTCCAACCTCATTCAGTCTGTTGGAGTTTCAATAAAATACGACTAAAATATGATCTGATGTCCAATGCAGTCTGGCACAAAGCTCCATCTGTCAGCTATAATGTGCTGGCAACACTGGCACAGGTATCAGAAGGGTACTGTTTAAAAAAGCATCAACCCTGCTTGTCCCATGTTCGCTTTACTTCTCCTTCCAGATTCATAATCTGCATCTTAGATATAAAAAAAACAAACAAACAAAAAACTACAGACATTATAACCAAGGACACTGGCTGCTTCTTATTTTTAGTATTACTAATTACATCTATATATGGAATTATATACAACTGAATCACTTTAAAGAAATTGCATACAAGATAAGCTGAAACTGCCCCATTTACTCTTAAAAATGGTTACCAATGTAAAAAGCAAGTTACAACAATTACAATCAATAAACAATTGTAATTTCTACAAAGAGCACAATTTTAACCAACAGCAAAATATTGATGAAATATTAGCTGCTTTGAAATGAGTTCCTGCTAAATCAGAAAGGCTAGTTTTATACTGTTACAAAAAAGTATGATGAAAGAGACACAGGGGAAAGAGAAATGACTGGGAGAAGAACGAAGGGTATGATGGTGTGATTAACACAGCTAAGATTCTATGTCTTCCTCCTGTAACTGGACCCCATATACTTATGTGAGTCACTGAGACCTGTCACCCAGAAAAAGGAATAACATATCACCTGATTACACACCTCTCTCACATCATCCTTCTTCCAGGTGCCTTCAAATGCCTTATTTCCTTTTCATCCTCTTCAACTGCACCACGTTCTTTTTCTTAGAAAAAAGGAGCCATACTAGCACTAACCCCAGCTAGTCTCCCGTCTTCTTGCACGTAAATGTTTTATAATTATCTATGAGTCTAAATAAGCATTTTTTAATTTTGAGCGTTATAAGGGGAAAGGCTTCATTAGACAAGACCGGTAACACGATCAGCATCCTGGCACCGACCAGCTAACTGGATAATGAAAAGAAAAACTTTTGATTTATGTAACACAGGAAAGAGTTTACATTTTATTGGAATATTATTGTTATAAGCTGAATAAAAACTCAATTACAAAAAAAAGTTTATTGTTGAATTTAATCCACCTTACAATACTTTTCCCATCCAAAATACTGATCCTGTCTGATTTTTCTTCTCTTTACTTGGTACAGTGATTGCTGGATGTCACATGCTGTCTCATTTCATATAAATGAAAGCATAAATAACCTAGGAACTGCAGTGAATTACAAAGAAAGGGCATTCAGTGGGACTTTTAGAAACACATCACAGATTTGTGTCCAACTCCCACTCTTCTTGGTTTATGGCTCTTCTGCCTTAAGGCAGGAAGCTGGAATGATTTCCGAGGATACAGCATAATGGATGTAAGGGGTCATAGCACACGCAGGGGTTATCTGTAAGACAAGTGGGAAGAGCAGAGAAAAATATATTACCTGTACATGTGCCCAAGCTCTGCTTAGATCTTTCATTCTGTCTCTCTGTGTCACCACTCTCCTCTCCTCTCAGGCTGAGTCAGATCTACTCGGCTATATCTCTGTTGTCTTTTATCCTTAGGACAGATTTTGGCTCATGGCCTCTCAGTCTGTAACCCACTGCTCACCGTCCTTAAAAATGGCTTGAGGCTATTGATGTACAACAACTGTTTCAATGTTAATGGATCTTTTTTATCAGTTAACTAATCCCTAGCATCTATGTTTATAAGTATAGAAGTATTGGCAAGGATTGTGTTTTGTTTCTAAGTTCTGATCTAAAAGTCTAAATCTCTTATTGCTCACTTGTTGAAACAAAAGTACAAAGAATCCTCAGACTGAAGAAATTAATCATGAACAGATAACTTTTAGCTGTTTTTCAGTGCTTGTAAATGTGGCTTTCCACAATGTCCAAATCCCTCTGTCTTTTCTTGCTTTTAGGAAGCTATTATGTATCACCACATGAAGAAGTGATGTCTTTTACTTATTTCATACAGTGATGAATGGCACTATTTAACTGAATGGAATCTAATGGCTTTCCTGTGGTTTGAACAGCCAGATTGCTGTGTTTCAGGTCACAGTGAGAGAGCAAAAATAAATTAGTAGAGGCAACCATCTTGAAGTCGAAAGGAATGCAACAGGGACAACGCCTGAGATGTGAAATAACTGTTTGTGTCTTGAAGAAACTGTCTACTGACAATTCAATCCAATCTTATTTTCCTTTTCAGCACAGTCTATATTTCTTTCTCACTGGCCGACGTGGTGTGTGTGTGAGAGTGTGTATATATATATATATATATATGATTATTCTGCCCAGTGTTAGCCAGTCTGAATGAGTAGCTGCTGTTAGCAGCCTTCTTATTTGTGCTGCCAGACAATCAAGAGGTGCTGTTGCGTCTTGTCAGGTTCAGGTGCTGTCCAGTGCTACATTTCACTGAGTCATTGTTGGATATTTACCTTTGCCTCAGACCAACCTGATGACCACTTGGACTGACTATATGAAAGCCTACGACTCAATGCACCACACATGCCCATACGGAAAAGAAATAGTAAAAACTTATATGCGATTACTCATGAAAGTGGCCACTTTCATGAGTAAATCATATAAGGCTTACATGATTTACTCATGAAAGTGGCCACTTTCATGAGTAAATCATATAAGGCTTACATGATTTACTCATGAAAGTGGCCACTTTCTCATTACTTTCATACATTGTTTTAGTAAGTATCCAAAACATACAAGTTTCATTATATAATTTTTCAAAAGGATACTGGAGTGCTTGGAGGACAAGGCTAATAGTGCCTTAGTAACATTCATCATGAGCTGAATGTGACTGTGAAGACAACAATGGAGGCCAAGTCCAAGACAATCGCACAAGTCAGCATCAAGTATGGAATATACCAAGGTATTACACTGTCCCCACTGCTGTTCTGCATACGCCTTAACCCTCTATGCCAGCTGATCACTAGGAGTGGATATGGATATACTGTAGATTCAGAAGTGGAGTCACCATTAGCCACTTTCTGTACATGGATGAGATCAAGCTATTTGCCAGGATGAGTGAGACACTGACTCACATATCCGCTTCAACACAGCAAGGATTTCCAGATATTATTCATACTGGACTGTGGAAGTGTGGCTGAATGGTTGCAGAGTACGGCTGTCACAAACGATTATTTTGATAGTCGACTAGTCACCGATTATTTTTGCAATTAGTCAACTAATCAGACCATCATCCATTGGACGTAAAACGTTCAGCTTATTGCACCAGCAGCATCTGCTCTTTTATAACTATCATTAGCTTACAGCTTTAAGTGTTTAAGGTATGTACTAACTAAAAATAAAGACAAGATGATAGTTTATTAAATTTTAATGAAATTTGCAGATCGTTTCGGTGAAGTTTAACTCCTTGCTATCTAAAATATAACAGGACACCGGAGTATATTCTCCAGCATCTCACACTTCTGATAATCAGTTGTCTGCTTGATGTTTATTCAGCTATGTAAAAACTATAACTTTAATCTCAGCCAAACCGATTTACTCAGGAACAAATAAAATATTTAAAAAAAAAGCCAAACAATAACATTTTGAAGTTATGTAAGTGACTTATGTATGTTTAACCTGAGTAGCGAAAGACGGCGGTGGGTTTGAAAACGATTTGCCAGGAGTTCTCACAGGCTCTAGTGAGCCTTGCCCCCGGCTAGCTATCGAGCTAGTGGGTAACAGACGTCTCCGAAAACGTCGGAGCGCTTTTGAAAATATGTGGTGTCTTGATAAACTGAGCAGATATTTGAGGTTTATACAGTTACATTCTCACCTGAAAATATGTTAAATGTTTATTTTGTGACCAGTGTTGCATTAACGCGTTACTGCCCATCTCTGAAAATGACATAATGCATTTCCTTATTTACTCTTAATTAGGCCCCTAAATCAGGTCAATCTGTAATTGCCATGTGACAAGATGGCGAAGAATATCAATACATTACACATTGTTTTATTGTTGTCTGGTGGTTTTAATAATGCAATTCATGCTGATGTGCCTTCAAGAAAGACACTCAACCTAGTCACTTCAATAAACATCCAGCTGAGGAGATAATAACTATTCAAATTCAAACTGTGAGCAGGAGCCTCAGGTAAGGGCATCTGCAGGGGAAAGTACATGAGAGCGAACACAGACACACACACCGAAAATAACCTCAAAGGCTCCTTTGACAATGGTGCACTTTAATTTAGTTTGTTATTTTGGAGAAAATATACATGTATGTTAAATACACCATTTTGTGCACTGCTTACTGGTTGGGCTCCTGCTGTTCCAAGATCCTCTGACATTGGCCTACTTTAATTTTCATTATTCTAATTAATAATGAGTAACCAGGGTTACATTAGGACCCATCTTTTATTATTTCCTAATTTTGGACCATATCGTTCTGATATATAAAGTGTTTTAATTCAGTTCAGCTAACAGTGTTTGCAATCCTAGAAGGTATATTGTGAACCTGACAGGTTATAACAAGACAACACTGTCTTAAATAAAATATACACAACAGAACTAAATTGACTATTGAAGTTTCATTTTTCTTTGCTGTTGCTTATTGTTCTGCATGGAATGACTGTCCCCTTTCATAACATCAGGTGTTCAAATCATAATGATCTTCAGGTGAAAGAACCTGGGACAACTTAAACTATTGGTTTATTTTTATGAAGGTCGTCTCTCCAGCTCTTGTAAACACATAAACAACAGTTAGTACAGTATTAGAGACATCAAATTCAAACTAATTAACGAAGTAAGACATCCCAGAATATCACAATCATTAAGTGATATGATGCATACATTCATTGCGATATGGCCTAAAATCCATATCACGGTATAATTTGCAGCATGTGCGGTAGAGATATATATCGCGATATATTATTTTATTCTGTATACCGTATTTACCGCACTATAATGTGCACTTAAAATCCTTTAATATTCTCAAAAATCGACAGTGCACCTTATAATCCGGTGCGCCTTGTGTATGAATTTTGGTTGTGCTTACTGATTTGGTTGTGGAAAAAATATTAATATATAACATTTTTATAGCACTTTTTGGGAAGGTGCAATTTTTTTTCCTTCAGAAAATTTACAGTGTTTTCTGCACTATAAGGTGCAATTAAAATCCTTTAATTTTCTCAAAAATTTGACAGTGCTTCTAATAATCCGAATTTTGGTTGTGCTTACTGACCTTGAAATGATTTTATGTGGTACACGGCGCTCAAAAATCTGTCAAAAAATGTTTTAGTACCACTTTGGTAAGCTAAGAAGCTGCACCGCATGGTAAATGGCCTGCATTTGTATAGCGCTTTTCTAGTCCATAGGACCCCAAAGCGCTTTACACTACATTCAGTCATTCACCCATTCACACACACATTCACACACTGGCGATAGCAAGTTACATTGTAGCCACAGCTGCCCTGGGGCGCACTGACAGAGGGGAGGCTGCCGGACACTGGCGCCACCGGGCCCTCTGACCACCACCAGTAGGCAAACACGGGGTTAGTATCTTGCCCAAGGATATTTGGCATGCAGCCAAGATGCAGCCTGGGATCGAACCACCGACCTTCTGATTAGTGGCTGACCTGCTCTGCCACCTGAACTACAGCCACCCCTGGATGCATGGATTGCCGGAGCCTCGCGGAGTAATCTAGGTCCAAAACTCTGTCCCAAAGTCGTTTGGGTCCCTGGGTCATTGACCCAGAGTTTTCAGTTTTCCATTAGTATTGAATATTGATTGTGATATTATTTATCATTTCTAGTCTTTTGGTTTCTTTGTTAGTGTTCTGCTTTCTGGTTTCTGTCTGTGTTCCTTAGTTGCTCTGTCTCCCCTGTCTGCTGTATCCCCTTGTCAAGTCTGCATCTCTGTGTTATGTTTCCTGTTTTACTTTGAAGTCCGTGTCTGTTACGGCTGTGGCCATGTGTGGGCTGTTTTCTGTCTGTGTTTTCTGTACTGTGCTTAAGACTTTTCCAGGTCCCTCCCCTAATGAGGAGTCGTGAGCGACTGATTGGACCATGGAGCGGTTGACTACCTTCAAAAGGCCGCTCTGACAGCTCCGAGAGGGGGGAGAGAGAGAGTGGAACGAGCGAGTAGCCGGCCAGCCGTCGCGGCCCTGACCCTGGTGTTCCCAGCCCGTGCTTATCTTGTGTATTTGTGAGAGTGTGAAATTGTGAAAGCCGCTCCTAGTGAATTAGTTGAGCGCTTAGGCACTCTTGGGTTGAAGCGGAAGGGGTGAGCTGCCTTTTCTTTTGGAATCGTTTTCTCCTGTTTTCCGGGTAGGGAGCGAGGGATAGCTCTGTCATTTGTTTGTTCTGTTTTTCTTTCCTAGGGTTTAGTTAGTTTTCTCTGGTGGGACTTAGTTGGTTTTGTTTATTATTTTGGCCTGGGCTCACCCTGGAGCTATGCTTCTTTTCCTTAAATAAAAACACCTTTTTACTCACAACTGGTTTGGATGTTTGGCTTGGGAACCAGGGCGGGGATTTGTCTCTCTCTCCTCCAACCTTATGTGCGTCCCTACCCGCCTAGACTGGGGGCGTAACAGTGTCTCAGCTTATTGTATCAGGTTTTTCTTCCCCCTGTCTTGTTTGCCCTGATTTGCCCCAGCTGTGTTTCCCTTATGTCTCTCATTCACTGATTGCTCTCCTCTGTGCATTTAAGCCCTGTGTTGTCCTCTGTCCATGTCATGCTTCAAATGCTGCACAGTCGTAGTCTCCCCCACTCCATATTATCCATTGTTGATCGACACATGTCTGTTGCTGCCACGGACATTGCACACTTGTAATTGTCAAGATACACTCTCATGAAAAGAACTCACTGTTAGTAACGCAGCGTGATTATGGAAAAGTAACAGTAATTTGATTACTTTTTTTTTACAATATTGACCCCTTAGTTTACTCATTACTTGATAAAAAGTAATCAGATTACAGTAACGCATTACTTTTAACGTGTTACTGCCCATCTCTGCTCACCACAAGTACAGTGGTATGCCAATTATTGGTCCTCATACAGATGTTTAAACAAGTGCACACACACACACCAAACCAAGTCTCAGAATCTTTTCTGACAGCAGAGTAAATTGCCACCTTCTTCTGAACTAACATTACACTCGAAGTGTTACTTCAAACAAGTTATTAGAAGTATTTTACCGAGGTAATTGGGTCACAGACATATAGTACATGCTGTTTTCTGTCAGTGTGTTGGAATGAAGTCACTTACAAAAAAAATAATGTGTGGGAAAATGAAAAATAAACAAAACAGATCAAGATCTTTTTCTCTTTCTGATGTGTCTGTGCTGCCTTTACACCCACAAATCCGAGGTCTAACATTGCTTCGCGTTCACTACTGTAGGGTTGCATTGTCTGTCTTTCCTGCTTCTGAGAGCAACAGAAACAGAATACTTGACATGTTCTCAGGAGTATTCTCCAGTTGAGTCCCTGTGGACCTCTTTTTTGTGTTCATTTCCTCCTTTCTGACCATGTCAGATATATTCCTCACAGTTTACCATTTTTTTTTTTATCTGCATCAGTTAAACTGCTCTATAATCCCATGTCTAAAAGCGTCTAATCTGAGCTGACCTAAAAACATTCTTTTATTCAGTCAGTCATTCATTTTTCACCTGCAATATTCAAGCAACTGCTATTTACGTTCACAATTCATCACACAAATACAAACTGTGATCATGACACAAAGAAAATGCAGCTGGCCTCACAACTCTAGCAAAGGACTGAGTGGTCGTGATGAAAACATATTGTGATTAGTAATGAAAAGTAATGAACTGTTGTTAGAATTAAAGTGGAAAATCATTTGCATCCCAAATATCTCATCATCTGGATAATCGAGGTTAATATGTTTTTTTTCTCATTGTATGTTGTTTGCAGGTGATGGATGATATCTAAACCTTAGCAATGTCAATGAAATGACTGAAGAAGATATGCAGTTTTGTCCTGTTTAAGGGACCAAAAATGGAAGTTAGTCTGTGTGTGGGATCTCTGTGGTGAAGAAGAGACACAAGAGGGCAACTCCAGCCCTCTGGCTCTGACACAAGACAGATTGGGAAAAGGGACAGCTGTTCAGCTTTAGATTAGCTCAGTATATGAGAGGACAGGCCCAAGGACTGGTCACTAAAGAGACGTATGTCGTCCCATTGCCTAGCAAAGAGAACAAAACTTAAATTCTCAGTGGCATAAAATTCACATCATGTGAGGCAGTAGCCTTAATTTAAACTTAGGGCCTCAAGGTGCTGTCCTGCATAAAGTACATTTGCACTGACGTACTGTGCAGTGAAAAAACTCAAATATCTAACTTTGTCATATCTGCTTCTTTGTGTATAAAGAGTATTAGTAAAAAAATTTAAGATAATTATCATGATTTAAAGAGAGCTGAGTTTATGTCACTGATTTTTTAAATTCCTAGTCTATTTATGTCGTTCGTGATTTGCAAACTGTCATGACTTTGAGGTTTACTACTCCTTCTGGGTTCAGCAAACTGCAGCCTACAACATGCTTGCCAACCTGCAAGGCAGAATTTTGTAAAGGATAGTAGAGCATCAGAATCTTTAATGAAAACTGAAGACTGCTTCCTTTGACCTAATCAAACAGCAAACATGGACACTGCAGCCAGCACCAGGGCAAATTGCTTTCTTGCGTCTGTAGATAGTAAAGAAGATGCTGAAGATAAGTGCAGCAAACACCAGTTTATTGGCATTCGTATGCACTGGTTTTCTTCTTAGCTTCTGTTCTTATTTTGTGGTTGTTATTTGTTACCTGAGAGTTCCCATTTGTCTCATCCTCCTATGCCTTCTTCCTCTGTTAAGTTCATTCCTGTTTGGGTTAATGTTACTCACCTTCTGTCTGCCTTGATTTGTCACAAGTATTAATTCCTTTCTCTTCTCCTTGGTTGTGTTCAGATACCCTTTTCCTCAGTTACACTACTTTTTCTACTTCCATGATTACCCCCATTTGTTTAAACAGTGCTGTCACCCTTTGTCCTTTTTTTAGTTGTCTGTTAGACTCCTTGCATTATCCCCTCCTTGTATGGTTGTACTCATTGGACTTTTATGCATCTGCATTTAGGTCTACCATGCAACTTTACATTATATTACATGGTGTTATTGTTCTATTTGTTAAGGAGGCACCAACATGCTGTCAGCTTGAAGGTATTATAAACACATGCACATATATACATGCGTGCTGTACCAAACTACAACAGAGATTGGGTATATGTAAAATAAGAATAATCAGAATGAAAAGCTTCACAGCTGTGTGTGGAAGTGAAATGGTAAAAGCCTTTTTTCCCTTTTTGTGAACAGACTGTTGTTAGATTTAAATAAATAAATAAAATGTACATTTTCATACAGGTGAGAATTTAGCAGTCATGGTTTCCACAATTGTGATAATTTCATTTCAAATGTGTAAAGTTAATGTTGTGTAGATGAGGAACATTTTAATATAATTGTGTGTATTATGAGATGCACAGTATAGAAGTTTGTCTGATTTCTTCTTTTTTTATGGCAGTCTCTTTACATGCATTTCTGCCTACAGAGCAGTAGTAAGTGCAAATGTGTTTTCTGGTCTCAAAAAATCAAATTTACACACTCACACACATACACACTTCTTCTGGCTGATAGTAAGAGACATCCTGGGTAGCCAGTAAATCTCTAAGGGAAAATCAGGCACTGCAAGACCACAAGACATGCACATCCATGGCACAGCTTGTACAGGAGTGTTTAAAACATGACAGCTATGAAACTCACTCAGTTAAAATGGAGTTAACAAACACAGCAGGATGGTGCTGCTACTTGAGTGTGTGTGTGTGTGTGTGTGTGTGTGTGTGTGTGTGTGTGTGTGTGTGTGTGTGTGTGTCAGCCATAGTACTGCCTCTGACAGTTTGGCTTCCTTTGTTGGATCTCTGAACTCAAGCACAGCAAGCTTCTGTCTCATGTGACTGACAGCTGCTGCTGAGTTGAATCCACAAAGACAAATCACATCACAGTAAAGCAACTGCAGTAACAGTGTGTATTAACGGCTTGATATAACACAGGGGAGAACCCACCTCATTAGCTGGACTCAAGCATGTGGATACGGCACCATCATCGCATCATCAAACAACATCAGCCTTCAAGGTAACAAAGATGTGACACAGAGAACATGCAGAAATGTGTAAGAACATTTAGAATTAAGAATTCTTAATGGTAGAAAGTGTTTCTGCAGGCACAGAGGCTACTAATTAGAAATGAGTATGGCCTTTGATGAATATTTGATAAGCATGCAAATTGTTTCAGCTATTTCCACAGATTAATTTCTGTACATTTACTGCATTTAATGCATCCAACTTGAAGATTTATTTTGTAGAAATGTCTGAAAAACAGTGACCTGAGGAAGAAGATGGGATTACAATACATTTAATTAGTGAGGTACAGGCAAACAAATCCTTTGACGACGTTGCATTTTTAAGCATAGCATCTTGTTGTCATTAGTAAAACAAAAATTAAGTCAATAATTTGCAAACAGAGTTCTAGATCTAGTGTATCTTGTGGTATTTAGTCACATGTGACTGATACGGGTACTTTTCAAATATATATATTCATTTTTATGGCACACAGGTACTTTGTTTACAAATCTAACTTAGTCTTGTTTTCTCCTGTATCATCATACAGGGAAATTAATATTATCACTTATTTTTTTATTGTAGGGAATAGATTACTGTAAAATTTCTTTCAATTAAGAAAATTAAACGAAACGTTTAATAAGCAACAAACACTCATTAACCAATTTGTGAGTATTAGCATAATTCTGATTTGTGAATTAATTGTATCAGGAAGAAAGACATGACAAGAAAAAGACTCGAACTATTCTGCATCTACTTGAAGATGATCATGAAGCTGAACATCAGTACAGTCATCGCATTGCCATTTATTGCTTTTTACAAACAGAGACATTTACACAAGACACACCAGATATTTTCAATTGTGCTATTTGGCAAACACACAGCATGACATTGGAATTTGCATTCCACAGTGCAGAACACAGAGAAGTCAGCTTTTAAGAGAGAATTATTATTAGAACGGAAAACAAATGATTTCATTAATGGAAGATATTATAGGATTCTGGATCTTTCTCAGGGACTGTCAGATTACGATCATTGACATATTTGAGATAAAATAAATTGATATGTAGTTATCACTGTATAATACTGGAGAACTATTAATGTGCTCTGAAATATCCTTAGCTCCATAGTGGGCCCTGACCACAAGTAAACCTCACAGACAGTGTTGGGGAGTAACAGTAGCCACATTAAATCAGATCATTTTAAAAAAACGTATTTTTCAGACCATAAGGCACACCGGATTATAAGGAGTACTAAGTGAAACAAAACAGTCAGATAAGTCAAATCTTACTCAACTCATTCTTCTTACTTCCTCCACTTCCGTACCATTGATTCATTAATGTTGAATTCTCTCACAGCTGCTCTATTCCCATGTTGTTGCAGTATATTAATGACTGACGTCATATTGTGGATGGATTATCCCGTTGTTATTCTGACTGAAATTTACAGCATCCTGCCATGTGATTGCCTTTGTCCCCAGCCATCGGGAACCCTCACGTTAACTTTTATCAAGTGGAAAAAAGTTAGCATTCATCTTCCAGCTTTACTGTGTTTGTTATGCTAATATAGCCGTGTTGCTAGGAATCAGGTAGCACATCATTATATACCAGCTAGTCCAACCTTGGTAACCCTACAAAAGTCACTGCTGTTTAGTTTTCTGTCTTCATTTATGTTGGAAGTGGTAGCAGAGCTGTACGTTTTAATTTTTTCAGAAATCTCTCAGTTAGAACATGGTATGTCATGTTTAAGGGGAAACTAGCAAACTAACTTCCTGCTAACTTCTAACGCTGTTAAATTTAATAAATTCTGTTTTCATGGATGCCTGGATGTTAAACTTAATTTTTTCACCTGGTAGAGCAAGCCACGTTGATCATTTTATTAAAGATGAAAGAGTTTTGACAGTTTTTAACTCAAAGTGATGCCACAGCATTTTGGACCTGAAGCAAATGGAGTTTTGGACCACAGGGTACTCCACAAGGCTCCTGACTGCGATAGCTGCAATGCTCCGGCAATCCATCAAGCAGTGCAGCTTTGTAGCTTACCAAAGTGATACTAAAACTTTTTTTGACAGATTTTTGAGCGCCATGTACCACATAAAATCATTTCGAGGTCAGTAAGCACAACCAGAATTCGGATTATTAGAAGCACTGTCAAATTTTTGAGAAAATTAAAGGATTTTAATTGCGCCTTATAGTGCAGAAAACACGGTAAATTTTCCAAAGGACAAAAGATTGCACCTTCCCAAAAAGTGCTATAAAAATGTTATATATTAATAATTAATTAATTTTTTTTTTTTTTGCAGGGCCACAATAAATTTAATAATTGTAGCCTATATTTGTATAACATGTTTTTCACTTTTTCCCCACTAAATGTTTATTAGCTTGCTGTGTTCTAAAATAAAAAAACATTGTGTAAATGAAAATACAAGATCAGTTTGAACCAGAAGAACATTTATTTCAGAAGGATGAACACGATGATTTATGTTGCTGGGAACGGAAATGGTATGAGAGAGAGAGAAAGAACACATATGTGGCTGGGTGTAACAGTCCTGCTCAGGTGGAGCAGAGGCTTCAAATGAACTGGCTGTGGTCTCTGCAGGTAAACCTCCCACATTTGCAGCAGGTGTTCCCAATTCGTCTTTTTTTGTCAGTGCAAAACTCGCACTGCCCTTAGATCCACTGCAGCCGCACCCAGCGCAGTTGTGACGATACCTGCAGCGGCTGATGAGCGGGGAAGGCACACTCTTCATAATGTGTGTGTTCAGCATCATTTCTCCCACCTCTTCAATGTACAGCCTCCTCCTGTATGGTTTCTGCCAGGAAATGTCAAGGAGATGGTGGAATAGGGCCAATGGCCACCAATTTGTTCGCCTCCTGCATGAGTAGGTGCCAACAATCTAACAAAAAAACAAAAAACCCGAAAACATAAAACCCATGTATATTTTAACTGCGTAACTGACGCCTACCTTATCAAGGTTGTTGACACCTCCTTTGCATCGGTTGTAGTCCTGTATTACGATGGGCTTTCTTTTCCCTTCATCGCTTATGTCTGGACTGTGGTGTTTTGTGCTTATTCTTGCCCCATCGGGGGATGTAAGACATAAGTGTGTGGGTCTTCGTAAAAGCGAAGGTGGAGGAGTAGACCACTCTCCCTCTTGCCTGGAGCAAATAAGGTGGAAGTCCAGGCTTGTTTTGGTGAATTATGCCAACTAGAGCCAGTTTCGTCTTGCGCAGCTCATCTGCCAGTGCAAACGAGGTGAAAAAATTATTGCAGGTGATGACGTGTCCATGGAGCCTCTCTATCATTTCCAGGACCACCCTCATCCCCTGGTTAACTTCAGAGCGATCGCCAGCTGCTTTGCCCGTGTACACCTGCAGTCTCCAGGCGTAGGGCGTTTTGACATCGCAGACTCCCCAAATCTTCACACCATATTTGTCTGTCTTTTTTGGCATGTACTGCCTGAAGCTGCCTTTAAATGGGATGAGTTGTTCGTCAACACAGACATGTCTGGGCTGAACAGCATCTCCAGGCAGTGCGTCCACATATGCCCAGAAGGCAGTCAACTTGTCATGACGTTGTCAGGGTCGGGATAGCTTGTCATCAAAAGGCAGCGCCCTGGTGATGTGATTAAATCTCTTGCGGGACATTGTAGCCTGGAAAATGTGCCGTCCCGATTTTTCACTCCAGAGGCTGAGGGTTGATTCGCTTTTTTACCGGTAAACACCAGCCAAAACGAACAGCCCCACATAAGCCCGAAATTCCTCAGTGTCCATATCTCGCCATTCTTTGACAGCTCGTCTCCCATGCAGATCAGTCATCACCACGAACTGCTGCAAGATTTCGTCCGTCAGGGACAGCACAAAGCTAGAGATCGGGTCGGGAGAAAACCAGTGGCTGCTGGGATGTATCGGAGTGTCTCCGTGTTTGTTGGAAACCAAAATATTCATCAGTTTTTTGAGGTCCATCCTGCTGCTTCTTCATTCATCTCCCCTTTGCTCTCATTTTCAGAAGAGAAATCAGATGACTCAGAATTGGACTCCAGTTGCTCTGTTTGTACCGCTGATGAATCCTCTGTGTCACCCCCAGAATCCTCGGAGGATGACGAGGAGCCATCCTCGCACTCAGAGTGAATGACCATTTCTATAACTTCTTCTGTACTGTAATATCTTGCCATCCTCAAAATAACTACTCCCGCGCTATGACTCATTCTTATAACCTCGGCTGCAGTGTACCTGCATAAGCAACCTGAGCTTCAAGACAAAATAAAATCTAATTTGGTTTTGGTTCTTGCTTTTATATTTAATTTGTTTGTATTGCAGTGTGGCCTTCGAAGAGAAAAGACTTTTGAAGTTAGATGCACACACTTTTTCTGAAGTTATACACACAAACCTTTTTATTTTTTAGGCACACACACCTTATTTTTTTAAAACACACATGCCATTATCCAACATTGATAGTGACACATATTTAGCATTTTAGTAGACAAGACACTGTTGCAGAAAACGTGGAATTTTGCTGCATGCTTTAAAGAATCTTCATGCCTTTAATTATGAATTAAATTAGATTATGTATACTTTAAAAATCTTACATTTGGATTATTTCTATCTCATTAAAAAACACTAAGAAGATCAGTATTCACCTAATAGTTGTCTGGTTCCAGGGAGGGTGACAGAGTGATGGAACAGCATGTTCCAGTGGAAATGAGTGATCTCAGTATATTGGTCTATATGACTACTGCAAAGTGCTAAATTTAAAAAAAAAAAAAAAAAGGGGGGGGGGGAGTCACATCTACATTTATCATCTGACTCTGCCTCATCCAGCCAAGTCTCTCTCCCTCGGGGACTGGTCCAAAACACCGGGATGCCATTTCAAACCTCCACCACTTTCTTTGCCAGTTTTACCTTCAAATACGAAATTGATGTGATCGGAGCAGTGCCAGACTTGGAACGTATAACACCACTGATTAAAATTATGCAATAACTGACTGGGTTCTTAAGCATACATTATGTTCCACATATGCAGTTGTATATGGCTCTCATTGGATGGTGGCACTCAAGTCTTTTGCTTCCATCTCATTAAATTGTCCTTTTCTATCTTTGTGCCTCTATTTTTCTCTTTTGCGTTCCTTTGACAATGCATCCAGGGTGCTTTCAGGAGTGTGTCACATAAACCAGTTGCTAACAGGGTAAAATTGAGAGAGTGAACAACCTTAATGCAATACAAGTGAGAGAGAGGACAGCAAAGGAAGGACTACAAAGAGCAAGTAAAGAACCAGAAATAACAGTGGAACGTGTCCTTGTTCTCTTTGATAAACATCAATTTTATTGTCCAGTTAACTTTGGGGACAGGGAGCACTGTTCTAGGTCTCAGTGATCTTGAGACATAAAACAATGTCTCTTTCACATTAACACTGTGGCGACTCCAACAAAGTCCAGAAATGTAACAGTCACAGTGGAGTAGCTCAGTGGCCAGGAGCTCTGTCATTTCTTAAGTTCTGCTTTGAAAGATGACAGGAATAAACAGGAAATCAACGATACTACAAGTTCTCAGTTTTGATTTCTGCACAGCTTTGATTACCAGTTCCAAGATTTCTTTTTTTTCTGTTGTCATGGTTTATGTTTGGGGTTTAGCTCTATAATGGACTGGCGATTTGTTTGTGGTGTAACCCTTCTGTTCCCATTCAACAGATATGATAGGCTCTATTCCCCATGTTAACCCAACTTGGATAAGCAGTTAAGAAATTGAATGAACAGATGGATCCAAAGTTATTTGTAGCTCTTAGCAATACATGTTTGGTAAGATTGAGTGGACATTTTAATACCAATATTTTGCTATAAAAGCACAAATGTACTGTAACTCCTGACAATGTTTAAACCATTTATATACCCATCGAATAAATAAAAGAAGGCAAGGATTATTGTAAAACAACAACAAAAAACAAAAACAAAACACACCAGATGTTCTCCCACTGCCACACAATTTGCACAAGTCACACACACTTGAATTAAAACAGACTCAGTCCTTTTTTCCCATGAATAGCTACTGGTCTAAATAGGTGGTCTTGCTGCTGTCTCCTTCCACTGCTCTGGGAGATGTGAGCAGACTCTCCAGCCAGACTCATTCTTCTCCTTTTACGGACTGATAGACAGTTTTTCAGCCCCTGCAACTGGAGTCATACCGCATCTCACATATTCTGTTCACAGAAAGTAATGTATGTAATGTGCCTACATGTAGAGTTTGGAGTTCTCTGAGGGTAGAGGTTCAGATTTACCTTTTCTTCTGTAAGAATAGCAGGATGTTATACATTTTCAAACACTGGGAGTTTGTCAGACACTATATTTAACTGGCTTTGGCACAATTATTTTTGATTTGTCTGATGCAAGATGAGAATAACAAGCTTTGCATTGAATATATAATGTATCTATAGTACATATAATATATCTAACATACAACTCAATAAATAAAATATCAGAATAGCAAATTCTGATATATAAAGGTGTCTGGGAAGCAAACAAGCATTCTGTAAAACTGGTAAATTGATAAGGGCACACCCTCCTAAATTTTACTCTAAATACACCACATAAATAAATAAAGACGGTGTCAGTGTATATAATCTGGAGTTCAACTTGAGTGTAGCTCTCTATAACTCATTGGAGCGGATCATTATGACAAGCAGCTCGGAGCTCCCAGCCAGCTCTGAACCATCTCCAGCTTTGAGTCAAGGTGATTTATAAGAAGAGATTTCATATTCTCCTTAATCTCCTTTGCTCTATGAATATTTTTGAAGTGTCTTGCGTAGCATTTTGATCCATGGAATATGGTATATTAAAGAGATGGATTTGGTTGGCTTACATTTCAAAACAGAGTGTAGAAAAAAAGAGAGAGCAGATGGGGAGAGGATTGGGAGGAGTTAATCATCCCCAATCTGATCAGTATGAATATTTATGTAGAACTGAATTGCTGGTCAAGTGAAGGGGCTCTATATGCAGTTTAATCATAACTATATTATTACAGACAGGTCCCATATGGAAATACATGGACTAGTCAATCCATTACATGGACTAAATAGGCAAGTAGCTCTATGGACTTTATGTACATCTTTGAGGATTAGCAAACATAAAAGCAGGAGGAGTTTTCTAGACAAAGTGGAAGACTGAACTTGCTCAGGTGATCAAACATTGTTTCCAAAACTGACAGAACATTCAAGTGGAATACTGAACATCATAATCATTATGATTGTTATCCAAAACTGAAGTGTGCTATGCAATCTGGTTAACAGAGACCCTTTGCCTTCAAAGTAAAAACTCATCTATTTGAAACCATGAGGTGCAACTTTAACTTTAAGGGCCAGTTAGCATTGCACACTGCAAGTTTTACTGCCATATACATTTTCCCTTCGATCTACAGGTTGCAAGGAGGCCTAAAAAGTGAAGTATCTATCGAACAGAATAAATAAATACTAAAATAATAAGGTCACCCCGCAACATGTTGAGGAATTTTGACCCACTCCTCTATAAAGTGTTGCTTGAGTTTATCGCTGCTTTGGGGCATTATGCAAAGCTCTCTTAAGGTCTGACTACAACATTTCAGTCAGGTTGAGGTCTGTCCTTTGAGTGGGCCATTGCAACACATTAGTTTCTTTTTCAGCCATTCTGTTGTTGTTGTTGATATGCTTTGGGATCATTGTCCTGCTGCATGATGTGCATGAGTTCCAGCCAAGCTTTGGCTGTCAGAGAGATGGCCTCAAATTTGACTCTAAAATACTTTGATATAGATAAGAATTCATGGTCAACTCAGTGACTGAGAGATGCTCAGGTCCTACAGCTGCAAAACAAGTCCAAATCCTCAACCTTGCATCATTGTGCTTGACAGTTGGTATATCAGTTTGTGCTGATATATTGTGCTTTTTTTATATTGAGTTTTTTTCCCAAACATGGCACTGTGAATTATAGTCAAAGATCTCCACTTTGGTCTTGTCTATCAACAGGACATTGTTCCAATGTCTTCCAAAGAACCCATACTTATTCAGTCATTTTCAATTTTTTAACTGTCACGCTTTCTCCCATTTGACATGCTAACGGAGACCTGTAGAATGTGAAACGTAGCTCTTGGGATTTTTATAAATTTTTCTTTCACTGCTACGGCAAGGTCTGACGCATGGGGTGAGTTTGTGAAGACGGCCAGTCCTGGGAAGATGGTGACATTCTGTCCACACACACCAGAATTCTCCAGACTTGTAAAGTCACCAAGTAAAATGATGAGGGTGATTCATTCTTGGAAGTTGAGATGGGGCTGTAGTTCAAATTAACTGGCACTAAATCAATATAATAATATCAGCACAACATAAAAAAAATATGAGCTCACGTTAGAATCTGTCACAGAAAAAAAAATATATGTGGTGGCAGATTTTTTTTGTCATGTATTAATCGCATATTTAATCATATCACATCAGTAATAGTAATTTCACTTTCTCACTTAGTTGTATGCATGTTCACTACAGAGGGGCCTTTTGCTCTACACACACAGTGAGGCCATTGTAATGGGAGACGTTAAACAGATAGTGAGACTCCTGCTTATCAGGGATGTAAATCCTTAGGTGACGGCCAAGCAGAAAACAAGGTCATAATCGTCTCTGTGAGGGAGGAGGTATAGCCCCTCCCCCGTGAGAGGGGCCAACATGTGTTGTGGAATGTTCTTTCTTTCTGTGTCTCTGTATATAAGATGAACGGCAGTGGCCACAATTCAAAGTTGGTCCTAGTGTTTCACAGTGATGCTCTCTCCACATTGCAATGTGTTTATTAAACCCACTTCAAATCAAGCTCACTGGGTGTGTTGCAAGTTAATTTCCATATAAAATAGTCCTCTCCTCTTGTTTTTATTTGGAAAAACAGAAACTTTTAAGTTTTGGTTTAGAAATGTAAATAATTATAATTAAAATAATCTTAATTCGTAGAAAATACATATACAGTGGATTTTAGGACTAGTTGATATATTTGACTAATTTGAAAATAAAAGAAGACGATGTCAGCTAATGTTAGATTTTGCAGGTTGATTACATTAACGCAATGTATAAAATAAAATGTATAAAAAACCTTCCTGGATGTAATGTTCAGGAATGATCTTCTGAGTGACAAACCAAATCTTCATCATTTCAGAAGAATAAAACCAGCAATCAGGCAGATCACTAACCACCACAGTTAAGTGACAGTCTGCTTAACACCATATTTAACCCTCTCAGGCTCAAATTAAACTTTTTGTTACTAATGCACAATCAAGTCCTGCAGTGGTACGTCTGAGTAAAAAAAACTCATAAAATATGTATGTGGGGTAATCAGGTTGTTAGTTTTTAACTGTTGCAAATCGGCAATGCCTGCCTTGAGAGGGTTAAAAATGATGAAAAATGAGAGATGCTTGTATTTCACTTTCAAAAAAAAGGCAATAATGTCTACCATGTGAAATGCTTCACAGTATACCGAGTTAAAAAGCAAACACTCTGCTCTAAGAGGCAATATCCCACTAGAGTTTTAAAATTCAGGACAAACAGCAAGCTTTATGTGAGCTGAATGAAAAGAACACGTGTGGGCGAGGAAAGAAGGGTGCAGACTCTTACAGAGTAACAGTGAAGAGAGACTCAGACATATATCACAATGTCATATGTTTAAAATTCATGCTACCTCATATCCACAGTGCCATGGTTTCTTACCTGTAAACATTTGTGACAAAGTACTAATCATGAATCAGGGCTGCATCATGCAAAACTGCCCTTTTCCACATAATTTCATAGTAATAATAGATAGACCCAAACATTATAAGATGATTGCTGATGCATTTATATAATCTATTATCAACTTTTGCAATTCACTATAATCCACATTATTTACTCTTGATTGCGTGTCGGCAAAACAGCATGCATTTACAAAATGCTGCTGCTAGACTGCATGCCAGGTTAAACAGGAGGGCCCATATCACTCGACTACTAATGCACCTTCACCAGCTCCTGGTCACATTGACATTCAAGTGTAAAATTCACCCATATCTACAAATCATTGCACAGTCAGGCTCCCTTTTATGGTGCCAAGCTTCTTTATTTTGATCAATATGGTCAAACATTAACAAAATATTGTTTGTTCCTGCACCCGCCAAGCTTTGGAGCATGTTTTTTTTAATAATTTATTGTTTTATTTTATACTATATATATACATATCACCAGCTCCCGGTCACGTTGACATTCAAGTATATACACACACATACATATACATGTGTGTGTATATATATATATATATATATATATATATATATATATATATATTAGGGGTGCAACGATATTCGTATCGATATTGAACCGTTCGATACAGTGCTTTCGGTTCGGTACGCATATGTATCGAACAATACAACATTTGTAATTTATTTTATCAATTTTCCTTCTGACGATGCTGTCTGTGTTGAGCGCTCAGTGAATCTGTGTTCGACTACTCCGCCTAGGCTGCACTGTCCAGCGCAGATCCACTGAGCGCTCAACACAGACAGCATAGTCAGAAGGAAGAGCGCAGGGCAAGCTAGCGAGACAGAAGTTAAGCTCTACTTGCAACAGGCAAATTGAACCTCATTCAGATCTGGCGTTTGGAATTATTTTGGTTTTCATGTGACGTATGACCCTGAAGGTAAGCGAGTCATGGACTAAAGTAAAACAGTATGTTGGATGTGCCATGCAATGCTCAATTACATTGGTGTGAACTAGTGTGTTAGCGCAGTTAGCTCGTTAACGTGTTTGCCGTCTAGCCCCATGCACAGAGCGATCGGCGGTAGCTCGTTAACGGAGATTTGCCGTGTTGTGGCGTTAAGGTCATTTCAACGAGATTAACCTGAAAGCACTAGTGGGAACACAACGAATATGACTGCACATTTACGCCGACATCATCCTAGTGCAAAGACAAGTGGAAGCAGACAAAAAAAAGCAAGCATGCTACTAACTTTAGCCGAGTCATTTAGACAGCTGTTAGCACATGATTCTCCTTATGCTGCTGAGAATATAGCCCAGAAGAAGCGGATAGTATAGCTTTTATTTTGGAAAGAGCCATTTCTCTGTAATAAACTCTCTTTTCCAAAGATGAGTGATTCCTCAATCAGATACAGGGCTTGCAATATCTATCTCTTCCCTGCCCGTCGGGCTATTGTAGGAAAAATATATGTCAATGCTTTTGCATTCTTTCAGAAATGTAGCTGGGTAATTATGTCATTGGCATCGGTGAGCCACTGTCAATATGTGACATATTGAAGTCGCGTTTGAATTTGCGCTTGTTTTTTTGCTTTCACTTTGCAATCGTGCGAACTGTGTATAGAGAGCGACAGCACTGATCTGTGAGTGATGATAATTTGTGCACCAATTCCTCTGACATCGTCTTATTAATCGTTAGCTTACTATGCAAACATGACAAGTGAAATCTCCCGCAGCAAGCTTAAACATGTGAGAGGTTGATCGCGCAGAGAATCGCTGAGCTTATGTGAGTGAGCGTGTAAAAGCATTTCAGTTCTGCTGAGCCAAATAAGACAGGTCAGGGTGAAGAAGTGACAGCCAAAGAAAAGCTTACCACAAAACGGAGAAGTTATGACAAATCAGACTATAAGGCAAAAAGAAAGTTCAGCTTTATGGTTTCATGGACAAAAGAATTTCTGTGGCTGCAATATGATGAGCTAAATAACCAGGGCTGCACATAAGTGGTCCGCAGGTGCGCATTCGCTGTCAAAATAAAAAACACGCACAAGGGTTAGGGTTAAATTTAAAAACTGTACTTTTGAGTTAAAATATATATTTATAATTTTAATAAATGACAAATTAAAAATGCATGAACATTTTTTTGTATCGAAAAAATATCGAACCGTGACACCAAAGTATCGAACCGAACCGAACCGTGAATTATATATATATATATATATATATATATATATATTATATATATATATATTAGGGGTGCAACGATACACAAAATTCACGGTTCGGTTCGGTTCGATACTTTGGTGTCACGGTTCGATATTTTTTCGATACAAAAAAATGTTCATGCATTTTTAATTTGTCATTTATTAAAATTATAAATATAGATTCTTCTGGGGTATACTCTCAGCAGCATATTAAACATATCAGGCCCCCATAAGGAGAATCATGTGCTAACGGCTGTCTAAATGACTCGGGTAAAGTTTGTAGCATGCGTGCTTGTTGTTTTTGTCTGCTTCCACTTGTCTTTGCACTAGGGTGATGTCGGCGTAAATGTGCAGTCTTATTCATTTTGTTCCCACTAGTGCTGTCAGCGTTAATCTGAAATGACGTTAACGCCACAACACGGCAAATCTCCGTTAACGAGCTACCGCGGATCGCCCCGTGCGTGGGGCTGGACGGCGTCAACACGTTAACGAGCAAACTGCGCTAACGCAGTAGTTCCCAACCATGTAATTGAGCATTGCGTGGCACATCCGACATACTGTTTTACTTTTGTCCATGACGCGCTTACCTTCAGGGTCATACTTCACATGAAGACCAAAATAGTTCCAAACGCCAGATCTGAATGAGGGTGGGGGAGGTTCAATTTGCCATATTGCAACGAGCTTAGCTTCTGTCTTGCTAGCTTGCGCTGCGCTCAGTGGATCTGCGCTTGACAGTGCAGCCTAGGCGGAGTAGTCGAATGCAGATCCACTGAGCTCTCAACACAGACAGCATTGTCAGAAGAAAAGTTGATAAAATAAATTAAAAATTTTGTATTGTTCGATACATATGCGTACCGAACCGAAAGCACTGTATCGAACGGTTCAATATTGATACGAGTGTCGTTGCACCCCTATCATATATATATATATATATACACAGTGATGCCGGTAATGCGTTGCTTAGTAACGCGTTACTCTGAATATGACCACTTTTTCAGTAACGACTAATCTAACCCGTTACTATTTCCATAACAGTAGTCAGATTAAAGTTACTTGTCCAAACCACTGTGCGTTACTATTTTTTTAAGCGAAAAGATTTGGTTTCGTCTTTTCGACTCAGCGGATGACAAACACATACGTGTCGTGAAACGTCACATAAGCGGCAGGTCACGTTTCCCGCTTACAAGCAGCCAACGACGTAAAAAAGTGTAAACAACAATGGAGGGAGAGAGATGTTCGCTCTTTAGCTGGAAATATGGTCACTATTTTGAGTTTCTGTCAACTAAAGATTTCGATATTAAAGTTCGTTGTACACTCTGTGTTGGCGAAAAAGTGTTATCTACCTTCAAAAACACTACGTCAAACTTAAAGAAACATTTGGAGTCGCAGCACGACACAGTCAAACTCACAGAGAGGGTCCCACCAAAGCAGAGAGCCGTGACTTCCGCAGAAGGTCCTAAACCCCCCAAACAACAAAAGTTTGACTTTGGTGCAAAACCAGTAAGTGATGAAGAATTGAAGAAGTTGGTCGCACAGTATATTGTAGAAGAAATGCTACCTATAAACACTGTTGACTCGCCCTCGTTTCATGCCATAATAAAAAAGATCCCTACTTCTGTTAATGCCGAGCTGCCTCACCGAACGACTTTTACTTCTTACTTGGAGAAGGAGTTTACAGAAATGGAGAGAAATTTGAAGGCCGCACTGATGAGATTGACTTTGTTTCAACTACCGCGGATATTTGGACTGCTAACAACAGAAGCTATATGGGAGTAACGCTCCACTGGATCAGTAGAATCACATTAGAGCGCCACAAGGTTGCATTAGCATGTAGGCGAATTCGTGGTAGACACAGGTATGATGTCACTGGTACAGAAATCGAAAACATTCACTCCTCTTATGGATTACTCAACAAAGTAGTTGCAACAGTTACTGATAATGGATCCAACTTTGTTAATGCATTTCAAGTTTATCATCCTGTCACGGAGTCCGATGATGAGACGGAGGAGGAAGAGTCCACCCCCAAAGACGATGATGTCACTTTTTCTGATCTGTCAGAAATCCTCTCAGCTGAGAATGAAAGTGATGGTCAGCTGTCTCTTCCCCCGCACCGCAGGTGTGCTTCGAACACCATCAACATAATTTGCACACGTGATGTGGAGAAACATTTATCAACCAATGCAGAGAGCAGGGCTGTGTATAGGAGCAGCACAGCAAAATGCACAGCTCTTTGGACCAAATCGAGTAGATCTACACTTGGATCAGAAACAGTGGAAGAAATCAGCAAAAGAAAGCTCCTAATACCAACATCCACAAGGTGGAATTCCTTTTTTGATGCTGTAAAGATAATTGCAGAAATCCCCATGGGTGAGCTGAATACTCTGTACACAAAGCTAGGACTGAAGTGCTTCAAAGATCAAGAATACCAGTTCCTGCATGAGTACTGCATGCCCATGAAACCTCAGACTGCAGCACTGGACATTTTACAAGGCGACTGTCCATATGGAACTTTACTACCAACACTTGAAGTTCTGATGCAGAAGACCCAGGCTGTGAAAGACGACCTCTCCAGGATGACTGCAGGCCTTCCAGATGCCATTGTACAGGTACGCTCCATCTTGAAAGTCTTGAAGTCAAATTTTTTGCTTCATACAATTCACAAACATGGAACAGAATATTAATTATCATTGAAAAATAAGATTAAAACAATGAAAATGTTTACAAGTAACCTAAAACAAAATAAATCCATAATACTGATCTCATATTAGGCATGGTTTGCAAGTAATTCAATAACATAATAAATTGTAGGCATAAAAATATCGATTATGTTTTTTAGGCTATTCAGACTCGTTTCACCGGTGTGCTGGACGACAAAGATGCCCTTCTCGCAGCTGCCAGTTGTCCAAAATTCAAACTCCAATGGCTGAGAGATACAGGAAGGAGGGAGCGAGTAAAACAGCTTCTGACAGCAGAGTGTTGCACCACTGCTCCTCTGGCAAAAAACCCTGCCAGTGTGCCCAGTGCTACTACATCTAGCAGCCAAGGTGAGATGGCAGAGCCAGAGGAGGAGACCTATTCTGCAGAAAAAGAAGTCATGGACTACCTGATGTCAGGCTACGACCTTCAGATTCTGCATAAGTTTTCAAGCATAAAGACAATTTTTTTTAAAGTATAACACTCCAACCTGTGGAGCGACTTTTTAGTCTGGGAGGTTTGGTGCTCACACCTAAAAGAAATCGACTTTCTGACAAAAGGTTTGAGAAGCTTCTGTTAATGAGGTACAACCACTACTGTTTCCTCCATAACATGCGATGACAACATATACTGAAAAAAAGAGAATGGGGAATCCAATTTAAATAACTATTTACAAGTAATTGAATTAAGTTTATCAAAGTTAGTTAATAAACTTAATAAGGTTTTTAAGTTGATTAACTTAAATGAATTACTTGCAAGGAAGTAAGGCAATTTAAGTTGGACCTGCAGTCTCTTTTTTTTCATAAGATTAGTCCAAAGTTACAAAAGTGGACAATAGTGCTTACATGTGGAGGGTATAAAAAGTATCTTAAGGGAAGTCAAGAAAGACTCTTTGTTTGTTTATTTGTTTGTTTTTATAAAAAAGCATTTATGTGAAATGAAGTAAAGAAAGTCTCCTTTTTTTTTATAAAAAGTATTTATGATAAATGAAGTCGACTTATTTTTTTATAAAAAGTATTTATGTTAAGTGAAGTAACAAGACTGTCTTTATTTTCATACAAACAAGTATTTCTGTCAGGAAAAAAGTTTTAAGTTCAACTTCAAATGTCAGGAGATATATTGTTGACATTACTGTTAAAATACACTTCCAATAAAGTGAGTATTGGCAAAACTGGTTGATGTTTTTATGTTGAGGTAGTGGTGAGTGTTATTGGCAGCTTCTGAAAGTAACTAATAAAGTAACTAGTAATCTAACTTAGTTACTTTAAAAATAAAGTAATCAGTAAAGTAACTAAGTTACTTTTGGAAGGAGTAATCAGTAGTCCGTAATATATTACCTTTTCAAAGTAACTGTGGCAACACTGTATATATGTATATATACATACATATAATATAAGCCTTGAAATGCTGCATCAACAAGTGTGAACTATTTTCAAGGACTGATAATGCTTAAAATTGATAGATTTCTCTGACAAATTCACAGTGAAAATGTCAGAGGTTGAAGGAGGTTCACAAGAAAGTAACAGCTTTCAAATGAGAGCAGAGAGACTTGGCATATGGAGAAGACATGGGCTGTGTCCCAATTAAGAGACTGCACGCTTGAAGTATGCGCACTACGCGTACTACATACGGTGCATACTATAAGTACGAGAAGTGTGGAAGTGAGAGGCTTGTGAAATTGGACGGTCTAGCCTTCATCGCGCTGTTCAGGTTGCCTAGCAACCATAATACTAACCGCGAGAAACGTTACACACAGCAGTGTGTGACATAAATGAAGGAGAAAAAATGTTTTGTTGGTCATTCATTTTTGTCATGACATCACTTTGATTAGTTGAGTATCTGAGGCTGAAACCACGGGACTGTAAAACATGATTGTTGGGCTTCATTTCTGTACTGAACAGTCATTTCAAGATTAGTTACTAAATAGCAATTAGCTAATGTTGGTCATGAGACTAAAATCATCTAACTGTTGTAATGTAAATATAATATGGCCAATATTATATGTATTGTCAGATTATTATGATATATATATATTACAGGAAATATTACAGCAGTGAGCTTGAACTCTGTGTCAAAGATCCAAGTTGGAGTTATTTATATTTCCTATCACCTTAAATCTTCACTCAAATACAAGTATCTTTGACAGTGTATATACAGATGTATTATACATAAGAGACAAACATTGTTCATTTAATATGTTGGCATTATTACATTTGGCTCAATGCTTACATATATGTGTAAAAAGCAAATGTACGAGCTGTGATGACTGTTTCTGATAGAATGAAGAGTAGACTGATATATGAAATATTCCTTTATTGGGTGAGAAAATCAGACCATGTCATAACTGCTTTAAGTCATACAGAATAGATATCAGAGCCTTAAACAGGCTGACTTCTGCTAAATGGGTCAAACTGGGCAGAAAGTATACAAACACATAACATCCTTATAGAATATGATGTAACACTATAGATCAACTTACCTCAGAATATATAAAGCATATAAACAATTACAGCAATATGATGCAACAAACACAGCAGTGCTACTGATCCAAAATACTCAAAGCTTCATAGAACTGGAACATTTATTTTTAGCTCCATTCTGCTGCTGATACATACTTTAGGTTTTCTGAACTTAAACTTGTTGCTGCCTTTCATAGTGTGTAACGTGAAGGCCCTGAGTACTTTCTCCCACACTGAAAACACTGGAATGATACAATTATTTGAACATTACTAATAGACTGATCAGTTTACCCGTGCGGCGAAGAAGCTAGCTGGATAGTGAAAGTCCTTTTTTCGGCAAGAATAATAAGAGTGATACTGTATTCCAGAGGCCGTGAGCCAACGTGAGCACTGTGAAGCCCGTGTAACATTTGTTGCTTCGCATGGTAAGTCCCAGGCAGCACACGTGCGCTAGCATAGCATGCTACTTGCCGCTAGCTCCGATGCTAACTTCCGTTAGCCATTTTGCAATGAAAGTGCCTTTTCTGAGGCTAAAGCAATTAGCACTGAGTCTGCTGCACTTTATACGAGATGTTCTTTAAAGGTTTATGTCACATTACTGTGGTATTGATGTATAATGTATGGTTTTGTGCAATGTTGTTATGTTAGCACATGTTCCCTTTTCTCATGGTGCTAATTATAGTTCTGCACACTAAGTATTAGCAATGTGAAATTAAGTGCCTTCACCTGCACTTTACTTAGCTGAAACTTGATAAGTCTCAAGCCAATGTGTATTTCTAATGCACTACTGAGCTATTTTGTATTGTTTTAAATGTGTGTTTCCTATGCACTTTTTCCCTTTGAAATGAGAATAATTTGTTGTACAACATAGAATATTTTGAAAGAAATTTAGAAGCACTACAAGCAACCAGTAGTAATAATAAGTTACAGGCATGATAGCTTAAATGTTGAACTACTGTGTTCTGGCCTGGTCCCCAGGTCAGGTTTTTTCCTTTGCTTATTTGGATTGGATTGGTTTTGAGGACCTGAGAAGGATCGAGGATCCCTTTTCCAGTACTGGATGGCGAGCCCAGCCCAAAGAACCGGATGAACTGGTAGATTGTAACCCGACTGGTTACAAACACACTGAGTGACTATTGAACATTGAAAGACTGAAATTGACTTTAAAAAAGACATAAAAGACAATATATCCTTAGGTCGACCATTTGTGGGGTTTATTTTATTTTGTTTTCAAGAAGCGCGCTCTACTTTTGTTAAATGTGCACAACTTTAATAATTGTTAATAAATGTATCAGGACAGACAGTTAGTTATTTTAAACTTTGCTAGCAGTCCTTCACAAACAGGGAACAGTCTGTCTATTCTCTCCATCTGTCAGCTGCTGCTGGCTCTTCCTCCCTCTCTTCCTCACACACTGCTGAGTTTGTCCTGGTGGATCATCAGGGGTGCAAAGCCTCACAGATTATGTGCAGCAGTGGGTCCCTCAGTCTGTCCTCACTCTGGACACTTGCAGTTGTCACACATGGAAATCAAATGTGTGATAAGCTGCAGGATTCAAACACAAGTGTAACTTATAAATACATGTTCATACTTTTATTCCACAATCAGAGAGAAAGAAACAGAGAGAGAGAGTGCAGGACAGACAGGTGACAGTCTCAGGTGTACACACTGCTACACAACAGCACAAGAGAAGGAGGATTTAGTGTTTGTGTTATTACGAGTGCTAAACAAGAAGAGCTCCCAGATGGTACAGTGGACACATGTGTGACTTCTGTGATTAAAGCATCTTTCTTTCAGCTTAACGAGTGAACCGTCAGCTCGTTCAAACACACGTTAAAGTCCGTTTGGCTCAACACCACCGAACAGAGGCAGCAATAAAACATAGCTAACATTAACAGTGCAGTGAATCCGGCTTGTGCCGTGATATTCAGGACTGCAAACCGAGCAGCATCACTGACTTTCAGCTTGTTGTGTTTGTGGATATATGACTGACTTTAATTATCCACAAAATCATCACATTCTCTGTAAGATTAAGGTCGACTATATATATATTTTGAAGTAGAGGCTTTAAAACCAAGTTAACGCTGAAAGTACAAACATCACTAATGTCACATAACTTTGCCGACATGTGACCAACAGTAATGTTTTAATGTTCTTCGTTATTAAACATTCGCTCATAAATAAATTACATCATATTCAGTACTTACTTTTGACAGTTCACTCTTCGGCTGCCCCCTTCTGCCGTCTGCCGTATTTTGCGGCAAAATTATCCACACCACCGCCGCGCTATGAATTGTGGGATATATGGGACCACGAAGCATGCACCGGACCACGCTTGATATTTGGGTAAATCGACGGCGCATTTGGAATATGCATTTGAAGTACACTTCGAATTGGGACAGCCGTCATTGCGTGGCGGTGACGTAGTCGCACTCAAAATGCATACTTCAAGCGTGCGGTCTCTTAATTGGGACACAGCCATGGTCTCACAGAGTGGAAGATTTAGCAATATTGATATTTGTAACTGAGCATTTTAGAGGCAGTCGGTCTACACAGTGAGGCTAAAAAAACACAGTATTGATTGCATTCATAATTTCATACACTTAAAAGAACAATATGATATTTTTGCGTTTTCCCCCTTGAGCCACATATGATTAATTTCTTCTTATTTGTTTTTTTAGCTTTATTTATGCATTTGGAAAGCTCACCAGAGAGCGTAGAACAAGCTAATAGAATTCTGTTAGGGTATAGATGATTAAACCTTCCACACTAACACTTAACAGATCACACAAAACCTGTACTTAATAGCATCCTCGTGTTCTAGATTCCATTCACGTTCTTGTTGTTTAAACTTATCAGCTACATTTGGATAATGAGCCCTCCTGTCAGCTGGCTCCAGAGGTACCACTCTTGTAAGAGCACGCTTCTGCTTGCCAAGCCTGTACTCCCTGTGCGCTGGTCCCTCTCAGCAACCAACTGTTTTTCCAGATGTCACCATTCTTTCATGATGATCATCCTGTTTGTTCCTGCTCAATACTGAACTTTAAGCTATTGAATTTATAAACCAAAGTGTAACTGATAATGTGAAGTTGAAACAGAAGTTTTAAACAAAAACAATGAAAAAATAAAATAAAACTAAACTATACCAATGTCTCAATTAGAGTTTTCCTAGGTTTTGTTTGTCATTTTGCTTAATTTTTCTATAGTGATTCATTATGTGTATCAGAACCCAGAGGGTTTGTTTAAGCTTTTGTCCACACTTCATTTACCTTGTTAAGTACGGGAAGCTTCGAAAGATAAAGACAAGCAGCCATGTTGTACATTATGAGATACATATGAATAAATAAATAAATAAATAAGATCATCTGTGGCTGGAAACTTTGAGAAGAAAAAATAAACTAGCTGTCTGTCTCTGTCTCTCTATCGCTCTGACATAATCACATTGTGGTTTTAAAATCTTAACTCCAACCCACTTCCTTTCACCAACCCTAGATTACAATATTTTAATCAAGGTACCTTACTAACAAAACTACTTAGAGCTGTTAAATTAACTTACCCTAAAACAGTGGTTCCCAAACTTTTTTTTGCTGCGCCCCCCTTTGTTTTACAAGAAAAATGTTGCGCCTCCCCAAGAAAAATGTTGTGCGTGTGCGCACGCGCGCACGCGCACGCGCGCACACGCACGCACGCGCACGCACACATCCTCCAACCACACACACCCATACTTTGCTCCATTGCGGTTTATTTCACACCTCAAACATTTAGTGAACAATTAAGCAAATACAAGTAATCTGCAATAAATTACAGGTAGTAAGAAAATAAACTACTAACTCTTTTACGCTACGTCTGCACCTACACGGGTATTTTTGAAAACGCAGTTGTTTGGTCAACACATAAACGACGTTTCGAATCACCAAAAACTGAGATTTTTTTTAAAACTCCTTTTTTGCGTTTATGTGTGGACGAGGAATACAGAGTTCCTCACGCAAAGTCAAAGGTATGTGCCTTTTTTCACGTCACGCTGTGCGCCACGTTATTGTTTACCTGAGATGAATTGCAGAATGGCAGATCGAGACAAAATACTGTTAATCTGACAATCTGCAGGTTTTACACGCTTACATACACACGCAGTTACTGTCCCTCCATTTAGAAAGGCAGAGGCATCACGATGTGATTATTTTACGCGTAGTTGTTTTTTTTTCATGTGTAATAATATTCAACATTGTTATCAATACATTTTTCAAAAACTGTCTCTCTGTGCAAAATAGGTTTAAAAACATAAACAACTGTTGGATGCTGTTTGTCCGTGATTAAAACCGGGGGAACAAATCGTGGCAGGATCAGCCTGATGTTATTTGTATCCCACTGTAACTTTACTGTATAAAGTATAGTATAGTATGTATATCTCCAAAATGTCAGGAGCAGTTAGTCATTACAAGAAGTGATTGTGAACTAAAAATCACGAATGTGGGATACTGTTTGTCCGTGATTTAAACAGCCTAGCGCTGCTCCATACGAAGGGAAAAGCAATTCTGCAGGGGAGACCTACCTCGGCACTTGTGCAGGTGAAGCCAAAGGGAAGATTTGCTTCACCATATTTTCTAGACTTTGGCTTGGAATGAAGTTGGCTTGGAAACATATTCAGCGATGCTTCATCTCCTGCTTTGCGTTTCTGTAGGCGCCCCGTGCTAGCAGTGTCCAAGCGTTTTGTTTTCTTTCCCCCCTTGTCATCCCGCGTCCCCCCTGCCATGGCTCTGCGGTCCCCCTAGGGGGCGGGCCCCACACTTTGGGAAGGTCTGCCCTAAAACTAGCAAATTTGCAGCTTGAGCAGAATACTCTCACAAGATCAATGTAGGCCTACACAGAGATCCGGTGTTATCAGGTAATGCAGTGCGAATTGGGATAAGCTTGACTTCATTGCCTTTCTGAATCAACTTTAAATTTTTCAAACTAGACAGAAGATGTGGTTACCACTGTGAATAATTCAATAAGCTGTTATCAATACCAATTTGTTTAGACTGGGATTTCAAGTGTATTGTATAAGTGTTTCAGTAAAGCAGCTTTTGAGCTTTAATTTAATAAAAGCAAAAAACAAGGATTGGTTGCTATTTATACCCACAGTCGATCTGCGTTGGAACAATGCCAAGGTTAATCATGCTGCGGTCATCTGTGCTAATGCTTAGGGCAGGAACAACATTAAGGATAAAGAGCTGGCTGGAGCTTTGTTAATGTGAGGCTAGATAAATATGTTCACTATTAATTTATTATGGAAATGTAGCTCTTATATTCCCATAGATACAAACCCCAAGTGAAGGTGTGTGATGTGACTATATCTGTAGGTGTATGTGCAATCATTGTGTGCAATGACTTTAATAATTTTATTGCTGCTGCTTGAAGCATAAAGAAGAGTGTGAAATAAATAGCCACAAATTAACCTGTGGCTATTATTATTACTGATGTACATTTCTTGAGGGAATCCCTGGTGAGTGGAAATGGGTGAGATAAGACTGTCAGCTTAGAGGCTGCAAAAACAAAAAGCTACAACTCAGGTTATGAAATGACAGCTAATAATAACATGTTCATGAAGATGCTACATCAGTCCACTGAGCCCCTACATTTCACGCACCACTACCCAGGGATCATACCAACTAATCATGTACAGTCACGGTGAACAGGAAAAAACATGGCTGTCCATCAGATGATATTCTGTTCATCATGCCATATTATTTAATCAATCCATTACTGTGAAGAAACGACATCACTGGAGTTGATCATTTGTAAAACATTTAGAAAGATTGATTTGGTATTCAGTTATTGGAAATTATTTAATGTTCATATTGGTTGAAACCAATCACAGAGCCTCTAAACTTGCAGCAAATGCTGTTCTGCTCTGGTCTTTGAGTACTTCTTGAAACTAAACACCATGTAAAAACAAACCTCCTAACGCCATGGGGCAAACTTTGCATTCAGGTATATGTAAATGACTGATTTTAAACAGCAAGCTACACATTTTTGCAAATCTTTTCTAAAGAACTTTTGGAGTTGGTTTGAACATGGTTTTATTCTTACATTAAATTGAAGTAACAGCAATGATGCAATCCAAACGTCACACACACTTCAGAACATTTAAAAAGTTAACAACACAGGCTAATTGCCATCCTTTCGCTCTTTACATAATGGGCAGTACAAAACAATTAAAAAACTGACAACATATATAGGAATAAGACAAAAAAGAAAAGGGAGTAAACAAAATGACAACAGGGCATGTGCAAAATCCCCCAAAACAAACTGTGACAGTCACTATCATTAAAGACGTGCGTTTTAGTAACACCTGTGATTTTGTCAAACATTACGCTCAAATAAAATACTCATATATTTACTTAAAAATGATAAAAACTATAATAAATGAGCTTTGCACTGGAAGTTATATATGAAAATCTGTGAAAAGTCACAGACCTATACCTGTGCGACAGGCCCAGGTCCACTGAAATAAAATTTGTTTTATTAACATCTTCCCCCGGGCTGCACAGCGACACAGCCTCCAAACACCTCTGCAGCATTTCAACCTTAGGGCTTTTCGAGGCAATGTTAGGAGAAAATAGAACAGAGTAACTATCTGTTGTCTTTCTCAATTTATCTCTTCCTCTTCATTCTATTTTCACATCTCTGCTTTACTTAATGTAATGTTAGACCCTTTGGCCAAATAATCCAAGACAGCACAAGACCTCTTCAGAGCGGCTAAGAGAGTGTGACAATTTTATTGCTTAAAGCATCCAAGAACCCATGTGGCAAAACAAACAAAACAAACAAAAAACAATTCAGTGATGATACTCTGAAGCAAGATTAACAACAACAGTCATCTCTCTTATACATTAACAAAGTAAAATCTGCAATATTTACATACAGATTTTACATTTGCAGTATTACAAAACTCCTGGTTACATTCAAGGGCAGATAAGCCAGATTAGACTTTTCCAGAAAAAAAATTAATCCTAGAATGAAAGTAAAATGAAAATAAAATAAATAAAATAAAATAAAATAAATAAAAATACAGAAGAAACCAATACTAACATGTACCAGACTGATGGAATGACAAAAGTAGGGAGAATGAGAGAAACAGGTTATGATCTAAAGCACACAGTAGCATGTCCAACACTAATATTTGGGCATGGGCATATATGGCTGCCAGTAGATCTCAGTTACTAGTCTTTATGGATGATATGACTGCTGATAGAAGCAGAAGAATTATATTTATTAAGAAGATTTCTTAAATATGCAGTGCTATTTCCAGCTCAGATTCAGCCAAATGAAGCAAAAAAGGAATGGCACCGAGACTCACAAACAATCTGTGGCTGGTAAAATATCAAAAACAATCCTTACATTTTAAATGATGATTTTGATGATGAAAATGGCTGTATTAACTTGTATTAAAGAGTTAATACAATACTTTTGTTAAACCCCTTGAGTTGTTAGTGAAAGTCTGCACTCCAATCTACGGAGCCCCTCTGATGACATGGTCCAAAAAATAAATAAATTGTGGCCACAGAATACTACTTCGTGGGCACGAAATGGGTATAACGTGCCCACAAAATACTTTTTTGTGCCCATGAAATACTATTTCGAAATACTATTTCGAGGGCACGAAATAGGTATAACGTGCGCACGAAATGCTAATTTGTGAGCACGAAACACTTGACCGATAACCGTGATCCTTCCCAGGCTCTTGCAGTTGGTTGACAATAAAATCTATCCCGGTGTCCAGGTTGTACTTACGTCTGTACAGCAACTGGGCTCTCAATATCCTGTTTACATGTCTCTCTGTAATAATGGCTCCTTGCATTGCCAGGCTTTTCAAAATGCATTTGTAGCTCATTCCCAGCCTAAAATAAAACTCAATCATACTGTCTCTGTCCATGGTGTATAGGTTTAGCCTACTCTTATGCTTATGTCTCTACACAGCTGTCCAGGAATTGTATCAATATGATGTGCGCCACAAATGCATAATTCGTTGCCACGTTATACTCAATTCGTGCCCACAAATTAGCATTTCGTGCGCATGCTATACCTACTTTGTGCCGTCAAAATAGTATTTCGTGGCCACAGATAAGTATTTCGTGGGCTCGTTATACTATTTTGAGTAGTATTTTGTGGCCACAATTTATTTATTTTTGGACCATGTCATCAGAGGGGCTCCATACCAATCACATCTTGATTGCTTGATCTAAAATCCAGTCTGGTCGTGTACAGATGCAAAAGTACAGGGAGGAAAATCATCTATGGACCGTTACTGAGACAGTCACACTATTCTGATTCACGGAGTATTCCTTCTAACCTGTTAAATCTAATTGTATGCGATAATCAGTTCGTAGATGTAATTGTCTCAGACTGAACACAAATGTTGAGGATTATTAGATTTAATTATTTTTACTAAGTGGAGAAACGAAATGAGAAACCACTAAATGTGGTGAAAATCAATTATAATTTACACTTAAGCAGCTGGGCTTGTTAAATGGAGACCAAGGAAGTGGAAAAGACTTCATGTAAAAGAAATGCTCCGTGGAAGATAAATAGTTGTACAGTGAATGGAACAGCTGAACTACTTTCAATGCCAAATTCTTTTAACTCACACTAAGGCTTTGATTAGCCAGCCTGCACAAGTGAGCTGATGAACATTTCTTCTGCGTCTTCTTGTCTGCGCTCTGAAAAGCCAGTCAGAGATGAGGTCAGTGTTCACATCTAATCAAGTCTGAGGCCTATGAGTGTAATGAAGCACTGCAGTGACATCCTCACAGATTACCTCAGAAAAGAAATATCGACTCTGCTAACTCTTTTTTCCACTTGCGCACACAGCTTGGAAAATGACTCCAATATGAGGCAATTGGAATATACAATTCCAATATAGAATGTGGTTAAAGATGGAGGATGGCAAGAGAAGGCTTTGAAAGTGAGAAGTAAGTGAGAGCACTTAATAACCTACAGAGAATGAATTTAATGGAGAGGTAGTGATGGGAATCCTAAGGATATGTCTTTCTCTTCACTATAAATCACCAAGTCTCTTTAACAACTCGCTGCTTTTAGCAGAATATTCAATGAAGTCATAAACAAAGCAAAGGAGCTCAGTCGGAATTCAGTTGCAAATCTTACTGTTTAGTAATATAATATTAAAGTAATGTAAATGAGACAATGCATTATGTAAACAGACTTCTGCATACCTGGTCCACAACTGTCATCTGCATTTGTCAATCCTTTAAAATTAAATACCAGCATACTGTGTAGACCTTTTAAATAACTTTGATATTCTGCACGTTGGCCCTGTGACAGATTAGCGACCTTGCCTCTAGGATAGGCTTCAGCTCCTCCCTGAACTGGATAAGAAAAGAAAGTGGATGGATATATTCAGCACACTTTGATATCCACCAAAAGCCAACATGCATGTAAACATTGCCATCCAAAAGGGCAAGTTAATGATGAAATTCAAACAAGCTTAAAGCTCTTCCATCTAACACTGAAACACTGAAAAATATGAGTAATTTGGACAAATGAAAACAGATTATTTAGCAGCGCAAACATGATATATTTAAACTGAGGCCCTGTTCTTCCTTTCATCTCATTTTATTTACTGTAATGGAGCAAAGATTAAGAGAATCACGAGTCCAAATCAATATAAGAGGTTACATAAGATGATAATGATGACTAATGACTTGGGGTAATGTGTGGCTCACAAATACATCTTCAGCATGCAAAACGTATGGCTCGGTAAATAAATATGTTAATCTGCCACATTAGCATTGTGAATTTTTAATAGCCACAAATCATGTGTGGTTTATTGTACATGTGGCTCTAACGCAATGCTAAACTCTCTTTAAACCAAAGGACATTTGCATGTCTCATCTGAAAAATATCCTTGGATAGTGTTAATGTTAGTGTGAAGAGGCTATCTGTACTAGTAGGTCACACAATGGATGCTTTCGTCACATAAACAAAAGTTTACACTAATGTAACTGAGCCAGTTCTTAAGTGATATCAAGTCACTGCACTGAACAAATAATCATTTTTTAAATGAAAACATTTGAATCACAGAACATCAGTTTGCTTTTTAGCATCCCACGTCAATTAACAGCAGTTAGCGGCAATGATGATTTCTTACAGGAGTCAGCAGTTTAAGTTTGCTTAGTAAATAGCCGATTATTAATCAGTAATCATGCACTACTTACAAACATAGTCTTTCAGAGACATGAGGTATTAACACTGCTGCTTGAAGCTAATCTTTTAAATCTTCTGTATGTGTTTTTTGTTGTTGTTTTTGTTTTATTTTCCATCTGTGAAGCTTCCACCCACAAGGCATCATGACACTGGTCGACTGTGCTTGCAGGGTTTATTTACATCATCCATGTTTCTATCACTCTGCTCATTTGTATGTCAGACTCAAAGGAGAAGAATAATGTTTTCATTATATCATGCCGACAAGAGACACGCAAAAGAGGCCCGTCCCACCAAAACTGCAAAAGATTAATCTTCTTTCAACTTTCAGTGAAATGGTAAATGGCCTGTATTTGTATAGCGCTAGTCCCTAAGGACCCCAAAGCACTTTACACGTTCAGTCATCCACACATTCACACACTGGTGATGGCATGCTACATTGTAGCCACAGCCACCCTGGGGCGCACTGACAGAGGCGAAGGTGCTGGACACTGGCACCACCGGGCCCTCTGACCACCACCAGTAGGCAACGGGTGAAGTGTCTTGCCCAAGGACACAACGACTGAGACTGTCCAAGCTGGGGCTCGAACCGGCAACCTTCCGATTACAAGACGAACTACCAACTCTTGAGCCACGGTAGTTAAATGCTTGTTGGGCAGATGAAATTTCAGTTGTATTTTTGTTTATAGGTTGTTTGTTCATGCGTGTGTGTGTGTGTGTGTGAGTCTGGTGGGGAGTTAAATTATAGTGAGATTCATAATGGCACTATTATGCTACACCTCGCTTACACCCTCAACTTATTGTTTTTTTCTTTTCATTTCTGTCATTTGCAGATGCTGCAGATGTTACTACATAGTGCAAGTGACTAGTCATTGAGTAATCAAGACAAAGCTCCTAACTCCAGGAGCTTTGTCTGTATGCCTGTATGCAACATCAATCTGAGAAATGTATTATGTATTACCCATTGCAAATGCCATATCGGAGACTCTTGTGAGAACAGCTATAAAGTATATACACAGTAAAAACACATAAAGAATTATTTTGACATGGACTTATTAGCACTTCAGAGAAATAAGGGCTAAGAAAAGCAATAAAAATAAATGTTACAAAAACGACAACAAAATGTCCTATGGATGGCTTTTCATAATCAACAGATCATCACTGATGTCAATATATATTTTTTTGAAGTATACAAAACTCAAGCTTGAAGAAATCATGAATCTGCATAAGGAGACATGCAGACACAGTAAAGAAACCTGGCAAATGCAGCAGTTTAACTTCAAACATTTTTGCTAGCTTTTACAATGTGCAATCAGAGAAATCACTTATGGAGATAAAAGCACCCCTTCTCTCTTACATTCCATACATTAGAGAAAGAGAAAAATAATCTGATTTGCTTACCGAAGTGCAGCATTGTCATGTCTTACGCTGAGCAATCAAGTCAAAGCATGTGTCTTCATTCATAATTAATTTCCATCCCACAGTATTTCTGTCCTCCAGTAAATATTTGGATGTCAGTACGAAATAATAAAATAATGTTTCTTCATTTGTGGCTGAATAAAAATATTCAGCAAGCCCCAAATATTAACTCCCTGTACTAAAACTAGCTGAAAAACAGTTGCTCTAACTCTCTTTGTCCTATCACTTTTGGGTCAAGAAATAAATAAATGTATGCTTTATGAATCAAGGTTAAAAGACTCTATGAAAAAATGACACCATACACATTAGAAAAAGTGCTGCGTTTGAAGGACTGCGTGCTGCCAGTCCTTCATACTCTATTCAGCCCCCAAATATGGCCAATGATTACTTCAGGAAACACACTGATGATTCTACAAAGATCAAGCAGTAGTTTTTCAGTCATCAAACAAACCCCGACTCTCAATGTTTACCTAAAGCTTGCTTGACCGTAACCCTAAGTCAAGTCTATGATGAAATATTATTATCAACAGTAGAGATGTGCTACAATTGTGTGACTAGATTTACAAATGAGTCATAGAAATACAAACTGAGTGTTTTTACACATTCTTGACTGACTTTGTTGTTGTGTGAAGTGTTTGGTTGCTTGACTGACTTCCTTTCCCTCCTTGGTTGCACTCAGGTGGCTGTCATTGACTTGGAAGGTCTTGCAGGTTAGAGATCTGTTTACTGAAGTTGGAGTTTACAGTTTTGAGTTCTCACAAACTCATTTGTGACTCAACTCAAGTCATTCTCACTACTCATAATGCAGTTCTCAAACCAGTAACACATTTCCTCACCCACATTAGACACTACTACTTGTTTTCATACGCACCACTATTGCTTCTACACATACTTCACTACTAAAGATATTTGTTACTGTGTTGATGGATTTCTCACTTGAATCTGAAAACTTGTCAAAACTTCCGGTCGCAATTCTATTGCCTGAGTATTATTTTACTTTTCTCTATTTCAGCATTAGAGCTTAAAAAAAGAATCCTTCACATTTCATTTTTGTTTTTGAAAACATTTTACTCCACATTAGGTCTATAGCATCCCATGCATCTACTTGGGAGGGGAAAAAAATGTATTCAGATTTTCATTATATACAGGTACCGCCACTGGGTCATAGAAGACATAAGACAAAAGGTAAAGCCTGTATATGCTGCTAAACTGTACCAGGTGCCTAAATCAAGTCTCAGCTACTTTATTTATTGGACAAATCAGAGTCATGGTAAAGCTGCCTGATACAGTTACTCTAACCTGTCCTACAGCTCAGAGGAAATGAAATGAGAACTAGAGCCTTGAGTGTGGGGAAGCAGTTTAGCTATTTATGTCAGATATATAATAAAGTCAAAAGTAGTTCTAAAGGGAATTACCCCTCAGAATAATAGCCTGAAGAAACTGTTTCAGAGTTGAAGAAGGATGTCGACTAAACATATTTTTACTTTAGCTGAGAACAAATAAACCAGAAAAGGAAAGAGTTTTGAGTCAATAAGAGTGTGGTGGAAAACTACACTGACATTAAGGATAATAACATGAAAAAAAGAGACACAAATCAGGAAACACGTCAACTAGTGAAGCAATAGAATGCATTCAAATTGTTTAACATACTTTAGTGTTCAGCAAACCCTTGGCCATAGGTAAGGATGGGAGCATAGAGCAACCAGTAAATCAAGAGCTTTGCTTTCATACTGTACATCGACCAGTTGGTACAGTGTTCATATTCCTTTTCATTTCTGAATAACACCCTATAGGAACACTTCTGCAGAAATCAGGTACATAATCCTGGGATCACCAAACACAACATTCTCCATCCTTTAGCTGCACCTAGAAACTCTGTCCCTAAAATGATGTGATCCAATCCCACCACACCATGACAAAGCGGCTGACTCGCTGGTCAAATTTGCATGTACCCTCAAATATCCTTGTGAGAATAAACACGTTTTTTATGACCAGGACAAAAAAACTAATTCTGAGGTTCACCTGACAGACACATTCTCCTCTCTGGTATCCTAAGACATAACTTCCCAGGAAGGCGGTGGAGTGCGATGCCACGAAACTGAATCCAATCCAAAGGCAATGTCATGACGTTCTGTGGAAGCATGTCAACCAGGACAGCTCCACACTATCCAGAATCTTAAGAAACTTGATCCGACCAAGGCCAGTCACTGAAGAGCTTTTGAACTATCTCAGTGATCTAAGTCATCGTGATAGGCAAGCTGTCCCTGTCTTCCCTAAGTTCTGTTCCCTCCACAGAGGTGTGTGAGATTGAAGAGGTCATCAAAGTATGTCTTGTATCGCCTGACAGTATTCTCAGTTGTTAATCCTTTGAATTCTCAGCTATATGGTCTCCACCCTCATTCCTCATGCCATATTCTTGAATCCAAAATAAATATATCAACTTTTGTCAGCAGAAGTAATCAGCAAAGTTTGAAATGTTTGTGGCATACTAGATTTGCATACCATACCATACAAAGATATGGAAATATAAATATAACTATAAAAATATTGAAATTTAAGTTTTTATAAAAGCAGTGGCACACTGATCAAAACAGATCAACTCCAAACTGACTGAGGCAGATATCAGCTGCTCACTAAATGAATTCAGCGATCTTCATGAATCTAAATGAATTCACATCTATTTAGACTCAGACTAGAATGATGACATGCTTGCACTAAAACACCAATTCCACTTTAACACAGCTTGTCTAGATGACTTTTTATACTTTTTTAAATGTAAACTACTGGTGCCTGACACAAAGATGTATTTCAGAAATTACCCCTGATGCTTTATAAACAGAGTCAGGAAGGAAAGAAAAAGAGGGTTTTGTTTTACCTTAAGGCAGACCAAGTGATGTCCCAGCCTTTTCTCTATTTCCAGTGTCTGCATTTGTCTTGCTTTTTCCTTGCATACTCAATGATTATTTCTGAAGTTCTCATTAAATGTGAAAGTAGTAGAAGTGATTAGGACAGAAACCTTTGCTAGTCACAAACAAATAAAATATAAAATATCTGCAAATAACTTCTGCACATGAACAGAAACAGTTTCTCAAGAGTGTAGCAGATAAGCATTTATTTGCCTTGAGCAGAGGAGCGTTAAACAATGTTTGTTTTTTTTTGTTTACATTAAAATACACACTGATTGTTCAATTTACAGTCAGGGAAAAATTATTTGAACCCCTGCTGATTTTGTAAGTTTGCCCACTAACAAAAAAATGATCAGTCTATAATTTCAGTGGTAGGTTTATTTGAACAGTGACAGAAGAAAAACCCCAAAATCCAGAAAAATGCATTTCAAACAAGATATAAATTAATTTGCATTTTCACGGAGGAAATAATTATTCCTTCATGAAAATGCAGGTATTCAAATAATTTTTTCCCTGACTGTAGCTGAGACAGAGGAGCTTTTAGAAGGAATTTAGAAAGCAACAAGAGAAATATTTAGAAAGATGTCAGCATAATTATGTATTTTGTTCTTCGTGGAAATATAAGATCTGTAGAACTCAATCGAGAAGCTGTTACACTCCCTCCCCCCCTTGATGTGCTGCTGATATGCTAAACAATGCACAGTTCAGTCTGATGTTGGCTATGTCAAAACCTATGATAGTAGGATGAATAATAAGAGTAATAATTAACAGATTATTTGTGTATTTAAATCACTGTGAGAAAATGTGAACTCTAAATGCATGAAAACTAAGAAAAATATATTAGACACCCAAAATATAACATCACAGATTCTACTACAATTCTGACATGAAGAATTGACATTTTTATTTAGCCTTTGTTAGAGGAACAGTGGCTGTTGAGTAGAGAATAGTCTAACTTGTAGTTTACCTGAGAGACAACTAGACAAGTAGAATCCTTTACATTCTTTTTACATTGTAAAACCCAATATATGAGCTTAAAAACATGAGCTGTGTTCAAAATCTAAAACACTCTAATTATGATGCATTGTGTTGGGATGAGAAAATTCTCATTTGGCTTTCCTCCATCTGCTTCCTTTATGTTATTCTCCAAATGTGAAGACAACAGGATAAGAGAGGGTTTCACATCAAATAAATGAAAAAATAATAAATCAGTGGTGAAAAGTGATATACTTCTATTGCTATTCCATTGTAAGATATTTCTATTTATTTTCTGGCAGGAGGCTCAGTGAAAAAGCTGCAGAATCAATGGGCTGGATTTCTTTTCGCTCTGTTAAAGCTCGGCTCATATCAGTGAGGCTGAAGATAAGGCCTTTTGAGCACTGCGCAGCTTGTAGTGACTGAATAAACTGCTCAGTATTTCACCCACAGGTTGACTGACAGAAGATTGACTGTTGTTCCTGAGCTTCACCTCTGAGCTGATAATTTAATTTTCAACAACCACTAAAATATAAGCATGTGAAGGTGTTTGGCGTTCAAGTTCGTCCCTGACTTTTTCTAACTTTGTGTACACTTCCTCTGTCTATTGTCTCTTCATGTATCACCCAATTTCTGAAATATGAAAAGACATTAGTAATAGCTAAAATGCCTGAATGTTATTCCTGATGTACTAATGAGGTTTCTTTTTGTGATATTTTTTGTCTTTTTGTGGCCCCACTATTGATGTTTCTTTGTGTTTTTCTATGCAAAGAGATTTACTGCTGACAGGCCACAGAAAGCAACTGTATTATTAGAATTATAAAGTCTAACTTTTGTATTGCATCTTTCTTTGAGGAATTTATATAAAAAAGAATTTAAAAAAATAAGTATTTCATATCAACCGCTGGTGTTTTCTTGCTATTCACAGTTTTCTCTTCCACCTAAAGTTGCCCAGTAAGAGCAGCTCTGCAGTAACTTCAAAATGATACAAAAAAAGTTTAGTTTTCTAGGTAGTACAACTTTATGGGAAAGAAAAACAAGAAGCTTTAACAGTAGAAAACATAAATAGTACTACACAGATCAACCAACTTGTCTCTGTGTGTTCAAACAATTAACTGGACCTTTCCTCTTTTGTGCCGTTTCAGAAGGTTCCGATAACTTTAGGCACCTATCATTGCAATTTAATTCAGTATAAAAGGAGGAGATGGCAGCTTATCTTAGCTGCCATATAGGCAAAGTGCCAGAATACACAGTTGCCACTCTTTAGAAAGGAGAACACAGGGAAACAGATAACAATAACATAACAAGCCTCATTTGACACCAGTGGTAGCTGGTGAATAGAAAAAAATGTATTGGTACTTGTAAACTACTACTATTACTAGAAACTACTAATTTTTTGAAATTATGTCTCTTGTAACAAGAAAAGTGTGTCTATATTCACAATTCTGTTATCACATTGTATTTTTTATGGATTGTGCTTGTCTTAAAGGGACATGGTGAAATAAATGCACAAAAGGGACAATATATAGGCTATAAAATGTTTGCTAATTAGATTCACGTTAAAATCCTTATGGCACCAGTTGAATTTCATGCATGTGCTATACCAATAAATGTGGTATCTGAATTTAAGCAAAGTTCTGACTTGCACTGTTGCACATATTTATTATGACGTTGATTACCAATAGTGGACCTTTTCCATCTCAAACCCCAGAGGGGTTGCTATTTGGTTTCACTTAATGTCAGCTGAAGCTCACAGAGACAAGTCAGTGCTCTGTGCTCTTCTAGCCATACTAAAGACTGATTAAAGGTCAGATTTTAACCTTTCAAACATAAAAAAAAAACATTAAAAACATTTTTCATTTCATTTATGGACAAACATTCTCAGTGCACTTGCCTTGATGCTGTTGTTTATAAGTGTCCAAAATAACTAAGGCACTTGCTGTGTGCCTTAGTTATTCATAGTGATGCTCTTTCATTATTGTTGCTTGAAAACAACTCAATCTGTTCTTGATGATAAGAAATAGTCTTGCTCTGCTTTTCAAATATTTACTTCAGAATTCATGTTAACAAGTGGATGTTCTCAACTGCATCCTTCATAAGTGGAGTCCCCCAGGGCTCAATCCTTGGATAATTCTTTAGCTACGTATATTACCCTGGGTCATCTACTTGACAGCTTAAAATTGGTATGTTATTGTTATGCTAATGATAGACAGGTGTACTTTTCTGTTAGGCCCAACAACCTCAACAGCCTCTCCTACCCTAGTCTACCTACCCTACCCTTCCCTGCCATTAATTAGTGCCATTAATAAGTGGATGTATTTGAATTTCCACCATCTCAATCCTGGTAAAACTGAGGTTATTAGAAAAAAAAAAAAAACAAGTAAAACTGATAACTTCTCTGTGGAGGTCAGTCATTACATCAATCCCCTTGCCAATATCAAATCCTCGACTAAGAATCTTGGTAACATTTTTGACCAACATCTTAACTATGAATCTCACATCTCTAATCTCATCCAGTCTTGTTTCCTTCATTTAAGACACTGCAAACTCAAAACTTTACTGTCATTCAATAATATTCAATTCATTCAATATATATATATATATATGCTTTCAAATTTTCTCTCACCTTGATTATTTTATATCACTGTTCTGGTGCAACTATTAGTCCTCCATCCTTTCTTCATCTGGTCCAGATTGTAGTAGCGAACAAAAAATAAATTATTATTGTTATTAATCTGTTTTACTGTAAGCTTCTGGATTCCTATAACAATGCTTTGAAAGAGTCAGTGTGACAATTAAAAGATTCAATTTTCCAAGTACAAAAGACACCCCAGAGGATTAACACCTTTCCTGGTTAGTCAGGGTGACTTTGGAGCTAAATTGCTTCCTCGTTGTGATACAAAACACCCTTGAGCTTCATTATTTCTTCTAACCCTTCTGGCATTCTATACTTTATTTGTCACAGAAATTTTGCTGCATTCAAAGTGTCCTTAGTTAGCAAAAGAAAACATGATAAATTATACTCTCACTTGTAATTGGATTGTGCAACAATGACAGATGTGGTGCCTGCATCTGCTACAGTTTAACGTGCTTCTGAAGCAAAAGAAAGAATTCTTGATTGCCCTGTGTTTTCCATTCTGCGCTAAACGATAACAACAGACAGATTTGGAAAAGTACAAACAATCTTCACTTCATTATAAGTAAAGATACTTGTGTTAAAAAAAGAGTGAAAACTACTGATAATATTAAAACACACTTTTAAACAAACTTAAATTCTAATGAATGTGCTAAGATTACAAATTTGTACTAACTCATGTACATAGAAGGCAAGCAAGGGAAAACAATTTGCCATTGCTTTGTAACTGGGTGACTTTGCCTCCACATCTAAAAAAGAAAATGAAAGCAGGAAATCCCTTTTGTGTCTGCTGCTCACTTTAACACTAACCCGATGACTATTTTCATATACTTTTTGAATGAGACAAAGTGTCACGGTCCTGGGCCTGTGACCCAGTGTGTTGAGTTGTTTATTATTTATTTGCTGCATAAATGCTGTCTGTGTTTTGGTTTTGTATTTCCACATCGTAGGTTTTGGTGCCCTTGCCCCTCATGTTACTCTGTGCTCCCTCTGTTTCTGTGTCTAGTCATTCCTGCCTGTGTGTTCTCTGTGTTCCAGTTTAGTCAGGTCTCTGTAAAGCCCCTGTCTCTGCGTCTGTGTCTTTGCATGTGTGTTGAGTTGCCTGTCTTATTGGAAAGGTCTGTGTCAGTGTATTTAGGTTGCGTCCTCCCTGTCTCGTCAATTAGGTTCAGCCGTGTCTCCCTATAACATAACTTGACATCATATTTGGACCTTTAAGATGAATTGGCACATGTAAGATTTAAATTTCAAATTTATGAAATGTCACTGTGTGGTCCTTGCCTTTAAGAGTATCCCCTGTTCTTCCTCTCCTGTCCTGCCTTTCTTACATATTTCTCCATCTCTGAGTAAAGTTATCTCACTTTGTTTTCTGTACCTTACCTGTAGCTAGCAGACACATTGTGTGACAAACTGCAAAGAACAGTTTGTGTGTTTGCTGATGTTTGCTGAGTTGTTTCAAATTATCTACTTGAAAGAAACATTATTCCCTTTTGGCTTGTTCTTCTTCTATACTGCTAGTTAGGTGATGAAGTACCATAGCCACAATTTATGGACATCTGAACCAAAAATGCCGTTAAATATAAAGCTGTAAATGATGAATAAATTATATCTTTTCTGTCTTTTATGTCCTACCGTTCCCTCATTTTGGTCTTAAATTGGTGTGATGTCTGGAAGGTGCACAGTGACATGAAATAATAACTCCCCTTAAGCCTCAAATAACAAGCTTGTTTTGAATAGGATTGGAAAGTAGCGAAATTTATATAAGGTCTAAGCTCTTTAGCAAAAGGAAAGAAAGAAATAACCACAAACTACTTTTTGTCACATTAACACAAAAATATGTGTACACATGATCCAAAAATTGTATTAAAAATTATAGTTCCAATTACTTTATCGCACTTTCCTATAAGTGACAGTATATGTGTAGGAAAAGTTGTAATGTCTTTTTACATTATTAATATTTCACATTCTTTAGAAAATAAAATATGAAATAATTTCACTGCACCTTTGTCTCAGTTCTCCTGTGCACCACCTTCCCTTCTATGTGTTGCCATTTTGTCATTCAATGCAACTACTATCAGTAAATGAGTAATAACAGAGTCAACATACAATTTGGTTACTAGTGCTTAATTATTGTCAATTTTCTGGTTTCAGCAGACATGATTAATTACCTGCAGAGACACATTTTAGAATGTGAGTGTAATTATGTGGAGGAAAACGTGAAAGTTTTTCTTAGAATTGTAACTTTTAAGGTCAGACTGAGTATGTAATTAAATTGCCTAACTAGACAGCATTGGGAATAACACAGATTTTAAATTGTATAATGACACACTGTCAAGTGATAAAATAAATAGAAAACTGTTGGATTGTAGACATGCAGTTTCAGTTTGCAAAAATCTAGGGTATGCTAATCCCAGGCATAACTCATCTACATGACTACTATGTGTTGTATGAGAGTCAGCCCTTCCTACAAGTGATATGGTGTATAAACAATGAAAGGTGGTGGATTAGCTAATTGGTCATGATCAACTTTGGGCTGGACCAATTACAATACATCCGTATTGAGAGGAAAAGGAACGCGATTAGTCCCGTACTTTAGCTAGAATGAGAAAAAGACAAAGCTGGAGTTATTCTGTCTTTACGTTGCACAGCTGCCTCTTCTCCCCTCATTCTCTCTCCCTCCCTCTCCTGTTGCTACTTCAATCATGAAACGATCAATGATCAGCTGATTGTCTCTCTTGTTTGTTTATCTCCCACTTTGCGCCAGAAACAGGAAACCAGTGGATGTTGCGCTAAACAACAACAGCAGCACGTTCAAGCTTGATCAGCTGTTGTTAGAATTTATTTAAAATTAATTTCTAGTATCAGCTGATGTTTGCTGGAGCCACAGCTGTAAAAGCTGCCGCTCATGATATTGATTTGGAAACATGAAGGTGATACAAATCATACATATTTACCAACAAGACAGTGTACATCACTGTCACTACAGCGTTTGTTTTAGTTCAAAGGCTTTATGGTTTTTCCTATAATACCCGGTGGTGCAGTCGGCCGATTTTTTTGTCAGTTGAGCCTTATATATTATGTTTAACCCGAGTGACCACCTGGTCAGCTGGTGGGTAACAGGCATCTCCGAAAACGTTAGAGCGCTTATGGAAATATGTGATGTCTTGATGAATCGAGCAGATATTTTAAGTTTACACGGCACCATTCTCGCATGAAAATATCTTAAAAGTTTATTTTGTGACCCAGAAAGAGTAATATTTCCTGAAATAAAATAAATTCAGTCTTACTATCTGCTGACACGTCAAAACAAATTCTATCTTGACTTTTCATTTTTTGAATCTTCATTTTTTTCTTTGACTCTGGGAGCAAATCAGCTTTTTTAAGAAAAAAAATAAATAAACATAGCTCAGTTGTTGTACAGATACACAAATGATACAAAACAAGGCAGCTTACAAAGTGATTATAAAACTGGTTAAGATGTTATGCTAGCCTTCAACATGCTTCACCACACTACATCTGTGTCAAGTATAGTTAGTCAATGTGAATTTGGGCAACTGAACATTATTATACACCTAAAAAAAAAAAGTAACAATGTTCCTGTGTTTCTCTTTTAATTACAAAAAAAATGAATATTCTGAAAAGACAAGTCAGAGCTCTACCTGCAGTGTGGAATAAGCATTTAGGACCTTTTTCAACAGCCCACAAGCCACGTACTTCATTCACTCTGATGTGTGACTGACAAGGCTACATACTAACAAAGCAGTATGAGGATTCTGACACTGTAGGAGGACAGATATACCAAAATAACCCAGTAGTCAGACAGACGTGGGAGCACAGGCTGTCTGGATCAGTGCTATTGTATTGTCCTCAGAGATTTAAATGTACATAGCCAAAGTTAATGTCCTGATTTACGAATTTTCCTTTGAAATCAGCAATGAAAGACAAAAGCATTAATGTCTGACATTTGATTTCTTCCTGTCATTATTAATAACACATTTTAAAAATAGTGTATAAAATACTAACTTCAGCTGCCACTTAATACCGAATATGAAAAAATGTAACTATGAAAAGTTCATGAGCATGAAACAATTGTGATTACGAGGAAACCTTAAATATGTGTGACATTCTTTCACAAAATCCAACCAACCGATCAACAACCAATTATTTGCCACTTATAGGGAGTAAAATCTTCACTTCTCCTCATTTCAATGCAGCCTTCACGTCACGTAATTTAACTCTCACTGATCATCTGATATTCCCCCTTGCAGATGCCTTTGAGCGACCCACCTCCTCCTCATCTGTGCCTCTTCCATGTTACTCAGGATCCATCCAAACCTCCACCTTCATCTCCACAACCAGTGTCTAGACTCACCGCTGGGATTCCATTTTGTGGTGATGGGCCATCGAAGTCTAATCTGCAAATACCTTAATTGAACTCTGTATATCAATAAATCATGTTCACATCCTTCTAAGGATATCTCCTTAGTGAAATGTTGTTAAGCATGGGTTATAGTTTTTTAGAGGTGTGTCCCTGCTCTAGCTTTCACAGGACACAAGAGGACTAGAGTATAGCGATTAATCCAAACTATTTAATTATGTAAATTACAATCAGAATCTCTTTCATGCCTTGTATTTTGTATGTATATCCCCAACACTGCCTGTAGCTAGCAGACACATTGTGTGACAAACTGCAAAGAACAGTTTGTATTCTTAGCAGTTATATTCTATCTATCTATCTATCTATCTATATATTCTTTTATTTATCTTTACCTCTCTTTTCACCCAAAAAATCTGTGTATTCATATCTTTATCAGGTCACAACACCACTT